>NC_050068.2:323107152-323724589 GCF_009764565.3 Dermochelys coriacea | reverse complement strand
CTCTTATAACACCTCTGAGGCAATGGCCAAATTTACTGAGCTCCTCCCTTCAGACTCCTGAGCTGAGTTCTCGGCCTTTGTGGAGTAGGGGAAGCTAATCTCCTGGGCTTCCCTCCAGGCTGCATTGGCTGGTGCAGATGCTGCCACTGGGGTCATGGCTACTGGGGTGGCCATGAGAAGGGGCTCCTGGCTCTAAGTCTCGGGGCTCCCTTATGAGGTCCAGCAAACTATTTAGGATCTCCCATTTGAGGGTATGATTTTTTTTCTGAAATGACAGACAAGAAACTACACAGTCTGAAAGATTCACGAGCCATCCGTAAGCCTTTGGGCCTGCACACTCCCATCACACAGCGGAGACATTTCAGACTGCAACCTCCTCCAAGATTTCATCAGCAAGACCGCCAGGATGGCTCTCAGAGGAGGAACAGGAGTGGCAGGAGGAGACAACACCCATCTTCAGGCCAGGGCTCTGGCCAACCCAAACTGCCTTTTGAAGGGGCAGTCGAGGATGGCGCTCCAGATCAGAGACTGGATCTACCCCACCTTAACTTTTCCTCCCCACTGTTCCCTTTCTACCGTGCATGGTCCTGTATTACTTTGGACCCCTGGGTGCGCCGCACGGTAGATAGGGGATACTCCATCCAATTCTGTGCATTCCTGTCCTTCCACCCTCCTTCCCCGTCCCTCTTCATGGACCCTTCTCCCGAGCAGCTCCTTATCCAGGAGGTGCAGTCGCTCCTATCGGTAGGGGCAGTTTAGGAGGTTCCTCCGGAATACAGGGGCGAGGGCTTTTATTCCTGGTATTCCTAATACCTAAAGCGAAAGGTGGCCTCAGGCCTATCCTGGATCTGTGAGAACTCAACAAGTTCATGAAGAAACTCAGGTTCCGCATTGTCTCCTTGGCCTCCATCATCCCCTCACTAGATCCAGCAGACTGGTATGCTGCCCTCGACTTGAAGGATGCATATTTTCATATTGCAATTTCTCAACCCCACAGGACGTACCTCAGATTGTGATCAACAGTACCCACTACCAATTAACCATCCTCCCATTCAGCCTGTCAGCAGCACCTTGAGTCTTCACCAAGTGCATGGCAGTCGTCGCTGTGTTCTTGCGAAGGCACCAGGTACAAGTATTTCCATACCTCGATGACTGACTGATCAAAGGCCACTTCAGGACCCAAATGGAAGCTCAGGTCAGATTAATCAGAGCCACTTTCGACAGCCTGGGTCTACTTCTAAACTAAGCAAAAACGACTGTCTCCCATCCAGAGGATAGAGTTCATAGGGGCAGTACTGGATTTGACCCAAGCCACGGCATACCTGACAGAGGCAACATTTCAGGCCCTGAACAATACAGCAAGGAACTGCCTGAAACTTCTCAGACACATGGCTGTCTCTACCTATGTGGTGCAGAATGCCAGACTCAGGCTTCGACCGCTTCAGTCGTGGCTTGCAGTCAGTGCATCGCCCAGTCCAGGACAGCTTGGACAGGATCGTGACCCTGCCTCGCCTGGTCTTTGACTCCCTTCTGTGGTGGATTGATGCTCAGGAGGTGTGCTCAAGGGTTCCCTGTATCGCCCCACAGCCATCTGTCACCGGTGATGGTAGCATCAGACTTTGGCTGGGGAGCTCATTTGGGATATCGCAGGACTCAAGGCCTCTGGTCTCAAGCAGATCTGGATCTCCACATCAATGTCAAAGAGCTGAGAACAGTGCGCCTAGCATGTCAGACTTTCCATACCTAACCAGACAATGTGTGTATCAATGTTCTGTATCAACAAACTAGGGTGCATGCTCCTCCCATATCCAGGAAGCCCTCATGCTTTGGGACTTCTGTGTAGAACATTCAATACACCTTCAGGCATCGTACCTCCCCAGAACGAGCAGGCAGACCACCTCAGCAGGTCGTTTCACAGCCATGAGTGGTCCCTTCACTTGGACGTCGCAATTTCAATCTTCCAGAGGTGGGTTTTTCCCCAGGTAGACCTTCTCACCACGTGATGCAACAGGAAGTGCCAGCAGTTCTGCTTCTTCCAGAATCACAGCCTAGGAGCCAGCATGGATGCGTTCCTCCTCCACTGGGCAGGTTCTCTCCTATACGCCTTTCCACCCATACCACTCATTCACAAGGTGCTTCGCAAGATCCGCAGAGATTGAGCCCACATCATACTGATAGCACTGGCCTGGCCCTGTCAGCGCTGGTATACATCTCTCCTAGATATGTCCATGGGAGCCCCGATTACCTTGCGCTCTTCCTAGACTTTCTCACATAAGATCACAGACGTCTCCAACACCCAAACCTCCAGTCACTTCATCTCACAGCGTGGAAGCTCCATGGTTAAATCCGTTGGAGCTTTCCTGTTCAGACCAGGTTAGACAGATCCTCCTTGGCAGTAGGAAACCCTCAATGAGAGCCACATACCTTGCCAAGTGGAAGAGATTTTCAATCTGGTCAGTGCAGCACCATTCACCCTCATGCTAAGCTTCAGTGCCGCTCATTGTGGACTACCTCCTCCGTCTGAAGCAGGAGGGACTCTCGTTGTCTTTGATAAGGGTGCAGTTAGCACCATTTCGACCTTCCACCTGGGCACGCAGGGCTGCTCTGTGTTTGCTAACACCATGGTCAGCCGATTCCTAAAAGGGCTCGACAGGCTATAGCCTAACATCCGTCAGCCTGTCTCCGCCTGGGACCTCAACTTGGTCCTTTCTAGGCTCATAGGCCCTCCCTTTGAACTGTTAGAGCAGGGAGCATGTTGCTACCTCTCTTACAAGGTGGCGTTCCTGGTAGCAATAACCTCAACCAGGAGGGTGTGAGCTCTGGGGCCAAACATCAGACCCTCCCTACACTGAGTTCTGCAAGGACCAAGGTTCAGCTCAGGCCTCATCCTGCTTTTCTCCCGAAGGTTGTGTCGCAGTTTCACATCAACCAGAATATCTTTCTCCCGGTATTCTACCTTAAGCCGCATTCCAGCGGCAGGGAGCAGAGACTCCACTCTCTGGATGTCCGCAGGGCACTGGCCTTTTACATTGAGAGAATGAAACTGTTCAGAAATCAGTCCAGTTATTCGTGACAGTAGCGGACAGAATGTAAGGTCAGCCTGTATCATCCCAGCACATCTTGTCATGGATACCATTCTGTATTCGTGAGTGCTACAGCCTGGCAGATGTTCCTTCACCTCCGACCACTGCACGCTCCACCAGGGCACAGGCTTCATCTACAGCATTCCTGGCTCAGGTTCCCACTCAGGAAATCTGCAGAGCGGCGACATGGTCCTCCATACACTTTTTCGCAACGCGCTATGCGATTACCCAGCAGGCTAGAGATGCTGCTGCCTTCGGACGAGCAGTATTCCAATCAGTGGACAGCTCCAATCCCACCTCCTGAACTTGGGCTTGGGTGTCACCTGATTGGGATGGACATGAACAAGCACTCAAAGAAAAAATGGTCACTCATCTTCTCTTAACTGTTGTTCTTTGAGATGTGTTGTTCATGTCCATTCCAATACCAACCCTCCTTCTCCTCTATTGAGGTAGCTGGCAGGAAGGAACTGAAGGGGTGGTAGGTCATCAGGGCTCTATATATTGAGTGCCATGAAGGCGCGACTCCAGGGGGCACCTAGACCAACCCGATGGATGCTGCTATGGGAAAAATCTTCCATGCACGTGCACACACGCGATTGGAATGGGCATGAACAACACATCTCAAAGAACAACAGTTCCGAGAAGGTGAGTAACAGTTTTTTTTCTTTTTCAAATTGCCTTTGCACATTCATAGTCTTGAGATGTGCCAGCACTTTGGCTTGGACTGAGGGAACCTTCTAGTAGCAATGTCTGCTGGAATGCTGTTGTGCACTCTGTCTCTCTCCTCAGGACTCTGGGCATTTGGAGGGTGGGAGCTACAAAAGAAGGTGTGGCATGCCAATTGCCTCAGTTCCTTCCAACTGTGATAGGAGGTGAACTAGGAACCCTCTTTAGGTTCTTGAACTCAGATTCATTGGAATGGATTGTTCCCTGTGCCGTCACCTTCTTTTGTTTAATTAGTTTTGAATTCTTTTTTGATTAAGGATTTTAGTACCCTGCACAGGTCCTTGGTTTTGATATGTGAGAATTAAAGATAAGCCATGGTTCAAGAGGTGTCCTTCTTACCCTGCCACTTTTCCTTCTTCAGGTATATACACGTGTGGAAGGTCTTTAGCCCTCTTATTGGTCCATATAGATCATCTTCACCCTGAACTAATATCTTCCCTTGCCCTAATTCTCCTTTGGTTCCAGCCTTTCAGACCATGAGATCACTTTATGGTTTATCATAGGGAATTCCCTACTGGATACTGGCAGAACTGGCAATGTGGCCATATTGCCCTTCCCTATAGATATTATCCTGAATTTAAAAGAACTGAAGAATGTTTCCCTTGCGGCTGCCTTTCTCCCAAAAAGGTTCAAGGGAAGTGACCTGCACCAGGACTCTTACACTTGCTAGGGACCAACAGATTTGTCTCAAGCACATTATCTGAAGTAGAGCTATAGAAAATCCTATTGAACCTCTGGCTGTAGATCCAGATGTTCAAACTCTTCCATATAAGAACGTGGATTTATCATCATCTTCCTCTCTTTGCAGAATGTATGTTCCAAGTTGCAGAAAGAATGGCTACTACCTTAAACATCCCTTTGGTAACAAGAGGAAACTACACTTAGTTTTTTCAATATTCTGAGTTCATCCTCTAGGAGTAATATTACCTAGTGAATTCTAGAAAGTTTTCTTACAGCTGGCAAAAAATACCTGATTAAACAGAGCATCAGGACAGGCAGTTTCTAATATTACCTAGTGAATTCTAGAAAGTTTTCTTACAGCTGGCAAAAAATACCTGATTAAACAGAGCATCAGGACAGGCAGTTTCTAAAAAAGCAAACTATATGCAGCTGCCTTCTGATGTAATCTTTTTCTTGCTGATCCTTGAGCTACAAATTCATTGGTAGTGGTGGCTCCTGCCCAAATCGCTAAAGAATGGTTGTGCAGAATGAGGGAGTTGTGTATTGTTTATAAATATCATATGTGCCTCAGTTTACCTGTGAGATTCTCTTCTCTGACTGTGTATAGACTTTAAGTCAAAGGAAGTTGCAAGGGGAAATGAACAGGAAATAAAACAATGGCAAAGATAAGGTGCTATCATAAGCAATGCCAACATCCTTCAGGAACAATGAGAAAGCTAATAAGTGGAAAATAACTCCTGGCCTGGTGCCCACTAGGCTGACAAAGTTTACTTTTCCTTGGCCAAACCTAGGATCAAAGCGTATAATAAAATCTTAAAGATGCTAGCCTAGCAGAGATGGAGGGAGGGAAGAAAGGGTCCCTTAGCAAACTAAACCTGGCACACAGGCTGAATGAGACACACACACAAGCTGCAGCAAGCAGTCTGCTTCTCCCAGCCTACTAGAGAGGGAGGTAACTGGGCTATATGGAACTTATCAAATCTGGCAAGGAAATATTAAGGTGCAGGTAGGGGAAATGGGAGTATAATCCTTTAATTATTTATACCATCTTCTTGGCTTGGTATGTACCTTTTGGGTGAATAAATGATACTTTTTTTTTTATGAATCTGTTTCTCTGTCCCTGCAAACTTATTCTTTCACAAGCTTACTCTTTCATAAGCTCCTGGAGGAAAAGTGCCAGACCCAGTTGGGTTTGTCAGGTTAACATGGTTGGTAAATGGGGGCTGCAGCTCAGAGATCCAATCTGAGTAGTAGGACCATGTTATTTTACCATTGAAAGAGGGTGAAGGTAGCCAGGCCAGTCACCTGTGAAGTGCACTCAAGACAGACTGGAAGGAGTATGAAGTGCAGCTCACTTGGAGACTGTGATAAAGGTGTAGTCCACTCTACCCCTTCTGTTAGAGCAACTAAGCAGCTAAATGCACAAGATACAAAGATGTTTTCCTCTGCCAAGCTGGGAATTAGTGGTGAATTTTCAGGCAGTAATATACAATAGCACTGTTTGCCCAGTCATGGCTTGAAGACCAGAGATAACGGGCCAAAGCCCTGGTTATCAAAGGTCATTTAGTTGCTATGCATTCCTTGAGAACATCATTTGATGCTTCTGATGTAATGTTTGGAGCTGGAGCATCCACGATTACTTTGAGACACCACATGTATCTGTTGCTCTGGAACTCTTCCAGAAACAAGAACCTCCATCCAGGACCTGTGATTTGATGGTGAAAGGCTATTTAGCTCTCAAACAGACAAGGTTCTAGAAAAACTGAAAGATACCAGGTATACTGCAAGGTCTCTGCGGATTTGTCAGCCCCCTAGGAAAAGATTTTCGGAATCAAAGTTTTGTTGCCAGAGAAACCATACCAAGCTTCTACTTCCTATACCAACAGCAGCCTCTTTTTCAGCATCGGCAGCAACGCAAGCTCTAACTACCATGAGCTAGCAGGAGTTCCACTGTATCATCTTCCTCTGCACCAGCCTCAGGTTTGATGGGATGCCCAAAAAAATTAGGTCAGTTTTATACCTGTAAGAGGGCTCACCTTCATTTGAAAACAATCTCTCATGTTTCTTATATACATGGAGTACTACTGCCACAGACCAATGTATCTTGGAGATTGTAAACATTATCCCTTGCCCCAATTCTCCTTCCCCATCTCCTTTCATGCATCTTTCACCTGAGGACATGCTAAGATCAGAATTTCATTCAATACTGGAGTTGGATGCCATAGAGCAGTGGTTCCCAAACTTGTTCTGCCGTTTGTGCAGGGAAAGCCCTGGCCAGCCAGGCCGGTTTGTTTACCTGCCATGTCCGCAGGTTTGGCCGATCACGGCTCTCAGCAGCCGCAATTCAATGCTCCAGGCCAATGGGAGCTGCTGGAAGCGGCGGCCAGTACATTCCCAAAAAGTTGCGAGGGAAAGAATTTTATTCCAGGTTGTTTCTGATCCCAAAGAAAGATGGGTTTCAGAGTAGCAGTCGTGTTAGTCTGTATTCGCAAAAAGAAAAGGAGTACTTGTGGCACCTTAGAGATTAACAAATTTATTTGAGCATAAGCTTTCGTGAACTACAGCTCACTTCATCGGATGTCTTTCCACCAAATGCATCCGATGAAGTGAGCTGTAGCTCACGAAAGCTTATGCTCAAATAAATTTGTTAGTCTCTAAGGTGCCACAAGTACTCCTTTTTTTTTTTTTTTTTTTTTTTTTTTTTTTTTTTTCAAAGATGGAAATCTCTGAATCATTTGAGGTTTCAGTGTAGCAGCCGTGTTAGTCTGTATCCACAAAAAGAAAAGGAGTACTTGTGGCACCTTAGAGACTAACAAATTTATTTGAGCATAAGCTTTCGTGGCTAGGCAGCAGTTCTGCAGAAAAGGACCTAGGGGTTACTAGTGGATGAGAAGCTGGATATGAGTCAACAGTGTGCCCTTGTTGCCAAGAAGGCTAACGGCATTTTGGGCTGTATAAGTAGGAGCATTGCCAGCAGATCGAGGGACGTGATCAATCCCCTTTATTCAGCATTGGTGAGGCCTCATCTGGAGTACTGTGACTAGTTTTGGGCCCCACGCTACAAGAAGGATGTGGAAAAATTGGAAAGAGTCCAGTGGAAGGCAACAAAAATGATTAGGGGGCTGGAGCACATGACTTATGAGGAGAGGCTGAGGGAATTGGGATTATTTAGTCTGCAGAAGAGAAGAATGAGGGGGGATTTGATGGCTGCTTTCAACTACCTGAAAGAGGGTTCCAAAGAGGATGGATCTAGATTGTTCTCAGTGACAGCAGATGACGGAACAAGGAGTGATGGTCTCAAGTTGCAGTAGGGGAGGTTTAGACTGGATATTAAGAAAAATATTTTCACTAGGAGAGTGGTGAAGCACTGGAATGTGTTACCTAGGGAGGTGGCGGAATCTTCTTCCTTAGAGGTTTTTAAGGTCAGGCTTGACAAAGCCCTGGCTGGGATGATTTAGTTGGGGATTGGTCCTGCTTTGAGCAGGGCAGTGGACTACATGACCTCCTGAGGTCCCTTTCAACCCTGATATTCTATTTCTTTTAGACTGTGAGGGAAGTCTCCTCTCTGCATTTTCCCCAATTCTTCTAATTCAGAGTTCACTGGAAAATAAATAAGACAAAGCCAAGGTTATTGTGATTGCCCTGGCTTGAGCAAGACATTAGTCATTCTCAGATACTGTGACCATCACAAGGGTTTTATCTGTCTTCTGCAATTCCAGACTTATTGACCTAACAGAGAGATTGTATTGCCATCCGTATCCAGACTCTCTCCACTTGAAGGCATGGTCATAGAACTTGAGCTATCCGTTTGGAAAAAGTAAAGGAGAGTCTATTGAACTCCAGGAAGCAGTCAACTCACCAGTTATAAGTGGAAAAGTTTCTTTTTGTGTGTAACCCACAATAACATGAACCAAGCGTCAGCTCCTGTTCCGTCCATACCGAAGTAATCACTTCATTTTAAATCCTTTGGGCTGTCCTAACTGTCAGTAAAAGTACATCTCACAAGCATCTTGGCTTCAAGATACCATCAAAGTGTAGTCAAGCAATATACTATATTTAGACATGCTATAAGAAGATTATTGAAGGGATTAATGAACATTTGCCCTCTGATTAGTGAGTCCATATTTACATGAAACCTCAATCTAGTACTTAGCTCATGGAACTTCCTTTCAAGACTATGGAAGATTGTTCCCTGTTTCATATCACAATTCAGACAGCTTTTATGGTAGCTATTAAATTCACTAGATGAGTGAACAAGTTGCAGGCTCTTATGGCTGATTTCCCCTGTCTCCCTTACAGTCTTTCACAAAAACAGCATAGTCCTTTGTCTGCACCTGAAATTTCCCTTCAAGGTTGTAACAAAACTCCATCTTAACTAGTCTATAAACTTGACAGTATATTTTCCCAAGCTTTACTTTCACTCAGGGAAGCACAACTTAGAGGGCTAATGCTCTATTTGGTTCAGTCTAAGGAGTACAAGCAGTCACCTAGGTTTATTTTTTTTCTCTCATTCAGAAAAGAGTAACAGTCAGGCAATCACATGCCAATGCTTTTCTAAGTGAATTAGAATAAGTATGGAGAGATTTATAAACTTACGTCTGTTCCTCTTCTAGAAGGGCTTAGAATGCACTTGATTAGAGCATGGGCTGCTTCTGTGGCCTGTCTTTGACATACTGTTGGTGGAGTTGCTGTCTGTGCTGTTAGCTACAATATTCTCATATTAGAAATCTGTAGAGTTGCCACGTGGAACTCTATTTCATAAAGTTAGAAATATTCCTTAGAGCTGGCATCTAGATCAGATGCAGTTTGGTGAAGTAGTATTACAGTCTCTATTTAACTAGAAAAGGAGTACTTGTGGCACCTTAGAGACTAACAAATTTATTTGAGCATAAGCTTTCATGAGCTACAGCTCACTTCATCGGATGCATTCGGTCGACAATACAGTGGGGAGATTTATATACACACACAGAGAACATGAAACAATGGGTTTTATCATACACACTGTAAGGAGAGTGATCACTTAAGATGAGCTATTACCAGCAGGAAGGGGAGGGGGGGAAGGAGGAAAACCTTTTGTGGTGATAATCAAGGTGGGCCATTTCCAGCAGTTAACAAGAACGTCTGAGGAACAGTGGGGGGTGGGGTGAGGGGAGAAATAAAATGGGGAAATAGTTTTACTTTATGTAATGACTCATCCACTCCCAGTCTCTACTCAAGCCTAAATTAATTGTATCCAGTTTGCAAATTAATTCCAATTCAGCAGTCTCTCGTTGGAGCCTGTTTTTTTTTTTTTTTTTTTTTTGAAGGATAGCCACTCTCAGGTCTGTAATTGTGTGACCGGAGAGATTGAAGTGTTTTCCGACTTGTTTTTGAATGTTATAATTCTTGACATCTGATTTGTGTCCATTTATTCTTTTACGTAGACTGTCCAGTTTGACCAATGTACATGGTAGAGGGACATTGCTGGCACATGATGGTATATATCACATTGGTAGATGTGCAGGTGAACGAGCCTCTGATAGTTTGGCTGATGTGATTAGACCCTATGATGGTATCCCCTGAATAGGTATGTGGACAGAGTTGGCAACGGGCTTTGTTGCAAGGATAGGTTCCTGGATTAGTGGTTCTGTTGTGTAGTGTGTGGTTGCTGGTGAGTATTTGCTTCAGGTTGGGGGGCTGTCTGTAAGCAAGGACTGGCCTGTCTCCCAAGATCTAGGAGAGTGATGGGTCATCCTTCAGGATAGGTTGTAGATCCTTGATGATGCGTTGGAGAGGTTTTAGTTGGAGGCTGAAGGTGACGGCTAGTGGCGTTCTGTTATTTTCTTTGTTGGGCCTGTCCTGTAGTAGGTGACTTCTGGGTACTCTTCTGGCTCTGTCAATCTGTTTCTTCACTTCAGCAGGTGGGTATTGTAGTTGTAAGAATGCATGATAGAGATCTTGTAGGTGTTTGTCTGAGGGGTTGGAGCAAATGCGGTTGTATCGTAGAGCTTGGCTGTAGACAATGGATCGTGTGGTGTGATCTGGATTTAAGCTAGAGGCATGTAGGTGGGAATAGCGGTCAGTAGGTTTCCGATATAGGGTGGTTATGTGACCATCGCTTATTAGCACAGTAGTGTCCAGAAAGTGGATCTCTTGTGTGGACTGGTCCAGGCTGAGGTTGATGGTGGGATGGAAATTGTTGAAATCCTGGTGGAATTCCTCAAGGGCTTCTTTTCCATGGGTCCAGATGATGATGTCATCAGTGTAGCGCAAGTAGAGTAGGGGCATTAGGGGACGAGAGCTGAGGAAGCGTTGTTCTAAGTCAGCCATAAAAATGTTGGCATACTGTGGGGCCATGCGGGTACACATCGCAGTGCTGCTGATTTGAAGGTATAGATTGTCCCCAAATGTGAAATAGTTATGGGTGAGGACAAAGTCACAAAGTTCAGCCACCAGGTTAGCCGTGACATTATCGGGGATGCTGTTCCTGATGGTTTGTAGTCCATCTTTTTGTGGAATGTTGGTGTGGAGGGCTTCTACATCCATAGTGGTTAGGATGGTGTTTTTAGAAAGATCACCAATGGATTGTAGTTTCCTCAGGAAGTCAGTGGTGTCTCAAAAATAGCTGGGAGTGCTGGTAGCGTAGGGCCTGAGGAGTCTGGACAGTCTCTACGTAAAAGAATAAATGGACACAAATCAGACGTCAAGAATTATAACATTCAAAAACCAGTCGGAGAACACTTCAATCTCTCCGGTCACACGATTACAGACCTGAGAGTGTCCTTCAACAAAAAAACTTCAAAAACAGACTCCAACGAGAGACTGCTGAATTGGAATTAATTTGCAAACTGGATACAATTAATTTAGGCTTGAATAGAGACTGAGAGTGGATGTGTCATTACATAAAGTAAAACTATTTCCCCATGTTATTTCTTCCCCCACCCCCACTGTTCCTCAGACGTTCTTGTTAACTGCTGGAAATGGCCCATCTTGATTATCACCACAAAAGGTTTTCCTCCTTCTCCCCCTCCTTCCTGCTTTTTAATAGCTCATCTTAAGTGATCACTCTCCTTACAGTGTGTATGATAAAACCCATTGTTTCATGTTCTGTGTGTGTGTGTGTGTGTGTGTGTGTGTATATATATATATATATAAATCTCCCCACTGTATTTTCCACCGAATGCATCTGATGAAGTGAGCTGTAGCTCACGAAAGCTTATGCTCAAATAAATTTGTTAGTCTCTAAGGTGCCACAAGTACTCCTTTTCTTTTTTGCGAATACAGACTAACACGGCTGCTACTCTGAAATCTATTTAACTAGGACTCCATGTTGTACTATCCAGAGACAAGAATACTGCTTATCAAACTATCCTAAGAGTAGGAAAGTGCAGAGGCCACTCAAAGAAGAAATGAAGGATACTCACCTGAAACCACATTCTTTGAGATGAACTCTTCATATTCGCACTCCCCACCCAACTTCCCCTCTTACTCGGTCATAATTTCAACTTTGGATCCAAGAAGGCAATGGAAGGAACTGAGGCATTTGGTGCACCATCACATGTCTCCCTATTATAATACTGCCTTCCAAATGCTTGGATACAAAAGGGGTCTGAGAGCATTTCAGTGAGCACTGCTTCTAGAAGGTTTCACTGGGTCAAGCTGCACTGTTGGCATATCCCAAGAATGTGAATGTGCAGAGATTATCTTGAAGGTGAGTAATCTTAAATGATCACATATAAATGAACTACTTTGTTTTGTTGTTTGTTCTTTATTTTTGCAGATGACATGCTGAGCATAATTTGTGTCTATATTTCTTTTTTAGGATTCTGTACTTATGCAGTTTTGTGCAAACAAGTTAGACAAGAAGGACTTCTTTGGGAAATCTGACCCTTTCCTAGTATTTTATCGAAGCAATGAAGACGGCAGGTAGATAACAAAATTATAAAGACAATAGAGATATCTGATGTTGGTAGTTATAATATAGTTATTGCATTTTGATGATGATTGTCAGACTGCAAGCTCTAATTTATTCTGTAACTTCATAACAACAATTGCTTGGAATATAGTTTACTATTTAACAAGTTCATTTACCTGAACTAGATAATGTTATGGCAGTGTAGAAATACGACTATTATTTTAGCACACAGTTAAAATAACGTAACTAAGGAATTTTAAAGATGGGTTTATGAGTAAGCCTGGAGTGCTATAAAAAATGGCATGGAATTTATTACTGTGGAAAATAGATCATATGGTATACCTTAACATGTTAATAGAATTCTAGATGCATCTGTGAAGAATATATTAATGCACAAAGATTGATTTAGAGAAGAGTCCTTTTGTTGCAAGTTTAGAGACCTATTTTAACCTTTTCATTAGAGTCCTGAGGGGAAAAAGACTTATGAACAAAATTTCAAAACCACTCAATACATAAATGATTTTCAGATGTGTCTGTCTTCTACGTTCATGCTTAAGTCACTAAAATAGATTTATCTCTGTTGTGTTCCACTTAAGAAATATCTGATCTACTAATTCCTGGTCCAGGGACTGCTTATGTGGGTCTATTAGCAATTGGCTTAACCTGTTTTCTGGAGTCTTCCTTTCTGGGATACTTGTCATTGTCATATTCAAGAATGTAGCAGTCCAGAGGCTAGCCATGCCTGATGGTGGGTCCATGGGGAACTAGCCTTACTGGTAAATTCTGGAGCATATGCTGTTCTATATAAGTGGCTGTCGCCAAGTACTGTGCCTCTCTGAGGCAGTTTGTTGGAACAGCTCAGCTCCTAAAGATTATAAAGTGCAGCAGGGAAGTACTTGGGCCTCTATTGAAAAATTGCAGGCCACTCTCTCCTCTCCCTTCCACTGATGCATTCAGACAGTCAATAGACCATTAGTGGGGAACCTCCTGAGTGTTGGTAAGTGTGGCTGAGCCCTGTCCTTAAGAACCACACCCCACCAGTAGTAGGCATAATTGCCTCTGTATATTGCTGAGAGTGACCACAATGAGCCTTTCATTCCTTACTTGCCCCTAGGGTTGCCGCCTGTCCCGGTTTTCTGAAGATCATCCCTTTTTTGAGGTAGCTGTCCTAGATAATTTGTAAGGGTGTTCAGTGCACACACTGAGCTGTCCAATTTTATGACCTAAGGATCATCCCAGATGCCCAGGTTTTTTGTACCTCAGAGGTGGCAACCCTACAAGTAGCCCCTTAAATCTGATTATAATGGGACACAAGGAGCAGCACTTCAGAACTCCTGTGAGAAGCTGTATCGATACTCCCCAGCTTTGGCTCAGAGCTTCAGGGGCTCCCTCACAATACGAACAAGAATAAAAGATAGGGTTTGTGGAGCTTAGGAAAGGATTTTGATGAACCTGGTAAGCAAGAAACTGTCATTCTCATCAGCCCCCTCACCCTTGCACATCCCCTTCTCCTGATCAGATAGAAGGACAGACCCTGACCCAGGAAATTATCTGATTCTTGGAAAATAGCAGCAGCTTAGGAGCTAGGAGCACCAGGGAAGCCAGATGCAAGGAGAAATCCCCAAGGAACTGTGTACAGAGCAGGCTGCAGCAGAAGCCAGTCATTGGAACAGGGTGTGACTATCGGACATTATAGCTGCAAGCAGGGCTGTGTGGGACTTTTGAGGAATCTGCAGTTCAGAGGGGCTCTTCTAATTGAGCCTGGGCTGGAAATCTGCAAGATCCTATTTGATTTGAATAGAAGACTGGACTGGAGAGGCACCCTAAGCACTAGGCCTAGAGAGTCCTAACCTTTCAAATTATAACCTCTTTTTTTTTATCTGTTGTCTAATTATAAACAGCTATGTGTCATAAACCTTTCACACATCTTAGTTGTACATTATCTAAATAAGTCATATTCCCCTAACTCAACAATTAGGTGTAAAACAGCTAATAGTGCTCAGGTTAGATCTTACATATGATTAAAATCAATAATTTCTTCTAATTTTCGAAAAGAGAGATGTAATTATTTTGTTATAAAACTGGTAACCAATATATCCAAACAATTAACAGTGTGATTGTTAGTATTAAATTCCAAACCTAAAGTAGAATAGATTCTTTTCAGGTCAGCTACAAAGTGCTTTTAGGTATCAAAACTTAACTTCTATATCCAAAGTATAACTCCCATTTAATGGAATCATTTATAGGGAATACATTTTAACTTATTTTAGATAACTGATAAATAGATGCCACATTAGAATTCATTGCAGTCCTCTTTTCTGAAGAAAAAACATTTAAAATTTAAAATTTTATTCAACACCATTGAGGTTAATTGAATCGTGAATATAAGAGATGTGCCATCATATTGCTCTTTATTTTAAAAGAAACAAAACCCAAATCATTAATGCCACTTCCCTGAGATTTTTGAGGTACAAAATCTCATTCCTGACCAATAGTGTTTTCACTATTTTGAATGTAAAATGAGGGCCAAAAGATAATTTTTAAAATAAATTAATGGTATCTCTAAACAGAAATTATGTGAATTGATACACAAACGGACCCTGAATGGGATATCATTGACTATTTCTCACTGACAAGAAACGTCACATGGAGCTGCACAAAACTTGGCATCTATGGTTATCTGTTGCTACAACCTGTCTCCAGAAACAAATGATTATTATTTACATAGCAGCAATAGTGGCTGGACACTGCTCAGACAAGGACTACTCGGTCTGCCTCACTAAGTTTACAATTTTGTGTATACAAACAAAGCAGTGGAAAATGAGAAGTGATAAGGGCAGGCTGATTGGACATGAGGTTTACAATGTTCCACAATTTTTGTTCAGATTTTGATTTGTTTTTTTAGTGGAGTAAATATTTTTCCATGTGTAGTTTGGAAATCTTTTTCCAAGAGCAGGATTGAGGATTATGGTTCTCTACTGGCCTGAGAAAACAACTTGCAGAATACCCAAATCCAAATTCTGTTCTGATTCCTGGGACTACAGTAGTTGTGCATTCCACCAAAAATTCTATGGTCCCAATACACAGAATAGTCCACCTGGGATTTCCTTCCAAGTCAATCTGTGCGGACATTTCCTATCCATACGGAAGATAAAACAAAGTGGTGCAAGCTATGAAACAAGTTTTAAAGTCAATTGCACTCACTGTTCTTTTTAACCAGCTTCTGGGTCTGTTCAACGTTTTAAGTGTCCTATTTCAGTGTAGTTCCTTCTGATTGTTGCAATTTATGTATCCTGCAGCTGTTCTCAGATAATGGACAGATTACTAAAACTTACTATCCTTCAGTGAATGTGGTTTCAAGGTTTGAACTTTCTAAAAGGATTCTCTCTGCCTCGTGTCCAGTGGGTGTCAGTGGCCACATACATGCAACTTTTTCTGGATGTGTAGAATCACGTGATTCAGAAGAAATGATCTGCATTTAAAAAAAAACAGGTCCATATACATTTTCTAGAGCTAGGCCATGCATTAGAAGGGTCCTGTGATCTCTCTGAAGTAGGTCTGTCCAAGTCCAGAAAAATAGCTCAAGAGTTGTTCCCTGTGCAAGCAGTCAAAGAGTAACAAGGACCCAGCTAACCTTCTCTGAGTTCCAACGTTTATAGAACCAAATACCGCAGTTAAAATGAACACTGCAGTCATGAACTGGCACAACTACAAGTTTATAAATTCTAAAGTCTGCCCTTTTCCAGTTAGGTAAAAATCTTCCTAGTCCTAGACTTCATCATACGTCTGTTTTAGATTGTATACTAGCTTTAGAATTAACTTATTTAAATACTGAGGTAGAGCAATAAAGAGATTGACTGACTACTTCTGCATATTTGTGACTCCACATCTGATCACTCAAAAGTGAAAAAATATTTATTTTTTTCAGTTTTACGATCAGTCACAAGACAGAAGTTGTAAAAAATACATTAAATCCAGTGTGGCAGGCATTCAAGATCTCTGTCAGAGCACTGTGTAATGGAGACTATGACAGGTAAGATAAACACTGAGTTCTATATGCAGAGATAATTTTCTTTTCACTTACAAATTCTTGTGTGAATAACTTCTGTAAGCATTGCTGCTTCTGAATTTTTGGTTGGGTTATTTAATCTTCATTTTAGAAGACAAAATTAGTTCAAAACATTGGTTACATTTTAAAAAATATTTATCTGAATCCTTTACTTAGATGTGAACAAAGCTCCTTTTAGCTAGGAGATAAATCACAAGAAATAGGCATTTCACATAAATGAACATGGCAAAAATATGAATCATGCAGCAAGTATCATGAGTAATTCAAACTAGTAAATAATCCTCTCTCCATCAAAAGAGTCCCTGCTACTACTGTGCACAGAAACTAGTTTCTACTCTGCTTCAGTGAGAAGCAAATACTGATGCACTACTTCCCTCGGGGGTGGAACTTGTACATCAGAGGATGCTGGGAAAAAGTCCCAGAAAAATAAGGTGTATTATCAAATGGTTTTTGTTTGCAGGGTCCTTATGTATGTGACAGCTGGACTCTGGGTACCTGAAGTACATAGGAGTCAGACCAGCTCAAGACCCAACCATGCGCAGAGTCGAGAAATGTTTGGCATCTCCAAAATTCTTACAAATAAGCATACTCCGCATTAAATTCTGACAGGACCCACAAGAAAAAAAAAAGTATAACTCTACATGTTGACTACCTCTCATTGTTACCACCAGTGTTTTCTAGGTGCACTGAGACATTGCTGCAATTGCAACTGGCCCCTCTCAGCCCATTTATCATGTCCCTGCTTCCCTGTCTCAACCTTGTATCTGGAGCTGTTGGTACATCTCACCCAGCCCTCAATGAACACCAAAAATATACACCGCAATCTGTCACTCAGCCTATTCCAAGTAGTCAGTACTAAGCAGCATAAGAGCAAGAAGCATTCTCATTCACCAAGAGTTGAGAACCACACTTTCATGATAATAAGCCTAGCAAGCCTTTCTCTCCTGAAAGGATACAAAGAAATCCAAGCCTAACTGACCCAAAATTTTTGAGGAGAAGGGGAAATTTCTTTAACATTCTTATTGGAACTGTAGGTTGAGGACACCTTCCTGGGTATTTTTAATATTGAGGACACAAGCAGAGTAGAGTTCAAGGCTCTTGTCTCAGTATATTGCACTACTGTCTATAGTAAAGGAAAAAGTTTTTCCCAATCATTACAAAAATGAAAGAATTGTCCACATATGTTTCAAACCAGAGGACAAAAAGGATCAATTGTGTTTTGAAAAGGGCCTGGACAATAAATCTTAGCTGACAAAGGTGTTTAATAAATTATGAAACACTCCTCAAGGATAAGTGGAATTTTTGAATTTCGTTATGAAACTCTTTATGAATTCCCATATTTCAGAGGGCTCTAAGAAATTATATATTCACTTATAGCGAACAGCTTCATTTGACCGGTCAGACAGGAAGAGGAAAGCACTTTAAAGGAGGTATATGTTTGATACAGGTGACAAGGGCTTGAAGGCAGATATAAATGCATCTTTTCTCACTAAAGACGTTGACATTCGGGTAGTGCCATTATACCTACTGATTTTGTAGCCAGTTCTACTTTGAACTCTTTCAAGATATGTTGCTAATGATGGTGAAGACAATACACATTCGGGTAATGAATTAATTAATCCAGTAATTCTTATAAAAGCATTTTCAGATCTTATCAGTCTTACAGATCTATCATCATGCAACTTGCAAATTGCAACTTTCTGAAGATCTCCTCCATCAAACTTCATTCATGTCAGGGAAAGAATAACCTGTTTTCTCAGAGTGAAAAATCTATAATGAAAAAATGTTTTAGAATACGAGAAACTTAAATGAAATCCTTTTGGTATATAATATCAGTTGTACACCAGTGTGAACTTTCAGAATCTGTAGGTTTTGAACACGCATTTAAATATCTCTTGCACATCTCATGTGAAATGTATAAAATTGAAGATGAATAGCTAGCCTTCTCACCATGGAACCGTTTGGGGATAGTGTGTAGCCTGCTCAAAGAAGAGTTACCCATCCTAAAATGGGCAGAAAAGAAACTTTTGACACTCAGTCATTCACATAGCTGGGAAAATAAATATCACTAGAGACTGGCTGAGTTTTTCTACCATGTACCCTAAGCAATGGAGAAGCCTTTTTTCCACATATATTATCTAATTTGTAGTGGGGGTAGAGAACTCATGGGAGATTTGGCTATTTGCCACAATTGCAAAGTGTAACTATTCCAAAGCAGATAAATGGAACCACATTAAAAGGCATAGACAAGTTATCTGTTGTTTTTGTAAAAATTCCAGCATTACCATACCTTCTCTGTTAACCCTTATTCCCAAGTTGCGAAGAAAATTGCACCAAGTTGGTCTCCCAAGTGTCTGGTTTGTTGAACTGACACTTTGGACCATGCAGAAGCCCTCGCCACCACATAAACAACCTTTTGTCTCGGGAACTGATTTACCATGACAGTTTTCAGCTATCTGTCACTGTGGCATGGTTTGTGGCTGAAGTGCCAAGGTGTGTTTGGCTAAGTAACTAGCATTCCTCTCAGATCTTGAAGTCAAGTAGCAAATAGCTAGAATAACAGACTTCTTGTGATGTGCTACTTTTTATGATAAACTAACAAGGGTATTTCCCTTTCCAGTGCCAGTCTAATTTTCATAATTTTTCACCAGTGTGACAAACTAGTCTTTGGAGATGTTTTCATCTTTGTTCTAAAGAGTAACTTTCACACTAGTCAGGAAGCATCCTTCATTTCCTTCTCCATGAACCTGAAAGATGTTTTTTAAAAAATATATTGTATATTAAATGATGCGGTCTAAGTCCTTAAATTTTACTTGGAAGAGAGAGAGAACATCCAGACCATCTCCGCCCCTCATTGCCTCTTTTACAAGAGAACAGAGAGGCAAAATGGTTCCCAAAGCATTGGGTTTTTCTTTGATTCATTCAACTATTTGTGAAGCATACCTCCAAGAAAGAGTTCCTTTCCAGGAAAGAACATCAAACCTGATCTGAGGACCAAAATTAATTAATCTAATGTGTTTTAAAAGGAGGTGGAAAATCAGTAGGTATATTATTTTATGTCCTTAGTTCACCTCATTGATATTGAATAGAGTCCATTCAGTACTGGAGCTTTTCCGAAAACAGAATGTTCCTCTTCCAGTAAATGGTTTTTCTGAGAAGATACAATCTCCTGGTGGTTTTTGTTACATATCAGTCTTGATGTTTGATGTTAACAAGGTCTGTTAGTGTGTGTGTTCTGAGGAACCCATTTTCTTCAATACTGTATACACTAGCAGCAGTGACCCCTTGAAGCAGGAGAATTTTCTCCCAATCACCCATAAAGAGTGGGAGGCAGGGAAACGGGTAGGGAAACTTTTTTTCATGTATGTTTTTATCATTCAACATTTGCTGCTCTCTCTGATGCTGAAGACTGTCTTATGGATGGATAAGCGCCTAATAGTTCATCAGTTTAGGGTATAATTTCCTAAAATATAAAGAACACATTGTCAACATTGTGCATGTTGGATGAATGCATAAATAATCTTAAGAAATACCTAGCAATATAAGAATTGCTATACTGGATATGATTGCTAAACTAATCCAATATCCTGTGTCAGACAGTAGCCAATACTAGATTCTTCAGAAGGAGGTACAAAATACTCTCTAGGATACAATTAAGGAATAATTCATCCTTAATTGGAGTTTCTTCCTAAT
The DNA here is from genome assembly GCF_009764565.3 of Dermochelys coriacea. Classification (NCBI taxonomy): domain Eukaryota; kingdom Metazoa; phylum Chordata; order Testudines; family Dermochelyidae; genus Dermochelys; species Dermochelys coriacea. The sequence goes on along the minus strand of NC_050068.2, from coordinate 323,704,443 downwards.
ATTGTCAATTAGTGGGTAGTTGTAGATCCTTATTTTTGTTTTATTCTAACATTCATGGATATAGCCATTATCCATGTAAATGTCCAATTCTAGTTTTAGTCTTAGAAAGGTCTCATCCGTAATAATATCTGGTGGCAATAAGTCCACAATTTAATTATCTGTTGTATAAAGAAGTTTTTCCTCTTGGTTTAAATTTGCTAACCTTTTCAATTACATTGAATGTCCCATGGTCCTTGTATTATAAGTAGGGTTATGATTTTGTCATGGAGGTCATGGCAGTCATGGAATCATTTACTTCTAGAGACCTCCGTGATTTGAGCCCCCAGCACCTGGAAGCTGTAGGGTTCCCCGCCACCCCTGGCGTCTGGGAACTGCTGGGGCCTGAGCTCCCAGCTGCAGAAGGAGACGGGTTCTCCCACAGGCAGCTCCTAGATGGGGCAGAGTCAGGGGTGCCCGGAGCTCCAAGGCGGCAGGGTGGTGGGGGACCATGCACCTCCGAGCCAGCCCCCACTGGTTGATGTGGGGAGCCTGCAGCTCACTATTTTGTCATGCGTATTTTTAGTAAAAGTCACGGATAGGTCACAGGCTTTCATGAATTTTTCTTTATTGCCCGTGAACTGTCCATGACTTTTACTAGAAATATGTGTGACAGAATCTTAGCCTTAATTATAAGAAATGGTAAATGGAGCATTTGGTGTACCTTCTGCATGCTATTCATTTTGGGAGGGCTTCTGTCATATTCTCAGTTTTTCAGTTTCTCTCATGAAAATCTTTCCAGGTCTCCAGTTATTTTTGTCACCTGACTCTCTAAGTCCTGTCTGTTTCTGTTATAACTTTTTTGGGATGCAGTGACCAGTTCTGAACATGGTAAGGTGTGGGCATTCTATTGATTTATTATAATGGCATCATGTTTACGTTCCATATATGCATCCTAGTGTTGTCCCAGACACCACAGGAAAAAAAGGCAAGATACCAAGAACATGGTTTAACGAGGCTGTAACTTTATTAAGTAACACATCTGGGAAACCGTCTGGTTATAACTCATCCACTGTCAGCCTTCCTGTTCTACTTGAGGGATGGGGGCTTTCTTCACCCTCCACACACACTTTTAACTTGGTCCCCACACTGTTCCTGGGACCAGTGTCAACAGAAGAGGGGGGCACCCCTGCAATGGAAATACGCTGTGGGGGCATCAGCTTGGAGGTGAGAGCAGCACCCAGGTGGGCTGAAGTGGCTGCTGCAGGGCCCAGGATCAGGCCAGGGAGTGGAACCAGGAGGGGCTTGAATGGGCCTGAGAGTTGGTAGCAACCCCTGGGGCCCTCCTTCTCAGCCTGGCGCTGGCTGCCCCCCAACTCGCTAAGTTCTCACTATCCTCCCCTTCTGTCCTTCTAGCCCCCATTTTCAGGGCGCTTATGCCCTCCAGCTGGGATCCCAGTGCCCTCTCCTCACATGAAATACGATGGTATAAGAAAGAAGGTTTGTCTCCTCACTATACCAGATTTAGAAGCCAAAACTCCATTCCTCATCTTCTTTAGGAGATGCCTTCTTCTAATCTGCTTCCGTTCCTATTTATCAGGGAACCAGACCCCTATTGTACAAGCATCTGCACTGGGTACCTGCTATGTTTTGACATGAGTGTTACAATCTAATCTATCCACCCGGTCACTGAGCCACTGAAAAGAAGGTGAAAATACCCACAACACCTATGCCAACTTGGTGATTCTATCCCAGCTGCCAAAGGGCAAACCTGGTCCTACTCTAGTCCCAGAGAGGAGGGATTTGTTGGTCCTGGGTGCAGAATAGCAGTTTGGATAGGGGAAAGTGTTTATAAACCTACCCCTTGAGTATGTAAGTGCTAGTAGGATTATGCCGTTTCCTCCTATTCTTGCTTAATCAGTAAAAGAGCCCCCACATCCTCAAGCCCATGAGGAGCAGGGGGGGAGGGGGCAAAGGAGGGATGTGCTCCTTAAAGGGAAGGGGCAAGGGTTTTCTTTCCTCTGCTGGCACAGTCAGTCTCCCCACCTCTGAGGTGGCAGAGATATGGGGCAAGTTTGACATTTTGACCATTAGAGTATGTTTAGCTGAGGCTTTCATTGAGCTGTCCCCAGCAACAGGTCTTTTTCCTGAGTAGTTAGTTACTTTTAATTAAGAACCAAGAAATGTGTAGGGTAGTTCATATGATTACTTCCCATGTGCATTGACCCTCTGAAGTTCCTCGGTCTTCTCTAGTTTTTGACTAACCTAAATAACTTTTTTTTTTCTTTTTGGCAAATCTTGCCTGCCTACTGTCCATGCCCTTTTCCGGATCATTAATAGACATATTAAATAACACCAATCCTAGCCGGAACTCTGGAGCACCCCACTGTTGAACTTTCTGCATTATCAATGTGTGAGAGATGGTATTAGAAAGGAATGTACACTCCTAAATCTTGTAATTTGTTAACCGGTTTTGTGCTTGAATCCCAGGTATATTCTGTGGAAATGATCCCATAAATCCCATGTAAAAAGAACAATTTTGTCCTTAATGAAATTTTAATTGTATTTATTTTCATTAACTCTTTTCGTTTCTTTTCGTTTCTTTTCTTTTTTTTATTTGAAGAAAATTACTTGGACTAAAATGAATTTAGTATTAAATCTTAGCTGGTATGAAATGTTTTTTGTAGGGTGCTGGATGGCTAAAAATGTTAAATAATGGGAAATCATAACTAAATAGCTCAAGGAAGTATTTTCTACTTAAACTGAGCAAACAGCCAGACTGTCTGATCTTTCTGCTTTTAATGGAAAACTAATCTTTCAGAACAGAGTGCATTTTCATTAGCATATTTTTTCAAAAATTAAGCATGGTGTTTAGTGAAAACTTGCATTTTAAAAATATATATATGTTTTTTTTTTTTGCAGAACGATTAAAATAGAGGTGTATGATTGGGATAGAGATGGAAGGTAAGATACTTCTGTATTACAATCACTAAAGTTGGATTGTGAAAACTTTGTGTATTTTAAAATCAATTTTAGGGGTTAATTGTTCTTCAATGAGTATTAGATATGCATATAATGTCAATAGCTATTATTTTTGTGTATCAAGAAAGGAGTACAGTTCCACATAATTACTTCCTTGTTTCAACTAATATCCTTTTTAGATTATTGTAGAAAAGGCCCAATCTTTGCATAATTTCCAAAGCTCACTAAAGGCATGAGAGCTGTTTGGACTTTGCAATATGGAAGCTACTCTCTAATAATAATTCCAAATAGGAGCTGCAAGTTTGTTTACCCAAGGATTATTGTAAGCCCTAGGGCTATAGTAATTCTACTGGGCATGGTCAACCTGTAGAGCGTGGGCAGGACTCTCCATTTGAACTTGTTTCAAAAGAAAGGATTTGTTGTGCACCTTTCCTGCTCTCCTTCCTCCAGTAGATGTAGAGATTCACGTCACGAATTACAGCAGGAAACCACTCCCAATACTGGACTCCATGCCGAACATAAAGAGATCTAATGCTTAGATTCAAGTTGCTATTACTTTTTTTTTTAATGGCTTTATGCTTTTATTGGCTAGTTGACACTTTCAGCTTCTGAATATGCTGTTTGGTTAATGAAGATGCAACATTTTAATTGCTTTTTTGGTGGCAGAAAAGATTTAGATAACTTATAAAGTTAGTTTTAACTGTTATATTTTCTGAGATTTTTAAAAATTTGTTTACTTTGACAGGAAATGAAATTTTGTTTTGAAAAACTTCAAACTTCTATTCCTTATATAAGTTTTTGGTTCTTAAAGTAGTTATTAAAATTAAATAATTCTTGGAAAGTCTTTGGCCTAAGTTATTAACTTTACATGATGATTTTTGAAATGAAGATTTTCTTGTATTTTTGCAATGGGTGAGGTTTTACTTGTGTGTTGCCAGTAATTAACTTTTCCCATTAATTGAAATATTTTGTACTTTAATGGCATTACATATTTAGTAATTTAATCTAGCATTAAATAGTCTTGCTATATTTGTACTTAAAATATTTTACTACTCATATAACAAAGATATTAGGCAGTTCTTATAGGAAGGCTTGCATTTAGATACAAAATATTTCCAAATATAAAATGTTAAAATAAGCTTATGCAATCTTAAACATTTGAGAAACAAACACCAAAGATTTAAGTGGAAACGTGAGTTGGAAGTCAACAATATATTTTGTAAAACATTTTCCACCATAAATATTTTCCAATATGCTTTACAAATACATTTATTGAAATAAGGATAATTTTGGAACTTTTTGTGTGGATTTAAACTCAAGTGTTTCTTTTAAAAGAAAAGAAGGGGATGGGTATTATAGGCCAACTTTACCTCTAGATTTATTGCTTTGATAACACAACTCTTACTATCAGGTTCCTTCCTAAAGGTGCTACATGATTTGTTTGCTTGTCCTTGAGAGCTAGAAGCAGAAACCTTTTGGAATGTTTTTATTAACTTTAACATTTTGTAACATAATTAGCTGAACATGTGTATTGTCATATTTTCAAGCATTTTGGCTATAACATTTTTGAAGTTCTATTCAATAAAGGTGAAAACAAGTTTGTAAGAACTTTTAAAAAGTTTGTTATAATAATTTTATTATTATAATTTTTGCATCAATATTGAGGTCTGTCCCCCCACAAAGAATTCCCTTAATCTGTTGTATGAATTATGTGATCAATGGATTCTAGCCCAGGGGGGTGAGCAGTAGCGGCAGAGCCACTATTTCCCTTCCCAAGCAGGTAGGTGGACAGGTAAAACGAGTGAGTAAAGCCTTGGCTCTTCCCCTCCAATGCACGAATCAGCATAGTTTAGGACTGACCTTTCCCAATTACAAATTACTTCCTTCCCCTTCTGACTCACCACTCTTCTCTCTCAAACACACACTTGCACTCTGTCGTGGTGCAAGTGGGGAGCCAGAGAGAGAATGGAGGACTGTTGACAGTTCCTTTCAGGTTCTGTTGATGGTCCACAGTCTTTATTCGGTGCGGGTTGTAAATTTGCAGTCTAGTTCTTCATTCTGTGTTGGGTACAGTTAACATAAGCTATCAGATGGATTCAATCAAATCTATTTATAATTATAATTTAAGGGGGAAGAGTAATGAACATACATTATATTTAAGTCAACAGAATAACAAGTCTTTTGCTAGCATTGCTTTTCTCACGTCTATTCATGTGTCAGCTGTGCTTCACTTTAGGTGTATTTTTGTAAATTAATTGAAAAGTAGTTTATATTGTGCGTATGTTGATTTGAAAACTTTTTTTTTTTCTAGTCATGATTTCATTGGAGAATTCACAACAAGTTATAGGGAATTGTCTAGAGGGCAATCACAGTTCAATGTATATGAGGTAAGTATTTAGAACTTTTATTTTTATTTATCTTGAGGAAATGGATAAAGTTGAGAACTTTCAATGTTTGCTTGTCAAATTAGTCAATGTTCAGGGTTACTATTGGAATCCAAGCCTTTATAAAGGGGAAAACAGACATTCTGGGTCAAAAAAGGATTTGTTTCAGAAATGAGTTTAAAAGCGTATGTTCTTTGGACAAGAGCAGTATCTTCAGTGCTGTTTTGAAAAAATTATCTCTCTTGTTCTATAGCTCTTCTTTCTCAGTATAGTTTGTTTTTTTATTTCTACACAAAGCTGTTTTAAACAGTGTGCATATGGCAAACAGAGCTTGCCTAAACTGCCAAAGTAAACAGTTAAAAGAAAAAGAAAAAGGCTTGTAACCTTGTAATCTTTGCTTAGTGTTTCACCTCATAATGTATCACTGGATTTATTTTGTCTATAGCATCCATGAAGCTAAGTTATAAAAGGTTTCTTTTAAAAAGTTTAATCAGGCCTCAGACTAGATTTGTCAGTTGGTTTCCTAACATCAGTAGTCATAACCACATGACCTGCTCCAAGTTATTAAAAAGGAAAATGTTCATCATTATACCACAGGAAGAAAATTAAATTCAGTAAATATATTCTACCAACGTATAATAAAGACTGGTTTCCCTTATGTACAAGATAGGGCTATTCTCTTCTTTGAAGTGGGATGGTGTCTGTCCTCCTGGAGCCAGTCAGAACCACATTTGGTGTATATCTCATGGTGTCAGGACTCGATTCTCCTGGTTTGTTAGATTGTGAAGGAAGCACTTAGTTTCTTTCTGATGTGTGGCTGCGCAGTGCCACTGTACACATGAGCAGCAGCTGCCTTTCCTGTCTCTGCAGTATTGGTAACCACAGAGAAAGAAACCTTTTAGTGTCATTCCACATAGTAGTTGCTGATTTCCTTCTGGAAACTTACAAGGTCTTGAAGAAGGGCAGGCATGGACAGTGGTGTGACCTCAGTGGGATCACCCCAGAGGTGCCAAGTTTTTTGTCGCTCCATATGTGACATTTCCCTCATTACCTCCCTGCTTTCCTCTCTGAGGAGTGGGGGCAAGTAAGGGCAGGACACAGAAGCACAAGCTAAGTCCCACAGAGAAGTGGAAGCAAAACTGTGTAGAAGGGGAGAGTCAGGAGCCCAAAAGCAGGTGATATGTTTGTCACAATTCAGGGCAACTGCACGTGTATTCCCCTCTGTGTTCCGTAAAGGGCACCTACTCTAGGCTCCTGGCTTATCACTCGTCACCTCTCTTAGATGGAGACCTTTCCCCCTCTCTCCTTTCTGACCAGAGTGTTTTTTCCAGGCAGCATGGTTCCCTGCCTACACTGTGATATTCCCAGCAACGCAGATTGCCTAAACAGGCCAGCATCTGTCCCAACTCCAACAAGGCCTCTGATAGGCGTCAGTCCTTCAAACCTCTCAAAGGGTTTTTTCTGTGGTTACAAGTTCACAACAGCCTTAGGTCAGAACTAGCACACCCATGAATTGTTCAGTCTTTCCTTTATACAGCTTGGGCCTTTGATCTTCATGTTCCAGGAACTATTATGGCAGACAGTGGTCCTCTCATCAGGGTGTAGTTTCAAAAGGCTGGATTTTTACATAACCAGAGATGGAGAATTTGCATTCACCTTCCCCTACAGATTACCCAGGTAAACCATTTGACACTGTTTGTCCCAAAAGTCCATTCTTGTCTGGGACATTGTTTAGTATAGTCCTTTGAAGTTCATAACATTTCCCAGGATTCACATCCAATCTCCCCCCATAAAGAGAGGTTACATGCAAACCTGGCCCACAATAATACATAAACCATTTAATAAATGGAACCCGAACATACTTAAACTATCGTCCCTATTTTATAGGTATGGAATTCAGTGTACACAGCCTAAGTGCCCTGCAGCAGTTCCTTGTGAAGCAGAACTAGTGTGGAGATGGATTCACAAACTGAACATACATTCACAGTTCACCATAAACCTGGAAAGCAAAATGTGGTTGCAGATGCCCTCAGCTAGGTGAGGGCAGTGAGAATAGACTCAACTTAGTCATCTGGCGTGAACAGTCTAATGATCCTGATATAGTCAGTGTGCCAATAGAGCTATCAAAGATGACTCAGACTGGGGAGGTTCAGTGCAGTCCTGGACCAATTATCCATTGATCTGGTTACAACTTCCTGGTATCTGAAGGTACCTGGATTTGTCCAGCAAGCTTACAGAGAAGGATACAGGAGTGTCTTCCTAATGACTAAGTAGCGGGCCACATGAGTTATGAAAAGCTGGGTATCTGACAGGAAAGGAAAACACCAGCAAGAAGAGGTAGAGCTCCTTTAGGGGAAATGCTCCAACATAGTTAGCTCTGGGAGTTCATACAGATTGACTTGAAAGGCCCACTACCAGAAACACCAGCTGGAAATCAGTATTGCTGGTGGAGTCTCACACCTTTTCAAAGTATGTGGTGGTGCAATCCCAGAAGGTTAAAGGGACTCGGAGAGTTATGAATGCATTGATGAAACATGTAGTGTTGCAGTTTGGTCCACTAAGCTGCTTCTACACTGATTGGGGAAGGAATCTGAATCACAGTTATTATGCGAGGTTTGTCGACATCTCCAGATAACCAAGGTGAGGACTACTCTTGCTCACTCTGCGAATAATGGGGAAGTGGAGAGAGTAAACCACATCATTTATTCTCTGCTTAAAATCTTAGTCAGTGAAGACGAACAAAATTGGGTTACAAAGTTACCTTTTGTTGTCTTGGCATACCAACATCAGCTGTGATTCAATTATCCATTACTTGCTGTACCTATTGGTACAGAGGATCTACAGGACCTGGAAACCAAATGATTCTGGGGGACAACTAATTAAATAATTCTCTGTAGCGGGGTGGATACCCCGCTCTGGCTCTGAAGGGGTTAAAGCAGCCCTGGAGAGGGCTGCACTTGAGGAAAAGCTAGGCTGATTGGGGGAAGCAGCCACAGCTGGGGCCTGTCCCAGGTAGACCACAGCTGGCCCTATAAGAGGGCTGAGGGCCAGATGCTGGAAGAGTCTCACACTAGTCCTGGAGTGGGAAGGGCTAGCTGCCTGAGAGCGAGGTATCTTTAAGTGAAGTAGTGCTGGGGAAGGGCAAAGGGAGCTGGGGAGCTCCAGTCTGGTAAACCCCCAGGCTGCAGGCCTTGGTAAAGGCCCCAAAAGGTACTGGTGCTGCAGCCCAGGGATAGGCCCCCCTTGCCAGTGTTGAGTGGCCATTACAGACTGCAGTCTGTCCCAGGGAAAGGGGGCTGGATCACGACTGGCAGTAGCCACTGAGGCAAGATGGGTTTAAAGGGTTGGGGGGTTCCCCGGGAGGGGAGACCCAGAGTGGGGGTACTGCTGGAGCAGAATCCTGAGGAAAAGGGGCACTGGGGTCCAGGAGGGATGCTGGGCCAGCGGCAGGTGAGACACCGGCCTGCAGAGAGCGCTCTGGGCTGGAAGAGCTAATTCCCAAGATGACCAGCAGGAGGTGCTGCACCGGTGAGTTATCGCCTTGCAACACTCTCCTTATGAGACTTTGGACTGTGCAAACCCATGATTTCCTGTGACTTGATGTTCAGGCAGCAAGAACTGGCAAAGCCCTGCACCCGCACAGGTAGGTGATATGGCAGAGTATTACATCAGTGACCTGAGGACAGAGTTCCAGAAGGTGGTGGAACAGATAGGCCAGAAGTGAGCATGCCATGTACCAGATGCAAGAAAAATGGGAAAATATGTGCCCATTCAGGAAAGAAGATGTGGCTATGCAACTGGAAAAAACAGTCCAGAAAGAATCCCAAAGTCACCTCTTAATGGAGGGGACCTTACACAGTGATGGAACAACTAAACAACTGATCTTTGCTAATACAAAAAGCAAGAGCCTCACCCATTTGTAGTGCATCAAGAACTGGAGTTCTGATTCATTGAAAGAAAGGGGCGGGCAAACACTGTGGATACTCATAGTCATTCCAAAGGGATGCAGAGGAGGATTTGGACGTACTCCGGCTGGCTCCTGTGCCTTGTCATGGGAGAACGGTTGTGCAGGAGAAATTGCCAGGGTGTTCTTAGGATCTCAACTTACTGCCATCTTCAACAGTCTGACTACAAGAGATAGGTCTGACCTAGAGGCCATGAACCCTGCACTCACAGATATCTAGATTCAACTATAAGCAATATGTCCATGATAGAATATAGGACTCAAGGGGGCAGATGAACACAGAAACCTGCATAAATGGCAAACTACCTGGATTCTTAGGAGTTACTATTTAAATTCTTATTTAACTGGAGGGGGGGGAAGTTGTAGTGGTTAGTGTAGACAACACCTCCACCAGTAGATGGTGCTATATCTTTATCTTAGCATGAAGTTGTCTTGTATGTTATGTTGTTGAGCTGACATGGGGGTTAGCAGGAAATTCAATCCGGGCTGTGTGTGCGCAGAAGTTGGTACATGCTGCATCCTAATCTGTGTTTGTGTAAGTGAGTATTACATAATACTTCCCCACTTGCAAGCACTGAATATGTATCTAACAAAAGAAAACTTTTATTAAAAAGGAGACGGAACGCAGCATTAATTTGCCAAAACACCACAACAGCGATTCATAAGTAGGCAAACAATAAGTAAATGCCCACCTCGCACTATCTTGGATAGTAATTCCTTGCCTCATTTTCCCGTCTTGTGGTCTGAAAGACTGACAGATGAATGTCCCTTTAACATGCTGCTTCCCTTTTCTCTCTGCTGCACCCACTCTTGGTTGTCCGAGGTTACCAGCATCTTAAAATCCAGGGATACAGTCAAGTGGGTTTAATTCCTGCTCCTGAGAAGGAGGATTGGTTGAGTGATACCTCTGCAGCTGATCTCTGCTGGCACTGATCACTACTGCTGCCTCTGCTTGCTAGCATTGCTGCTGCCTTTGCTCGCTACTGCCTTTAGCTGCAATGCAATGTTCTGAGGTTCTACCACTTAGCCCCCAGTACTTAACGATTTCATCTTTTAGTAATTTCATTGGGTAGAGGGGAACCAGTGCTGCTTCCTCTGCATTACCTTTGACTGCAGTACTGTCCCCACACTGGGTCTAAGGCTCATCCAGCTAAACCAACCTATCAGTGATTTCAACAAACAAAAACATAATCCCAACTATACATACAAAGTGATAGGGTCTAAATTAGCTGTTACCACTCAAGAAAGAGATCTTGGAATCATTGCGAATAGTTCTCTGAAAATATCTACTCCATGTGAAACAGCAGTACAATAAAAAAGCCAACTGTATGTTAGGAACCATTAGGAAAGGGACAGCTAATAAGAGAAAATATAATGTCACTACATAAATCCATGGTACACCCATACCTGGCATACTTCATGCAGTTCTGGTCACCCCATCTCATAAAATATATATTAGAAATGGAAAAAGTACAGAGAAGGACAACAAAAATTATTAGGGGCATAGAACAGCTTCCATATGAGGAGAGATTAAAAAGACTGGGACTGCTCAGTTTAGAAAAGAGACGACTAAAGGAGGAGTATGATAGAGGTCTATAAAATCATGAATGGTGTAGAGAAAGTGAATTGGGAAGTATTTATCCTTTCACATAACACAAGAACCTGGGGGGGGACTAGTGAAATTAATAAGCAATATGTTTAAAACAAACAAAAGGAAGTATTTCCTTATACAATGCACAATCAACCTGTGCAACTTATTGCTAGGGCATGTTGTGAAGACCAGAAACGTAACTGGGTTCAAAAAAGAATTAGATAAGTTCATAGAGTATAGGTCCATCAGTAGCTAGTAGTCAAGATGGTTAGGAGTGCAATCGTCTGCTCTTGGTGTCCCTAAATCTGTGACTGCTAGAAGCTCAGATTGGATGACGAGATGGATCACTCAATAAATTTCCCCATTCTGTTAATTCCCTCTGAAGCATCTAGCACCAGCCACTGTTGGAAGACAGGAAACTGAGCTAGATGGACCATTGGTTTGACCAAGTATGGCCATTCTTATGTTCTTAAGCTCCTCCACTGCTCCCCTGCCTTTAGTCCTCTCTGGCCCTTGGCTCTGACTGTCTGGTTTAGAGCTAACAGGCAACTCCCTCTGCTGCTGCTCCTCTTGCCTTCAGCCCTGGCTCTCTGGCTGGGGACACTAGCCAGCAAACCCCTTTCGCTGCTTTCCTGCTTTCAGCTTCTTCCAGGTCCCAAACATATACAGTCTCTTAGTCAGTTCTTTCCTTTTCTCTGCAGCATTCCCCAGAGACCTGTTCCAGTCTCCTGACTGACTCTTATTGTCTTTCTTCAGGGACTTCCTCTAGTCCCCTGGTCTCTTGTAGCTCTCACCTTCCTCACTAAGCCAGACTCACTGTTAAGTGAGTAGACTATTTAAAGAATCAAGTAAAGAAATGGTGTTTCCCTAAAATGTCCCTTAAAATAAAGTCCATCAGGATGGGGTAAGGGTAACTTTTAAGCCATCTTTGTGTTGCCCAGACTCGGGCCAGAGCACCCCTTAACTCTAATTCATTAACTCTAATTTACAGCAGCCTCCATTGAACTGTGATAAAAGCCAGAATCTTTGTAGCAATATGGAGATATCGTCTTCTGGGTCTGGCAAAACTCCTACCTTTTTCCTGTGCCAGGAGAATTCTCTCTTGGCAATTTAAAGGAACTTTATAGCCCGTGAACTTTATATGAAGGGTATAATAATCTTTACATGATTCTTTAAATAGTCTACTTTTAATGACAGGTTTCAGAGTAGCAGCCGTGTTAGTCTGTATTCGCAAAAAGAAAAGGAGTACTTGTGGCACCTTAGAGACTAACAAATTTATTTGAGCATAAGCTTTCGTGAGCTACAGCTCACTTCATCCGATGCATTTCCTGTAGCTCACGAAAGCTTATGCTCAAATAAATTTGTTAGTCTCTACTTTTAATGTTAACTACTTAGCAATTATAACCAACACTTTGCCAGACAGATACACTGGGGCACCACAATGATGAACACAGCAAGATAAAAACTGTGGAGATGGGTTCTCCTGTCACTGTTTTGAACCTACTAGCTGAAAAGAGAATTTTGAGAGTTTGAATGGGCCTCCAGATTGTGGATTTGGTGGTAATAGTATTATATCTCTATCTCAGTGGATTTTTTTCCTTCATTTTAAACCACAGCTAAAAGTTCATGTAGTTTTCTAGGACAGTCAGGGTTTGTGGCTCTCAATGGTTAAACAAATTGTATTTTAATTGCAAACATATCTGAAATTTGAGGGGGGGGGAATATGAATAAAATTTTAACCAGCATGCATTCCCTTGTCTTTTATATCACTGTGATCCTATATTACACAAAGAATATAGTAGGACACTGGTTTTATTTTTTCCCCTAAGTTGATGGCCTAAAATGTTCTATTTTTCTAACAATGTACATTTTAATAGCTCTACCAAGATTTCAAATACGAATATTTTAATTCCTCGTCATTCACAGAACATCTGTGTATAGTGTATAGTAAAATTTGGCAATAAGCCATATGGATTCCTCTTTCATAGTTGTCTGAGAGATTAGTTGATAAATATCATTGATAAAATCTCTTTGCTTCCACTTCTAGTGTTTGAAAATATGCTCCCATCTCACTCAGTGTGTTCATAGTGAAACTGACTTAGCTATACAGATGGCTTTGAGCAGACATTTAAAAGGGAAGTGTTTTTTGGTTGGTGGTGGGTTTTTTATGTGGCTGGCAAGATTTTTATTATAGGGGCTACTTTCCATTACAACACTCTTTTTCAGTTGTTTACAATTTTGCCAAACTTTAACTTTGGGCTAAAATTATTCATACTGGGTGTCTGCTTCATGTTGAATTTATTTGGAAAATACTGTGCAAAAATGATTTAGCCATTTCTCAGAATGAGGTGAAGGAAAATTACATTGTTTTGTTCCTATTAACAAAATTCTTGCAGCCATTTAATTGAGACACTCTAGATTTGGAAAAGGGATTTGAAATTTGGCAGAATGGGTCACCCTAATGCTGGGGATGTGCCTCTTGCCATCCCCATGAGAAGCCATCCAACTTTGGCCAAGTTATGAGCCTCTGAAAATCTCAGTTCACAGATGCTCAGTTAAACTTGTAAAAGTTTGATGGCTCAGTTTGCTAAATATTCCTCATGTACTGAGCGTGCTTCACCATCACGCTGCTCTGGTGTGCTGGCCAAATTCTGCATAAGTGCTATCCTCACAGAGTGACTGAGCATGCACCGTTCCAAGGCTATAGTCACTGAGCATGACTTTTTCTTTGCAGTTGCCCCTCCCAGCAGCTCAGAGCTGCTCTGGTACCAATCATAGGAACTGAGAGCAAGAAACTTCTCCTGTGCTCTCAGTGCTCCCACTGCTGGCCAGGTAATGTGGAGAAGGAGGAGGAAATAGCTTGCCAGGGATGCAGAAGGATAAGGAGCTAGCAGGGTCAGCCTTAGGGAAAATAGCACTCTGGACGAACTTGTATTTTGGCATCCCTGTGGATGTGGCGCACCCCCCATTGCCCCAGACCCCCACTGGCTCTCCACCACCCCAGGACCCTGCTGCCTCTCTCTAGTGCTTAATTTTTATTGAAAGAGGTGCCAGAGCTCAGCCCCAACAAAAATTAAGCACCGGCTGGGCTGCTAGAGAGTGGCAGCTGTTGGCTGGGCTCTGAGCTGTGAAGGCATTGCCATTGCCAGCAGCAACTGAGACGCAAGGGTGGAATGGTATATGATGTATTGCCACCTTACTTTATTCTGCTGCTGGTGGCAGCACTTCCTTCAGAGCTCAGTGCCCGGCCAGCAGGCATCAAGTTCTGAAGACAAAAAAAATATAGAACTGCTAAATTACAAGAAATTTGTCATACTGTCATATCACATGATTAGGGAGAAAAAAATTCAACTTCAGAAAGCTATACAGAACAACTGATCTCTCTGTACATCGTAAAAGATTCTGCTTCCTCGAGCATCTCTCTTATAACTGCTGTATCTGGCTAGTTTACTAGAATGCCGTGAGAAAGGATCATTTATAGATTGGCTTTCCTTCTTGCTAGTCTGTTATTGCAGAGTTAATATTTTCAAACAAGCAAATGAGAGAAAGACTTTTGACCCGTTTTTGTTTTTGTATTTGTAATTTAAAAAAAAAGGTAGGAGATAAGTAATCTAAAACATAAATACACTCTTTCACACATTCCAGTAAAGCAAGATGGATACTGCATCATCTATTACAGGAATTTCCACTATCCTATGGTGTGGGATCCATAGGTGTGGGATTGGAGTTGCAAGAGATTAAGTCTTAAAAAACATATTCAAAATAACCAGTCAAAAAGAACACAGAACACACAGTGTTTGCTTCTCCAGTATAGTATAGTATATGTATATATACTATACAAGTGTATAATTTAACAACCACTTAGCGACTTCTGTGTTAGCTAAAAAATAAAAAGCAATAATAAAAATATATAAAGTGCAAAAACTACGGCATAAGTGGTATAAATTTTGCACTTGGACATGCATTGTCTGCTATTAAACAGTCTTTAGAAAAATGATAATTTGATTAGGCTAGTCAGTATTTCGAAAGTTGATTCCACTGCTTATTCTGAAGAAATTATCTTTATTAGGAATTGATTTGTAGGCAAATTCCTTCTCTACAAACCCATACATTTGGGCTTTAACAGCATTATACATTTGCAGTGTCTGTCTCAGAATTGGCAAGAAAACGTGCTTTATCTCTCACACCATATGCTATATATAGCCAACAGGAGTCTGGCATATGTGATTTTACTTCAGGATACAAAGACTGCATGGTAGAACATAGAATCGTTCTTTATTCTTCCTGGCAGCAGCAAAACATTAAAATGTTTACAGACAAATCAACACAGATGTAAAACTCTCTGAGCTGCTGAGCTACAGCAGGAGCTGGGAACAGATGAGTTCAGTGGGATTAAGTGTATGAGTAAGGACTCCTTGTAGCATAAAGGTTTCAGGAACAAATATTTGGGAAGGAGAGACCCCAGGCAGACAGAGGGGGTGGTGGACTCAGTGCAGAGAGGCTGAGAGATGATACTCACTGATAAAATAGTGTGTGATTCCAGGGCATCTAATCTGAGACGCATGTCTGAAAATATTCGTAAAATACCTGCACTCCCTTCCTGCACCCCAATCCTTGCACTGTGCCCCTTTCTTCTCAACCACTGTCTGCACCCCTTAATCCCTGTACTCCCCTCCTGTGCTCATGTGGGGTAGCTCAGCACCCACCGGCAGCCCCGTGGATCAGCTCCTACCCCGCAGCCCTCCCACATGCTGGTGGGCCCTGTTGATCAGCTCCTCCCAGTGCTTCCTGCCTGCCGTGATCAGCTGTTTAGCCCCTGCTTTTCCTCTGCAAGTTGTCAGCACTCTGCAGAGTGCCCCCTGACCATGGCGCCCTGGGCATTCGTCCATATGATCCACCCCTAAGGACAGACCTAGGAGCTGGGTCTGGAGTTGATGAGCCGGGAAAGTGGGACAGGAGTGGAGAGGACTGAGGCAAAGAGAATAGTGGGGTAGGGAAATGTGAGACCTGGGGCCTGATTTGCAGAAGTGTGGAAATTCTCAGCTGCAACTGAAGTCACTCAGATTTGTGCACTGAACAAACAGTACTACAAATGCTATGAAAAATCAGACCAGAGGTATCTCAAATTGGGTGCCCAAAATTAATGTACACTTTTGACATTAATGTGTCTCTGCATCAGTTCCCCATCTGTAAAATGTGAATAATAATACTACCTTTACATAGCAAGGGTCTTGTGAATATAAATTCATTAACATTTTGGATGCACTCAGACATTTGTGATGAGTGCCAAGGAAAAGCCCGCTGAGGAAGTTAATACCTCTGGTTTTGGAGCAGGGTTGAATGGAGTGCAGTAAATAAGGCATGGCCCACACATTGAATTAAGAGGATAAAAAGAACTATTGAATAGCTGATCATTCTGTAGGTACCATCCATCCTATGTGCTGAATGAACATTATGATATAGGCTCTAGTTACTGTATGTGATCTAAATGTAAAGACTGCATCATATTGCTTACACAGGCAACTTTAATTCTGGCATTTCCTACCTTAGAGTGCTTGATTTTGCAACCTTAACACTGTTTTAAAATGTAGGTTTTTAAATATGTAGTTTATAGATTGTATTTGCTGCTGTGCCTACATCACACTATAACTGCAGCATATACCTATGCTTTGTCACATTATACAAATATTGTGACTGCATTGTGATCTAGTTTGGTGGTTCTGTTATATAAAACCAAGGGAAGGACTATGCTAAATCTTGAGATTTTTATTCAAGCAAACCAAATTTGCTTTGTTTATTTTAATGCATGGGTGATAATTTTGTGTTAATTCTTATTTTAACCAAACTAGTTTACCCATTCTTTGAAGGTTGCAAGTCCCTGTTGGGCATTTGCTCACATCCATAAAAGACAACAGTTTGACTCATTAATAGTCTTCCAATTGACAGTCATTTTTAGAAGTGTGTAGAACAGTATCCTCATTTTTACTGTGACTGGTTCTACCAGTACTATTAAGCTATCGCTTACTTGAACACTAGCTTCACCTAAAAATGAGCAGTAGTGCTTCTGGGTGAGCTGACTGGATGAGATCAAAAGAACTCTGGAAGTAAGGCTATTACTCCATGTATTGTTTTGTTACAGAGCATTTTCTAATATATCTGAAGCTCTCCAGTTTCAATCAATAGATTTTTTTTTTCTGTTATGAAAATCACATTGTGAAAGTTCAAAAGATTTTGCAAAAGTGTAAATCATGGTGCTCAAGCCTGAAAAATATATTCTTAAAATTGCTTCTAGGATGCCTTCATGTTCTTACCATAGCAACGAGGCAGTAACCCTGTACATTTTCAACTGGGCTAACTTACCTGTTTGTGCAAACAGTTCATGCCCACATTTTCTGTGATTACAAATCACTGTGGGCACCAAATTTTAGTAGTCACATGTCTGTCCTTCTGCATTCATAATTAGGTAAACTTGAAAATACTAAGATTTGCATGTACAATTCACTGAGGGAGTATGAATTGGAAAAAGGCAAATATAGTGCCCATATTTAAAAAAGGGGAAAAAAAAGAACCTGGGGAACTACAGACTGATCAGCCTCACTTCAGTCCCCAGCAAAATCATGGAGCAGGTCCTCAAGGAATTCATTTTGAAGCACTTGGAGGAGAGGAAAGTGATCAGGAACAGTCAACATGGATTCACCAAGGGCAAGTCATGCCTGACCAACCTGATTGCCTTTATGATGAGATAACTGGCTCTGTGGATATGGGGAAAGTGGTGGATGTGATATATCTTGACTTTAGCAAAGCTTTTGACATGGTCTCCCACAGTATTCTTGCCAGCAAATTAAAGAAGTGTGGGCTGCATGAATGGACTATAAGGTGGCTAGAAAGCTGGCTAGACTATAGGGCTCAACGGGAAGTGATCAACAGCTCGATGTCTAGTTGGAAGCCGGTATCAAGCGGAGTGCCCCAGGGGTCATTCCTGGGGTCAGTTTTGTTCAACATCTTTATTAATGAACTGGATGATGGGATGAATTGCACCCTCACAAGTTGGCAGATGACTCTAAGCTGGGGGGAGAGAGAGATACGCTGGAGGGTAGGGATAGGGTCCAGAGTGACCTAGACAAATTAGAACATTTGGCCAAAAGAAATCTGATGAGGTTCAACAAGGACAAGTGCAGAGTTCTGCACTTAGGAAGGAAGAATCCCATGCACTGCTGCAGGCTTGGGACCGAGTGGCTAAGCAGCAGTTCTGCAGAAAAGGACCTGGGGATTACAGTGGACGAGAAACTGGATATGAGTCAGCAGTGTGCCCTTGTTGCCAAGAAGGCCAATGGCATATTGGGCTGTATTAGTAGGAGCATAGCCAGCAGATCGAGGGAAGTGATTATTCCTCTCTATTCGGCACTAGTGAGGCCACACCTGGAGTATTGTGTCCAGTTTTGGTCCCCTCACTACAGAAGCAATGTGGACAAATTGGAGAGAGTCCAGCGGAGGGCAACGAAAATGATTAGGAGGCTGGGGCACAAGATTTACGAGGAGAGGCTGAGGGAACTGAGGTTATTTAGTCTGCAGAAGAGAAGAGTGTGGGGGGGAGGGATTTGATAGCAGCCTTCAATTACCTGAAGGGGGGTTCCAGAAGAGGATGGAGCTTGGCTGTTCTCAGTGGTGGTAGATGACAGAACATGAAGCAGTGGTTTTGAGTTGCAGTGCGGAAGGTCTAGGTTGGATATTAGGAAACATGCATCCGATGAAGTGAGCTGTAGCTCAGGAAAGCTTATGCTCTAATAAATTTGTTAGTCTCTAAGGTGCCACAAGTACTCCTTTTCTTTTTACTATTTCACTAGGAGGGTGGTGAAGCACTGGAATGGGTTACTTAGGGAGGTGGTGGAATCTCCATCCTTAGAGGTTTTTAAGGCCTGGCTTGAGAGAGCCTTGGCTGGGATGATTTAGTTGGTGTTGGTCCTGCTTTGAGCAGGGGATTGGACTAGATGACCTCCTGAGGTCTCTTCCAACCGTAATATTCTATGAATTACAATTGCAATTCTACAAGTGGAAAATTTGGACTTTTCAGGTCCCCTTTATGTAAAAGGTAAACTGAAACTGTAGTAATACGCTGGGCACTAGAGTTGGGTAAGAAACGGAATTAAAAATTCACACAACAATGCAGGGTTTTTTCTATTTTTTTGTCAAAAATCTTGAAACAGTGTGTGCAAACTCTTCTGGCTCTGTTCAACAGCAACAATGTAGTCTTCTCTTAACAATTGCAAGTGTCCCGTTGTGAGTCATTGTGAAGTATCCGTTAAGAGTTCCTGAATATCAGTTCATAATGTAACTATTAATGTGTCATATATCTAAAGAATACTACTTCGTACCTTAAGAGAATCTTAAGAATTTTCACTATGTCAACTGCATAATGAATGATGCATCTGTAATATTTTTATCTGCCATTCTAGGTAATAAATCCAAAGAAAAAAGGAAAAAAGAAAAAGTATATTAATTCTGGAACAGTAAGTAGATACTTTTTATATTAACTTACGCTTTCCTTTTCTGTCTGACTTCGTGAAATAAAATGTATTCAAACTAATTTGACAGTGTTAGAGTAAGACTTTCTTTGAAGAACGCAAGAGTAAAGTATTTACTATAACTCATTTTTTCTACTTTTCCTTCTTTTCTGTGATTAAATGAGTGTCTCGTGAAAGCTTTGTCCAAAATGTAATTTTGAGTTCCCTGTGAGTTTAGAATTGCTGGAGGCAGTGTTGACTTTTATCTGGAATACAAGTTGATTTTTAGAATGCATTAAAATGCTTTTTTTAGTTCTTCAGATAGTGGACAGAGACATGAACAAATAAGAGATGATAGATTATGTCCTTTGTGCTTAAGAAAATATTTATTCTTAAGTCTGAATTTTTGGCAGAATTAGATTTAAGAAATGCTGTGACTGTAATTTGCAAGAGTACTAATGTTTTTTTAACCATTGAGGTACTAACAACTAGTACCATATAATGTGAAGTTTTTAGTAAAAGTGCAAGAGCCTTTTTAGTCTCAGTTATATTAGCTTGATCCACTGTAATAACTGCAATGCTGATTTTAATATTCTGGCATCCAGGAGAATCAAAACATAATTTAATATAAGAATACAAGAATAAATCTAAGTCTACCAGAATTTATATTTCAGAAAGTCAAACTAAATACAGATGAGTGCTGGTTCTGCAATCACATATATGCTTAATTTTACTCATGGGAGCAGTCTGAAGTCAGTGGGACTTCCATATGCAGGATTGCAGCCTTGAGGTGGAAAATGATGATTGTTCCTGTGTGTATATTTCTGTTCATAAATGGGGCATGTGCCATTGTCTTTTCCACAAACCTATAGAAAAAGATCCAGAATAGAAGAAACTTTATTTCTATGGTAATTTGATGGTAAGAGTTTATTGAAGGAGTGAGTGATTTTCTTTCTTGTTAATATATTTCCAGTGGTAGACTTTAATACGTTAGAACAAAGTACTAGTACACTGCACCAGTGTGTTGGCATGACGTCCCTGTGAGTGCTCCACTTTAGGTGTTTAGCGCCCCTGCGCTTGTAATTGGAGATTTGTGGTAGCAGTGTCTGGTTGGGTCACATATGCACAATCCCCGTCTCCCGCTGCCTCGGGTGGTTAACTGGTACTGTGCGACCAACTCCCCCTCAGTTCCTTCTTTACCGCCCTTGGCTACGAATCGGCGCATTCAGCAGCTCCTCAGAGCTTAGTTAGCATAGTATACCCCAATTAGTTCTAGTTTTGTTATAGATAGTTAACTCCTTTCATTTCCTTATCCCCGTTTATTTAAAAAAAACAAAACAAACAAAAAAACCCCACCACCCTTATTTGTTTCCTGAATAGAAATAGGTTTTCATTGAACTGTTACTTCTGGTTCTCCCCTCAGGGGGACGAAACTCTCCCTTCAGGGGAATGAATGGTTCTCCGGGCTTTAAACACTGCCTCACCTGTAGGCTATCAATCTCAGTGTCGGACAGGCAGGCTCATGTTCGCTGCTTAGTCGAAGCACACATGCCTCAAAAGTGCCCTCATTTTCATAAACTGACAGCCCAGACCAGGAAAGTCAGAGACTTGCAGTTTAATCTACTGTTCATGGAGAACTCTCTCCAGCCAGCATCTGAACCAGAAACACACACACCCCCGAGACACAGTTCACCGACTGCAGCCTCTGATGGGCTCTACTTTGTCCGTGACTCGTGTGATAGACCACGCAGATAAAAAGATGACTAAGAAGCATATGTTGTCCCCACCAGCTCAGGAACTGACCAAGAAACAGCGTTCCTCAAAAGAAGAGACCTTGTCAGTACCAACAGGCTCCGCAGCTGTGATAGCTGGACCATCGTCAGTACCGACAGGCTCCACAGCCGAGATAGCAGGACCCTCTGGTACCGTTGGTACTGCGAGAGCTAAAGACTCTGAGAGCTAGCGCCAATGGAGGCACCCAGGGGAAACAGAAACCCCATATCTCAGCACCAGCAGAGCTGTCCCGACACTTGGCACCAGGCATAGGAAAACTGCAGCCTATGCTTTCACTTCCTGTCAGCATTGTGCAATTGACAGTTGCACCCATACAGACAACAGCTCCACAGCAGCCAGTACCCACTGTTACCACATCAGCGGCACCAAGGCTGTTGACACCACAAGAGTTCTTCCTTCCCAGAGACTTCAAGGTGACCTGAACAGCTGACTCTCCCATTCTCTGCACCGAGATTACAACAGCACTCTCTGTTCTGAGCTGTCCCACCACTCCACTGACTTCTGCTCCCCCATTTTTGAGCAATGATGAGGAAGAGGGAGAGACATACCCCTAGCATCGCTCTTCCCCCACCCGCAAAACGATCAAACTGGCCCTGCCATACAAGGGGTACTATTCAGGGGCCAAACAGCAGCAGTGGTATGGGCACCCATGGATGGTACCTATTCCCTTCCCTCCACAGTGGCAGTATTGGGCCCCATGGATGGCATATCCCCCTCACCACCTCAAACCTCCTAGCCCACACAGGGAGGGTACACGGCAGTCACCTGTGCCATCAGTACCAGGACCATCTGAGCCCCCTGAAGAGATGATGGGAGAACAGGAAGAAATCTCTGACCAGGAGGTCGAAGCAACAACCCATGTTTTTTCATCATTCCCGGATGATACCATCATGCCCCCTCCTCCCAACATGGGAAACGACTTTAGACATTTCCAGGATCTCTACAGGAAAGTTGCAGATTCCCTTGACATCTCACTGGGAGAAGTGCAGGATACATGACATAAGCTTGTTGACATCCTGCAAACATCAGCATCATCTAAAATCGCTTTACCCAAGAATGATGCAATCATGGAACCAGTCAAATACATCTGGCAGGTCCCTGCAACAATCGCTCCAACCTGGAAAAGGTCCAACAGGAAATATGTTCCTGCAAAGGGAACAGAGTTTCTTTTTCACATCCCACACCAAACTCCCTGGTAGTGTATGCTGTTTGTGAAAGGGACAGACAATAATATCCCCAAAACACACCATATGACGAAAACTGGAAGAGGTTTGACCTCTTTTTCTGAAAAGCTTATTCTTCAGTTATGCTTCACCTTAGAATTTCTAATTATGAGGTGTTATTAGCAAAATAGGACCCCACAAATTATCGCAAACTATCAGATTTTATTGAATTTCTCCCTGAAGAGGAAAAAAAAAATTTAGTGCACTCATTTCCAAGGGCCAACTGATCTCCAAGATGGCATAGCAAGTTGCCCTATATTCTGCAGATACAGCAGCATGATCTACACCCACCGCAATTGTAATGAGAAGGGCATCCTGGCTACATTTCTCTGGCTTCCCCAAAGAAGTGCAAGCAACAGTGGATACCTGCCATTTGAAGGGCCCAAACTCTTTGCAGCCAAAATGGACAAATCTCTGCACACCCTCAAGTACTCGAGGGCGACTCTAAAGTCCCTGGGTATCTATACTCCTAGAGGAAAGAGAAGACGAGGAAGGTATTCCTGTCCACATCATATGTACAGACACACAGGCAATATGACCCACAAGCCCGGAAACAACAGTCCCAAAGGAGACGACAACTGTCAAATCAATCTACCATGTCTCATCAATCATCCGCCAAGCAGCAAGTTGAGACGCTGGTTGTGGGCCTGAGACCCCCACATCATTCAGCGCTGAGAACTTCTATCATCTCCTAGCCATTCAGAGACCGTTTAACTGCCTACTACCCAGTCTGGCAATCCATCACTACAGGCAGATGGGTGCTCGAGATAATTGAAATTGGATACTCCATCCCTTTTACTTCAATCACACTACCCATCCTCCCTTCCCATCTCTTCAGGGACCCCTCTCACGAATATCTACTGCGGCAGGAGGTAACCCACCTCATCCGTCTAGGAGGAGTAGAACTGGTACCAACAAAATACAGAGGGATGGGTTTCTACACGAACTACTTCCTTACACAGAAAAAAACAGGATGATGGAGGCCCATTCTCGATCTCCGATAGCTCAACAAATTTGTCAGAAACCAACACTTCAAAATGGTGACCCTGGCCACCATTATCCCAGTGTTAGAAAGAGGCCCTTGACTTCCAGGATGCATACTTTCACATAACGATTCACCCATCACATCGGAGGTTTCTCCGACTTTGCTCTCGGACCAGATCACTTCCAATACAAGGTCCTGCCCTTCAGTCTGTCCACTGTTCCCCAAGTCTTCTCAAAGGTACACATGGTAGTTGCTGTATACCTCCGCAAGAAAGGAATCCTGATATTTCCATATCTGGATGACTGCCTACTGAAAGCAGCAAATCAACCAGCGGCAATAGAGCAGTAGTTCTCAAATTTTGCATTGGTGACCCCTTTCATGCAGCAAGCCTCTGAGTGTGACCCCACCCCTCCCCCCACCAATAAACTAATACACATTTTTTATATTTAACACTGTTACAAATGCTGGTGGTGAAGTAGGGTTTGGGGTGGAGGCTGACTGCTTGCAACCCCTACTTAATAACCTTGTGACCCCCCTGAGGGATCACGACCCCCAGTTTGAGAACCCCTGCAATAGAGGCTTTCCAACAAACAATAGATCTCTTTATGCCATTAGGTCTCCAAATAAACACACGCAAGTCGACCCTCACACCAGTACAGGAACTGGAATTCATTAGGGCTTCTCTCAATACACCCAAGGCAACAACATCTTTACAACGGCAACGCTTTCTAACTCTAACTAATATGATTGCCACATCCCTGAACAGTCCCCAGGTAACAGCCAGCACTTGCCTGCAATTACTGGGCCACATGGCCACATCGACTTTCGTCATCCAACACATGGGATTACATATGCGAACCCTATAAATTTGGCTCTGCACAACTAATTCGCCACGAAGGCACAGTATAAACAAATGCTTCACGATGCCAAACAAAGTAAAAGACTCACTATCCTGGTGGACACAACCACATAACATATGCCTAGGAGTGCCTTTCACCCAAACCGCTCCTACATTGACTATTATGGATGCATCCCTCATAGGTTAGGGAGCACATCTGAACTCACTCTGCTCAGGGCCATTGGTACCCAACAGAAGCCTGACTTCACATAAATCTTCTAGAACTAAGAGCCACTTGCAATGCATGCACAAACTTCGTACCCATGATCAGAAACAAGACCATACACATTCTCAGAGACAATTTAGCATGCATGTTCTACATAAACAGACAAGAGGTTGCACGCTCACACTCCCTGTGTGCAGAGGCCATGTGACTGGCACTGGTGCATCCTGCACAACATCCACATTGTAGCAACCTCCCTACCTGGATATCAAAAAAGTATGTCAGATGCACTTAGCAGGAACTTTTCTCAGGACCACAAGTGGAAACTTGACATCAGGTTTCTCCACAACATATATTCAAACAGTGGAGATTCCTCATAGTAGACCTCTTCACAACAGAGCACAACACCAAATGCCCACTATTTTGCACCAGGGACAGAATGGCCTTCACTCCTTGGGAGGCGCCTTTCTTTCAAATGGAACAGTCCTCTCCTATATGCCTCCACCCCACCCCCCATCCCCTAATGACACGAATGCTTCACAATATCAAAGAGGACAAGGCCACAGTAATACTGATAACCCCCAAATTATCTCCTCAAACATGGTTCCCCTACATTCTCAGAATGTCAGCATGCAGACCTCTCACCCTTTCCCTCCTACCTCGTTTCCTGTCCCAGGAATCAGGATGAATCCTGCTCCTGAACTTGGAGACACTCCGCCTCAAAGCATGGTTGCTTCATGGCTCCGGGGACCAGAAATAACACGCTCCAAAGTAGTACAGAACATTTTATTAAATAGTCACAGACCGATTAGCCACCACACACACTTACACAAATGGATATGTTTTGATTCCTGGTGTGTCACAACGCAGACAACATCAGTATCTGCACCTTTACCTTAGATTCTGGATTTCCTGGTTGAATTTAAGAGATCAGATCTCTCTATTAGCTCAGTCAGGGTACATCTCTCAGCCACCCTGAAATCCTCACTCCCCCTTCACCTTGGGACCTTAACTTAGTTCTCTAGGGCATCACCAGACACTCATTCGAACCGTTAGCCACTTGCTCACTTCTCCACCTGTCAATGAAGGTGGCTTTTCTAGTCGCCATTACATCTGCAAGACAAATGAGGGAACAAGGAGCCTTCATGACTGACCCACCCTACACAGTATTTTCCGAAGATAAAATCACTCTCAGACCTCATCCCAAGATTTTACCTAAAGGTCGCCTCCTCGTTCCATCTAAACCAGCCCATCTACTTACCAACATTCTATCCTAAGCCACATAAGAATAGACAAGAATCCACACCCTTGATGTTCGCAGGGCCCTGGCTTTTAACATGGATAGAACAAGGTAATTCTTCAGGTCCCCAAAATTATTTGTTTCAATCACGGAATGATCAAAAAGAGATGCCGTATCCAAACAGTAGTTCTCCAAATAGATTTCAGAATGCATCAAACTGTGTTACCAGCAACAGAACTTGCAACCCCAAGTGGGGATTCATGCACATTGCACCAGGTCAGTGTCAACTTTGATAGTTTTTCTGAACAGTGTTCCCATTACAGACGTATGTAGAACTGTGATCTGGGCCTCTGTCTGTACATTTACACTGTATGCAACATCTGATGCATTATTCAGACTCATCATATTGTCCTCTGCCATGACGTAAATGCCGAAGCCCCTCGCTTCACTTTGGAGGGCACTGCTCTGAAGTCACCTAAAGTGGAGCACCCACAGGGACATCACTCGAAGAAGAAAAGAAGGTTATTCACCTTGTGCAGTAACTGAGGTTCTTCGAGATGTGACCCCCTGTGAGTGCTGCACTACCCTCTCTTCTCCCCTCTACTTCGGAGTTTCACTCTATGCTCTGCAATAGAGAAGGAACAGAAGGGAAGGGTTGGTCGCACAGTGCTGGTTAGCCGCCTGAGGCAGCACAAGACTGGGACTGTGCATGTGCGACCCAACCAGGCACTGCTACCAGAAATCTCTGATTACAAGTGCAGGGTGCTCAACATCTAAAGTGGAGCACTCACAGCGGGACACATCTCGAAGAACCTCAGTTTACTGCTCAAGATGAGTAACGCTTTTTCTTTAAATCTATGATCAAAACAGAAATATTCAGAATCGGATAATGAAGTTTTGTTAGGGAACAGTCTCTAAAAAGAAAAAGTATAGTTATTTTATGTGTATGTTATCATCCTGGCTTTCAGAGCATGGTCTTCTTTTGTGCATGTTAAGTATTCTGACACGTGCGTGCATGCATGCAATCACATCTGAAAAGTGCACCGATGTGTGTTTGTGCATGCAAACATGACTGTGTATCAAATCAGACAGTCTTGTTACCCCTCTGTCTGAAGTTAAAATGTAAATTTATGGGACGGGTTTTATATTTTCTCTGTACAGGGAGGGAACTAGCATGCTTTTGGTCGTCATTAAAATAACAGTAGTAATTGTCTTCCTGTCTAACTCCAGCCCCCTACCCTCCATATTCTCTCCTTCTGTTTCTATCACAGTCCTCTTCCAACTCACATTTTTCATTTTGCACTCAATCTGTGGTCTCTCCACAGTTTGCCTCCCTGCCTCTCCAAGTTTTCCTTCTCCCAAACTCACCAGAAGCACTAAGAAAAGGTGGATTTATTCACTACAGCTGCCTCATGGCCGCTTGTAAAGGCAATGGGAAAACAGTACCCATCTTATCTAGTGTACACCAACGATAGGTGGCCGTTTTTAATATGGGAGGTAAAATTACATTTTAAACAAGTGCTTATGAGAACATGAACTGCCTTAAACAACACCTAAAATAGTGATGCTTATAGTATGAAAGAAGTGGGAAATTTGTAATTACTTTGTACAAGGGAAGAAATAAGTAGTCTGTTGGTCACAAACCTTTTGTGTACAAACAATTTATCGCTCATAATATTGACTGGTAATGAAGCAACATGATTTAATAACTGACAGAAGGGCCATAAAAATGAAAATGTTCAATGGAAGTATAAATTGAAATTTGCACGTTGCCTTTAAAAAAAACACTCTTTTAAAAGACTGATAGGACTCTGTAGTGATAATTTCCCCACCTTCATCTTCACAGATCACCAAGGGTCAGATGTTCTGAGGAAGTTTCATCTTACTTTATAGATAGAGTTGAACTGAACGTTCTGCTTCTGTGGATGTAATGCAATATCTAACGGGGCTGAATGCTAGATCTGTGTTTGAGTTTAAGCCATTGTCATTCACTGAAGTACTAGAGGTGTTAAGAATATTTCATACCTCAACCTGTGCTTTGGGCCCACATTCTTCCTGGATGGTGAAAGCCAGTGAAGAAGAAAATGTATACCTTGTAATGTTTCACATTGGCAAATAATAGAACATCTCCTGTTTTTATTTATTTTTAATTTACCGTTTTTCATTTTTGACTTTTATCACTACCCAGAGGTCCCCACTGAAATGAAGTGACATGCAACATATATAGATAATTTAATGTAGCTTTTCAAATGAAGTTGAAGTGTTTGCATAATGGATCAACTAGTCGTAGCATCTGACATTACTCTACTCTATAGCATGAAGTGACCCTCACCACACTTGTTTTCTACCCCACATGCAGTAATGTTTCCTTAAAATTTTCTCTCACCTCCCTGCATCCTTCACTTAGTCTAGAATAATACAAAGTCATTTAAAACTCTTTTTAGACTTCCAGGATTGCCCCATGCCTTCCAAAAAGGATTTATGATTTGCTTATCTTCTTTCTTCCCTAACATTGTAGGAAATGATACCATAAATATAAGCCTTGAAAATATTTTACATTAATTTTCTGCTTGTATTTGATTTGAGGAATGACCATTCATGCCTGATTCTGTTTTACTTGATTTCAGGTAACATTGCTTTCCTTCCTAATTGAAACAGAAGTTTCATTCCTTGACTATATTAAAGGCGGGTAAGTGATCCCTGCAAACTTTTCTTGTTTTCCTGTTTTCATTATAATTCACTATTAACCTGTTGACATTCTTGCTAAGTGATAGTTCTAAATATCCATAAGAATTGCATTGCTTTTTTCATTTTAAGGAGTAAACTTCCTTATTGATTTTAAAAAAAAAACCCAACCCTAACTACATAAGAAAGTTTTATGTTTTGTTATGATAGGGTTTTGTTTTGTTTGTTAATTGTGCTTATATCTGTTTTTGTATTCGCAAAGTCAGTGTTGAATAAGTGTACCTTGCACTTGGAGCAGAAGGTGGTAAGGTTTGTGATGGCTCATAGTTTCTGAGGAAGTTCATTCCACAGCCTTGGGGCTGGCCCTCAGAAAGGGCTATCTCAGACAAACACGAGTTCCATTATGCCTGTATAGTAGAGTTCTTGATCATGGTCTTCATCCTGGAGTTTTAGGCAATCTTTTAGGTATCCCAGAACTAGATCATTGAAGTAGCTTGCTTATTAACTAATTTGAGAATGGATTGAAGGTGTAGTCATATGTATAATCCATTGCAATAGTCCAATGTCAAGGTGACAAAGGCATGGATAACCATGGCAAGGTCAACATTAAAAAGGTCAAGTAAATAATGAGATGCACTGAACAACAATGGAGCGTCAGGAGCAATTTAAGATACTACAAAACATTCCTTCCCCTCACTCCCAACATTAGAACCAATTCTCGCGGTCTCATTTAGTTGCGTCCCACAGTCTTTTAGCCTAAGGCATAACTTGTCTTGTCTGGATGAAATTTCAACTGCCTATCTTTAATCCATGCCCTGTCTTACTAGACACTGTGTAACCTGTTACCAATACCCAGGCAAAGTCAGAAGAGGCAGAAATATAAACTTGGGTGCTGTCTATGTGGAGACTCCACTCCCCAAGTTTAATAACAGTTCAATGAAAGCTGGCCCTTCTCTGAGTCCTGATTGGCATGGTGTGAACAAACAGGAGAAACTGGGGCTCCATCTCCACAGAGCTCTGGCTAGTTAGAGAGATGGCAGGAAATCCCACTCCATCTTGTTGCAGCTTCTCTTGAGAAGAAGGAATGGCAGCAGTGGCAGAAAATGAACATGCAACTGCCTCTGCTGAAGGGACATGGCAGGGTGAAAGTCAGAATCCTGTGATAGAGTACAGGCCCCCAAATCTCCTCAGCCTTTTGCCTCTGTGAGACTTCGCCATGCTGCACATGATCAGCCAGAGCCTAAAGGAAGGAGATCCCTAATCAGTGGCTGATGCTGGGGGAAATAACATTGGGGCTGTCTGTTACTGATCAACATGTCTGTTGCTGATAGAGCTGAGTGTTTGTTACTGATAATGGTGTTGGGAGTGATTTCTTGATGAATTTCTGCCTCCCCAAAGGGAAGGTTCTCGACAGCAAAGCAAGTTTGGCAGTCATTACTAGAAAATACAGCCCCACCCTGTCAGTTTCCTGAATTCATCACAACCCATAGTTCTTCACTACCCACTCCCAAATGGTCCTATTCATACCATGAACAAGAAGGATGATGAAACAGAACATTTGAAAACTCGTGAGATAGCCCTTGAAGCAGATTAGTGGGAGAGGATAAAAAGAGATGCTTTCCTTTCCGATACTACAGATGGACACTCACACTTTATTTAGATGCTAACTTTATATTTATTTTTGATTACAAATATATATGCTATAAAAACAAAAGAAATAGTATTTTTCAATTCACCTCATATAAGTACTGTAATACAATTTATTTATCGTGAAAGTTGAACTTACAAGTGTAGAATTATATACCAAAAAATCTGAATTCAGTAATAAAACAATGTAAACCTTTAAGGCCTACAAGTCTATTCAGTCCTATTTCTTGTTCAGTCAGTCACTCAGACAAACAAGTTTGTTTGTTTGCAGGAGATAATGCTGCCTGCTTCTTGTTTACAATATCACCTGAAAGTGAGAACAGATGTTCACGTGGCACTGTTGTAGCTGGCGTCGCCAGATATTTATGTGCCAGATGTGTTAGTTTCATATATTCCTTCATGCTTCAGTCACCATTCTAGAGGACATGCATCCATGCTGATGATGGGTTCTGCTCGATAACAATCCAAAGCAGTGCAGACCGATGCATGTTCACTTTCATAATCTGAATCTGATGCCACCAGCAGAAGGTTGATTTTCTTTTTTGGTGCTTCGGATTCTATAGTTTCTGCATCAGAATGTTGCTCTTTTAAGACTTCTGAAAGCATGTTACAACCTCATTCCTCTCAGATTTTGCAAGGCACTTCAGATTCTTAAGCTTTGAGCTGAGTGCTGTAGCTATCTTTAGAAATCTCACATGGTACCTTCTTTGAGTTTTTTCAAATCAGCAGTGAAAGTGTTCTTAAAACGAAGCCAGCAGCATTATCTCCCGTAAATCATAGAATCATAGAATATCAGGGTTGGAAGGGACCCCAGAAGGTCATCTAGTCCAACCCCCTGCTCAAAGCAGGACCAAGTCCCAGTTAAATCATCCTAGCCAGGGCTTTGTCAAGCCTGACCTTAAAAACCTCTAAGAAAGGAGATTCTACCACCTCCCTAGGTAACGCATTCCAGTGTTTCACCACCCTCTTAGTGAAAAAGTTTTTCCTAATATCCAATCTAAACCTCCCCCATTGCAACTTGAGACCATTACTCCTCGTTCTGTCATCTGCTACCATTGAGAACAGTCTAGAGCCATCCTTTTTGAAACCCCCTTTCAGGTAGTTGAAAGCAGCTATCAAATCCCCCCTCATTCTTCTCTTCTGCAGACTAAACAATCCCAGCTCCCTCAGCCTCTCCTCATAAGTCATGTGCTCTAGACCCCTAATCATTTTTGTTGCCCTTCGCTGTACTCTTTCCAATTTATCCACATCCTTCTTGTAGTGTGGGGCCCAAAACTGGACACAGTACTCCAGATGAGGCCTCACCAGTGTCGAATAGAGGGGAACGATCACGTCCCTCGATCTGCTCGCTATGCCCCTACTTATACATCCCAAAATGCCATTGGCCTTCTTGGCAACAAGGGCACACTGCTGACTCATATCCAGCTTCTCGTCCACTGTCACCCCTAGGTCCTTTTCCGCAGAACTGCTGCCGAGCCATTCGGTCCCTAGTCTGTAGCGGTGCATTGGATTCTTCCATCCTAAGTGCAGGACCCTGCACTTATCCTTATTGAACCTCATTAGATTTCTTTTGGCCCAATCCTCCAATTTGTCTAGGTCCTTCTGTATCCTATCCCTCCCCTCCAGCGTATCTACCACTCCTCCCAGTTTAGTATCATCCGCAAATTTGCTGAGAGTGCAATCCACACCATCCTCCAGATCATTTATGAAGATATTGAACAAAACGGGCCCCAGGACCGACCCCTGGGGCACTCCACTTGACACCGGCTGCCAACTAGACATGGAGCCATTGATCACTACCCGTTGAGCCCGACAATCTAGCCAGCTTTCTACCCACCTTATAGTGCATTCATCCGGCCCATACTTCCTTAACTTGCTGACAAGAATGCTGTGGGAGACCGTGTCAAAAGCTTTGCTAAAGTCAAGAAACAATACATCCACTGCTTTCCCTTCATCCACAGAACCAGTAATCTCATCATAAAAGGCGATTAGATTAGTCAGGCATGACCTTCCCTTGGTGAATCCATGCTGACTGTTCCTGATCACTTTCCTCTCCTCTAAGTGCTTCAGGATTGATTCTTTGAGGACCTGCTCCATGATTTTTCCAGGGACTGAGGTGAGGCTGACTGGCCTGTAGTTCCCAGGATCCTCCTTCTTCCCTTTTTTAAAGATGGGCACTACATTAGCCTTTTTCCAGTCATCCGGGACTTCCCCCGTTCGCCACGAGTTTTCAAAGATAATGGCCAAGGGCTCTGCAATCACAGCCGCCAATTCCTTCAGCACTCTCGGATGCAATTCGTCCGGCCCCATGGACTTGTGCACGTCCAGCTTTTCTAAATAGTCCCTAACCACCTCTATCTCTACAGAGGGCTGGCCATCTCTTCCCCATTTTGTGATGCCCAGCACAGCAGTCTGGGAGCTGACCTTGTTAGTGAAAACAGAGGCAAAAAAAGCATTGAGTACATTAGCTTTTTCCACATCCTCAGTCACTAGCTTGCCTCCCTCATTCAGTAAGGGGCCCACACTTTCCTTGGCTTTCTTCTTGTTGCCAACATACCTGAAGAAACCCTTCTTGTTACTCTTGACATCTCTTGCTAGCTGCAGCTCCAGGTGCGATTTGGCCCTCCTGATATCTTTCCTACATGCCCGAGCAATATTTTTATACTCTTCCCTGGTCATATGTCCAACCTTCCACTTCTTGTAAGCTTCTTTTTTATGTTTAAGATCCGCTAGGATTTCACCATTAAGCCAAGCTGGTCGCCTGCCATATTTACTATTCTTTCGACTCATCGGGATGGTTTGTCCCTGTAACCTCAACAGGGATTCCTTGAAATACAGCCAGCTCTCCTGGACTCCCTTCCCTTTCATGTTAGTCCCCCAGGGGATCCTGGCCATCTGTTCCCTGAGGGAGTCAAAGTCTGCTTTCCTGAAGTCCAGGGTCCGTATCCTGCTGCTTACCTTTCTTCCCTGCGTCAGGATCCTGAACTCAACCAACTCATGGTCACTGCCTCCCAGATTCCCATCCACTTTTGCTTCCCCCACTAATTCTACCCGGTTTGTGAGCAGCAGGTCAAGAAAAGCGCTCCCCCTAGTTGGCTCCCCTAGCACTTGCACCAGGAAATTGTTCCCTACGCTTTCCAAAAACTTCCTGGATTGTCTATGCACCGCTGTATTGCTCTCCCAGCAGATATCAGGAAAATTAAAGTCACCCATGAGAATCAGGGCATGCGATCTAGTAGCTTCCGTGAGTTGCCGGAAGAAAGCCTCATCCACCTCATCCCCCTGGTCCGGTGGTCTATAGCAGACTCCCACCATGACATCGCTCTTGTTGCACACACTTCTAAACTTAATCCAGAGACACTCAGGTTTTTCCACAGTTTCGTACCGGAGCTCTGAGCAGTCATACTGCTCCCTTACATACAGTGCTACTCCCCCACCTTTTCTGCCCTGCCTGTCCTTCCTGAACAGTTTATAACCATCCATGACTGTACTCCAGTCATGTGAGTTATCCCACCAAGTCTCTGTTATTCCAATCACGTCATAATTCCTTGACATCACCAGGACCTCCAGTTCTCCCTGCTTGTTTCCAAGGCTTTGTGCATTTGTATATAAGCACTTGAGATAACCTGTTGATCGCCCCTCATTCCCAGTATGAGGCAGGAGCCCTCCCCTCACAGACATTCCTGCCTGTGCTTCCTCCCGGTATCCCGCTTTCCCACTTACCTCAGGGCTTTGGTCTCCTTCCCCCGGTGAACCTAGTTTAAAGCCCTCCTCACTAGGTTAGCCAGCCTGCTGGCAAAGATGTTCTTCCCTCTCTTCGTAAGATGGAGCCCGTCTCTGCCCAGCACTCCTCCTTCATGGAACACCATCCCATGGTCAAAGAATCCAAAGCCTTCACTCCGACACCACCTGCGTAGCCATTCGTTGACCTCCACGATTCGACGGTCCCTACCCAGGCCTTTTCCTTCCACGGGGAGGATGGACGAGAACACCACTTGCGCCTCCAACTCCTTTATCCTTCTTCCCAGAGCCACGTAGTCCGCAGTGATCCGCTCAAGGTCATTCTTGGCAGTATCATTGGTGCCCACGTGGAGAAGCAGGAAGGGGTAGCGATCCGAGGGCTTGATGAGTCTCGGCAGTCTCTCCGTCACATCACGAATCTTAGCCCCTGGCAAGCAGCAGACTTCTCGGTTTTCCCGGTCAGGGCGGCAGATAGATGACTCAGTCCCCCGGAGGAGAGAGTCCCCGACCACCACCACCCGCCTTCTCCTCTTGGGAGTGGTGGTCGTGGAACCCCCAACCTCAGGACATCGCATCTCATGCCTCCCAACCAGCGGAGTCTCCTTCTGCTTTCTCCCCCCAGACCTATCATCTGGTCCACTCTCCGCAATGGTACCTGTGGAGAGAACATGAAAGCGGTTAGTTACCTGTGTCTGTGTTACTGGAACCCGGACATTCCGCTTACCTCTTCTGGAGGTCACATGTTGCCACGCTTCTTCACTGGCCTCTTGGCTCCTCTGTGCAACCTGCTCTATATCTTTAGAGCTTTGTGCCCCTAGAAGGCTATCCTGAGTTTGGTCCAGAAAATCCTCAGTGTCTTGTATACAACGCAGGGTCGATACCTGTTGCTCCAGACCTTCAATCTTCTCTTCCAATATGGAGACCAGCTTGCACTTTGTACAGACAAAGTCGCTTCTGTCCTGTGGAAGAAAGACAAACATGGCACATCCAGTGCAGGTCACAACAGCTGAACCCCCCCCTTCCATATCACCTACCTACTATGAGCTTCCTCAGAGACGTTGGCAAGATGTAAGCCTCACTGGGCTCACTCCAGGCGAACTCCCAGGCAAACTCCTGCTGTGAGCTGCTCTGCTGTCCCCGCTGCTCAGCTGGTTCGCGAGGCTCTGGCTATTTTTAAACAGCCAGGCTTCCCTGACGCAAACACACAGACACCCTAATGCCCGCCCCCTGCAGGCTAGCAGCCAATCAGACACTCACTCAGGCTCTCTCCCTGCCCTCCCAGCAAACACACGCTCGGATACTTCCTCAGCAAGCAAACACACACACTCGGATACTTACCAGTCCCAGGCAAACTCCTGCTGTGAGCTGCTCTGCTGTCCCCGCTGCTCCGCTGGTTCGCTGCCGCTCAGCGGGTTCGCGAGGCTCTGGCTATTTTTAAACAGCCAGGCTTCCCTGACGCAAACACACAGACACCCTAATGCCCGCCCCCTGCAGGCTAGCAGCCAATCAGACACTCACTCAGGCTCTCTCCCTGCCCTCCCAGCAAACACACGCTCGGATACTTCCTCAGCAAGCAAACACACACACTCGGATACTTACCAGTCCCAGGCAAACTCCTGCTGTGAGCTGCTCTGCTGTCCCCGCTGCTCAGCTGGTTCGCTGCCGCTCAGCTGGTTCGCGAGGCTCTGGCTGTTATGTAAACAAATGTAAACAAACTTGTTTGTCTTAGTGATTGGCTGAACAAGTAGGACTGAGTGGACTTGTAGGCTCTAAAGTTTTACATTAGGTTGTTTTTGAGTGCAGTTATGTAACAAAAAAAAATCTACATTTATAAATTGGACTTTCACGATAAAGAGACTGCCTTACGGTATTGTATGAGGTGAATTGAAAAATACTATTTCTTCTGTTTATCTTTTTTGTAATGAAAATAATAATATAAAGTGAGCATTGTACACTTCGTATTTTATGTTGTAATTGAAATAAATATATTTTGAAAATGTAGAAAAACATCCAAAAATATTTAATAAATTTCAATTGGTATTCTGTTGAACAGTGCGATTTAAAACTGTGATTAATCACGATTAATTTTTTGAGTTAATCATGTGAGTTAACTGTGATTAATTGGCAGCCCTAGTATGTATATATGAAATAAAATATATTTATCCCCATCTCCCACCATTTAATTGACTCTTGCCATCACAAATTACATAGCTCACTCTACTGCACGTGCCAATTTCATAGAGCAAAATATTGGAGTCAGAGCTGCAACATTTTGTGCCACAGCATACCTCTTAAATTAAAGACATATGACAGGTTGGCTTTTCAGCTGTGGCATGTTACCTAGATTGTGGCATTCTTCGGGGGAGGCTGGACGGTTGGGCAAGAAGACTAGGAACTGGGGGATCATAGGCCTGAACTGGAGGGATGGAGATGAAAATGGGCTTTGTTGGGCAAGGAGATTGGGACTGAGAGATGGAAGGCATAGGAGAGGCAGTAATTGATTGGGCATGGAGATCAGGACTGGGAGCCGGAGAAACAAGATTAGGAGATGGTGTGGAAAACTATGTTGGGGACTGGGAGCCAGTAAACAAGGGAAGGACGTATGATATTGATATACGAGGAGAGGGTAGGAGACTGGGACTGGATGGTCAAGGAGCCTGAAGACAGGAACCAGTGTAGAGTGGAATGAGCTCTGGAAAGGGAGAATAGATCTGACAAGAGGCTGAGGTGCAGGGGCAGAAATATGTCTGGATAAAGAGACTGGGCAAAAGGCTGAGGGAGGAGGTTGGTGTGGGAGGCTGAGTTGCCTGGGTAAGAAAACTAGAACCTGGAGCCAGTGATGTGTGTTAGGGGGAAAGAGATCTGACGAGCCGGGAGGAGAGAACTGTTTCAAACAGCAGTAAGTCAAAGGGTACTATGCAACTTTTACGGTGCAGCAGCAGTGTTCATATGGCCACTTTGTGTGTGACAGGCTGGTGCATTGTAGATTCACACACCCCCTTGCTGCTCTCTATGTCTGTGTATGGACAACCACTTAGACCGGGTGTGATGAATACTTTCGGACTTGGCCAGCAAACCCAGAGGGTGATCTAGGACTGACTGGGCAAGGAGACTGGGCCTGGGATAAGAAATCTGAGAAGTGGAAACTGGGACTGGAGGCAGGGAGAATGCAACTGGGACAAGGAGCCAGGGGTGAAGAAGAGAGAGGACTCGGACAGGGAGAGGTTGGACGGGTCATGGCAGAATGAGTCATGCTTGGGAGAGAATGGGCAGAAGAGTCTATGGTTACTAAAGCACTCTCCCCTCCAGAGCCTGGAGTGGAACCCAAGGTTCCCGAGCCTCACCTGCTGTCAGCAAACATCTGTGAAACCCACTAGCAAAGTGTGTGTCTTGTCGTCTTTAATCCACATAGAGGACAGCAACCTACTATTGCTATAAGATACTCCCTTATGTCAAGTGGTCTGTGCAATGGATCTAAAGATTCAAATCCTGCATCTGGGTGTCAGTACGATATCACATGCTAGAATTTCTGTTTTTCAATTTGCTTTTTTTAAAACTGAGGAAATTTATATACTATAAAACTGGTAAAGAACACTATTAAGGTTGCAGAGTGAAGCACTCAAAAGTTATGTAATGCCAGAGTTATGCATTTGCTTAGTTCCCATAATTGCACTTATTGCAAAATGTTGTTTTTCATAATTGAATAGATCGGTGGGTTTCACCCACATTGTTGTAGGGTTATAAGAATGATTCATTCCTGAACTATAAATACCTGCTGTGCCTAAGGAAGGGCATGGATTCAAACAAATTTACCAGTACTGTACTGCTAGAATGCTTGTCTTCTGCATTTAACAAATGTCATAGTTTTGACTTCCAGAGTGGTATTCTGTGTACATACTGAGTTGCATAGATTTCCTGCTTCATGGTAACTTAAAAACTCTAAATTTGACGACATTCAGTCAGTAAATGTCCTTGAACTGCAGGACATGAAAACTCTGTAGTGTCTCTGTGTATTTATTAGAGGTGCTTTTAAACATAATCGGAGAAAGCACAAGAGGAATAAAAATATTGTGTTCATATATGTTTTGTTGGGGAGAAAAAACGTATTTTATTAAGAATTTAAAATCTTTTAATGACTTTTTTTAGGGGTTTTTCAACTGCAATTTTTAAAAATAGTTTGAAAATACTTTTGTTGGAATCTTTATTGCTTAATCTTGCCCTTTTCAAATTTGTTACTTTGGAAAGCTATCACACCTATTGTAAGGTATTCTTTCTACTTTCTGACTGAACTAAACACACCTGGAGATTTTTTAAAGCCAGATTAGACAAACCCCTGTTAGGGATGGTCTAAATAATACTTAGTCCTGCTATAAATGCAGGGGACTGGATTAGATGACCTCTCGAGGTCCCTTCCTGTCCTGCGAGTCTATGATTTAATTTCTCAAATATTCTTTCTCTAAAATTACATTAATATGCAGGACAAAATCACCCAGATTATGCTTGCATATATTTCAGTTTGAAAATCACTGTCTTTTTTCCTGGTCTGAGTTCTTAAATAATCTATTTACTTACAATAAATTATAAGGGACTTAATTACAAAAATTTTGTAGATTTTAGTTCAATATTAAAAAATAAATACATCATACTCATGATGTATGTTTGACTAATTAGTGTGACAATTCCCCAAACATCATATAAAATAGAGTTCTCCCTAAAATCCTACTGAAGTCAGAACATCACTTCTGTCTGTCAGTCCATCCACCCTATCCTGGGTCCATCACTATAGTATCTCAGCGCTTTTAAAAAATAATTGTTGTTAGATATTGCTAAATCATTGCTCGCAAAACGGCCTTACATAGATTAAATTAAAGCTGTACTTGACTTTGTTCAACTAAAACTAATTAATAAAGTACACTGTGCTTACAGGATTTAAACATTTAAGCCAAAATTTAAAAGTGAAAGCTGCTAGGTCTTGATACTTTTGAAATTCATTTTATTTAATCATGCACCTAAATATCTATGTAGAAGCTCAACTTTAGGCAACCATTTTTTTAAAAAATTGACCTTTATACTATTAGGTATTGAAGACTGAAACTGCGACATAACTTCTTAGATGGCCTGTGTACTGGGTGTTTCTGAACATACCAAACAGTGCAGTGTGAGAGTTACCAGAATGTAGTAAAGTAAAACATATTTTTATTTGTTAATGAACACACAAAATAATAGTAGTAATTAAATTGGATTGAAATTGGAAGAGTCAAATAAAACATTTTAGATTCTATTAACGAATTGCAGAAAAATAAGTCCAGTGCACTGTAAAGCATGTCCATAACTTTTAGTTTATTTTCAGAACGCAGACAAAAGTATTCTGAGGAATGTTATGCAAATGAATAAACTAATCATCCTTCTTGGTTTATAAAATGTTCATCTCTTGTATTTCCACAACAGATAGATAGTTTCTGAAGTTAGTTTTCCCAGACTGTTTCAATTATGGCCATGTGATTCATGCTTTATCGTATTTACCTGTTACAAGGAAAATTCTGCTGAACTATGGTAAAAAGAAGAGGAGTACTTGTGGCACCTTGGAGACTAACAAATTTATTTGAGCATAAGCGATGAAGTGAGCTGTAGCTCACGAAAGCTTATGCTCAAATAAATTTGTTAGTTTCTAAGGTGCCACAAGTACTCCTTTTCTTTTTGCTAATACAGACTAACACGGCTGCTACTCTGACACTTAACTATGGTGGAGCTCATACTCCTCCATAATAACCCTTCACATAAGGGTATGCATGTTTGCAACTGAATTCTTATCTTTGAAAAAATTTCCTTCATTGACTCCAGTGTTCTTTGCAAGTGAATGTTGGATAGAAGCTTCCATACCTATTTGCTGTTCAAGGAATACTTAAGCAAATTTAATATGGCTAAACTACTAGGATTGGCCATAGTTTTTTTTGTTTTTGTTTGTTTGTTTTGGTTGCGGCAGTGGGGGGAGAAAGTTATTGGGTTTTACTACTTATTACTTTCTCTATAGAAATAACTCTGAAACAAGCATAGATTAAAATGAAAGGATAACTCATAAAGATAAGTGTTTGCTTTTGTCTTATTTTATATCACAGTTATTATAGGTATGAAATTGACACACACAAACACTCTTCATTGATTCCATGGCCAGAAGGGTCATTGGGTTCATCTGGTCTGATCTCCTGTATAATACAGGTTAAAGTACATCCCCAAAATAATTCCTAGAGCATATCTTTTAGAAGAACATCCAATCTTGATTTAAAATTTGTCAGAGATGGAGTATCCACCATGACCCTTGGTAAATTTGTTTCTGTGGCTAATCACTCTCACTGTTTAAAATTTCTGCCTTATTTCCAGTCTGAAGTCTAGCTTCAACTTCCAGCCATACCTAACTCTGCTACACTGAAGAGCCAATTATTAAATATTTGTTCCCCATGTAGATACTTGAATACTGTAATCAAGTTGCCCCATAATCTTCTCTTTGTTAAACTAAATAGATTGAGCTCTTTGAATCTATCACTCTGAGACAAGTTTTCTAATCCTTTAATCATTCTTGTGGCTCTTCTCTGAACCGTCTTTAATTTATCAACATCTTTCTTGAATTCTGGGCACCAGACGTGAACACAGTATTCCAGCAGCAGTCACACCACTGCCAAATACAGAGGTAAAATCACTTCTCTACTCCTACTTAAGATTCATCTGTTTATGCATCTCAATATGCATTAGCCCTTTTGGCCACAGCATCACACTGGGAGCTCATGTTCAGCTGACTATCCACTCATGACTCCTAATTCTTTTTCAGAGTGTCTGCTTTGCTGGATAGAATTCCCCATCCTGTAAGTGTGGCCTACATTCCTTGTTCTTCTGCTTGGGTTAAAAACACAGGGCTGCAATTTTATGAAATCATGCAATACAAATTACATTCAAACTGTCCAACCTCTCCAAGCTCATCACCAGAAGCAAGCTCTGAACAGACCAGGATGCACCAAATCTAAGTGGCACCAGACCCTGACAAATCAACAGATGCAAAATCTGCAGACATATCTCCATTGCTACAATGATCAACTCCCACAACACACCTTTCAAGATCTATGCGTCCTACCTATGCCTATGTCTACACTACTGACCGTACAGCAGCACATCTATACCACTGCAGCTGTGCTGCTGTAAGGTCTCCCGCATAGCCATTCTATACCAGGGGGAGAGCTCTCTCCCGCTGGCATAATTAAACTACCCCCATTGGGGTGGTGGTAGCTATGTCGGCGGGAAAGCATCTCCCACCCACATGCCACTGTCCATATCAGCGCTTTTGTCAGTCAGGGGCATGTTCTTTTTTTCACACCCATGAACAACAAAAGTTTTAGCGACAAAAGTACTAGTGTAGAAAGCTTAAATGCCCCAATAACAACTATGTGGGTGAAACCAAGCAGTCGCTGTGCTCTCAAATGAACTCAAACAGGAAAATGATAAAAGACAAAAATACTATATCATCTGTTGGTGAACACTTTTCACAAAGCGATCACATTATATCTGATCTCTCAATCCTCATCCTCAAAGGAAACCTGCACACTTTCAAAATACAAGCCTTGGAGCTTAAATTCATAACTTAGCTAGACACTAAAATTCATAGTCTTAATAAAGACACTGGATTTATGGCTTATGCCAGCAATCTGTAACACGCTAACTTTTTTGTTCTCTGACTACAGAGGTGTTAATGGGCCACTTCACCTTAAATGGTCCCTTAGAATATGTGCTAACTACTAATGCTAAACCAGGGGTTCTCAAATTGTGTTGGGACCCCAAAGTGGGTCAAAACCCCATTTAATGGGGTTGCCAAGGCTTGTGTTAAACTTTCTGGGGCATAGGGCTGAGGCCAAAGCCCGAGCCCCACCGCCCTTGGGCTTCAGCCCTAGGAAGGAGGTGGGGCTAAGGTTACATGCCTCCCACTCAGGGCAGAAGCACTTGGGCTTCAGCTTTGCCCCCTCTCTGCCTGGGGCAGCAGAGCTGGGATGGGCTCAGGCTTCAGTTCCCACCTCCGGAGGTCATATTGTAATTTTTGTTGTCAGAAGGGGAAGTCACAGTGCAATGAAGTTTGAGAACCTCTGTGCTAGACTATCTGCTTGATCGTGTATTTAGCTGTAATGCTCTCAGCACCTTTCCCAGATCCGAAGAAGAGCTATATGTAACTCAAAAGCTTGTCTCTTTCTAACAGAAATTAGTCTAGTAAAAGATATTACCTCACCCACCTTCTCTCTCTCTAAAGTACCCCAAAAGTTAATTTAGCCAGAAAATCTCATCCCATTAATTACTTACTTAGTTGACTGGAAACAGCAGCCTGCCATATCCAGCCCTTTCTTGGAGACTGTGTCCTTCACAAGCTGAGGATCTTCAAGCTATCATTCCTCCCTTTTTGAGGAAAAAGACTCTGTCCACGGTTATGAGGCCCTGTCCATGTGTCATATGGACTCTATTCTGAATGGTAAGGTTCTGCTTTTTGACTCATTCAGCTGCAAAGCCTAGACCCATTGTTCCCCATCTTTTGCCTGTCTCTGATAAAACGGTTAAACCTTTCAAGTAACTACTTTTGCCACATAAAATCAACTATAAATTTAACCCAAGAAACAACACAAGGA
Source organism: Dermochelys coriacea (assembly GCF_009764565.3). NCBI lineage: Eukaryota > Metazoa > Chordata > Testudines > Dermochelyidae > Dermochelys > Dermochelys coriacea. The sequence goes on along the minus strand of NC_050068.2, from coordinate 323,662,015 downwards.
AAGCAATGCATAGAAATTCAAGCTATTCCAGCTTGATTACAGTCAAAATTACTGCATGGAAATGAGTGCACAAAGATGACATGCTTTTTCTTCTCTGAGGAAGAATTGCTTGAATCTTGGCTGGATGACAAATTCCTCCTCTCTTCCACCCTGTCAGTTTTTAATAGGGATTTATGTGTATGATTCACAACACCTCTAGAGACATGCAGGAAAAGGTGAAGCTCCACACAAAACAGCTAAACCAAGCTGCTTAGGGATGGGGGGAGATTCCTTCCCATTTCCAAATATGATGATCAACAGAATTCTGAGTATCACAGCAAGAGTCCCTCGTAGAAGAATTAGGACACAGAAGCCATGACAAACCAATGAATCACCAGAGTTCAGTGACAACGTGAGCCCATCTACTGAACAGATAACTAAAGGATATAAATAGAAGCTTCTAGCTTATCAAGTTGAGAGCTAGGGTTAGTTGTAGTTTTGAAGCCTTTTATCCTAATGGAGGTAGGCATCAATTGGCATGCACAGAGTCAATATTTCTCATGCTTTACAGTAGCTAATGCCTATATCAGGTAGTTAAAGACTCCTTCAAGTCCTACAGGGCAAAGAAAAATATTGTCCCCATGGAGGGATCTGCATTTCCTTTTCAAGGAATTATCCACAAATCCTCATAATTGGGTTCCTCTTACCTGGGACAGCATATGGACAATTACAAAGCTATGCAGCAGATGATGCCACAGTGAGGAACACTTCAGAAACTGTGTTCATCAGACAGACTAGCAGAAGGCTGATGGCTGAAAAGATTTTGTTAATTTTCCAGTTGAGATTGTCTTTAGTTTTTTCTACTTATGCCAACTGTTTTTCTTCTATCTGTTTTTCGCCTGTACTTCTTCCTGTTCCTCTCTGCTGTATGCAGTATCTGTCTGGCCCAGTCTCCTGCTGCCAGGCAGCTCGGAATGGCAGACTCAGAAAAGAGTGTACAAGGAAGAGGTTGCTTTTTCTACTCTGAGGAAAAAATTGCTTGGATCTTGGCTGGATGACAAATTCCTCTTTATTCCACCCTGTCAGTTTCTAATGAGAATTTATGTGCCTGAGCCACAACCCCTATAAAAGACTGGTCTATCCCCTCACATGGTGCGTCACATCAAAGGGCCTTTTTTTAAAAAAGGCAGGGAGAAAGCAGCCCCGCAGCTGCTGTTACCAGAAGAGACAGCAAGGACACCAAGAATAACTGTCCAGGGGAAGGTTTCAGAGTGGTAGCAGTGTTGGTCTGTATCAGCAAAAAGAATGAGGAGTACTTGTGGCACCTTGGAGACTAACAAATTTATTTGAGCATAAGCTTTCATGGGCTAGTGTTACAGGACAGGCCCAACAAAGAAAATAGCCACTAGCCATCATCTTCAGCCCCCAACTAAAACCTCTCTAGCGCATCATCAAGGATCTACAACCTATCCTGAAGGACAACCCATCACTCTCCCAGATCTTGGGAGACGGGCCAGTCCTTGCTTACAGACAGCCACCCAACCTGAAGCAAATACTTACCAGCAACCACACAACAAAAACACTAACCCAGGAACCTATCCTTAAAACAAAGCCCGTTGCCAACTGTGTCCACATATCTATTCAGGGGACACATCATAGGGCCTAATCACATCAGCCACACTATCAGATGCTCATTCACCTGCACATCTACCAATGTGATATATGCCATCATGTGCCAGCAATGCCCCTCTGCCATGTATATTGGCCAAACCGGACACACTCTATGCAAAAGAATAAATGGACACAAATCAGAAGTCAAGAATTATAATATTCAAAAACCAATTGAAGAATAGTTCAACCTTCCTATACACTCAATTACAGACCTAAAAATCGCAGTATTACAACAAAAAAACTTCAAAACCAGATTCCAACAAGAGACTGCTAAATTGGAATTTGCAAACTGGAAACCATTAAATTAGGTTTGAATAAAGACTGGGAGTGGATGTGTCATTACACAGAGTAAAACTCTTTCTCCATGTTTATTTTTTCCCCCTTACTGTTCCTCACATGTTCTTGTCAACTACTGGAAATGGCCCACCTTGATTATCACCACAAAAGGTTTTTTCCCTCCTGCTCTCCTGCTGATAATAGCTCACCTTACCTGATCACTCTTGTTACAATGTGTATGGTAACACCCATTGTTTCATGTTCTCTGTGTATATAAAAGCTCCCTACTGTATTTTCCACTGCATGCATCCGATGAAGTGAGCTGTAGCTCATGAAAGCTTATGCTCAAATAAATTTGTTAGTCTCTAAGGTGCCACAAGAATTCCTTTTCTTTTTCTCCCTACAGTTACTCACATTTTCTTGTCAACTGTTGGAAATGGGCCATCCTGATTATCACTACAAAGGTTTTTTTTTCTCTCCTGCTGATAATAGCCCACCTTAATCGATTAGTTTCATGAGAGTTGGCATGGCAATCCCCATTTTTTCGTGTGTGTGTGTATCTATATCTATCTGTCTTCCGACTGTATTTGCCACTGCATGCATATGATGAAGTGGCTGTAGCCCACAAAAGCTTATACTCAAATAAATGTGTTTAGTCTCTAAGGTGGCACAAGTACTCCTCATTCTTTCTCTAGGTGAAGTAAGTGTCCTTGACCTTATGCTGTTTGCTATCCCTTTAATGACAAAGAAAATAGCCTGAAGACTCCCTTGTACATTACCCTAACGCTGGCAACCTGCACTTCTTCTCATCATCTTTGTTCCTTATAGCCAATAAGCTATGCAAAATGGTAATATGCCTGCGGTCCTAACAGTCTGATGATGTAGGCCAAGTGAAGCTTGATAGCCATACCCTTAGAACAGTGCTTCTCAAGCTATATGATGTGGGGGACCAGCAATTTTTTTTTCCAGTGTGCGCGCAGACCGGCAGCCGATGGCCGGTCCGCGGACCACCACTTTGAGTAGCACTGCCTTAGAAGACGAGCGTCTTTAGGGTGAGACTCTGGATAAAGCAAAATGGCAAGCCTCATTTCATAAGATTATAAAGCTTCTGATAATTTCAGAAAGACTACAACAGCTTTTATCTCTCCTCAGCAAAGTCCAGCTTCCGATCTAAGTTTTAAAGGTTTTCATAAGCTGATTTCCATGGATTTCAGACAAATTATGGGTTTCAGAGTAGCAGCCGTGTTAGTCTGTATTCGCAAAAAGAAAAGGAGTACTTGTGGCACCTTAGAGACTAACAAAGTTTTGTGGTGACCTAGAATCCTATTTTCGATGTCTCCGACTCAAGGAATATTTCCAACACACCTCTGACCAACATATTAACCCACAGAGACCTTCGTACCAACAATACAAAAAGAAGCATTCAGGGTGGACTCCTCCTGAAGGTCGAAATAGCAGACTGGACTTGTACATAGAGTGTTTCTGCCGATGTGCACGGGCTGAAATTGTGGAAAAGCAGCATCACTTTCCCCATAACCTCAGCCGTGCAGAACACAATGCCATCCACAGCCTCAGAAACAATTCTGACATCATAATCAAAAAGGCTGACAAAGGAGGTGCTGTCATCATGAATAGGTCGGAATATGAACAAGAGGCTACCAGGCAGCTCTCCAACACCACTTTCTACGAGCCATGACCCTCTGATCCCACTGAGAGTTACCAAAAGAAACTACAGCATTTGCTCAAGAAACTCCCTGAAAAAGCACAAGAACAAATCCGCACAGACACACCCCTGGAGCCCCGACCTAGTGTATTCTATCTGCTACCCAAGATCCACAAACCTGGAAGTCCTGGACGCCCCATCATCTCAGGCATTGGCACCCTGACAGCAGGATTGTCTGGCTATGTAGACTCCCTCCTCAGGCCCTATGTTACCAGCACTCCCAGCTATCTTCGAGACACCACTGACTTCCTGAGGAAACTACAGTCCATTGGTGATCTTCCTAAAAACACCATCCTAGCCACTATGGATGTAGAAGCCCTCTACACCAACATTCCACACAAAGATGGACTACAAGCCGTCAGGAACAGTATCCCCAATAATGTCATGGCTAACCTGGTGGCTGAACTTTGTGATTTTGTCCTCACCCATAACTATTTCACATTTGGGGACAATGTATACCTTCAAATCAGCAGCATTGCGATGGGTACCCGCATGGCCCCACAGTATGCCAACATTTTTATGGCTGACTTAGAACAACGCTTCCTCAGCTCTCGTCCCCTAATGCCCCTACTCTACTTGCGCCATATTGATGACATCTTCATCATCTGGACCCATGGAAAAGAAGCCCTTGAGGAATTCCACCAGGATTTCAACAATTTCCATCCCACCATCAAACTCAGCCTGGACCAGTCCACACAAGAGATCCACTTCCTGGACACTATGGTGCTAATAAGCGATGGTCACATAAACACCACCCTATATCGGAAACCTACTGACCGTTATTCCTACCTACATGCCTCTAGCTTTCATCCAGATCACACCACACGATCCATTGTCTACAGCCAAGCTCTACGATATAACCGCATTTGCTCCAACCCCTCGGACAGAGACAAACACCTACAAGATCTCTATCATGCATTCTTACAACTACAATACCCACCTGCTGAAGTGAAGAAACAGATTGACAGAGCCAGAAGAGTACCCAGAAGTCACCTACTACAGGACAGGCCCAACAAAGAAAATAACAGAACGCCACTAGCCGTCACCTTCAGCCCCCAACTAAAACCTCTCCAACCCATCATCAAAGATCTACAACCTATCCTGAAGGACGACCCATCACTCTCACAGATCTTGGGAGACAGGCCAGTCTTTGCTTACAGACAGCCCCCCAACCTGAAGCAAATACTCACCAGCAACCACACACCACACAACAGAACCACTAACCCAGGAACCTATCCTTGCAACAAAGCCCATTGCCAACTCTGTCCACATATCTATTCAGGGGACACCATCAGAAGGCCTAATCACATCAGCCATGCTATCAGAGGCTCGTTCACCTGCGCATCTACCAATGTGATATATGCCATCATGTGCCAGCAGTGCACCTCTGCCATGTACATTGGTCAAACTGGACAGTCTCTACGTAAAAGAATAAATGCACACAAATCAGACGTCAAGAATTATAACATTCAAAATTCGTCGGAGAACGCTTCAGTCTCTCCAGTCACTTGATTACAGACCTGAGAGTGGCTATCCTTCAACAAAAAAGCTTCAAAAACAGACTCCAACGAGAGACTGCTGAATTGGAATTAATTTGCAAACTGGATACAATTAACTTAGGCTTGAATAGAGACTGAGAGTGGATGAGTCATTACATAAAGTAAAACTATTTCCCCATGTTTTTCTCCCCCCACCCCACCCCCCACTGTTCCTCAGACATTCTTGTTAACTGCTCGAAATGGCCCACCTTGATTATCACCACAAAAGGTTTTTCTCCTTCCCCCCACTCCTTCCTGCTCGTAATAGCTCATCTTAAGTGATCACTCTCCTTACAGTGTGTATGATAAAACCCATTGTTTCATGTTCTCTGTGTGTGTGTGTGTGTGTGTGTGTGTGTGTGTGTGTGTAAAGCTCCCCACTGTATTTTCCACCGAATGCATCCGATGAAGTGAGCTGTAGCTCACGAAAGCTTATGCTCAAAAAATTTGTTAGTCTCTAAGGTGCCACAAGTACTCCTTTTCTTTAGACAAATTATGAGTATTCCAAGGGAACTAAAGACTATTCCTGACACAACAGGTATGAGCAAGTCTCGCCTTTTTTGAGAGGTAGGATCTGCCATTATATGTCTGATAACTACAAATTGTTGGCGTTTATGCAATAGAATTCAAGCACCTAGCCATGGAGCACTTTTTATTCCATCCCCAATTTTTTTAGACTGGGAGAAATGGCAGCAGATCAAAGCAGTATTCTAGCTGCTGCAGGACATTCAAGTAGTAAGTATACTAAATGGTTGGAACTTAACAAAAATATGTCAGTGCACAAGGGGGAATAGACTATTACTCAATCTTTGCTGTTCTAGTATTAAAAGGGCTAAAATTTAAAAAAAAAAAAAAACTTTTCTGTCACTGACATTAGTAAGTATGTCTCTAAATTCACAGAACAAATCTACTGAATAATAATAGATGCTTTTCAGGATAGAATAGAACTCCAAATTGAAATGGTGTTCCTTATGGTCAGAACTTTAGCTCATAGTGTGGGTAAGCTGGCTGCTCAGTCTTGCTTGTTTCCTGTTATACTTTGTCCTGGTGAAAGCCACACTTAAAATGTTACCGTCTTTTTAAACCTAAAGTGGATTCTCAACATCATTGGGATCAGGACAATCACATTCCCTACTTCTTTGCCAATCCAAAATCCTCAAATGAAAGAGAACAATGCTTCCTGTCTTTAAGAATATCATTTCCTTAGAACACAGCAGTTCCGGTCCTGAGATTTCCTCTTTCTATTTGTTGAAGGTTCCAAGTATGGTTTATCCTTAAGAAGGGAAGGAAGTCCCTGCAGTATCTTAGCAAAATGAATCATAACTGGTATTACATTGATTTGCATATTATTTGATTTGTTCCTTTGCAATAAAGTCTCACTTTAAACTCTGACTTTAGTGATAGCTGACTCTTGGACCCAAGATTGCGTCCTCTGTCCTAGCCATTAAGAGTGTAAAAATGGCCATACAGGGTCAGATCAATGGGCCATCTAGCCCAGTATCATGCCTTCTGACAGTGGCTTGTGTCAGTTCCCTCTGAAGCACCTAAAGAACAGGACAATTAACAAGTGATCCATCCCCTGTTGTCTAGTCCCAGCTTCTGGCAGAGATTTAGGGACACCTAGAGCATGAGGTTGTGTCTCTCACCATCTTGGCTAATAGCTGCTGATGGAACTATCCTCCATGAACTTATCTAATTCTTTTTTGAACCCAGTTATACTTTTGGCCTTCACAACATCCCCTGGCAATGAGTGCCACAGGTTGAGATTACAGTGTGTGAAGACGTACTTTCTTTTGTTTGTTTTAAAACTGCTTTCTATTCATTTCATTTGGTGACCCCTAGTTCTCAGGTTATGGGAAGGGGTAAATAACAGTTCCCTATTCACTTTGTTCTTCACACCATTCATGATTTCATAGACCTCTCTCATATCCCTCCTTAGTCATCTCTTTTCTAAGCTGAATAGTTTGTCTTTTTAATTCTCCTCATATTAAGCTGTTCCAGGCCCCTAATCAATTTTTGTTGCCCTTCTCTGTACTTTTTCAAATTCTGACACATCTTTGGGAGATGGGGCAACCAGAACTTCATGCAGTATTCCAGGTGTGGGTATACCATAGATTTATATGGGGGCATTATTATATTTTCTGTCTTATTAGCTATACGTTTCCTAATGGCTCCTAACATTCTGTTGGCTTTTCTGACTGTTGCTGTACATTGAACAGATGTTTTCAGAGAACTGTCCATGATGACTCCAAGATCTCTTTCTTGAATGGTTACAGTTAACTTAGACCCCATCATTTTGTATGTATAGTTGGGATTATGTTTTCTAATGTGCATTACTTTGCACTTATCAACACTGAATTTCATCTGCCATTTTGTTGTCCAGTCACCCTGTTTTGTGAGGTCCCTTTGTAACTCTCTGCAGTCAGCTTTGGGCTTAAGTATCTTGAGTAATTTTATATCATCTGCCAACTTTGTCACATTACTGTTTACCCCCTTTTCCAGATCATTTCTTGAACAGCACTAGTCATGTATAGATCATTGGGGACCCCACTACATACCTCACTCCTCTCTGAAAACTGACCATTTATTCCTATTCTTCATTTCCTATCTTTTAGCCATTACCAATCCATGATAGGACCTTCCCACTTATCCCATGACAGCTTATATTGCTTAGAAAACTTTGGTGTGGGACCTTGTCAAAGGCTTTGTGAAAGTCCAAGTATAGCATATCCACTAGATCACCCTTTGTTCACATGCTTGTTAAAATCCTCAAGGAATTCTAATAATTGGTTAGGCTTGAATACCCTTTACAAAAGCCATGTTGATTCTTCCCCAACATATTGTGTTTCAACGAATTTGTCTGGTATTGAAGGCGGGGGGGAGGGGAAAGCCAAGGGAGAGAGATGGGACAAAAATAAATGAAAGCCAGGCATGTCATATATAGTGTATCGTGTATGAAGTTATTGCTATAAAATTAATTGGTAAAGTATTTTGAACTGAAGCTTTGGTGAGGTGGACAGGTTTCTCCAAGATGGGACCACTGAAAACCCATCCAGTTACATAACGCTTCTACATATGTAAAGGGAGAAGAGACTTTTTTTCACAAATGTAGTTTACAAGTAAGAGAAAATTAGGTTTCAAAGAGTAGTAACCTCAAGAATTGATGCTTAATTGATGACACCATATAAAAGACAAAATAATGCACAATGATTTTAACCTGAATTTTGCAGTGATATCTTTTGACCAGAAAGCTAATGCATTGTAACATGTATATTAGTCCATTAAAAGGTATGTTACCTCCCTTGCATATTTTTTCCATTTATCAATGGTGGTATTAACAAGATTCCTATCTGCTTGTTTGACAGAACCCAAATCAATTTCACAGTGGCTATTGATTTCACAGCATCAAATGGTGAGTAGCAAAAGTAGCTTCTTGTAAAATTGAATGCTATGTCTAGATTCAGAACATTTTTTCTTTAGTACTACATATGTATTTTTAATTTATTCTACACAGCTTAGATTTACAATTATTGTGTATTATTTGTATCACTATAATGCTTAGTGGCCCCAACTGTATCAAAGCCCCATTATTATAATGTACAAACATAGAGTAAGAGACAGTTCCTGCCCCAAAGAGCTTATATTTAAATAGACAAGACAGACAATGCGTTGGGAGGAAGAGATATAATAAACAAGCAAAGCGAACATTGTGATGGCCTGCAAACATCATGTTCATCATTTTCAAGGCAAGGAGGCCAATATGTCAATCACTGGCAATCTTATCATGCCACCAAAGCTTTTGGTGACCACATGATCACTGACCATGTAGCAGCATTCCTTAGTAAACATGCTTTGTAATTTGTTGTTCTTCCATCCAAGAAGCCTTCAAAACCAAACCAGTGCTGATAGAGGTGGCTCCTGAGTTCAGCCATGAATATCCTCATTGCTAATCTTCTCCTGCCACTTACATGAAATAACTGGTGAAGACAAGCAGAATCAAGGAACACAGTCAACCTGTGGAACTCCTTGCCAGAGGATGTTGTGAAGGCCAAGACTATAAAAGGAACTAGATAACAAAAAAGAACTAGATAACATTCATGGAAGATAGGTCCATCCATGTCTATTATCTGGCATGGGCAGGAATGGTGTCCCTAGCCTCTGTTTGCCAGACACTGGGAGTGGGCGACAGGGAATGGATCACTTGATTACCTGTTCTGTTCATTCCTCTGGGGCACCTGGCATTGGCCACTGTCAGAAGCAGGATACTGGGCTAATGGATCTTTAGTCTGACCCAATATGGCCATTCTTGTGTTCAAAAACATCAGTTCCCTGCTCTTCAGCCTTCTTCAGCACCCACATTTTATTGCCATGAAGTAAAGATTATGTAACTGTTTTTTGTACAAATATTCACTTTCTGGTAAGCTTGATGTCATAAAGTTTCCACAAAGGCCTCTGAAGAGCTCAAAACATAGTGTCAGTTACTTCTATACAACTGTCATGGAGTCCCCGGGCAATGCTCTGGAACAGCTCCCTACGAAGCCAGTCAGGACTCTGGTGAAGTCTCTTCTCTGTGAGCAGACTGTCTTCAGGGCAAGAAGCTCACACAGCTTCCACCTTCCTGGGTCTGACCTCGGAGCATTCAGCATCCTCTGCCCCTCCATGCGCCTCCCACAGCGAGTCTGCCCAGGCGGGGCTCCTGGGGAAGCCAGAGGGTCCTGCACCCCAACTTCACAGTCAGACTTGACTCTCAGCCAGCCAATAAAACAGAGGTTTATTAGACGACAGGAACGTGGTCTAAAACAGAGCTTGTAGGTACAGAGAACAGGACCCCTCAGCCGGGTCCATTTTGGGGGCAGTGAGCCAGACAACCACGTCTGCACTTCACTCCATGGCCCCAGCAAGCCCCAAACTATCTCACTCTCCACCCCCTCCTCCTCTGGGGTTTGTCCCTTCCCAGGCCAGGAGGTCACCTGATTCCTTTGTTCTCCAACTCTTTAACTATCACCTTGCAGGGGGGAAGGACCCAGGCCATCAGTTGCCAGGAGACAGAGTGTAGGCCATTTATGTACACTAGCCCTTTGCTCTGCAACAATTACACCCCCTTATCCCATCAACTAGAGACTTAAGAAATGCATAGGGGAAACTGAGGCACACCTACAGTATTCCGAGAAAACATTAAGAACAGACCCACTTTGTCACAACAACCATCTATATCTTTCAAACATCCTCAATCATTGTCTATGATGCTTTCCAAGTAGTTGACAGTTATCACCTGCTCCATCTCCCATCCAAACAAGTTAATAGTAAGCTGATTGTAATCTAGATTTGGAGCCTGCTTGAAGGTAATTGTATCTGAATTAATAATCAGACCAATGTGCGCTGCTTATTGCCTGACTAGATCAGCCATCAGCTGTACTGATTCACCATATTCAGCCAACAAGGCAATGCCATAGTCATATTTGAGGTCTCAAAGTAAAATGACAATCACCTCAATGCCACTGACAGATGCCGCTTCGAGCTTACCCGTCAACCAGCAATGCTGATATTGAATAACAATGGAGACAGAAGAGATGCAAGGTAGTTGGGGTAATAACTTTTATTGGACCAACTTCTGTTGGTGGAAGGGACAAGTTTCCAAACTTCACAGAGTTTTTCCTCAGGTCTAGGTAAAGTAACCAGAGTGTCCAAGCGAAATAAAAGATGGGACAAATTGTTAAGCATAAGGGATGCATACCTGTTGTAGGAGATCACTTAAAATGAAATGGGCAGTTAACACCCCTTCAGTTGTAGGACAGTAGAGGGTTAGCAGAGGCATTAGGGTGTGTTACAAATTGTTATAATGAGCCATAAAATCAGTATCCCTGTTAAAACCTGTTTTTTTAGTGTCCAGCGAAGTTATGAATTTAAGATCCCAGGCTCATTTTTTGAAGTTGATGTGCAGGTTTCCTTTGAGGATGAGGACTGGGAGGCCAGATATAGAGTAAAAAGAAAAGGAGTACTTGTGGCACCTTAGAGACTAACAAATTTATTAGAGCATAAGCTTTCGTGAGCTACAGCTCACTTCCATCCGATGAAGTGAGCTGTAGCTCACGAAAGCTTATGCTCTAATAAATTTGTTAGTCTCTAAGGTGCCACAAGTACTCCTTTTCTTTTTGCGAATACAGACTAACACGGCTGCTACTCTGAAACCTGTGATTATGCAAGGCAGATATAGAGTGATTGCTTTGTGAAAAGTGTTCACCGACGGGTGATAAGTGTTTTTAAAATCATAGGACTGTAAGGGACCTTGAGAGGTCTAATCAAGTCCCTTCTACTCATGACAGGACTAAGAGCTTGTCTACACTGGCAACGCTAAAGTACTGCCGCAGCAGCGCTTTAATGTGCCTTGTGTGGTCGTGGCAGAGCGCTGGGAGAGAGCTCTCCAAAAAACCCCCACCTCCGCTGGGAGTGCGGCCCTCAGGGGGGTATTTATTCAGATTCCTGAGTGAGAAAGTTGCAGCGCTGTAAATTGCCAGTGTAGACAAGCCCTAAGTATTATCTAGACCATCCCTGGGAGGGTTTGTCTCACTTGCTCTTAAAAATCTCCAATGATGGAGATTCCACAACCTCCCTGGTCAATTTATTCCAGCGGTTAACCACCCTGACAGCGAGGAAATTTTTCCCTTTGTCCAACTTAAACTGACCTTATTGCAATTTAAGTCCATTGCTTCTTGTCCTGTTCTCAGAGGTTAAGGAGAATAATTTTTCTCACGCCTCTTTGTAACAACCTTGTATGTACTTGAAAACTTATGTCCCCTCTCAATCTTCTCTTCTCCAGACTAAAAAAAACCAATTTTTTCAATCTTCCCTTATAGGTCATGTTTTCTAGACCTTTAATTATTTTTGTTGCTCTTCTATGGGCTTTCTCCAATTTGTAGACATCTTTCCTGAAATGTGGCCCCCAGAACTGGGCACAATACTACAGTTGAGGCCTAATCTGCATGGAGTAGAGCAGAAGAATTACTTCTCATGTCTTGCTTACAACAAACATTCCTGCTAATACATCCCAGAACGATGTTTGCTTTTTTTACAGTAGTGTTGCACTGTTGACTCATATTTAGCTTGTGATCCACTATAATCCCCAGATTCCTTTCTGTAGTACTCCTTCCAAGGCAGTCATTTTCCATTTTGTATCTGTGCAACTGATTGCTCCTTTCTGAATGGAGTACTTTGCATTTGTCCTTACTGAATTTCATCCTGTTTACTTCAGATCATTTCTCCAGTTTGTCCAGATTATTTTGAATTTTAATCCTATCCTCCAAAGCACTTGCAAACTCTCCCAACTAGATATCATCCACAAACATTGTAAGTGTATTCTCCACCCCACTGTCTAAATCATTGATGAAGATATTGAAAAAAATGGACCTAGAATTAATCCCTTCAGGACTCCACTCAATATGCCCTTCCAGCTTGACTCTGAATCACTGATACCTACTCTCTGGGAATGGTTTTCCAACGAGTTATGCACCCACCTTATAGTAGCTCCAACTAGGTGGTATTTTCCTGGTTTGTTTATGAGGTCATGTGAGACAGTATCAAAAGCATTACTGAAGTCAAGATATACCGCATCTACTGCTTCCCCCCATTCACAAAGTTTGTTATCCTGTCAAAGAAAGCTATTAGGTTGGTTTGATAAATCCATGTTGTGTTATTTATTACCCTATTATCTTCTAGGTGTTTGCAAATTGCTTAATTATTTACTCCCTTATCTTACAAAGTACTGAAGTTAATCTGACTAGAATGTAATTCCCTTTTTATAGATGGGCACTATATTTGCCCTTTTCCAGTCCTCTGGAATCTCTTCCGTCTTCCATAACTTTTCAAAGATTATCACTGATGGCTCAGATACCTCCTCAGTCAGCTCCTTGAGTATTCTATGAAGTATTTCATCAGGTCCTAGTAACTTGAAGACATCTAACTTCTCTAAGTAATTTTTAACTTGCTCCTTCCCTATTTTAGCCTCTTATCCTACCTAGGTAATAAAGGCCTCGATAGTACTCATCACCATGCATTTTGGACAGGTTTCCATGCCCCATTTGGGGCTTTTGTCCCGCCTTCCCACCCACTTTCCGTTGGCGCTGAAGTTTGGCACTGTCGGCCATTTTGGGAAAAAATTGTGCTCTTTGAATGGGGGAAGTGTTGTGCTTGGATACATTGAGAACAGTTTAAAGTTTGGGTAAGATTTATTGAAAAAAGGTGATTGACTAAGGAGAGCTGTTGTTAAAGGGCAGGTTATTAAAGAAAAGAGATGATGGTATACTATAAAAGAATAGAAAATGTGATACATTAAAAGATTGGAATGAGACACGTTTGGGTAAGGTTTATTGAAAAAAGGGGATTGAATAGGGAGAGCTGTTGGTAAAGAACAGTGTCTGTGTTACTGCACACATGCAGAGCGAAACATCCGACCTCCCCAACTGGTGGTAGTGAAATGTTGCTAGTTTGGGCAGCCTCCTGGGAGCTAGCCCCTCCTTTTGGCGGACCAATCAGAGGTTGTTTTACAGCTAGGTCACAGAATGTGCTTGTGGAACCAATCCTGAAGTCCCAAGATTTAGAGAGGATCTTTATCTTTACATTAAAAGCTATAAAAACAGGATTAAAAAGGAAATTTAGTAAGCACATGATAAAAAAGTGAATAAAAAGCATTAAATAATATTAAAAACCTGTTTAGTAAGCACATGTCCAAAAACTGGCTAAAAAAGCTAGGTTTAAAAAGGAAATTTAGTAAGCACACGGTAAAAAAATGAATAAGAAAGCATTAAACAATATTAAAAACTCAGGCAAAGTCTGTTTGGTTTTTTATTCATTTTATCGTGCTTACTATTCAGTATCAGGGTAGGTTAAAAAAACAGAGCAAGAAAAGGAAATTTAGTAAGCACATAAAAAAGTGAATAAAAAAGCATTCAGTAACGGGAAAAAAGAGAGAGCACATGGTTCAATTGGAGAGGGAAAGAGCTCTTTATCTTTCCTAAAAAAACAGGGCTAGAAAAGGGGAAAAATAAAGAGCATATGGTTGCAGAGCCTGTTTAGTAAGCACATGATAAAAAAGTGAATAAAAAAAAGATTAAAAACCTGTTGAGTAAAGACCTGCCAAAAACTGGCTAAAAAACATTAAAAACAGGTTTAAAAAGAAAATTTAGGAAGCACATGATAAAAAAAAGTAAATAAAAAAGCATTCAGTATCAGGGGAGATTAAAAGAAAGAACAGGAGGAAGATGGAGAGCACATGGTTGAATCAAAGAGAGAGAGAGGATCTTTACCTTACATTAAAAGCTATAAAAACAGGATTAAAAAGGAAATTTCCTAAGCACATGATAAAAAAGTGAATAAAAAAGCATTAAACAATATTAAAAACTGTTTAGTAAGCACACAGCCAAATGCTGGCTAAAAAAACCATTAAAAGCAATAAAAAGAAAATTTCCTAAACACATGATAAAAAGTAAATAAAAAAGCCTTCAGTATCAGGGTAGATTAAAAGAAAGAACAGAGGAAAAATAGAGAGCACATGGTTGAATCGAAGAGAGAGAGATTTTTTTACCTTGCCTGTCTTTCTGTAAAATGAGGCAGCTGCACAGTTTAGAAACTTTCAGACTTGTTATCCCCACGTTTGGATTGGGCCAATTAGAGATTGTTTTACAACGGCATTATAGAGTTTATTTTTCTGAACCAATTTTATAGGCCCAAGACCTCCCCCCCTTTTAACTGCCTTATTCTTATCTAATAGGTTTCAGAGTAGCAACCGTGTTAATCTGTATTCGCAAAAAAGAAAACGAGTACTTGTGGCACCTTAGAGACTAACACATTTATTTGAGCATAAGCTTTCGTGAAGCTCAGGAAAGCTTTTGCTCAAATAAATTTGTTAATCTCTAAGGTGCCACAAGAACTCATTTTCTTCTATTCTTATCTAAAGAAACAGACACCCAGCATTTTTCATGCCATATATGTTTTGTAGAAGGGGGTTTTCATAAAAGTTAAAACCATACTCGTTTAGTAACCAACAATTTTTTAAAGTTTTTTTTTTCTAGGTTTTAGGCTGCACTGATTTGTTTTTTTGTTTTAGTAAGCCCAATATAAAACAACAGGCTTTTGCAGCTGGATAGCTGTGATTAGAAAGAAGAAGGCTGCTTTTTACCTGCTTTTTAACAAACACAAGTTAATTACATTAAGTTTTGTAATGGAATAAAGCTCTGCTTTATATTGACTTGAAAAGACACTCCCTTATTTACAGGGATGTTTCAATAAAATAGAGCAGGCAGAATTACCCCAGCTTTAAAACCCCAGGTTTTTAGTAACAGTCAGTTTATATTTTCCTTATTTTGTTAACTCCTGGATCAGAGAGAAGAAGCTTGTTTTGTTTTTTTACTTTTTAACAAAGAGAGGTGAAAATCTTGTAAAGGAATAAACGCTTGAAAAGATACACTCCTTTATTTAGTCCCATTGACATAAGCGTTTTAATTAAAGGGAAGCCTGCAGAAACAGTTCAGGAATTAAAAACACAAAAAAGTTTTAGATTAACATGGTCAGTAAAAACAATGTGAAAAAAGAAGCCAATGTGCTCAGAAATAAGGAAGCCCAAGGCCTGCTTTTAAAACAAAATGATACCAAAGACTTGTACTAAAAAGAACAGTAACTTTAACTATAAATAAGCTTACTATGTAAAATAAAAACTTTTTAACAATTAAAGCTAAAAAATGTAGCCTAGGATTCCCACCTTTTTTTTTTTTTTTTTTAAAGGCCGCTTGCTCTGCTCTTATCTAAACAAACAGGGGCCCTGTAACAAAAGGTGACCAGCACACACGATAGATAATGTAAAAATGTGTTCATTTGTGAAGTAATGCCTAAAATCCCCTTTTCTAACTTATTAAATAAACACTTTAAAAGAAAAACCCACCTAAAAGACACATCCTGTTATTTACAGGAGTGTTTTAATTAAAAAAAAAAGGGGGGGGGGCAGGCAGAAACATCCTAGGCCTGACCCCTGACTAAGAAAAAGTTTTTCCCAATGTTTTTACTGAGAACAACTTGAAACAGCCTTTTGAAGGAAGTGGATCAGAAAAGCAGAAGACCCTTTTGAAAAACAAGGATATCTGAAGACACAATTTTTCATTTAACCCCTTGTTTCAGTAACATGCGAGTCTGCAGAAACAATCCAGGTGTAAGCAGGGGAGTAGTCTCGCTATTGTGGGGAACTATCCTAGCTTCTGCACTACCCCGGTGAAGTGGGCTAGCGAAAGGATCTGAGTCCTCACTCCCACTTCCTTTACCCAGTGGCCTCCCTGCCCTTGAGGACTCCCCTTCCACTCTCATGTCTGGCAGACTCCTCGTAACCCCAACAAGGCTGGGCCCAGGATTCCTGGGGGGCTCGACCCCCAACCCTGCTGTGGTCACCTAGGACAGGGGCTAGGGTGTCCCCCACTCTGGGGTATTCTCTGTGCACTGGGCACTTCTCTGACCCACTGACCATTCCATGCAAGTTAAAGCAAATGCAAGTTATTTAATCAACAATTAATTTAAAAAAGAATAAGGAAAAATGGGAAAGGTTAAAGGAAACACACCATCCTGCTCTGTGGCAGGGAATATCACAAACAGTGTCTCTGGAATATCAGGGCAGTTCACAGTCTGTTCCTTGTAAATCACAGGCCTTTTTCTTAGGTCCTGGCTGTGCTGCAGGGATGCTGTGGGTTGGACACTTGCTCTGGTGGTGGCCTCACGCTCTCAGGCTCTAAGTGGAAGGAGCCTTCTGCCCGGTGTTGCCCCCGCCCTGTCGGGGTTGTGATCCAAGCCTGGCCTGCAGAGCCTCTTGGCTGAGGCATCTCCCTTTGCTGGGCCCGCTGCCCAGAGCCCCCCTTGCTCTCCCCAGCCACTCACCGCACCCAGCTCCAGACTGCTCCAGCCCCAGCTCCACCACTCTGTCTCTGCACTGCTGCTGCTGCTCTGCCTCCAGCTCCCTGGGCTGCCTCTTTGGCCCCTCTGCCTCTGGTTGCTGCAGCTCTGCTCCCAGGGCAAGTCTGCTCTGCAGGCTGCTTCTGTGACTCTGCTCCCAGCACTGACCTGCTTCGTGGGCTACTTTCCTGGCCCCTCTGGCTCTGGTTGCTGCAGCTCTGCTCCCAGGGCAAGTCTGCTCTCTCTGGGCTGTGCCTCTGGCTTTGGGGCTGCAGCTCTGCTCCCAGGACAGGGGCTGCTCTCTCTGGGCTGCTTTTCTGGTCCCTCTGGATCTGGCACAGCTCTGCTCCCCAGCTCAGCTTGAGCCCCTGCTTTCTCCTTAGCTCGGCCCCACTCTGTCTGACCCAGGCAAATCCAGCTCACACGGAGGACAGGACCTCCCTGGCCTCCTGACTCTCTGATTAGCCTGCCCGCCCTGTCATTCAGGCTGACCTGGAGCATTGGCCTCTTCCCATTGATCCTGGAGACTATCAGTCTCAGGGTCCTGGTTTCCCATAGACCCTTCCTTTTAGTACTGGGAGCTAGCCAACCAAAACACCCCCACTGAATGTTAGTAAGGGGGCAACAGTCCCCTTACACAGAGTTAAAAACGCAGAAAACCTGTTTATAAAAGTAATTTGTAGTGATTGAAAAGTTTTCCCCTATGTTTTAGACTAACATGGGTCATTTTTTAGTAAGAACATTTTGAAGCCACATGCTTTTTCAACAGAAACAGCGTCTGTGAGTCAGTGGATCAGATAAGAAGGCCAGAAGATAACAAGCCCTAAGAAAAGGAGGACTTGTGGCACCTTAGAGACTAACAAATTTATTTAAGCATAAGCTTTTGTGAACTACAGGCCTGCTTTTAAAACAAAATTATACCAAATACTTGTTGATATAAACATTTTCTTTTGTTATGTGAAGAAGACATTGCTTTGTAACTGAGCTTATTAACAAGGTAAAATAAAAAAAGATATTACCTCAGGGTTAAAACCACAGTCAGTAAGTTTATAAAAGTAATTTGTTAAAGTTTTTAAGAAATAGAGGCGAAAGGCTTGTAAAGGTATAAACACTTTTTAAAAGACAAGCTATGAAGACACATTTCTTCATTTAATGATTTTGCATATGTTTCAATAAAAAAAAAAGCATGCAGAAGCACCCTGACTAAGAAAAAATTTTCCCTATGGGGACTTCAGTGAGAATAACTTGAAACAGCCTTTTGAAGGTAGTGGATTAGAAAAGAAGACCCCTTTGAAGAACAAGGCTATCTGAAGACACATTTTTTTATATGGCCCCTTTGGCATAGGTGTTTCAATAAAATGTGAGTCTGCAGAAACAACCTAGGGTTAAAAAGCACAGAAATCCTGTTTATAAAAGTAATGTATAGTGATAAAAATCCCCCCCGCCCACCCATGTTTTAGACTAACACGGGTCATTTTTTTAGTAAGGACAGTTTGAAACAGCATGCTTTTGCAGCAAAGCCGCTGTTAGCAAAAACACCCTCTGTAAGCCCGTGGATCAGAGATAAGAAAGCTGCTTCTTTGCCTGCTTTTTAACAAATAAAGGTGAAAGTTATATTAAGTTTTGTAAAGGAATAAACACTTTAAAAGACAAACCTATTTGAAGACAAATCCCTTTTATTTAACATTTTTACATGTTTCTTTTAATTTAAAAAAAAAATGAGATGCAGAAAGCACCCCAGAGTGAAAACCATCGAACCTGAGTAACCGCGAGTTTCTAGTCCCCTTATTCTGTAATTCAGTGGATTAGAGAGAAGTTTATTTTCCTCCCCCCTTTTTAACATATCCATGAAAAAGTTATATTAAGCTTTCATTTTCTTAGGACTTTTAGATTTAAGTATGAATTTTTCTGTTGCATTATTAGAATGTCTTTGTTTTTAAATGTTTGCACCCTGTGTGCTGAGACTCAGGTACAAGCTCCTGTGTTTGTTTTGGGTCCATAGATTTTATTAAACTAATACAGCACAGGCTGGAGCTGTATTAGTGCTGTATTAGTTTCTCTACATTTTAAAAACAGATACGCCTAATTAGGCTAGCCAGTGATCCATGCACTATAGTCTGCTTTAGGAAGGCTCTAGGGGTCATTTCTTCAGTTTGCTTGGTTTTTTGCACAGACCTTTTTCCTAACTTTTTAAACACTTAGTTTTAACAAATGGTGAGACTGCATTGAAAGATACTTTTGTGAAAGTTATAACAAGTATTTTATTCCATGTACTGATTGTAAAAGACAAAAACCGTCGCTTTGTGACTGCATGAAGCTTAGAGATAGCCTATCTGAAGAACACCATTCCCTCTTTTTTTCCTTCTTCTTTTCTATTGTTTTTTAAAACCTAAACCGAGGACAAACAATTTTTTTAAAAAGCCACAGAGATCATACCATGGGGGTAAGAAAGCTGTCCTGAGTTTTAGGGGGCATGTTGATAACTCTTTTAGTGAAACGGTTTTATAAGCAGCCATTCTGTGTTAGTTGTTATGCTTTAGCATGGGCAAGTGTTTGTCATTCGGAAGCACTTTTCCACTTTATGAGGTATCTTCCCCCATCCTATGGCTTATTAGAAATATTCACAAAAAAAAGTAAAGATACTTTATAATAGTGCCAGCAAAGGAACAATTACAATTTTGTTGATCGTTATTGTGTCTAAGCCCCTAGAGAATATATTTTTGTAAAACGCTTTTATGCAAACTGTAACCCTAGATGATGTACATCATTAAATAATATGAAACAGTAGACGAGAGACCTGAGACATTGTTGAAATCAGAGGGGCTATGGTTAAGTCCTAATGCAGAAGGCCTGGGGTGGAAAATGAAAAGGTACAGCCGAAGCAGAAGATGGTATGATTTAAGAGTGGTTCTGGGGCTGCTTTGCAATGCTCCACAGGGAGCCTATAACCCTCATGTACAAGTGCCAGGGCGGGGTGAGGTGGGTGGGCCTTTGTTAGAGGAACAGGCCACTCATATACCTCTTGTTATTGTTGACAAACTGTAACTTAACTGCACGTATACTAGAGGGGCAACCTACTGACCTTATGACAAACCCAACACCCCTTCAACTCCATCAAAACACTGCACACAATTATTTTCAACTGACATTTTATTTTACAACACACCCCGTTTTGTTCCCAAAACACGCTCTACCTGTTAGTGTTTTTTCTTAGCAAGGTTTTGTAATTTGATGAATGAAAAAGGTGTTCAACATTTCGCATTAAACATTTATCTGTCGGTTTGATGATTTCATCTAAAACGCTATTTGGGTCCTCGGCCTCTGTCACTTTGTCCACCAATTTTGCCCCCATAGCTAAATGTTCCTGGGTTAAACAGGCACTGCAGCGCGTATCCCAACATGATGATGATATTTAACACACTCTCCATACACAAACTACCGCTAATTTCTTTAATTTTTCAGTTCACATCATCTAAAGACCGTTATGCACAAGTGTGATGCCTCTGACCGGGGCATCTGTGGCGCACCCAGGACAATACTCATTTTGTTTCTCTCTCAGGCAGTGCTTGATTCCGTGCACAGCCGCTCGCACAAGTGCACGCATCACGGTTTACGGTTATGAACTTGCACAGGCTTAATACCGAATTTCTCCCTCAACTTCAGATAGTACAGGTCTATAGAATAAGCGTCCCCCACTGTCTCGGCATTCTGTGAAGCATCTGGTTTTGGGTCTGGGCCCTTCGGAGCTGTCGGTGTCCAGAACCTCCAAGTCCTCTGAAGAACCATCGCTCAGCTGCTGAAAAATTTAGAGTAAGAAATATGTGTAAGGCATCTTTGTACTTTTTCATAACATGATTTAAAAATCTTTTACGCCGTGTATCAAGAGATCCCTTCCGCATGCAGCTTTTAAAAACAACAAACAACAACAAATGCAATATGTGTCTGTGCAGGCTTGATCCAAAAGGCTCTAACCAACCAAGCCTGGTTTCCACTCTTTGTAGGACTCTTTTTTGAGTTTCAGATAATTGAAGATGTTCTGGGTTAGCCAGGTTGGTCTGTTGCCATACTTCCTATTTTTCTTCTGTAGGGGGATAGTTTGTTCTTGTGCCATTAATAATGTCTCTCTGAAAAACTGCCAGCTCTCTTGAACTGTTTTTCCCCTTAAACTTACTTCCCATGGGATCTTACCTACCAACTCCCTGAGTTTGCTAAAGTCTGCCTTCTTGAAATCCATTATCTTTATTGTGCTGTTTTCCCTCCTACCATTCCCTAGAATAATGAACTGATCATTTCATGACTACTTTCACTTAAGTTGCCTTCCACTTTCAAATTCTCAACCAGTTCCTCCCTATTTGTCAAAATCAAATCTTGAGCAGACTCTCCCCTAGTAGTTTTCTCCACCTTCTGAACTAAAAAATTGTCTTCGATACATTCTGAGAACTTGGTGGATAATCTGTGCCTGTCTGTATTATTTCCCCAACAGTTGTGTGGATAGTTGAAGTCCCCCATCACCACCAAGTCCTGTGATTTGGATGATTTTGTTAGTTGTTTAAAAAAAGCCTCATCCACCTCTTTTTCCTTATTAGGTGGTCTGTAATAGACCCCTACCATGACATCACCCTTGTTTTTCATCCCTTTGTCCTTTCGACAGACTTTCAACAAGTCTGTCTCCTATTTCCATCTTAACCTCAGTCCAAGTGTATTCATTCATAATATATAAGGCAACACGTCCTCCCTTTTTCCATGCCTGTCCTTCCTGAGCAAGCTGTATCCTTCTATACCAATATTCCAGTCCTGCATATTATCCCATCAAGTCTCTGTGATGCCAACTATGTCATAGTTATGTTTATTAACATTTCAAGTTCTTCCTGCATATTCCCCATAGTACACAGTAGGGCCGTCAAGCAATTAAAAAAATTAATTGTGATTAATTGTGCTGTTAAATAATAGAATATCATTTATTTAAATATTTTGGATGTTTTCTACATTTTAAATATATTCTATTACAAAACGGAATACAAAGTGTACAGTGCTCACTTTATATTATAATTATTTTTATTAAAAAAATTTGCATTGTAAAAAGTAAACAAAAGAAATAGTATTTTTCACCTCATACAAGTTCTGTTGTGCAATCTCTTTATCGTCAAAGTGCAACTTAAAAATGTAGACTTCTTTGTTACATAACTGCACTAAAAAAAAACCATGTAAAACTTCAGAGCCTACAAATCCACTCGGACCTACTTCTTGTTCAGCCAATCTCTCAAACAAAAAAATGTATTTATATTTGTGGGAGATAATGCTGCCCACTTCTTGTTTACAATGTCACCTGAAAGTGAGAACAGGCTTTCACATGGCACTGTTGTAGCTGGTGTCGCAAGATATTTACATGCCAGATGTGCTAGACATTCATATGTCCGTTCATGCTTTGACCACCATTCCAGAGGACATGAATTTGAGAAGCTGATGACTGCTTCTGCTTGATAACTATTCAAAGCAGTGCAGACGACTTATGTTAATTATCATCATCTGAGTCAGATGCCATCAGTGGTTTAGGTTCTGTAGTTTGCATTGGAGCGTTGCTGTTTTAAGACTTCTGACAGCATCTTTCACATCTCATCCCTCTCAGATTTTGGAAGACACTTCAGATTCTTAAACCTTTGGTCAAGTGCTGCAGCCGTCTTTAGAAATCTCACATTGGTACCTTTTTTATATTTTTGTCAAATTTACAGTGAAAGTGTTTTTAAGTTGAACGACATGTGCTGGGTCATCATCCAAGACTACTATAATATGAAATATATGGCAGAATGTAGTTAAAACACAGAGCAAGAGACCTACAATTCTTCCTTAAGTAGTTCAGTCACAAATTTAATTCATGCATTATTTTTTTAATGAGCATGTCCTCTGGAATGGTGGCCGAAGCTTGAAGGAGCATACGAATGCTTAGCATATCTGGCATGTAAATACTTTACAACACCGGCTACAAAAGTGCCAGGCAAATGCCTGTTCTCACTTTCAGGTGACATTGTACTAAGAATCTGGCAGCATTATCTCTCGTAAATATAAACAAACTTGTTTGTCGTAGCGATTGGCTGAATAAGAAGTAGGACTGAATAGACTTGTAGGCTCTGAAGTTTTACATTGTTTGATTTTTGAATGCAGTTTTTTTGTACATCTACAGTACATGGCTTGTCACCATGAAAGGTTTTCCTCCTTTCCCCCCCCTGCTGCTGGTGATGGCTTATCTTAAGTGATCACTCTCCTTACAGTGTGTATGATAAACCCATTGTTTCATGTTCTCTGTGTGTGTGTGTGTGTGTGTGTGTGTGTGTGTGTGTATATAAATCTCTCCTCTGTTTTTTCCACCAAATGCATCCGATGAAGTGAGCTGTAGCTCATGAAAGCTTATGCTCTAATAAATTTGTTTGTTAGTCTCTAAGGTGCCACAAGTACTTCTTTTCTTACCGCTACCTATGTTTCCTCCTGGGAGTGGTGGCTGTGATCTTCCCAGCCTTGGAGGTACATGGTTTCTCCTCCTTCACCTTTATGGGTGATTCCTTATTGCTCGTTGCTGGGCAGCATAATGGTTCTTCATCACTGTGATGGATGGGTTGGGAATAGGGGTGGAGCACTGCCTGCTGCCAGAAGTAACCAGCAGCCACTGTCCTCCCTGTGACTGAGCCATATCCTCCTCACCCAGTAGCATGACAGCAGTCCTCTCAAGCTGGATAGCTTCCTCAGCTTTAAACATCTCTATGTGAATACTCTCAATGAATTCCTCATGGGCACAGATGCTCCTCAGCCTTGCCACCTCCTCTTGTAGCTCTCCCACCCGCTTCCTGAGAGATTTCACCAGCAGACATCTTTCACACTGGAGAGTCCCCCACAGACTGAGAATGGGAAATGCCGGCCACAATCTCTGCAGATCCATACCAGGATCTAGGTAGAGGCATCCATGGCCAGGTTCTCTTACTGGATCCAGGTACAGATGGAGGAGACAGGAACAGTGTTGGCACTGACTCTTACTAATCATAGCGATTATATTATGACTCCCTCTCAATATCCCTGTTTGCGGTCCCCTATTCACTAGCTTCCCTTGGTTGCTTAGCCTCTGGCTTTTAAGGCTTTCTCTCCTAGGTCAGCCCTACCCCCTCATTAATCACTAAGGGGGAGGGTGATCACAAGGCTGATTGAGGCTGATCAAAGATGATCAAGGATGATCCAGGGAACAAAGGCTCAAACAGTCCCCAAACACACAATCCCAACTGACCCTGTAATTTTAAATAACCTGAAAAGAGAGAGAAACACACACAGCCAAACAAACTCACTCACCCCAATATTAGTACACGCACCTTGTTCGGTCAGCAGAGGGATCACCTTCTCTCCCTCTCTTTGCATTTGTTCTTATTGAATTTCATCCTATTTAATTCAGATAGTTTCTCCAGTTTGTCAAGATCATTCCAATTTCTAATTCTATCTTTCAAAGCTCTTGCAACCCCTCTCAGCTGCTATCATCCACAAACTTTATAATGTGTTCTATATACCATTATCCAAATCATTTATGAAGATATTGAATAGAACCAGACCCAAGACAAATCCCTGCAGGACCCCACTCGATATGCCCTTCTAGCTTGATTGTGAACCATGGATAACTAGTGTTTTACTATGGTTTTCCAGCCAGTTGTGCACCCACCTTATTCACCCACCTGGTTCATCTAGGCTATATTTACCTGGTTTGTTTATGAGAAGGTCATGTGAGACAGTACCAAAAAACTTTCTAAGGGCACGTCTACACTGGCAAAGTTACAGCACTGGCAATTCTTCTTCGAATGGTGTCCCTGTGGGTGCTCCACTCTAGGTGCATCTTTGCGCCAGAAATTGGAGATTTCTCGCAGCAGTACTTGGTCGGGGGAAGGGCGTGCACCGGAGTGGTCTCATGCAGCCATTGGCACCTCCTGCAGCACGCACTCCCCCGACCATCCCTCAGTTCTTTTTCAACCGGCCTTGGCTGCAGACGGAGCTCCACAGCAGTGCTCTCTCTGATACTTTCTATATGTTTTTATTAAAAAAAAAAAATTAGTTACATAGTAACTTCTTTTTAGTCTATACTTAGTTACATTGTTTAGTTAGTTTCTCTTAGAGAAACAGTCATGCTGGGCTCAACAGGATTTTAAAAGTGTGACTCCTGCCGTGAACCGATGCCGGTCTCTGACGGCCACACATCCTGCATTCGCTGTCTGGGAGAAACTCATATCTCCCAGAAATGCATACATTGCACCAGCTTAACAACAAGGACAAGATGTGACACAGATCTCTGCTTGAAAATGCTTCTGCTGGAGAAATCCCTCCAATCTCTACAAGAGACGTCCTCTGAGGAGTCTCATAAACTGAGATCCCTGAGCTCTGATAAGGCTCCGACTTCCAAAACTGTCAGGAAGCAAGCCTTGATCGCTCCAGCAAGGGTCTCTCAGAAAAAGTGTTTTCCTAGCGAGGTCTTTACCCTCAGTGCTCCACTCATTCATAGTGAGCACTTATGAGGCACCGGGCTCCTCCGGCAGCATCCCTCAGCAGACCCCTGCTGAGCACCAGCACACGGCACCGGAGTTGAGATGTCAAGTCTCCTCCATGGCACCCAGTACCCCGGTGCAGAGCGTGGCACAGGCAGCAACACCACAATCAATGCTGCCATCACTAGCACCGACCCAAGACTTTCTGCCGCCTAATAAGCAAAATCCAGCACCGGTCCGCGGTCCAACGGTTGACCACAACCCCAAGGCGGGACCAGCACAACTCCTGCGTCCTGCTGACATCACAGTTTCTTCGGCACCGCAGTCATCACTGCTCAGCACTAAACACTCCTCGAGCTACATAGCACGGTACCATCCTTCAACTCCTACACCACTCTCCATGCATAGTGGTGAGGAAGGAGACATGCAGGACAATGGCTTCTCCTCTCAACGTTCATGCCCAACACAGATGAAACCTGCATGGAATGTTGTGAAGCCTGAGCCTCACCCCTTTGAGCATTCACAGTCCTGGTATGCAGAGCACTGGTCTTGCCCATTACCACCTCACCCCATGCAATGGCCACAATGGGGTCCTTGAACCACATACCAGAACCCCTATTCTGGCCTCCCTTCCCCAGCCAAAAGAGGTTCCAGAGTACAACCAAGATTACCACACAGAGAAACCTCTGACCCCACTGAGACAAAGATAGAAGAGGAAGAGATACTATCTCAGGCAGACCTGGATGATTCATCACCTGCCCACACTCATCTTCTGCACCAGACGAAGTGGTGACGCCGTCTACCGTTACGACACCAAATGACTTGAAACAGTTCCAAGAACTCTTCAAAAAAGTAGCAAACAGCCAAGAAATTGCCTTACATGAGATGCAGGAGAATCAACATAAGTTGTTAAAAAAAATCTTATAACCAGCATCATCGACCAAGATTGCCCTCCCCATGGATGAGGCTATAATGGAGCCTGCGGAGTAATATGGCAAACACCAGCATCAGCACCACCCACCAACAAAAAGGCTGACCGAAAATACTTCATGGAATTTTCAGGTCATGGAATTTTTGTATTCACACCCTCAAGCCTGTTCTCTGGTAGTAGAGGCTGCTAGTCAGCTCAGTAAACAGCCTCATTTCTGCTCTTCACTGCAAGATAAAGAACACAAGAGACTGGACCTCTTTGGGCGAAAAGTTTACTCGTTAGCCGCCCTTCTGCTTAGAGTTGCCAACTATTCTGCTCTACTAGCAAATTACAACTACTCTAACTATAGTAAAATACAAGAGCTTGTAGAGGACCTCCCTGAGCATAAACGTCCTCAACTCAACACCATTATCAATGAGGGTCAGTTAATAGCCCGCACAGCGCTGCAAGCCTCAATGGATGTAGCGGACACAGCTGCCCGAACAATCGCAATAGCTGTGTTTATGAGAAGAACATCATGGTTGCAGGCTTTGGGAATTCCAAAAGAACTACAGCTAAAAGTGGAGGACCTCCCCTTTAATAGGGATAAACTATTCTCGTCTCAAACAGACAACATCCTCCATACCATGAAGGCCTCCCGAGCGACGCTGCATACACTAGGCAAACACCCACAGCCTGACAAACACCCTTGCTTTACACCATGCCAGAGGTCACAAGACACCTCGTTTAGCCATCAACAACCAACATACTTCACTCAGAACAGACCCAAACAACAGGCTCAGAGACAAGGAGCTCCACAGAACCAGGCCTCGTCCATCTACATCTAAGCCACAATTTTGAAGCCTTGGTCGACGGTATGCACGACCTCCCCACATCTCTAGCACTGATAGATACCCCATCCCACAATTTTGGTCACTGCCTACACCCATTTTACCATGCCTGGGCTGTGATAACCACAGATCAATGGGTTTTGGAGATCATATAATCTGGCTACATCATTCCTTTCACAGCTATCTCCCCCCTACACTCCCCCCGCTTCCCCATCCCTCTTCAGGGACCCCTCTCATGAGCACCTTCTGCAACAGGAAATAGACCACCTCCCACAGTACCACATTAATACCATGGGAGGGGTTTTTATTCAGAATATTTCCTGACAGAGAAGAAAGGAGGGGGATGGAGATCAATCTTAGATATCCGAAAACTTGTATGCAACCACAATAGACCTGTTTCACCAGCTAGGTCTACAGATAAACTAAAAGAAATCTACCCTGGAACCAACCCAGCAATTGGAGTTTATCGGAGCTGACCTAGACTCCATACAAGCTAAGGCAATATTGCCAAACCACAGATTCACTACATTGACCAGTCTTATTTCCACAGTGACCATCAGCTCACAAACCTGAGTGAGGACATGCCTTCAGATTCTGGGACATATGGCAGCTATGACTTTCGTAGTAAAGTATGTCAGACTCCATATGCATTGTCTGCAGCACAGGTTGAGCATGGTCTATGCACCTAGCAAACACTCTCTCAACAGATGTGTGACACTACCACCAAGGGTTATCCTCTCCCTACAATGGTGGACAAAGCCAGGGAATGTATGCTCCGGGATTCCCTTTCAACAAGACCCCCTATCAGTGACTATTACAACAGATGCCTCCCTGATAGCTTGGGGTGCTCACTTGGGACACTACAATGTACAAGGCAAGTGGTCTGCGACAGAAACCCGACTACATATCAATCTCCTGGAACTCCGCGTGGTACACAATGCATGCCGACACTTCCTCCCACTCATACAAGAAACCTCAATCTCTATTCTGACCGACAGTGTGGTGTGCATGTTTTACATCAATCGCCAAGGAAGAGCCAAGTCTCACTTGGTATGCGTAGAAGCCATGAATTTATGGAACTTCTGTATCCACAACAGTATAAACATCACATCATCATACCTACCAGGGTGCCAAAACAGTACAGCCGACAACCTCAGCAGGCGCTTCTCAAAGGAACACGAGTGGGAAATCCATGACAGTGTTCTCGACACAATATTCAAAAAATGGGGTCACCCAGTAATCGACCTTTTCGCCTCCGCAACAAATCACAAATGTCCACTATTTTGCTCTAGGGCAGGCCTGGCACCGAGGTTGTTAGGAGATGCCTTCCTCATCCTGTGGAAGATGTCACTCATGTACGCCTTCCCGCTGATACCACTGATCCCACGGGTCATCCGCAAGATACGACTCAACAGAGCATACATCATTCTCATTGTCCCCACATGGCACAGACAGACTTGGTTTCCATACCCCTCATGTCTAGCAGTCTGTGCCCCACAACCGCTGCCTTTCCAAATGGACCTCCTCTCCCACAACAAGGGTCTGACACTCAATCCAGACCCAGCAAAACTCCATCTCAAAGTATGGTTCCTCTCTGGTTCCAACATGGGGAATTGAACTGTTCAGAGAAAGTAAAACCGGTATTACTAAATAGTCATCACCTCACCACTAGAAATACTTACCGCCACAAGTGGAGAAGATTCTCCCTTTGGTGTCAGCAAAAACAGCTGGATGCAAGTAAGGCGCCTTTCCTATGATCCTAGACTACCTACTAGAACTGAAAGAAACAAGGTTCAGTGAAATCTGAGCATTGATGGCTGAACCACTGTACACTCTATTTACCGAAGACAAAATTATGTTACATCCTCACCCAAAATTCTTGCCCAAAGTGGCTACAAATTTTCATATTAACCAACCCATACACTTACCTGCCTTCTATGCCAAGCCATGTAACGACTCTTGAGAAGCAAAGTTGCACATGCTAGATGTCAGATGGGATGTAGCCTTCTACTTGGACAGAACTAAACCATTCCGCAAGTCACCAAGACTATTCGTCTCTACTGTATTGACTCAGAGACTCTCCAAATGGGTCTCTACCTGCATTCAAACTTGCTACCACCTGCATCACAAAGAACCCCCTGTGGGCATCAGATCCCACTCAATGCGAGCCATGGCGACATCAATTGCATTCTTGAACAATGTCCCCTTAATAGATATTTGTAGAGCTGCAACCTGGACATCGGCGCACACTTTTGCAAAGCATTACGCTGTCACCCAAAACCTTGTCTCAGACTCTATTGTTGGCCTTACAGTGCTCTCATCACACACTTATACATAACTCTGAACCCCTATCACCCCTGGTGGGGTACTGCTCTACAAGCACCTAGAGTGGAGCACCCACAGGGACACCACTTGAAGAAGAAGTTGTTACTCACCTTGTGCAGTAACAATGGTTCTTCGAGATGTGTGTCCCTGTGGGTGCGCCACTACACATCATCCTCCCCTCTACTTTGGAATTCACACAGCCGAGCTCTGAGGTAGAGAAGGGATGGTCGGGGGAGTGCGTGCTGCAGGAGGTGCCAACCCCGTGCAGCACCCTTCCCCCGACCGAGTACTGCTGCGAGAAATCTTTGGCGCAGGGACATACCGACACCTAAAGTGGAGCACCCATAGGGGGACACACCTCGAAGAACCGTCGTTACTGTACAAGGTGAGTAATTTCTTCTTACAGCGCCGCTCAGAGAGCTCAGAAAGAAAACCGCTTTTGTGTGTTCACACTGACAGCTGCCTGCACAATAGCATGTTCGCGCTTGCGGCGCTATTCAGAGCGGTGTACTCTGGGCAGCTATCCCACAGAGCACCTCTTTCTCTTTTGCCACTAAGACTTGTGGGAAGGTGGAAGGGGTCGCAGGGCATCCTGGGTCCTATCCCAATGCCCCATGATGCATTGCTTCGCATCCCAGCAATCCCTATGCTTCCGTTCGCATTTGACGCCATCTTTCAACGGTTTGTGTACTGCACACTCTGCCCTGCCTCTTTCTGGCTGCAGGAATGAATCCCGAGCTGTTGACAAGAATGCTGTTCACATTGACCACCACGTCACAAGTGGCAGTGGAGTTATTCCTTAAACTACAAAGGCAAGAGGAGTGCGACATTGATCTTGCCATGCCTAGCAGCTATGACTTGAGATTTCTTGTGGCATTCACAGAGGTGCTGACCACTGTGGAACGCTACTTTGAGCCTCGGGAAACAAGCACTGAGTGGTGGGATCACATCATGATGCACGTCTGGGATGATGAGCAGTGGCTGCAGAACTTTCGCATGAGGAAAGCCACATTCATGGGACTGTGTGATGAGCTCGCACCAGCCCTGTGGCACAAGGACATGAGAATGAGAACTGTCCTGCCATTGGAGAAGCATGTGGTGATTGCACTGTGTGGAAGCTGGCTACTCCAGACTGCTACTGATCAGTCGCTGACCAGTTCAGAATGGGAAAGTCGATCATTGGACTCGTGTTGATGCACGTGTGCAGGGCCATCAATCGCATCCTGCTTTGAAAGATCATGACTCTAGGCAACATGCGTAAGATCGTGCCTGGCTTTGCACAAATGGGCTTCCCGAACTGTGGAGGGGTGATGGTATGCATATTCCAGTTCTGGCACCGGACCACCTAGCCACCAAATACATTAATCGCAAGGGGAATTTCTCAGTGGTTCTCCTGGTGCTTGTGGATCACAGTGGGCGTTTCATGGACATTAAAGCAGGCTGGTCTAGAAAGTTGCATGACACATATATCTTTTGGAACACTGGCCTGTTCAAGAAGTTGCAAGCAGGGACTTTCTTCCTGACCAGAAGATCACCGTGGGGGAAGTTGAAATGCCCATTGTGATCCTGGGAGACCCCGCCTACTCCTTAATGCTGTGGCTCATGAAGCCATACACGGGGGCAACTTGACAGCAGCAAGGAGTGGTTAAACAGGTTGAGCAAGTGCAGAATGACAGTGGAGTGTGCATTCAGCCATTTAAAAACCCACTGGCGATGCCTGTATGGGAAGCTGGACATGGCCGATGCTTTTATAATATTTTAATATAATTTTATAATATTCCTATGCTTATAGCCGTGTGCTGTGCACTCCATAATATTTGTGAAGGGAAGGATGAAAGCTTCACTCAGGGCTGGACCTCAGAGGCTCAGTGCCTGGAGGCTGAGGCTGAACAACCGGAGACCAGGGCTATTAGAGGGGCGTAGCGTGGGGCCATAAGGATTAGGGTTGCTTTGAGTCATCAATTTGAAGCTGAAAGCCACTAATATTTGTTGCTATGCTCGGATTGCAGTGCTTGTAATGTTAGGAGGTGATTGGTGCACATTATGCAAGAAGGGGCCTTAGCATAGCTGTATGTATGTTGCTTTGCAGTACTCTTTTTGCTTTCAATTAATAGAATGGTTGCTTTCAAACAACCACCAATTCTTTTATTGAAAGACAACAACCATACGAGAGAGTCAAAGGAAAAAATTCATCAGCAGGGAGGGGGATGGGGGAATGGAAGGAATGGAAGGTCTCAAGAGGAGGAGGGGTCCTGGGACGGCTACAGATTTGTGTATGTCCAGAGATCATACTCAACCTTCTCCTTTGGAGTATGATGCATCAGGTGCTGTACTTCAGCAGGGCCAAACTGCAGATGAACCTGTGTTGAGTTGGGAGTCCACACTGCTGGACTGTGAGGAGGGAGAAGTGGAATGCTGCAGGTAGAGAGTGAAGTCAGGAGATTGATAAGAGTGTGTTGGCGGTGTGGGGGGACGCATGGGAAAAGTTTTGCGACAGCGGCTGCAGGGGAGGGCGGACGCGGAGCTTCTCGGTTTGAAGAGCCAGTATATCGCCTAGAGCGTGTCTGCTTGGCGCTCCATAACCGTTAAGAGCTGTTCCAAGGCTTCTTTCTGGTGTGCCATGTTCACTCCTTTCGTTCCCTCTTCTCGCTGTCCCACCACTCTTTCAATTCCTTTTTCTCGGTGGCAGAGTGCGTTATAAACTCACACATAAAGTTCTCCTTAGTTCTTCTTGGCTGCTTTCGAATTCTTCGCAACCGTGCTGCCACTGATATGGGAGGTTGGCCCCCCAGGGTCATCTCTGTGAAGTTTAAATGCAACATTTTACAGAAGCAGTATTGTTTGCAACACAGACGACACTGTTTCAGTGCTTTAAAACACAACCAGTACTCGCACACCTGGCACAAACTGGCTGATCCAGGCAAGCACACACAAGCCACAAGACCCCCCCAAATGGTGAATAGCCACAGGGGCAGGGTAAATCACTGTTCCTGGACTATGCTGTCTACTGGGCATGTGTCTTTTGGGCACATGGGGAGAGCCAGCACTGTGTGGGGGTGGCTGATAATCATTCCTGTCCCCACACTTTCCACAGGAGGTGATCATTTTCGAAGATATCTCGCTGTGAGCAGGGAATCAAGGGAGGGTCTTCTCCAAGCCTGTGGCTTTTGCCCTGGGCCCTATGCAGCTAGCCTGTGTGCAGCTATGGTCTGTCTCTTCCCCGCCCCGCCCCGGTGACGGCACAGTGGCGAGGAAAAGTTACTGTTAATGGGGCAAGAAACAAAGCAGCTCTGCCGAGGAACCTGCGGGAACGGATTTCCCTGTATCTCCGCGAGAGTTTCCTGGAGATGTCTGAGGGAGATTCCCATGAATAAGGGAGTGATCAACATTCCGTGACAATATTCTGTCGCTCAAACTAGGCATGAGGTGGGAGACAAGCCTGCTTTCTGCAACTTTCCTGCCCCCAACAACTTGCTTCAGCCATTCCCAAAATCAGATCCACTTACCGGGGCCACCTCTCCTGTTTGTGCTTCACCAATATCTGCCTGCCGTAACTGCCTGGGCTCCTCCGGGGTAGAAAAGGGTTCCTGACTGCATGCATCTCTCGCCTCCGAGTCATCCTCTGCCTCTGGTTCCCCCATCCCCCTCTTCCTCCAAGATTGCCTCCTCCTGGCTCAGTCCACTCTCGATTGGCAATGAAGCCAACCAAGTATACAAGTATCCAAAGGGATACTTCTTTGCAGTGGAGTGGGGTCACCACCGGTATAGCATCCAGCTCTTTGTAGAATCGGCAGCTTGTGGTGCAGCACCAGAGTGGGCAGTTTGCCTCCCGCGCCTTGTGGTAGGTGTTCCGCAGCTCCTTCGCTTGACCTCTGCACTGCAGTGTGTCCCGGTCAATGGTCCCTTTTTTATCATGCATCTAGAAATCTGTCCATAGGTATCAAAATTCCGACAGCTGGAGCACAGGTGGTGACTTGCATTGCCTCCTCTCCCTAAATACTGATGAGGTCCCAGCAGCTTGGCATTGCTCCAAGCAGGGGATCACCTGTTGTGGTGGAGCAGGCATGGCCACCTGGAAAGATGCACTGAGACCACTCCACGCATCACCAAGCAAACAGGAAGGGGACTTTCAAATTGCAAAGGAATGTGTGGGGTGGGGCTGACAGTTGGTCATCTGAAGTCAGGGCAGTAGAGTTCAAATCGATGGCCAGAGAGGTGAGAACAGGCATTGTGGGATACCTCCCAGAGGCCAGTTACAGCGCTATAATCACCACAGTGTCTACACTGGCACTGCAGCGCTGTAGCCACGGTGCAGAAAGTTGTACGCCTCTCGTTGGGGTGGTGTTTTGTTGTTTTTTTTTTTTTTTTTTATGAGCGCTGCATCTGCGCAGTCTCTGTGCACTAAGTGGCTTGGCAGTGTGTACACCTCGGGAGTTACACGCACTCAAGCTGCTTTACTGCACGCTACTCTGAAACTTGCCAGCGTAGACTGGGCCCCAGATTGAGATATATCACATCTACTCATTCCCCCTATCCACAAGGCTTCTTACTCTGTCAAAAATGGATATTCGGTTGTTTGCTGAGTGCTACTTATCACCTTATTCTCTTCTAGGGGTTTGCAAATTGATTGCTTAATTATTTACTCCCTTATCTTTCCAGGTACCGAAGTTAAGATGACTAGTGTCTCATATCCTGTGTTGTCCTTATTCCCCTTTTTATAGATAGGTACTATATTTTCCTTTTGCACTCCTCAGGTACCTCCCATCCTCCACAAGTTCTCGGAGATCTCATTAGCCAGTTCCTTAAGTATTTCAGGATGTATTTCATCAGGTCCTGCTGACTTGAAGACATCTAACTTGTTTAAGTAATTCTTAACTTGTTCTTTTCCTATTTTAGACTCTGATCCCACCCCATTGAAACTGATGTTCACTGTTAGTCATCTGATCACTGTTAGGTTTTTTTGGTAAAAACTGAAACAAAAAAGGCATTTAACACTTCATTGCTGCATTTTCTGTTATTGTCTTTTCCTCCTTATTGAGTAATCAGCCTACCTTGTCTTGTTCTTCCTCTTGCTTCTCATGCATTTGTGTAATGCTTTCTTGTTACCCTTTATATCGCAAGCTAGTGTAATCTCATTTGAGTTTTGGGTCATTGAAGATCTGCTGGTTAAGCCAGAGTGGCCTTTTACATACTACTTGTCTTTCCTATGAATTGATATAGTTTGCTCTTGTGCCCTTAATAATGTCTCTCTAAAAAACTGCCAACTTTCCTGAACCCTTTTTTTCCCTTGGACTAGCTTCCCCTGGAATCTTATCTACCAGATTTCTTAGTTTCCTAAAGTCTGCCTTCTTGAAGTCCATTGTCTTTATTCTGTTTTTCCATTTTATCATTCCTTAAAATCATGAGCTCTGTCATTTAATGATCAGTTTCATCCAAGCTGCCTTCCACCCTCAATTTCTCAACTACAGTAAAAGTTGTGTTATCCAGGACTTCATCAACCAGAAAACTCTATTAACCGACATTTCTGATATCTCCCAATACAAATCTTCAATCTAGTATCCTGGACGAGTGTACTGCCCAGGAGGTTATGCAATTGCACATTCTGCACTCTACTTTTATGAAAAAGAGGCAGAAGACAAGTAAGCAAGCTGATATCAGGGATTTATTCAGAAAAGCAGCTTCCAGGATGCGTCATAAGGTTATTGCAGATTCAGCCCAATCTTCTACACCTTCTACATCTACAACAGTAATTGATGTTGATAGTGATGACCCTGAGGCACTGCAAGATCCTGAAGTGCCATCTGAATCATCAAAGAAAGATTAAATTACTTTCAGTATAGGTATAAGAATCTGAAGTGCCTTATAAAATCTGAGAGGGACGGGGTATGGAGCACGCTTTCAGAAGTCTTTAAAAGAGCAACACTCCGCTGGGTAACCTACAGAACCCGAACCACCAAAAAAGAAAATCAGTCTTCTGCTGGTGACGACATACTTAGATAATGAAAATGACCCTGTGTCAGTCCACACTGCTTTGGATTCTTATTGAGCAGAACTCACCATCAGCATGGACGCATGTCCCCTGGAATGTGGTTGAAGCATGAAGGGACACATGAACCTTTAGCGCATCTAGCACGTAAATATCTTACAATGTTGGCTACAGTAGTGCCATGCAAACACCTGTTCTCACTTTCAGGTGACATTGTAAACAAGAAGTGGGCAGCATTATCTCCTGCAAATGTAACCAACCTTGTTTGTCTGAGCGATTGGCTGAACAAGAAGTAGGACTGATTGGACTTGTAGGATCTAAAGTTTTACATTGTTTTATTTTTGAATTCAAGTTTTTTTCCATAATTCTATGCTTGTAAATTCAACTTTCATGATAAAGAGATTGCACTACAATACTTGTATTAGGTGATTTGAAAAATACTATTTCTTTTGTTTTTTCACAGGGCAGGTTCTTGTAATCAAAAATAGATATAAAGCGAGCACTGTACATTTTGTATTCTGTTTTGTAATTGAAATTAATATATTTTAAAATGTAGAAAACATCCAAAATATTTAAATAGAGTATTCTATTATTGTTTAACAGTGCGATTTAAGCGCAATTAATTTTTTTAATCACTTGACAGCCCTATCCAAAATTAAAGGCTACTTTTGAAATTTTTAATACCTTGTGCTCCACTAGCACAGATGGGAAATAATTTTGATATTTGAAAAGAATTGAAACATATACAGTGGATGCCGGTTATTAACAATCATGATATTGACAACTTCTGGTTACTAATATGCCACTTATTGAATTTTTTTTTTTTTTTTACGATGCAGCCCCATGGGGCCCTAGCACCACAACTTGTTATGAAAAGCCCCTGCAACAGGGAGTTTTCTGAGGCTGGAGCCAGGAAAGGAAGCAGCCTGTAGTCAATGCTCAGCATGTCCCATCACTTTGTTCCCTGGCTGCAGCACTGCAAACTTGCTGCTGCGTTACAATCAGGAAAGGAAGGATTGGGATGTGCAAAGCTTAGGTCCCTGGTGCCAGGGCACAGTGCACCCCAGAAAGTGTAGGGAGACGTACCATGCAGCCCTGCAGGCACCCAGAACCCCTGCTTCCTGTGTAAAGCTTCAGCTCTGGGCTGCAGTCACCCTACTGTTACTCTGCCTGCAGACTTCCCTTCCAGCCTGCAGTACCAGGACTCTGAAAAGCTAGGGGGTCTGCAGCCCAGTTGCCAATGCTTTCCACAGGGAGCAGGAGTACTAAGGACCCACAAGGCTGCATGGTACCTCCCCCTGCACTCTCCAGGGCTTGATATACCTCAGCGATTCCTTCCCTGGCTGCACTCACTCAGGCAGGTTTGTGCTGCCAAAGAAGGAAGTGCTATGATGTGCCAAGCACAGGCCACAGGCTAGTTTCCAGGGATGCAAGTAGGGAAAGCATATCTTAGTGCTTCCTTCTTTGGCTGCAGCCCCACGAACCTCACTTATTGGTAACTGTTGAATAATGGCATCTAAAATATGAGCATCACAGACCTCAGCAATTCATAATTTGTGCTGAACTCCTTTTTTTAAAGAAAAATTTGAAAATGCTTGTCTGATCTGGGATTTTTGGAGGGGAAGGTTTGAGCTTTCAAATCAAGCTATTCCATAAATAAAAGGTTCAGTCATGAGAAGAAAGAGGGTGTGTGTTGGTGTGCTTCCCTGTGCATTAACAGAGCTATGCCAGCAAAAGCATTTGGGAAAATAGGCAAGACTACTCCCATTTTCACCACTTGCATCAGGGGCAGGAGGGGGTATCGCTTTTTACATGACCATGAATCACAACCACCCTAGCATTACAAAAGCAGTGCAAGACTATGGCACATGAGGTTAAGAAATTTCAGGAGTTTTCTTTCCTGAGCAAAAAAAAACCTTTTATGTAGTAGCTACAACATATAAATACATAGTATTACCTTAGGCCCCTGTAACTTGACTCTTGGTTATTGTCATTAGATTTTGTAATGAACTGTGTCAAACACAACCCTGGCATTTGTTGCGCTTTTATAAAATAGTGATCTCTACTTCTTGCTTCTGAACAAAAGTCTTGAATGGACTTAGGTAACAGATCCCCTTCATTACTTCGCCATAGAGATAAAAGGTTATTTTACCTCTCACAGAGTAGCTGTCTGTAAATAACCCCAAAACAGTCTTAAGATCAGAAGAAGTTTAAATAAACACGGTTTATTAGGAAAAGTAAGAGAGATGCTCATCAAGAATAATACATATGGTAAGAAAGCATGTCTTTGTATAGGTAAAACTAATCTTCACCGGTATATACTTGGAGGTAGTAAGAGAAATCGGACAATCAAATGCTTACATCTTTTGCTTGGTATGTCAGTCACTCATGGTCTGTCAAAGCTTGAGCATCACTGACAAGGTGCAGGTTCTACCTGTCAGTTTGAATCCCACCCTTGTATTAAGCTTTTCTATTTTGTCAGTGAGATTCCTTTTCATATATTCATTTGTCTTTGAAGTAAAGATGTTTGCTGTATTATCATATTGATTATATAGTTCTTAGGTTTTATTCACTTAAGGTGCTGTAATGTCTATGCCCAATCATTTATCTGCTCATAAACAAAATTTCTGCCCTTTTAATAAACATACTTATTTTGCTTTTCCTATCTGAATACTCAGTTGTATGTTCCAATTTTATTCAAATCTCGTCCTTCATGTTTGTGAAATAGTGAGCTTTTCAGACTTATGTGAGAATATTTGGAATGAACCTCTTCCAGAGAAGAGACAATTCTATTACCACTCTGTCATTTGATAGCTTAGTCTACAAGGTTGCATATCTTGGATTTTCCCTGGAAAAAGGACACTTTCCTGGCTTCAATGCTGAGTTGCATTCCCAAGTGAATCCATTGTAACATACATCTGATCTTTATGTTTTAACAGGTAACCCTGCACAGCCCACGTCACTCCACTATATGAACCCGTACCAACTGAATGCTTATGGCATGGCACTGAAGGCAGTAGGTGAAATCATTCAAGATTATGATAGTGACAAAATGTTTCCTGCTCTAGGTTTTGGGGCTAAGCTGCCCCCAGATGGAAGAGTATCGCATGAATTTGCTTTGGTAAGAAAATGCATAGGAATTCAATTTTTAATAACTTTTCTTGCATGTTTAGCAAAGTTTTTTGTGGTTGTATGTATGCTTGAATTCCTTGCAGTGCAGAAAATCTTTGAGAGTACAGTAGTAAAATCTGGCCTCTTTTTCTGAAGTATTTTTTTGTATTTTGATCACAACAGGCAATAAAACCAAAGAATATGTTCTACCAGTTGGGTCATCCTGCTTTCAAAAGTAAACTGCTTTCATGTTCAAGGTAGCAGTTTCAGCAGTCTTCATCAGGACTAAATTATAGTCAGGAAGGTCCTTTAAACCCAAAGGAGGAGGAAGAGGTAATCTTCGTAGGCCTCAGCTGCAGTAGCTTGACAAACAGTTACTGCTTCTTCTAGGCATTCAGTTGGAGGATATGATCACACCAAGGTCATCTTTCTTCATCTGTCCTACTTTTGGGAGACTAATTGTGTCCCAATTTGTACATGTGTAAAAGGCAAAATCTTCAAACTGAAGGATCCTACAGATAATTGAATAGGGTGTAAAAGTGAAGTGAAGGGGGCAAATTTATTAATTTGCCAGGGTGCCAGTTAGATTTTAAAGCTGAAATCTAACAAACAAGATTGGCCAATTTGGTAGATATTTTAGCTGATACTTGAGTGAAATGTAATATTGAGTCCATCGAGCATTAGTTGACTAATCTTAACACTAGGTTCTTCTCATCTCTTACTTTGGACAGTACTTTTTCAAATCAGGACACTTAGGGATAGCTGGGAGTACGATTCCCATGTCACATAGACATACTCACACTAGTTTTCATTGAGCCAACATATTAAGAATATTAGCGTAGCATGGACAGTGGTGATGTAGTAGGGCTAGCTGTGCTGAGTGCAAACCAGTCTGAACTCTGTGGGTATGCACCCAGCAAGGCTGTCCCTTGCCACTGCCTGTGCTACCTCAGCTACACTATTATTTTTAGCATGCTAGCTCAAGGAGAGCTAGTGCAAGTATGTCTGTGCAAGCTGAGAATCCCAACCCCAGTTCTAAGTGTAGACATAACCTTAGTTATTCTTAACCAATCAACAAGTTTTATTAATTTGCCAATAACCACAAGGTATATAATCAACAGTTTAAAGAGGTTTATAGATTAAGTTTGGGTACCAGATGTTCCAGCATTCACTGAGCACAAGATACAGTCTTGAAAGCTATTGACGTAGACCAGTGTTGGACTCAAGCAGTTATTCCATACAACATAAAATTGTTAAAATGTCTTATTACATTTACTTATAATCAGTTATTAATTTCTTCAGTATTTCTAATACATTTATTATACTTCAAAGTATTTCTCCAAGGAGTAAAGTTACACTTTTTTTTAAGTCACTCTTATAAGTGTGGTCCCTCCTACTTCTAGTTTTGTTTTGAAAGGGACAAATTTAAAGCATCAAAAGCAATTACTTAAAAGTTTTTTTTAGCGGTTCCTCTTAGGTCACTTTCTTTGGACTTATCAAGGAGAAACAAGCATACAGCATTGTGATGGGTTCCCCCTGGGGTGCCACCTGGAACTGAGTTCCAGGTACCCCAGTTCGACGGCCTCTTGGCACCAGTCACGCTCACTGGTGCTGCATAAGAAGCAAAGAAGAGTTGAGAGGGGGCGTTCGCCAACAGTCAGAGCAGTGGAGCGTCATGATGCCCATGGAGTGCATCCCGTGCTGGGACACTCAACTCCTGCTCAGGCGAAACCAGCTCTGTTGACTCCGGCTGCACAGGTAGAACCATCAAGTCCAGTCCCATTGTACTCACTGGCATGGAAGAGCAGGGAGTTGGACCTGCCATGTACCCCGGACACATTTGAGGCTGCAAGGGACCTCATAGAGATGACAGGCCAGCAGTCTCCGGCACCACACAAAGGGCCAGTTTTTTCCAAGGGCAAACCAGCCATGCTTCATCAACGGTCCCCCTCACCTGGGCACCGCTCTCCAAAACCGTCCCACATGGCACCCCTGTGGTCCTCAAGGTTGGACTCGACCTCTGAGCTGGAGTCATACACCTTCAGGCAGAGCCGCACCATTCTCATTGTTCCCAATGAGAAGAGGCACACCAGGTCCCTAAAATGCCCTGGGATCCTCAATGGAAAGCTCCAATGCAATGGCCTTTCTGGACCCCCTGGGCATGCCATCAAGCCCAGGGGCCAAGCTCCAGGTCCCTGTCTGTAGCCTTGGACAGGCAGGGCCTTCCCATCTTCCTCGATGGTGAAGGAACTTCCAAAAGGATCAAAGAGTCCTGTGGCACCTTATAGACTAACAGATGCTTTGGAGCATAAGCTTTCGTGGGTGAAATACCCACTTTGTCAGACGTATCTGACGAAGTGGGTATTCACCCACGAAAGCTTATGCTCCAATGCGTCTGTGAGTCTATAAGGTGTCACAGGACTCTTTGCTGCTTTTACAGATTCAGACTAACATGGCTACCCCTCTGATACTTGATCCAAAAGGATTGGAGTCCAGCACCCAACCTGGCACTGAGGCCAGCACCGAAGTCACACTGAGGCCGCACCATGCCTGCCACCACACAGGCGGCATCACTGAGGGAGGAACCTGTGCCCACGGGGGCTTCTTCATCTTCCTCCAAGACAATGCAGTAGTGGGCTCATCTTCCTCTTTGCCAGCCATGGACAAGTAGGGCCCATCAAGAGCTGCTTAGAAGAGTAGCTCAAAATCTATGTCTTCAGGCAGAAGAGGTGTCAGAAGACATAGATCCTGTGGTGGATATTCTGACGCCAGAAGGGCCTTGCCCTTGATCAAGACCATTCGTAACACCACGAAGACCCTGTGGCAAACTTCTGCCTCCATTCCTCCCATGACAAAGTGGGTGGAAAGGAAATACTTTGTATCTTCCAAGGGGTAAAAATAACTTTTTCACCCACCCTCAAGCAGGTATGCTGGTCGTGGATGTGGCCAGCACCAAGGAAAGGCAAGGGCAGCAAGGTCCTACACCAAAATCCAAAGAGGCAAAGAAGTTGGACCTCTTAGGCCGTAAGGTCTGTTCCACCGGAGACTCCAGCTTCAAATTGCTAATCAGTAAGCAGTGCTCAGCCACTACAATTTTAATTCTTGGAACTCTCCATCCAAGTTTAAGGAGCTCCTACCAACAAACTCTCGATCCGACTTGGGAGCTGCTTTCGAGGAGGATAAGGCGATTGCAAGGTCTTCCTTGCAGGCTGCATAGGATGCAGCGGACTCGGCCACCCGCACAATGTCCACTGCCATTGTTCTGCGCCGAAGCTCATGGCTGCAGGTCTCAGGCCTCCCCCCAGAGGTACAGCAGGCTATCCAGGACTTGCCTTTTGACAACCTAAAAGACTCTAGGGCAACTGTAAAGTCAGTGGGTCTCCACACGCCAGCCCTGCAGAGGAAGCATTTTAAGTCTCAGCTCCCGCCTCACTTCTGCCCCTCTCAGCAGAGACAGGACTATAGCAGAAAATGTGGTAGAAGTAATAGGTGAAGGCCCCCACAGTCCTTCCCAAACCAGGGCCAGGGCTCAACGAGGCAGTCTCCGGCTTCCAAGAAAACTTTTTGAAGGTGCGCCCTGAGGCGATGCGCCAGTCCACATTCTGGATCCTTCCCCACCTTTTGTGAACCATCTATCCCATTTCTACCGTGCTTGGGCCCAAATAACCAGAGACCGGTAGATCCTGAGCCCAGTAGAATCGGGATATTCTCTCCAATTCTGTTCCCTCCCACCTTCCCCCCAACTCTCCCTGTCCCTCTTCAGGGACCCTTCTCACAAGCAACTTCTAGTGCAGGAAGTACAAATGCTCCTACATTTCGGGGCAGTAGAGGAGCTCCCTCTAGAGTTCAGGGACAAGGGAGTCCACTACCATTATTTCCTAATCCCTAAAGCTAAGGGTGGCTAAGGTCTATTTTATACCTGCGAAACCTCAACAGATTCATGAAGAAGTTGAAGCTTCCATCATTGTGTCTCTGAATCAGGGGGACTGGTACACTGCCCTTGACTTGGACATGTATTTTCACGTCTCCATAATTCCATCTCACAGAAGATTTCTTCAATTGGTGGTAAACCATCTCCACCATCAGTTCACGGTCCTCCCCTTCGGCATCTTGATGACCCCTCAGGTGTTCACCAAGAGTATGGCGGTCATTGCGGCCTACCTATGGAAGCAGCAGATGCAATTATTTCCCTGGATGACTGGCTAATCAATGGCCAATCTCAAGCTCAAGTGGAGGACCATGTGAGCCTGGTGCACATGAAGTTCCTCAGGTTTGGCCTCGTTCTAAACATAGCAAAGTCAACTATAATCCCCGTTCAGAGGATAGAGTTTATCAGAGCCCTGCTAGACTCCACCCAGCCCAGGGCTTTTCTTCTGGAAGCTCATTTCCTTGCCATGAGCGCCATCATAAAAGATGTCAGCAGGTTCCCCACCATGACGGCGCAGAATTGTCTAAAATTACTCAGACATATGGCTGCTTGCATGTATGTGGTACAGCATGCCAGACTGGCTTTGTCCCCTTCAGGGTTGGCTGGCCCGAGTTTACAGGCTGAACCAAGAACACCTAGACAGACTGGTCATTCTTACCCCTCAGGTCACTCTTAGTCCCCCCGGTAATGGCTCGACTCACAAACAGGATGTGCGGGAATACCCTTCTCCAAACCTCATCCGACTCTGTCATTAGTCACAGATGTGTTGGCGATGGGATGGGGAGAACGCTTAGGCGATCTCAGAACGCAGGTTCTATGGTCCCAGGCAGAACTTTTGCTGCATATCAATATAAAGGAGCTGCGCACAGTGCGCCTTGCTTGCCAGACTTTTCAAACCCATTTTCAGGGCAGATGTGTATCAATATTGAGAGACAGCACCACAGTGATGGTCTATATAAGCAGACAGGGTGGTGCTTGCTCCTCTCCCCTGTGTCAGGAAGCCCTCAAGCTGTGGGAATTTTGCATCGCCCACTCAGTACAATTGGAGGCCTCATACCTTCCATGTTCACAGAACAAACTGGCCAACCCCCTCAGCAGGTCCTTTCATGGCCACAAGTGGTCTCTTTGCCCGGATGGCACTATCAGCATTTTCCACAGGTGGGGCTCTCCCCAGATAGACCTGTTTGTGACATGACACAAAAGGAAGTGTCAGCAGTTCTGTTCCTTCCTGAATTGCAGCCAGGGCTTGCTCATGGATGCCTTCCTCCTTTCCTGGAAAGGGCACCTGCTGTATGTATTTCCACCATTCCCGATCATCCACAAAGTCCTCCTCAAGGTCCAACAAGACAAAGCTTCATTAATCTTGATAGCAACAGCATGGCCATGTCAGCACTGGTTCACCACACCACTGGACCAATTCGGACACCTATGACCCTGCCCCTGGTTCGGACTTGATCACCGAGGACCACGGCTGCCTCCAGCACCCAACCTGGAGTTTCTCCACCTCACAGTATAGAAGCTCCAAGCTAAATCTGTTGGAGCTTGCTTTCTCAGACTCAGTTAGGGAGATTCTCCTCAGCAGCAGAAAGCCTTCCACTCGCAGCACTTACCTGTCTAAGTGGAAGAGATTTTCAATTTGGTCACTTCAGAAGGGCACTCCTTATTGCAGGCCTCGATTCCCTTCATCCTGGACTATTTACTCCAGTTAAAACGGCAGGGGTTAGCAGTATCATCAATAAAGGTTCACTTGGCTGTGATTTTGGCTTTCCATCCTGGCTCAGTTTGCCTCTGTTTGCTAACCCTATGGTTGGCTGTTTTCTCAAGGGTCTAGACAGACTATACCCTCAAGTAAGATGACTGATTCCCCCATGGGATCTCAATTTGGTGCTCTATAGGCTGATGGGCTCCCTTCGAGTCCTTGGCGACTTGCTCTCTCCTTTACCTGGTGGCTATAATGCCAGCCAGAAGAGTGTCAGAGCTCAAGGCTCTGACGTCCAAGTCCCCTTAAACAGTGTTTTATAAGGACAAGGTGCAGTTACAACCAAGCCGCATGCTAATGACATGGAACA
Source organism: Dermochelys coriacea (assembly GCF_009764565.3). Classification (NCBI taxonomy): domain Eukaryota; kingdom Metazoa; phylum Chordata; order Testudines; family Dermochelyidae; genus Dermochelys; species Dermochelys coriacea. The sequence goes on along the minus strand of NC_050068.2, from coordinate 323,617,222 downwards.
CATGCTCCATTCCCTGGACGTTAGATGCATGCTAGCTTTTTTTATATTGAGCAGACAAAGCCATTTAGAAGGTCAACGCAGCTCTTCGTTGCCATTGCCAAGAGGATGAAAGGTCTTCCTGTCTCATCCCAAAGAATCTCCTCTTGGATCATGGCCTGTGCTACGACATGGCCAAAATACTGGCTCCATCATTGACAGCGCACTCCACAAGAGCACAAGCTTCCTTTGCAGTGTTTCCGGCGCAGGGCGGTGATGTGGTCATCGGTTCACACTTTTACTTCGCACTACACCATCACTCAGCAGGCTAGAGATGATGCCATATTTGGTAGACCAGTGCTTCAGTCTGCAACTCTGTGAACTCTGACCCCTCCTCCAGGGGACTGCTTGGGAGTCACCTACTTGGAATTGACATGAGCAATCACTCGAAGAAGAAAAATGGTTACTAACCTTTTGTAACTGTTGTTCTTCAAGATGTGTTGCTCATGTCCATTCCCACCCACCTCCCTGCTGTCGGAGTGTCCAGCAAGAAGGAACTGAAGAGGTGGCAGGTCAGCAGGGACCTATATACATTGACATGAAGGCGCCACTCCAGGGGGCTCCACAGACGACCCGACAAGTACCACTAAGGGAAAACCTTCTGACAACTGTGCACGTGGTGCGCGCACACCTCCTTGGAATGGACATGAGCAACACATCTCGAAGAAGAACAGTTACGAAAGGTAGTTAACTGTTTTTTATACCATCTTGTGCTGCACAGGGAACTGTACAGCGTAAGCTCATAAAATTCACCTCCTCGCTCAATGTGGAGAGAAATATGCAACAGCCTTTGCCCCTGGGTTATGATTCCCACACACTTCACTCCAACTCAGTGGTTTAGATAAAGCAAAAACAAGTTTATTAACTACAAAAGATAGATTATAAGTGATTATAAGCTTGGAATCCCCAGGTGTTTCTTTCACAAACTAAAAATCCCTTTAGCCTGGGTCCAGCACTTCTGCCATTCCAGTCTTTGTTCCTCAGGTGTTTCCAGGAGTCTTCTTGTGTCTTCTTGGGAGTGAAGAACACCAGATGATGTCACTCCCTGCCTTATGTAGCTTTTGCATATGGCGGGAACCCTTTGTTCCCAAAGCTTGGTTCCCAGACCAGTCTGTGGGAAAAATAGTGACATCCCAAAATGGAGTCTAGACATGTAGTCTTACCACATGTCCTTGTAGAGTCATAGTAGCCATTACTCAGAGGCTGTCTGTAACATTCTCAGGAAGGCTCCCCAGCTGGGAGATAAGCTTCTCCTAAGCCCTATTGTTTTTCCTAATGGCTCATTGCCCTGAATAGGCTCTTCACCACCCACTACCTCGACTTATATTAAAGACAAAGAGAAATCAACCTCAGAAGAAATAGAGAGATTTCAAAGTCCTGGTAACCATGGAGGAAGGGAGAAGCTGTCCAAGTGTCTGGTAGCACTTCTGGAGTTAGACAGTTTCTTTGATGGGTTCAGCAAAATCTGAGGTACCACTTGGTGACCTTCAGTTTTATACCTTCTTTTCGGGGATTAATGGAGGTTGTCCAGTAGAAATAAAAAAGCTGCCACTTGTCAACCAGCTTTCTGATTTCTAATCCCCAGTTTTCCTGCTACTTCCATTGATATCCAGTAGATAGTTTTGGTATATAACACATTTCTTTCTTTGTCAGAGGTTTTTTACATTTTATTCATTTCAAAGATTGTATTTTGTTTTGAGCGCCCTATTAATTAGAATTCCCTCTTTTAAGAATTTTTTAATACTTTAAGACTATACACAAGTTAGGTGTTTATGCTTCCTTATGCCATATAATTCATAAAATTTCTACAATGCAGCAATAATTTAGAAAGAAAACAATACTTTATAGTTCTGCAGAATTTGGTGAACATGGTCATACATTCTTTGATTATATCTAATATATTTTATTTCACATTCTTCAAAGCTTACAATAAAATAGGAAATATTCAAGGACCCAGACAAATTATCCACATATAGAAAGATGGTACATCTGATTGATAAGGCAGACACAGTACAGGTTTTAATTTGGAATGAAATCATGTGCTTTGGACTTGTGGAATATAAAGAAGTTTGGCCCATGTAACCTTCAGTTTCTTTGGTTCAGACAGGAAGTTATTTCTAGCTTGCATAAATGCTATAGTGTTCACACGCTGTGACTTGATTAACTCTCAGAACATTATGGGTTTGTCTGCATAGGAAAACATTCTCTTTTTCCATATCCTTGTTTAATCTTCTGGGTGGACTTTTTTAGCCATGCAAAGAAGGCTCCATCCATGTATAAATTTATAAAATGGTCTCTGTATTAATCCGTTGCACAAGGGTAGTTAAATGATATTGTTTAAACATTCCAGATCAGTTCCCTGAAAAATTCAGATTCAAACTTCACTTTTCTCCATTCCACAAGCAAGATGCAGTGTGGATTGCTGGTTTCCTATTATTTTTGGTTAGATTGAGATGTACATACTTGGGAGAAAACAAAGGTACATACTGTAACCTTGGTTGTGTCCTTGATAGTGGAATAGATTGGTAGATTTTCTGATTTAAGGCCAGAAGGAAGTATAATTATTATTCTTAATACACTCAAGGGCCTATTTGAAATCTGTACGTCTCACAGGAGGCCATGTTCCCCGTAGTTTGATCTAATGCTAAAGCCCCCCTCCCATTTTCTCTCATGTCTCTCATATACAAAATGGGAAATGAGTACTGTGGAAAGGGATCTGAGGGTCATAGTGAATCACAAGCTAAATATGAGTCAACAGTGTAAACTGTTGCAAAAAAAACAAACATCATTCTGGGGTGTCTTAGCAGGAGTATTGTAAGCAGAAAGATGTGGATAAATTGAAGAAAGTCTAGAGAAGAGCAACAAATATTATTCAAGGTTTAGAAAACATGACCTATGAGGGAAGATTGAAAAAATTGGATTTGTTAATCTGGAGAATAGAAGACTGAGAGGGGACATAACAGTTTTCAAGTACATAAAAGGTTGTTACAAGGAGGAGGGATAAAAATTGTTGTTCTTAACCTCTGAGGATAAAACAAGAAGCAATGGTCTTAAATTGCAGCAAGGACGGTTTAGGTTGGACATTAGGAAAAACTTCCTAACTGTAGAGTGGTTAAGCACTGGAATAAATTGCCTAGGGAGGTTATGGAATCTCCATCACTGGGGATTTTTAAGAGCAGATTGGACAAACACTTGTCAGGGATGGTCTAGATAATACTTAGTCCTACATTGAGTGCTGGGGACTGGACTAGATGACCTCTTGAGGTCCCTTCCAGTTCTATGATTCTATGAGAAAAACTGCAAGAAGAGATCTTTGCGCTGTTGAGTATATATACCATAAACAAACAGTGGTGCCAGAACTTTACTGAAGTAAAAGGTGTTGTTTCTGGTATTCCCTTATTCCCAAATAGAATGCTATCCTGTGCACTCTGAAAATAAACAAATATTTTGGGAAGATAACATTCCATATGATTGCGCTGGGAAGTATTATCACTATTCTTAACCAACAGAACTAGTTTCAGAGTAGCAGCCATGTTTAGTCTGTATTTGCAAAAAGAAAAGGAGTACTTGTGGCACCTTAGAGACTAACAAATTTATTTGAGCATAAGCTTTCGTGAGCTATAGCTCACTGCATCGAATGCATCCGATGAAGTGAGCTGTAGCTCACGAAAGCTTATGCTCAAATAAATTTGTTAGTCTCTAAGGTGCCACAAGAACTAGTTTGGGGCCTTAGATCTTCAAGATGCTTATGTCTACATTTCACTAAAAGAAGACACAGGATATATCTCTGTGTACTTTCAGTCACTACCAGTATAAGTCACTACCACTACCTTTGAGTATGCAATGATTGCAAGAGTATTCACCAAACGCTTGGTGGTTGTAGTAGTTTAACATCATGATTGAGCCCTGCGGGTGTTATCTATATCTGGACAACTGGCTCATAAACTCAAATCATTTCAGAAGTTAAGGGTTTTTTGTAACTACCGGCCCTGAGATTCAGTATGGAATCTTAAACTGGGATTTGACATATTTACATATTATGAAACAAATAAATAGGTTCCTCCAAATTGGCAGCCCACTGTGCTTAGGCATTCAGTGTGATAAGTGTTATAGAGATTTAGTAAAAAAAAAAAAAAAAAAAAACCTGCCCCAAAAAGCTTAGTCTCAAATACAAGAATTCCAAGCAGTCCTGTGTCTCCCAGTATAGTGAGATCACAAGTCCCATTTGTCCCCCTTATCCACTAGGTCCAATCATTCTCAGGATCAGCTTGCCCAGTAGAGAGCAGAATATTGAAGCCAATAAAAGACTACGGCATCCCTTACACTTATATACTGTATATACATTGGGGTCTGGCCATCATATTATTTTTCCTGAAATGTTTTAAATAAGAAATTAAGTAGTAATATATTCCAAAACATGATCCAATAAAAGATATTAGCTCACCCACCTTGTCTCTCTAATATCCTGGGACCAACACAACTGCAACAACACTCCATACATATTAGTCTTTTGTTTCATACCTCATATGAACACAAGATGTTCAGTTAAATATCATATGGGAACTTTCTCTGTATATTGTGATACTGCTTATTTTGATTTGTTAATATTTCAGTTATTAATCAATCTTATCCAATGTTCTTTAACTGTTTAGAATGGAAATCCTCAAAATCCCTATTGCAATGGAATTGATGGTGTAATGGAGGCATATTATAGAAGTTTAAAATCTGTACAGCTTTATGGACCAACAAACTTTGCTCCAGTAATTAATCATGTAGCAAGGTAAGTATTCCAATAGCTGCTTTGGAGAAACTGAATATATTGACATCCTATTACCAATTGTGACAGGGTCGGGCCAGATGGCTACAGGAGAGTAATAGAAGGCAGATATATTAGCCCCAGGTTAAGTAGGTCTCTTTTCCCTGGGTAAGGTAACAGGGAAGGGTCCAGAAAAATCAGGAATCTTCTGGAGACAATTAAGACAGACAGGCTGATTAGAACACCTGCAGCCAATCAAGAAGCTGCTAGAATCAATTAAGGCAGGCTAATCAGGGCACCTGGGTTTCAAAAGGACCTCACTTCAGTTTGTGGTGCGCGTGTAAGGAACTGAGAGTGAGGACACATACTGTTGGAGGATTGAGGTGTACAAGCATTATCAGACACCAGGAGGAAGGTCCTATGGTGAGGATAAAGAAGGTGTTGGGAGGAGACCATGGGGAAGTAGCCCAGGGAGTTGTAGCTGTTGCACAGCTGTTCCAGGAGGCACTCTAGACAGCTGCATTCCACAGGGCCCTGGGCTGGAAACTGGAGTAGAGGGCAGGTCCGGGTTCCCCCCAAACCTCCTAACTCCTGATCAGACACAGGAGGAGGAGTTGACCTGGACTGTGGGTTCACGAAAATGGCCAAACTAAGGGCTGCCATGAAGCTCCAAGGTGAGTAAATACGCCAATAAGCGCAAGATCCACCAAGGTAGAGGAAAGGAGTACTTGTGGCACCTTAGAGACTAACAAATTTATTAGAGCATAAGCTTTCGTGAGCTACAGCTCACTTCATCGGATGCATTTGGTGGAAAAAACAGAGGAGAGATTTATATACACACACACACAGAGAACATGAAACAATGGGTTTATCATACACACTGTAAGGAGAGTGATCACTTAAGATAAGCCATCACCAGCAGCAGGGGGGGGAAAGGAGGAAAACCTTTCATGGTGACAAGCAAGGTAGGCTAATTCCAGCAGTTAACAAGAATATCAGAGGAACAGTGGGGGGTGGGGTGGGAGGGAGAAATACCATGGGGAAATAGTTTTACTTTGTGTAATGACTCATCCATTCCCAGTCTCTATTCAAGCCTAAGTTAATTGTATCCAGTTTGCAAATTAATTCCAATTCAGCAGTCTCTCGTTGGAGTCTGTTTTTGAAGCTTTTTTGTTGAAGTATAGCCACTCTTAGGTCTAAAGAAAAGGAGTACCCGTGGCACCTTAGAGACTAACAAATTTATTAGAGCATAAGCTTTCGTGAGCTACAGCTCACTTCATCGGATGCATTTGGTGGAAAAAAGTTTTTTCCACCAAATGCATCCGATGAAGTGAGCTGTAGCTCACGAAAGCTTATGCTCTAATAAATTTGTTAGTCTCTAAGGTGCCACGGGTACTCCTTTTCTTTTTGCGAATACAGACTAACACGGCTGCTACTCTGAAACTCTTAGGTCTGTGATCGACTCGATCACAGACCTAAGAGTGGCTATACTTCAACAGACTAACACGGCTGCTACTCTGAAACCTGTCAAGGTAGAGGAGGAACTTTGTCAAACAATATAGTTATTCTGTTGAAAAGACAAACAGAAATAGGACATTAATGTTGAGAAATCAAGCATTCAATTTAAGGAAACAGAATTAAGTTTGAAAGTTAAATCTTAATTTTCTGCCTTCATGTGCAATTCTTAACGTGGTCTTTCCATATATAATTATATATTGTTTCTTAAATAATTAAATTATTCAAAGAGTAATTTCTTTTACAAAATTCTGTACAGTAAACACAGGGATCCTCTGTCTCCTTTCAGTTGCACTTGTTTCACTGAAGAGGGAATTTGGCCTCATATGTGCCATACTGTACTATTGTGTAATAAAAACAGATCTTGGTCCCTCTTCTAGCCCATTTGTTCTACTCCAGCAGCACTGAGGGTCTGGAAAGCTGCCTTAGTTTGGCCCTTGAGGCGTCTCTGGCTGCCCTAGAGGCCAGTTTAGTGGGGTTCAGTTGAGAAGGGGTGTGACTGGAGTGTGTTGTGCTTTGGTAATACCTGGCCAGTTTAAGGGTCTTTGGGGACATTACAAGGGCATAATTTAGAACAGATCTCAGACTGATCCAGGTTTATACTGAGGGCACAGTGTATGCAAAGGTGGCTTAAACCCATCTTTGTTCATCTCATCTCCTCCTCTTTGGTAGCAAGATAATCTTGTGCGCTGAGGATCTGGCATCTGACCTGATAAATGACATTTTGGAGATTAATATTTTAATTTTATTAAATTTGTATTTTTCATTTGTCTTGTTTTGCTGTTTCAGCACCTTCACCACTTTTGAGGAAAACAAAGTATGTTACAATTAGTTGTCTGAAATGGAAAAATATTTCACAAAAATTTCATATTTTGTAGTTGTTGTTTTACAGGGTCCTAAGTGGAAGATTTAAGTTCACCAATTTTTTTTTTTGAATTTTAAATTTTCTTCCTCTCTTCTCTCCCTCCCCCTTCCTTTTTTTCCCTTTTGCAAGAATACAATAATAAGAATAAAATTCAGGGGTTGGGTGGGTTGATTAGTTGAACTTTGCTACTTTTCCTTTTGCTTATCTAACTTTTCCAAAGTTGAGTAGATTTTGAGAAGTTAGAGGGGGAAAAAGGAAACTTAAATTAGAAAGAGAGAAATGGAAAAAAGAACAATGGAAAATAATCTAGACAAGCACACTATCTCATTCGGTGGCAGAAAGGAAAAAAGGCATAGAAACGGGGGGAAAAACTAAATGTTGAAAATTTGATGTTTTGAAAATTCCTGGTTCAGTGAAAATCCAGAAAACTCTTAGAGAAAAGTTAGAAAAATGGAATAAATATTCAAAAGAGAAATGAGAAGGTGCTTGGAATCTTTCTGAACTATTGTCTCTTATCTGTATGTTAGGAACAATTTTTCCTTTATGAAGGGATATATTTTACAACTTCCCATTTCACCAAACTAAGTTATGTAGTAGAGAAAACTTAGTCCCTTTTCTCCAAAACATAAGATAGATACGAGAAATATACCAGTTAAGAGTTCTACTGAGAATTAATACATGCTCTAATCCCCAGTGTGGCTGATGAGCACCTTACTCAAATGGACTATCAGATTTGTTTGTCTCTTTCTGCTGATTGGAGAAGGGATGTTGTAGTGTTGTAACATTGCCATCAGAAGTACTCCTGCGTTTCTGAAGAGATTTTCTGTGAAAAAAAACTAAAACGAAAAGTAAGGATGATGGCCAAAAAGTGCAGTCATTAGTGCAGGACAGGTTTGTGCTTCCTGTAACATGGAAGGTCTCTGTTGCAGAGTTGTAACTAAGCATTTTAGCACCTGGGGTGAACAATCATATTTGCGCTCCCTAGAGGTGCCATGGGAGGGGGGCATGCAGGGCCACATGCCTTCCCTCCCAGAATTCTGCCTCCCATTTAAACAGAGGTTTTCAGCGTAACTGACTGCAGAATCACCTCCGCCCTTCTTTTTAACCCTACATGACCCAACCCCACCCATGACGTGATGTACCTACCCCCGACACCATCTGAAAAGCACTGTTCAGTCAATTCAGAACTTGATTTAGCTAATTTAGTTCTAAAGCAGGGAAAGTCTTCATGGCATGCAACATGGTATGCTTAGCAATCAGATTACACAGATCATTGCAGAGACTGACTTAGTATTCAAAGTCTCCTTGTTTCTTCTCTGGTGCTAACTTTTTCTACATATTATCTTGTTCTCTCTACCTTACCTTCCTTCAACACTTTTAAGGCAGTCCCATGCCAATCAAGAATTCTCCCTTCCGTCTTTCTGGTCTAAGGCTCTGAACAACCCAGAAAGAAATCGGTGTTATGAGCGTTTGTGTTTGGTTTAGGAAATATAATTGCCTTTTTCGTTTTATGGTTCAGTCCAAGTTATGAGAGAACACCTGGATTGGGAAACATATGACTCTTAAAAGCCCAAAACTATTCTGAGTCCTGACCATATTTAGGCTCATTCTGCAAGAGGCATTCCTTCTTGAATGAGAAGAGGGAAAGGATTTACCAAGCAGCAGAGTGATATTTTCTCACATCTTCATAAAGCTTAGAATACCTTCTTTTGCAGTGGACGCAGGGCATACAGAGCCCTTTGTGTATCAAGCAACATAGAGCCTTATAATTCTCTACTCATTTACGCTGATGTAAATATGGGATAACTTCACTGCATTAAACTGGTATAGCAGAGTGGAAAAGTTGGTTCATAGTTTTTTTTCTAATAGAGGGCTCCTGTACAATCCACATTAGTTATGTCCTGTATAAGTTCTGAGTTGATAAAGTTATGACTGCAGAAATGTGAATTTTTACCTGTTAATTTTTCTGAATCTTCATTTCTTGAGCTTGGAAGAATTTATCCATACTGTAAAAAGAAATACTGGTTTCAACAAGTAAACTTTTTTGAGTTTCTTTTAAGATTAGTTTATGGCAATCTGGGGTGTGAATCAACCCCACACTAGTCTGTTGCACACTAACTATTTCTGTGGACCTTCCTGACCCACACTAACAGTTCCTTAGTGCACTTTGATCTAGTGCCATTTCAAAGTGGGGTTGATCAAAGCGCACTACAGAACTTTTAGTGCAATGCAGCATGGTCCATATGGAAACCTTAATGCGCATCCAGCTGCATGGAATAGACTTGCATCTCAGCTTGTTGCAAACTAAATATTCATGTAGACAATCCTATAGAAGTTTAGTGGAAAGTAAGATTTTACTTAACATCATAATATTGGCTATAGAAATATTAGTCAGGGAAGAGAATGTTGTTGCACCTGGCCTGTTACACAAAAGGTCAGACTAGATGATCTAATGGTCCATTCTGGCGTTAAAAAAAAATCTATGAAAACTATAAGAGATCTTAAATTCATATACTACCAGGCCAGAAGAAACCATTGTGCTCCTGTATAACACAGGTCATAGAAATTCCTGGAAATAATTTCTAGAGCATATCTTTTAGCAAAACATCCAGTTGGTGATTGAGAATCCAATGTGATGTTCCAGTGGTTAATTACTCTCCCTTTTAAAAATTTACACCTTATTTCCAGTCTGAATTTGTCTAGCTTCAACTTCCAGATATTGGATCATGTTATACCTTTCTCTGCTAGACTGAAGAGCCCATTATTAAATGTTTGTTCTCCATGTATGTACTTCAAACTGTAATCAAGTCACCCCTTGACCTTCTCTCTGTTAAGCTAAACAGAGTTCCATGACACTATTATTGCAAATCATGTTTTCTGATGCTGTAATCATTCTTGTGGCTCTTCTCTGAATCCTCTCCAATTTATCAACATCTTCTAGAATTGTGGACACCAGAATTCAACACTGTGTTCCAGCAGCAGTCACACCATGTGAAATACAGAGGTAATATAACCTCACTGCTCCTACTCGAGATGCCAGTTTATGCATTCAAGGCTTAAAGTCAAGTGCAATATCCTACCTGTCAGACAATATAAGGAAGTCTTCTGTGGTGTTGAACTGAAGAAGCCAAAAACAAATTAAAATTTGTTGGTCCTTTTTACTTTATTCTCATTTGTGAAGTCAGCATAAGAGTCTGAATGACTACTTTTTGCATAATTTTGATATAAAATTCAACTACTTTAACTAGGTTTTTGCATAGAAGATAGTAGTAATAGCAACGTCTGTCTCTATCATTGATGTGGCATGGTATAAAAAGGATTTTATAAAGACATTAAGATTTGCCACATTCTCAATCCTGCTAGTAGATATCCAGGTATGCATTAAAGAGCATTCAGTAACCTCTGCTATTTTGCATGTGTGCACAAACATAGTAGTTTATTTTATAAGCTACACAGTGATGCACATCTGTATATGTAAGTGAAGAATCAAGTTCAAATTGTTCATCCGTCTTAACTACAGTGGATTTTTTCCAGATAAAAATCTGATCAGGAACTGTAGGCTGGTTGGTTCTTTTTACTTAATTGCAAGAGATTTATCTACTGTATTATTTTAAAAAAAAGAAAAAAAAAGGCAGTTCTAGAAAAATCATTCAGGAGGAAATCCTGAATAGCTGAATGTATAGCTTGGTAAGTGGCAGAAGTTCTCAGGTTTTTTTCATCCCCTCATTCAATTGCATGGAATATATCCTATCTAGATGCACTCCGCTTCCTGCCAGTTCCCATGGCTAGTCCTAGGAGGTGCCAGGCATGCTGCACTTCAAAGAAGTCACCGTGCAGTAATGTAATATTCCTGGCATCTGAAAAAGATCAGCTGATTGCAAATATACTTCAACAGAAAACCACGGAACAAGGAATATGAACAAGCTGGTGTCCCTCTTCTCTCCCTGCCACCTGTGAGAGTAAAAGTGTTTTTTTTAAAGTTGCTAGACACCAAGTAATTTTATCCAAAAAAGGACTAAAATGTCTAGAGAAACTATGTCTAGAGAAAAAAGAAATGGTGGGTCAGCTCATAATAAACTCAATCTCTGAATGCCAGTTCAGGAATATGATTCCTGCTATTTCAGGCATATGGGACTCTTAGGGGACACCATGGTTAAGAACAAGCAAATCATCACAATAATTAACTGTGGGTATTTTATTTTTAAAGAAAGGAACCACAGCAAACAGAACTTGAATGATAAATAATGCTTACTTAAATTGCAATCTCTTCTGTATGCGTCTCTGTGGAAAGCTTTTGATAGAGATTACATCTTTAAGATTGGGCCTGCCTCTGGTGGAGGCACTTTTCTCTTTGGAAGTTAAGACCAAAGTATATTATTTCCAAAATTAGTAGAGAGTCCAGTCATAGTGTATCTTGAGTAACTAAAACAGTTTATAGATCAGGAAAATAATTTTGTTTAAGGGTAGGTGAGTCCTATTTGGTTTACCATATATAACCTAAACAGGTTATAAATGGGCAAAGGTGAGTAAAAATTAATTAACATTAAGAACTGTAATCCAAATTAAATCCCATTATTTCTCTCTGTTTACCAATATTAGACCTAACTAGGATTACCTGGTCTAACCATTTGGTGTTTTAACAGGAGAAGTTGTTAATATCTTAAATTAAAATAGTATTTCAATATCCCATTAAAATTATTACAAGAAAATTCAGATCTAATTCGTTGACAATGCTATGGTTAATTTCCATCTCACCAATTCATGTTGAAGACCTGGGGATGTTTCTGAACTGGAGGGGTTGCTTTTTCCTGATGCGGTTCAGTGACTGTTCTTTTATTGGCTGTCTTAATTTGGCAGTTGCCAAAATAGTGGCAGTTTCTGTTTGCTTGCCAGATGAGCTGTGACTGCTGTAAAGTTGAGGATGGGGCAAAGTGCATACTGCTTGCTTACTACAGAGATTTTTATACTCTTCTTTCATAATTTTGCTGGTGGTGCAAGACATACCTATTTTTAGGGCTTGGCTGGATTTAAATTAGTTGTTTTCATTCTTATGTTCACTCAGTATCTTTGTGTGGTACCCTTAGGAGCTTATCTTATGTAGCCCATTAATGCATATGCATTAGGTTTATAAATTTACATTAATTTGATAGTTATACTACTTTTGTCTCTGTGGCAGGAAATTATCAGAACATTTTTAGAGTTAAGAATTTTAATGCTTTCCTTTATTTAGTCCATTTTCTGAGCTATTTCTTCAGCTTTATTAGTATTTAATATAAACTGAATTTCTGTCTTCAGACTAGAATAGTCATTAAATAAGTCATTGTCTTTTCTTAACAGTCTTGGAGAGGTGATTCTCTTTCTGAATTGCGTGAAGGAGTTGCTTAAGCATTGTCAAATAACTAATTATTTTTCCAATTAATATAAGTATTCTATACTTACATGGCTTCTTGTAGTTAGCAACCAGTTAGCATGGTCGTTAGATTCGAAGTTGGTACGTTCTGCTTTTTATTATTTACATATCATTAGAAGCTTTGATACAAAATATTGGCAAATGTGCATTTCAAAATAAGCTAAGCAATTTAAGTATTTAAGGAATAAAAAAGAGGGTTGTTCCAAATGAGTTGGGGCTTGTCTTCATGGTGTGCGGACCTGCACTAGGGGGATATAAATTCAAGTATGCACTAGTGTGTTGAATCATAGAATCATAGAATATCAGGGTTGGAAGGGACCCCAGAAGGTCATCTAGTCCAACCCCCTGCTCAAAGCAGGATCAAGTCCCAGTTAAATCATCCTAGCCAGGGCTTTGTCAAGCCTGACCTTAAAAACCTCTAAGGAAGGAGATTCTACCACCTCCCTAGGTAACGCATTCCAGTGTTTCACCACCCTCTTAGTGAAAAAGTTTTTCCTAATATCCAATCTAAACCTCCCCCATTGCAACTTGAGACCATTACTCCTCATTCTGTCATCTGCTACCATTGAGAACAGTCTAGAGCCATCCTCTTTGAAACCCCCTTTCAGGTAGTTGAAAGCAGCTATCAAATCCCCCCTCATTCTTCTCTTCTGCAGACTAAACAATCCCAGCTCCCTCAGCCTCTCCTCATAAGTCATGTGCTCTAGACCCCTAATCATTTTTGTTGCCCTTCGCTGTACTCTTTCCAATTTATCCACATCCTTCTTGTAGTGTGGGGCCCAAAACTGGACACAGTACTCCAGATGAGGCCTCACCAGTGTCGAATAGAGGGGAACGATCACGTCCCTCGATCTGCTCGCTATGCCCCTACTTATACATCCCAAAATGCCATTGGCCTTCTTGGCAACAAGGGCACACTGCTGACTCATATCCAGCTTCTCGTCCACTGTCACCCCTAGGTCCTTTTCCGCAGAACTGCTGTCGAGCCATTCGGTCCCTAGTCTGTAGCGGTGCATTGGATTCTTCCATCCTAAGTGCAGGACCCTGCACTTATCCTTATTGAACCTCATTAGATTTCTTTTGGCCCAATCCTCCAATTTGTCTAGGTCCTTCTGTATCCTATCCCTCCCCTCCAGCGTATCTACCACTCCTCCCAGTTTAGTATCATCCGCAAATTTGCTGAGAGTGCAATCCACACCATCCTCCAGATCATTTATGAAGATATTGAACAAAACGGGCCCCAGGACCGACCCCTGGGGCACTCCACTTGACACCGGCTGCCAACTAGACATGGAGCCATTGATCACTACCCGTTGAGCCCGACAATCTAGCCAGCTTTCTACCCACCTTATAGTGCATTCATCCGGCCCATACTTCCTTAACTTGCTGACAAGAATGCTGTGGGAGACCGTGTCAAAAGCTTTGCTAAAGTCAAGAAACAATACATCCACTGCTTTCCCTTCATCCACAGAACCAGTAATCATCATAAAAGGCGATTAGATTAGTCAGGCATGACCTTCCCTTGGTGAATCCATGCTGACTGTTCCTGATCACTTTCCTCTCCTCTAAGTGCTTCAGGATTGATTCTTTGAGGACCTGCTCCATGATTTTTCCAGGGACTGAGGTGAGGCTGACTGGCCTGTAGTTCCCAGGATCCTCCTTCTTCCCTTTTTTAAAGATGGGCACTACATTAGCCTTTTTCCAGTCATCCGGGACTTCCCCCGTTCGCCACGAGTTTTCAAAGATAATGGCCAAGGGCTCTGCAATCACAGCCGCCAATTCCTTCAGCACTCTCGGATGCAATTCGTCCGGCCCCATGGACTTGTGCACGTCCAGCTTTTCTAAATAGTCCCTAACCACCTCTATCTCTACAGAGGGCTGGCCATCTCTTCCCCATTTTGTGCCCAGCACAGCAGTCTGGGAGCTGACCTTGTTAGTGAAAACAGAGGCAAAAAAAGCATTGAGTACATTAGCTTTTTCCACATCCTCTGTCACTAGCTTGCCTCCCTCATTCAGTAAGGGGCCCACACTTTCCTTGGCTTTCTTCTTGTTGCCAACATACCTGAAGAAACCCTTCTTGTTACTCTTGACATCTCTTGCTAGCTGCAGCTCCAGGTGCGATTTGGCCCTCCTGATATCTTTCCTACATGCCCGAGCAATATTTTTATACTCTTCCCTGGTCATATGTCCAACCTTCCACTTCTTGTAAGCTTCTTTTTTATGTTTAAGATCCGCTAGGATTTCACCATTAAGCCAAGCTGGTCGCCTGCCATATTTACTATTCTTTCGACTCATCGGGATGGTTTGTCCCTGTAACCTCAACAGGGATTCCTTGAAATACAGCCAGCTCTCCTGGACTCCCTTCCCTTTCATGTTAGTCCCCCAGGGGATCCTGGCCATCTGTTCCCTGAGGGAGTCAAAGTCTGAACACTAACTGGCCTGTGTGGATCTACTGGTGTGCACTAAATGGTCCCTAGTGCGCGTTAATGTAGTCCCATTTCAAACAGTGCTACATTAAAGCACACTAGGAAATTTTAGTGTGTACTAGAATTCACACCCCTCTATTGCACCACTCATTGTGTAGGCAAGCCTCAGCTAAGAGGAACCAACATTTTCAACCATAATTGTTTTCTTAGTTTGAAGAATGAATGTTTGTAAAAGAAATGTTTCAGAGTAGCAGCTGTGTTAGTCTGTATTCGCAAAAAGAAAAGGAGTACTTGTGGCACCTTAGAGACTAACAAATTTTCATGAAGTTGATAGATTTCCACTCTATACGGCTAAATTCAGTGCCTTGTGTAATGACAGGTTTCAGAGTAGCAGCCGTGTTAGTCTGTATTCGCAAAAAGAAAAGGAGTACTACAAATTTGTTAGTCTCTAAGGTGCCACCTTTTTTAGTCTCTAAGGTGCCACAAGTACTCCTTTTCTTTTTGGAAAAGAAATGTATTTCAATATGAATTTTGTAGGTGTTTTAACTGATGCTTTTTCTTGCAAAACAGAGGAGGGTCTAAAGAAAAAGCCCACTTCTGTGTCTTAATTAGCTCTGATAACACATCTCTATATTTCTCTTTGGAATAACCTGGAAAAAAAATCCTCATTTTTTTTTTTTTTTTTTGCACTACCAGGTCTTTCTCTAAAACATAAAACTCTTTAAAAAGTTTTTTTTTTTTGAGACAAAGATCATGTGTAAACCAGACTAGTGTGTCTTGTACAAGGGGAAGTGTCCTGTTTTTTGAGAAGATGCTCTCTTGCCTTTTGACCAAAATTGCTCTTGGATTTATGACCTGCCATTTATGGCATTTACAAATGGCAACTAAAATTTCTATTAAATATCTTATGCAAAGCACAAATTGCAATAACAGTACATCTTTTACAACATAATAGTAAAGTATAGCTTTAAAACAAACTAAGAGACATAAAAGCTATATTCTTCTTTGTATGGCTGATGTAAATGTAGAGCAATAACTATAATTTTACATTTAGATGGTTAAGCCAGATAATTGTGTTTGGAATAGCAGTATCTATTGCTGTGACATCTCCTTCATATTTGTGAATTGAGCATTGAGTTTTTATAAGTTCCATGGTCTGTTCTGGGTGATCACAGTCGCACACCAGAGAGTCTTTAATTTTCCATTTGTGCAGCAAGTATCCGTATCTGTCATAGTTTGTGCAGATACAGTTTAGAGTGGCCCATGAACTTCATGGGAGATCAAAGCCAGAGATCTTCTGCATCAGCTCTTTCATGAGGTGTTTATTTGTAACTTCTTGTGAACTCCATGAGGCTTTCCAGGCTTCATCAGGGTTGAAGTTGCATTGTTGAAGGTTAAACATGTGAAACCAAAAGGGCCTACGTGACTTCAGGGGATGGGGGGGGACTTTAAGACCCTGGTGAATGGGAAGATGTTTATTTTCCATGATCCTCTGGAATTCCCAAAGGACTGTGGCATCACGTCGAATGGATGTGGGAGCAATGTGCAACAGCACTGGCAGCCAAGCTTTTGGGGTCAAATTGATGGTTCCACATTGATGCACCATATTGCACTATTTAATTGGACATCAACAAGTCAGGTATGGCTACTTGTCCATAGCTGTGCACAGTACTCGCCTACAGAGTACATAAGGGCAATCACTGATGTCCATAACACTGGGATGCTGATGCTCTTCAACTTGTGCTTGCCAGTTTCTGGATCTTGTTTGACCCTTGTCCTTTATCTTGACAGCTACCTTCTTCAGATGGTTTGGAAGGTTAGCAGGCAATCCAACGTTACTCTGAGATAGGTTGAGGTGGTGTCATGTCACACAGTGTCACCAAAAAGGTCACTTTTTAGGGTGCGCTTAGCTTCTTGTTATCAAGATGGAATGAAGGGTGTCTGTTGTTTTGTGAGGATGTGGCTTGAGCCTCCATCCGAAATTTCCCTCCTGGTGTGTAGGTCACTGTTCAGGGTAGACTTGATGTCGCAAAAAAGTGGCTGCTTCTGTGCCAGGGGAAGGTCTATCCACATATGCAAATTTGCTTGGAGGCATGTCATTTTGTAAACATTGAAAAGCTCAGTGCAAGTACTGAGCCTGTGGGCAGTCCATTGTTGAGAGACCGAGCGAGACTGACGTGCATTGCCCATTGGACATGTACCACCGAGTGCTCAGCATCATCCACAGTAGGTGTAGAGTTCTGTGGCAGGGGATAATCCTTGTGAGCTTTAGCTCAGGCCTTTAATCCAGACTGGTATTGTGGGCTGATGACACGTCTACAAAGGTTGTGCTAATCTTAAATTTCTTTTGGAATCTGTCCTTAATATGTGTTACAATCGCCTAAACATGGTCGCAAACAAGTGCATTTAGGCCGGAATCTCCACTTGTTCTTTGGGGTTCATTGACTCAACAAGAAGACTGATTCTCTGGAGAATAAGTTTGTAGGATCACGTGTCTCAGGAGTGGTATCAGCCTATAACCTTACTAGATCATCGGTCGGCTTGCTCAGCTTGCGTATGGCAATGACTATTGGCCTCCCACCGGCTTTGGGATACATTCAGATTCCATGGTTTTGATGTACTGTTTCACCAGCCATTGCAGTCCCCCTGTGGCCTAGTTGATGAAGAATTCTGGGGGGATACCATCTTCGCAGGCCGCCTTCTTCATTGTGGCTAGAACCCTTTTTTACTTCATTTGTACTGATGGTGATGGGGGTCTTGTGGAGGGATTGAGGCATTTTAAATACCTGCCTAAACACTTTGGTGTAGGTAAGCATGGTTTTATGTCCAACAAAGGATTATCTTCCTCGGCGCTGCTGGCTTGTCCTGGATGACAAAAAAACAAAAATCTTTTGGAATTTTCTCGTAAATTAGCCTGACATTTCGTAACAACAAGTACCCAAAAACGTAAGCATGTATGTTTATATGGTCCAAGCATCCTGGTATAACATGTGATTGTAGGTATCTCTTAAAATTCAGTAAAGGCACAGACAGTAATGACATAACATTCGAAGATAAATTATAATATTGTTTTTATACTCTGTTTTTACATCAGTTATTGAGGCTTCGTGCCCTACAACAACACCTCATCCTCCCCACCAGGGGAGCTTATCCTTCAAGTTGAGAACTGCTGTTAGGTAACGGTAAAAAAAGATGAGAAAAATTATTGCTTTGAAGTTCTTAATATGTGACAGATCCTAACAAATAGAGATTTCAAAAGAATAGACGGGAGCTACAAGATAAATTATTATTGTCTATGATTCTATAAAACTGAGTCTAAAAATCAGTTTTAATTAAACAAGGGAGTTTAGGGCATTTTTGCTGAAAATATTTTGTCTTCTAGATTTCTTGAGCATTCCACAATGCAGGACATTAAATATAGTTTTTATTTCTACAACTGACATAAAATAATATATATTGATTTGTAAAAATCCAAAATGAAGAAATTATATTTGTATATTCTAGTTTTTTTTAAACTACCTTTCAGCTAATAAGATGAAAGAATTACTACTCCTGACGTGTAATTAGAAAAGACTTTGAATAGCAATTTTCTTACATTTCAGTACTGAATCTCATAAAACTACAGCATTCTGTAAATTCAGTTTCTTTTGGACCTGTTCTTGATTTTATATAACTTTTCGACCTAAATTTATTAAACATTAGGCAAAAGCAGATACATCATTGTATCAGAGTACAGTTTTTTTACTGCACATTTTCATTGGCAGGTAGATTTTCATTTAGTATACTACTTTTTGTGGGTGGTCTGAAAGAGACTATTGTGCTCAAAAAAGAGCCTGATTCTGGTCTAAGCCAATGGCACTAATCAGGTAAGTTTTGAAGGATTGGGTCCATAGTGTACTGTATACCAAATACGATAGAAGAGTTTCCAAAATATTAAGTCATTGTCTATGGAAACAAAGTTACCCAGTTACCAGTGAAGTCCAGACTCTCTTAGCCAGTTCCCTAACCAATCACAGAATGCAAGGCATTTAACAAGCAGAAAGTTTG
This sequence comes from Dermochelys coriacea, assembly GCF_009764565.3. Classification (NCBI taxonomy): domain Eukaryota; kingdom Metazoa; phylum Chordata; order Testudines; family Dermochelyidae; genus Dermochelys; species Dermochelys coriacea. Next base: position 323,598,167 of record NC_050068.2, on the reverse strand, counting down.
GGAGCTGTGGTCCCCGCTGATATCTATTCAGTTACTAATCAGCAGCACACTGAGTATTGCAAATATCAGCAAGAAGTGTCTATACATCTTAAATCTCGATAGTTGTTTTTTAATGTGGTTGATTACTCCGACAGTGCTACTGTTGAGATAATATTCTTAGTTCCTCCCATGCTGTCATAACAAGTATTTTAGTTAACACCTGCAATGCACAATATACTACTTTTGATTGAGTTGTGCCTTGTTTTGCTATGAACTTTCTGAAAACTTAATTTCATTAACCATGTGACCATGAGGTCCAAGAATAAATGTATAATTGCATAGCTCAGAACTTTTTCCTTACTTTTGTAAAATGCAAGTGAAAAACTAGAGTTACAAAGAACTATTTTGAATTGTGCTGGTAACTGGGAGTTTTCCTTTAAATTACTCAGTGTAGATTGCTGATACATCTTACATTGTATATAATCTCCTATATATAATGTTTGCATTGGACTTTTACTCCCTGAGCCAGTGGAGTAAGGAATCTAAGGCTTCTTTCTACACATTCCTCTTTTAAATGAGTTGGCCCATTAATGGTTTTATTTCCAGTACTAATTTATTTTAGGAACTACTATGTAGCTTAAGTGTACTGAGTAAGTAAATACTTAGTTTTAGGATAGTCATTTAAACAGCTACTATTCCATGGTAGTAAAGAAAGGCAGATTGCTAGCCATTCTATTTGAACAGCCTACTTGTAAATCTGAGTTGACAATTGAGTTGATAATCTAAAACAGCTTTATATTTTGAATCCTACACATTGTTTTCTCAGTTTGTAAAAATCTACAATGACAAGACCAATAGTTAGAGTAAGGAATATGCAGCTACCACTTAAACCTCTGTAACTGCTTTTTCAAATTGTTTTTATGCATTGCAGAAACCCATTGACAAACTGTCATTCCTGAGAAACAAGGTCCATTACTGAGAAGCTCTTTCAACCCAGGTCTCACACACAAAAATGCTTATTGTCAGTTACATTAAGCAGTACTAAAGGAAAAAGATACAATGTTCAGTGTCTTCACTTGTAGTAATCAACTAATTTTGATGAATGGTACTTTCCAAACAAATAAAATGTAAGGTCCTTAATCCAAAGTGCTTAGATTTAACATAGCAAAAAACAAAAGCAGATGGAGGGGATGTGGAAGGATGAAGGTTACAACAATGAAAGTTCATGAGACTATTTAATTTTGAATGCATATCCTAGTTCTTGTTAGGATTTTTTAAATATAAATTAATTTAATATACTACATTGATGTACATTTTAAACAATGAAGACCAGGGTAGGAGATTTTAAAAATACATTTTTAAAAATCACTCTGGACACTAGTGAGTGAAACGTTGTTCCACATATATATTACTTCATTTTTATAGGACTGCTTTGTGCTATTGAATGGGCTCATAATCCACATGGGACCAACTATGAAATTATGCCTTATGGTGTGACAGATAAATAACAGATGCCCAGATCATACTCTCCCATGTTAAAACCAAAAGGAGAAGTCCCTATGGAAGAAAATCTCCAAGGGGATGCTTCTGCAGAGTTCTCCTTTTGGGGGAAGAGCAGGGTTTATCTCTCATGAAAATGACAGAACCCTAAACTTGGCAGAACCCCAAGGATCTCTGCATTCCTACACCTTTACATTGACTTTAACACTGATGTATCCTTGGTAGTCTGGCTCATCACACTATCAGTGCCTCCCTCTGACTCGGTGCCCCCCGGTGGAGTGGACACATCAGAAGAGGTAATACAGCCTGGATAGTATACTATGTTCTTTGGAGATTCCCCATTGGGGTATAGGAGAGATGATGTGTTTTAGACTTGAAATCAGACGAAGGTTTTTAACCATCAGAGGAGTGAAGTTTTGGAATAACCTTCCAAGGGAAGCAGTGGGGGCAAAAGATCTATCTGGTTTTAAGATTCTACTTGATAAGTTTATGGAGGAGATGGTATGATGGGATAATGGGATTTTGGTAAGTAATTGATCTTTAAATATTCAGGGTAAATAGGCCAAATCCCCTGAGATGGGATATTAGATGGATGGGATCTGAGTTACTATAGAAAATTCTTTCCTGGGTATCTGGCTGGGGAATCTTGCCCATATGCTCAGGGTTTAGCTGATTGCCATATTTGGGGTCGGGAAGGAATTTTCCTCCAGGGCAGATTGGAGAGGCCCTGGAGGTTTTTCGCCTTCCTCTGTAGCATGGGGCATGGTTGACTTGAGGGAGGCTTCTCTGCTCCTTGAAGTCTTTGAACCATGATTTAAGGACTTCAATAGCTCAGACATGGGTGAGGTTTTTCATAGGAGTGGGTGGGTGAGATTCTGTGGCCTGCGCTGTGCAGGAGGTCGGACTAGATGATCAGAATGGTCCCTTCTGACCTTAGTATCTATGAATCTCTTCTGCATCCTTCCTCAGTATAGCTCCTATACCTGGCAAGACTTCTGAGGGGAGAGATGCTTCCGTGAGGGTGACTGAGGCTTGATTGCTAAATAATATGAGGGAGAGCTTCACACAGAAGGTTCCCTCTGTGTGTTGATCTAGGGCACATGATCTGGACCAGGTAACTTAGTTAAACAGATTCCTGAGCAAATAATTTAATTGTTTCCCTGTATCTCTTAAATAAAGTCTGACTATAAAGTAGAATAAAACAATGAGAGTCTCTCTGTGTGTAAACTATTGTATGTAGTGCCTTATATATTAACTTGTAAAATAACCAATAGCTGCAGGCTGGAGCAAGGGATATTTACTAGTTATGGTATTCCATACTGAAACTGCATCATACTCTTATTCTTGATGCAGATTCACTGTTGCCAGTTCTGCTACCCAAGAAAAAGTGATCATTTTGGTATCTTGTGCTGGTGAAACTTTTGCATAATCCTCAGAGATGGATCCAACACAATCTTCACAGGTCATGTGGGGATGGCTAATTTCAGGTGTTAGAATTGCTGATGCAGAATAAAGCAAACTGTTGCATATGACCCAAAAACATTCCAGGTGTTAACAAGATCTTCATATAGTGTGCTGATTCCTAATTATTTTAAATGCACCATAATAATATTTCCCCATTAGACCCCAGGAACTACCTCCTCAGTTCTAATAACTCCCTAATAACTAATACAGTTCTAAGGCACTGCCAGATACTACATTATCCATTCTACCTCTGCTGCTCTAACCTATCAACAATATACTTCTCACCCTTCATTGATTCTGCAGCCACAGAGAACTTTGTTCAGTTGCTTCTGCAGTTATCTATTAACACAGTTATCCTACATACCACAGTAACTTTGTTATAACATATTCAGCTAAAGGCTGAGTTGTCTGTTTTAACTATGAATGCTTTTTCTTTTGGGGGGCCTATCAGAGACACCCTCCGCATTACTTTTTTAAGCAATTGAATTGTAAAAGTATACTTTGTCATCTTAGTCTGTTTGTATTCAGGTTTTCTGCTATTATAATTTTGGTCTTTTTTGTTGTTCTTTCAGATATGCTTCCTCAGTAAAAGATGGCTCCCAGTATTTTGTTCTTCTCATTATTACAGATGGGGTTATTTCAGACATGGCGCAAACAAAGGAATCTATAGTTAATGTAAGTTCTATTTAAACTTGGGTTTCTTTATTTTATAAGCAGTATATTTCCTGGTCTTAATATTTTGGACAGTAAACTCTTCTTTTCAGATAACAAAGATTGCCAGGGATAAGGCCAAATGAAACTTAACTATGAAATCTTAACTAGCTTTATCAAATCAGTGCTTTGAGGAACTTGTGGTCTTCTAGCTGATACTATATATTGATTGTACAATCTAGAAATAAATAACTTCAAAATCCTCTTTATGTCTGATGGTCTTTGGAATGGGATGTTCTCCATCTCCATGTCCCTTCTGGTCTTAAAATCTATGAATGAAGACCAGATCTTTACTATAAGCCTGGGCTCAGGATGAACCCTCAGGAAAAATGCCTTTCCAGAATTATTTGCTTCCAAGTGGCATGTACTACAAACTCCAGCTCTCCTTTTGTAGCATCTTTTTAAAGATTTTTAGCTGACGTCCGTTTCTTCATTGGTTTTGAAGTTTTTCTGCTCAAAACTGCTAAACTTAAAAAATTATTTTGACTTTCTGAGAAGTGTTTGAAGGACAGCACCTCTCTTCCCCTCCCTTCTCAGAAATGGCAGACAGAGATAGCAGGCTGCAGAAACTCAGCTCCCAACTGATGTGTGAGCAAGATCTACATCAACACAGATGAAATTGCCTTTGCTGAGATAAGGGCAGAATAAGTGTCCTGGAATCAGGTGTATGTTTTTCAAAACCCTTCTGCTTCTCCCCCAGACATGGGACACCTATTGCTACAGCTTCTAGAACAAGCAGGAAAGTTTCCCTGGAATCTCCTAAATCTCAGGGCAAGACGAGTTTCCCCCATAGCAACCAGGAGGATGAAATTCCTGCTCTTAGCCAGCACATACACAAGATCTGTACTGAGATAGTTTAAAAAGCCACAGAGCAAGCCCCTTCTCACTAGAGGTTTTACCTGCAAGTCCTCGTGTGCCTTGAAACGTGCTAGCTTCTGTGACCTTTCTGAAACTAATAAGGTCCGTTGTCTTCAATGCTTGCAGCCCACTCCTCATTCTGTGTGGATGGTCCCCACACAGCCCAAACCCAACAGCAGTTGGTGGAGTGATTCAGATCCTCTTGTCTGTGAGATACACCTACCTTCTCTGTCCTTCCAGCCTCCAGGGGTCCCACACGGGCCATAAAGTGACTACTGTTTTCCGAAGGGATACATGCAGAATACATTCCTGCAGACTGACCTTTCAGTCTAATGGTAGTGCACTCTCGTCTTCATGGGGTTCCTCCCTCTTTCTCTCAGGATTTATCCCAAGGAATGGTGAACAATATTGCTCACAATCAGATCTTAAACGGCCAGCACAAAGTCCTAAAACCTTTCATGAGAGAGTCTCCCTCTTGATCCTGTAAAGAAAAGGAGAAATCTCTGAAGCTGGGGCTTTGTGGCAAGATCCCTCTGAGTCTCAACTAAGCTTCCCAGAATTATGCACAAATGAGGATCTAACTTCAGAAGTGTTTCTGGGTTATTTTAAGTGGGGAAAAAAAACAAAAACAAAACTGAAGAAGAGCGGTGAAATTCTTTCTCACTTGATTAATGAGGGTATGATTAAAGTGGAGTAGAATTCCCTATCAAGACCTACTTGTATCTAAGGACTAAAGGGTCTTCATTACTCTGTCAAAGGTTAAGCCTGCTGCAGCCTCTTTAATAAAGGGCTTAGTCGTACCAACCAAGGAAGTATTTCTGCCAAACTTATCAAAAGAATAGAAGCAACATTCAGACCAAAGTTATATACAGCAGCTTCACTCCTGAGAGTATTGGCTGCAGTTTTTTACTGTGGCTATCTATGCTCTGCTGGGAGGCAATTGAGAGTATGAAAAAAGAAATCTGCTTTGAATTAGGTTTCCCTATAAGCTTTTTCAAGTGATGTTTCATTTGAGTGATTTGCTATACATTCAAAAATTCTAAAGATGTGTCTTGGGGGCAACTACAGCTCCATTTGAAGAAACTGGAATTGCTGTCTAACATCAGATTATCCTTCCAAATATTTTGTTGATCAATTCTTTGGGGAGTACTGAGACAAAGTTGTCAGTGAGGCTTTAGAGAAGGAATAAATCCCATCTTCCTTCCAGTGAGAGAATCTTCAAAGTATCGTACCTCAGCAGATGTTCCATTTGATCCTCCTGTTCCTCTAGGTTCCAGCATAGATTACACAGAAGTTGGACATTGCTGCCTTTCCTGAGAGTTGGAGAGGATGGGATTCTCTGGAAAAACCATCCACTCCCAAAAGCATCTCTTGGGGGTGTCCAAGACTGGGAAGATCCCCCTGCCCAACATCCCCTAAGGAGACTTCAGGGTGGGCCTTCATCTGGGAATGAGCAACATCAGAAAACAAATACTTGAGATAATCAAGGAAGGATATTCAATATAATTCACTTGTTGTCCTAGGGACAAGTTTATTCTTTACTCAAAATAAATGAATAAACCAATACTATGAGAACCTTTGAAGCATCAGAAGATGAAGGGTGCAATAGACCATCTCCTACATACTGGAATATAGAACCAATTCTGTGGAGAGCCAAATCTTTTGTAGAGGTTACAAGATTCCACAAGATTCTTTGTCTTGCAAAGAGAATTGTAGAATGCAACCCATTCAACAAGTCCATACAGAGATCAATATTCCAGGTGGAAATACAGTAGAATCTGAATTACGAATACCTCAGGAATGGAGGTTGTTCACAACTCTGAAATGTTTGTAACATCAGTACAGATACAAGAACTCAGGTAGGAAGAACATACTGGATTGCTATGTGATCTTTATATGATGAGGGTGTGAATGTGGCCCAAAGAAGGTGACATGGAGTATGACCTGTCTCATGACAGAAAGTGGAAGATTCTACTTGGGTAAGTGGTGTAAGGCAGAAGGTTTTGGTTTTGTGGAATATTGGTCCACCTTCTATAGGGACAGGGGGTTGGATGGCTTCCACCTCACTAGAAGGGGGACCAATCTCATCAGGACAGGCTGGCTAGAATAGTCAAGAGGGCACAAAACTAATAACAAAAGGGGAGGGTAAAAAAAAGGATAGGTATGAGCACTCAGCACAAAATCGAGATGTTAAGAACAAAATTAATCAAGAAAAGGACATGTATAGGCAATTTAAGAATTTTGTCTCTTCACCAGTGCTAGGAGCCTGGGTAACAAACAAGAGGAATTGGAGTCATACATTTATGAGAATAAATTAAATCTAGTTGATATTACTGTAATCTGGAAGGATGATTCTTGCTATTCAAATTTTAAAATCAATGGTTATAACCTATTTAGGAAGGATCAAGTGGGCTAAAGGGGAGTCAAAGTGGCACTCTGTCAAAAATGGCATTAACTGTTTCTCACTCACTGATAACTCAGAAGAAAATAATCTTAAATGCATATGGATCAATGTCAAAATAGATAAAGCACAAGATGGGTGTATTGATGCCTATTACAGACTGCCAAATCACATCAGGGAACAGGATGACCACCTCTTTAAGCATTTATAGTGTGTAAGGAAAAACCTGTGTGATCATGGGGAAATTCAATTTGAATGACACATTTTGGAAGTCTCATGCAACTAGTACTAAAACATCCGTGGAATCTCTGAACATAATAGATGATGATTTCCTAACTCAAAAAGTGTTACAGCCAACACAGGGAATTCTTTATTAGACCATGTCCTAATAGATGAAGAGTAACTGATCACAGAACTAAAAATATTAATGGTAGCTTAGGTACAAGTGATCATGACTTGATCACATTTATAATGTACAACCTGAACAAAGTCCAGACCAATAATATATATATACTTGGTACTTTAATGGGCCAAATTCACAAAGCTGAAAGCAATTATGAGCCAAATCAGCTGTGAGGAAGAATGTAATCAGAAAAATGTGAATGATAACTGGGAATCAATTAAGAACACTTTACTAGATGCCAAAAAAACCCAACTTCTTCACAAGTGAGGAAGAAGATCTTATTGGTTAAAAAAAATTCCCTGGTTTAGAGGGGAAATGAAGGCAGCTATAAAAAAAAATAGAAAAGAATATAACATATGGAAGAAAGGGGAAGTTCATAGTGATTAATATAAACCAGAAGTTACAAATTGTAGAAAACTGATACAGAAAGCTGAGAAACAGAAGAAGAGATCTATGGCCAGCACAGTTAAGGACAATAAGGAGTTTTTTAAATAGGAATAAAAAAATCTTGACAGTGATATTAGTCCATAGATGAAAATGGCAGAATTATTAATAATAATGCAGAAAAGGTAGAAGTGTTCAATAAGTATTTCTGTTGTGCATTCGGGGAAAAAAACAGATGATATAGTCTCATCATATGGTGATGAGAGCACTCTTTCCATTCCACCAATATCTGGAAGACATTAAACAGCAGCTACTAAAATTAGATGTCTTTAAATCAGCTGGTCCAGATAATTTATATTCAAGAGTTTTAAAAGAGCTGCCTGAGGAGCTCGCTGGACCATCAGTATAAATTTTCAATAAGTCTTGGAGTACTGGAGAAATTCCAGCAGACTGAACTGAAAGAAAATTAATGTTTTTCCTTTTTAAAAATTGGCACAGCAGGTAATTATAATTATAGACCTGGGTAATTATAGACCTGTCAGCCTGATATTGATCCAGGACAGGATAATGTAGAGACTGATACAGGATTCAATAAAGAATTAAAGGAGGGTAATAAGAACAGGAGTACTTGTGGCACCTTAGAGACTAACAAATTTATTAGAGCATAAGCTTTCGTGGGTTACAACCCACTTCATCGGATGCATAGAATGGAACATATAGTAAGATATAGCTAGATATAGATATACACATACAGATAAGTTAGAAGTTACCATACAAACTGTGAGAGGCTAATTAGTTAAGATGAGCTATTATCAGCAGGAGGAGAAAAAAAAAAAAACTTTTGTAGTGATAATCAAGATGGCCCATTTAGACCGTTGACCAGAAGGTGTGAGAATACTTAACTTAAGGAAATAGATTCAATATATGTAATGACCCAACCTGAAGCAAATACTCACCAGCAACCACACGCCACACAACAAAAACACTAACCCAGGAACCTATCCTTGCAACAAAGCCCCATGCCAACTCTGTCCACATATTTATTCAAGTGACACCATCATAGGACCTAATCACATTAGCCACGCCATCAGGGGCTTGTTCACCTGCACATGTACCAATGTGATATATGCCATCATGTGGCAGCAATGCCCCTCTGCTATGTACATTGGCCAAACCGGACAGTCTCTATGCAAAATAATAAATGGACAGAAATTTGACATCAGGAATCATAACATTCAAAAACCAGTAGGTTTTTCAACCTCTCTGACCACTCAGTAAAAGATCTAAGGGTGGCAATTTTTCAACAGAAAAGCTTCAAAAACAGACTCCAGCGAGAAACTGCTGAACTTAAATTAATGTGCAAACTAGATACCATTAACTTGGGTTTGAATAGAGACTGGGAGTGGCTGGGTCATTACACATATTGAATCTATTTCCTTAAATTAAGTATCCTCACACCTTCTTGTCAACTGTCTAAATGAGCCATCTTGATTATTATTACAAAAGGGTTTGTTTGTTTGTTTTCTCCTGTTGACAATAGCTCTTCTTAACTAATTAGCCTCTCACAGTTTGTATGGTAACTTCTAACTTATCTGTATATATATATCTTACTATATGTTCCATTCTATGCATCCGATGAAGTGGGCTGTAGCTCACGAAAGCTTATGCTCTAATAAATTTGTTAGTCTCTAAGGTGCCACAAGTATTCCTGTTCTTTTTGTGGATATGGACTAACATGGCTGCTACTCTGAAAGGAGGGTAATGTAATTAGTGCAAATCAACATGGATTTATGGAAAATAGAACCTGTAAAACTAGTTTGATATTTTTTTTCATGAGATTACATGTTTGACTGATTAAAAGTAATAGTGTTGACATAATATACTTAAACATTTGACTTGGTATCACATGACATTTTGATTAAAAGCTAGAGTGATATAAAATTAGCATGGCACACATTAAATGGATTAAAAACTGGCCAACTGAGAAGTCTTGAAATATAATGGTAAACAAGGAGTTGTCATTGAGCAGGTGTGTTTCCAGTGGGGTCATGCGGGATTGGTTCTTGGCTCTACACTACCTAATACTTTTGTCAGTGACCTGGCAGAAAACAAAATCAACACTGATAGTTTGCAGATGACACAGAAATTAGAGGAGTGGTAAATAATGAAGAGGAAAGGTCACTGATTTAGAGCTGTCTGGATTACTTGACATATTAGGTGCAAGCAACAATATGCGTTTGATAATTGCTAAATGTCAATATATACATTTTGGGAACAAAAAAGGAAGGTGAAACTTACATGACGGGGGACTCTTACTCTAGGAAGGAGTGACTCTGAAAAAGATTTGGGGGTCATGGTGGGTAATCGGTTGATTTTGAGCTCCCCATGTGATGCTGTGGCCAAAAGAGCTAATGTGATCCTGTGATGCATAACCCAGAGAATTTGAGTACTTCTGGAATACTGTGTCCAGTTCTGGTACCCACAATTAAAGAAGAATGTTGACAAATTGGAGAGGGTTCAGAGAAAAGCCATAAAAATAATTGAAGGATTAGAAAATATGCATATAGTGAGAGATTCAAGGAGCTCAATCTACTTAGTTTAACAAACAGAAGGTTAAGAAGTGACTTGATCACAGTCTGAGTATCTACACAGGGATTTTTAATAATGGGATCTTCAGTCTAGCAGAAAAAGATATAACATGATGCAATGGTTGGAAGTTGAAGCTAGACAAATTCAGACTGAAAATAAGATGGACATTTTTAACAGTGAGAGTGATTAACCGTTCGAAAAATTAGCCAAGGGTTGTGGTGAATTCTCCATCACTGACTATTTTTAAATCAAGATCGGATGTTTTTCTAAAATATATGCTCTGTGAATTATTTTGGAGAAGTTCTATGACCTGTGTTATACAGGAGGTTTAGATTACAACAATTGTCATTTCTGGCCTTGAAATCTATGAATCTACAGTCACTCCTCCATTTCCAGAAAATGATTCTTCAGAAACGTGGTGTGTATACGACTGCTAAAAAGACAGAAAACATTCAGCACTGCTAAGAGAAGTAGACTTGTTTGTGTCCTAGGCCAAAGTTCTCACTCAGGTTCTCCACCAAGAAGGAAAGCCCAGATTGGCTGGCTCATCAAGGCACACTTAGCACCAAGGTCAGCTTCGTGGGTATCACAGGCCAGATTGGCAGCCTATTGATGAAATTATTTGCATTCAAGTCCAGTTAGTATGTCTTTTTGTTTTCCATGTGAGGAAGAGAGACTCTGAAACAGAGGCTTCAGTCTCTATCTCAGAAGTGGGCTAAAAGGCCTCCTTTCAGTGGCTGAGGGCAGACTTAAAGGCTTAAAGTAAGGATGGTTAATAAGATTATGAAGGAATAGGCCCCAGTCATTGTAATGACCTTCTTATTATCCCTCAAGGCCAGCTATCCTGAGGAGCCCTTGGAGCTGGACCCCCCCTGAGGACACCACCCTGACCCAGGTACCTCAAGAGGGGGAGTCTGGAAGTAGCCCAGGGGCAACCGACCCTAGTCTGGATGCAGCACTGCCAGAACCCATGTCAGTGTGTTGCGGCCAGGATCTCCACTGACTCAGCAGCGGGTCTTCTGCCACTACTAGGGCCCCAGGCAGGTGGCAGTCTCCCCCTCCCCCAGGCCCTTTGGAACCTAGGGCCTGGGCCTACTGTTTCTATACTGTTGTTGCTCAGCCCCTTGCCTGAGGGCCTGAGCGCCTGACTCACCATTGCCCCGCCCTGACCTAGGGCCTGGGCTTACTGTGGTATTTCTACCTTCACAAAGGCTACAGAGCACGATTCCTGTGGCTGAACTAATTCCCTGCAAGACCTATTCCCCAATTTAGTGAGGCGGTGTGGTTCCCTGCCACCCTGGAGAGAGACGTGCCCCGGCTAACCTCTCTACAATTGACTTAACACAACTTTGAAACTTTACTATGCAGAAGAAAAATGCTGCTTTTAACCATCTTAATTTCAATGAAACAAGCACAGAAACAGTTTCCTTACCTTTGTCAATTTTTTTTAAACTTTCCCTTTTATTTTTTTTTAGCAGTTTACATTTAACACAGTAGAGTACTGTATTTACTTCTTTTTCTTTGTCGCTGCTGCTGGCTGATTGCATACTTCCAGTTCCAAATGAGGTGTGTAGTTGACAGATCAGTTCGTAACATTGGTGTTCATAACTCTGAGGTTCTACAGTAGTTGCTGTCACCAATATTAGGAGTGGCTTCTCCCCAGCCTCACATGCATGGGGTCCTGGAATTTTTTTCTGGTGCCTGTACTCAAGGTGACACCTCACTGTGGAATGCACAGGGGTGATAGCCTTTGAGAGAATCAATGCTAGTACTAGCTTGCAAAGAACGTAAAATCCAAAACACAAGGGATATTTCTTCAGAAACTACAGTTAATTTTGATTTCAGGATTATGAATCAACACTCTATTCTGTCAAGGACTACCATCTTCCCTGAAGACAGCTTGGCTTTACTCTTATTGGAACAATGGGAGGTGGTGGCCATTTTGAAAAAGGGTATTGAAGGCCCCAGTGGCCTCAGTTCCATTAAGAATAATAGGAGATGGCAGCCATTTTGAAAGAGGGCAGTTTTTGATGCAATTCTCTATTGAAGAATGTTATTTGTCAGCCCCTTCTGAAGAGAAAACTTTCAGTTATTGAGAATAACAGCACAAAAGGAACATTAATCCTAAAAAAAAACAAAAAAAAACAACCCTAACTACATGGGAAGCTTGAAGAGTCTGTTTTATTCCATTATTAAGACCATTTGAGGCCAAAAAAAAAAATAACCTGACATCATCATCATCCTCATGGCAAATCCCAAATGGATGTGGCCTCCTTGCCAATCAAACACCAACCAGAACAATCTCTGGCAAGGTGCTTAAAGTGTTCTGATTGTATATTCAGTTTAAGACCATCACTAACAATCTTGTTGCGCCAATGAAGCTTTTGGTGCTTACGTGATCGCCAGCCTTGCAGTAGCATTCCTTGCTACACGCGCTTTGGAATTTATTGGTCTTCCATTCTTATAATATGAGCATACCAAAACAGTGATGATGATGGAGGTTGCTGGTTTTGGCTTCCAATAACATTGTTTCTGATCTTGTCCTGCCACTTGATACAGAGTTGCTGATGGAGACAATGGGAACTGAAAATGTCAATCTGGTGTTCTTCAGCCTTTCTCAGCACCAATAGAGCTGGTAAAACTGTGGTTCTGTATATCAAATTTGCTACGAAGCTGCGGATCTGTAGAACCACAGTTAATAGACTGAAAACAGGTGTTACGCTTCTTAGAGGAATTTAAAAAGGAAGTTTAACTCAAAATAGTTAATTGCTCTTACTTGGAATTTCTAAGAAAATTCATTCTATAGTCAAAGAATAAGTGCTGTAATTTTGAGGCTATGCTGTATTGTTCATATGTAACAAAATGTTTGAATCCCTGGTTGAAGTTCAAAATTCAATCCAACCTTAACTATGGGACCACAAATGGTGATTTCATAAATCTCTATTCAAATTCAGAATAGTGACAAGACGCATCATGGCAGAAAATATTGAAAACCTTTTTTTTTAAAAAAAAGACATTTTATATTTAGTCTTTTCTTTATTAATACACTTCCACTGATTCTTATTTATAAGTTGATTCTTGAGTGTTGGAGAAGGGCTGAGACATTTGTGGGGAAATGCTGGATGACTTGGTGCCTTGCCTTTAAACGTTGTTGTTGTTGTGGACATGCTGGCTGTGCTACTGATGAGTGCAAACATGGATGGCTTGACAGTTTGGGACTACCCTTCTCTCCCAGATAGTCTCTGGGAAGGTACAACCCTTGCTTCCTTCCCACTGCAGACACGGAGTCTCTCCCCACAACTACTGAAACAACTTTCTTGGTAGCTACAGGGATCACCAGATATGAACACTAGCTCTCAGGGAGCCTTCTCTTGTACCAGATCCTTAGCCCCAAGTCCAGGAATTGCCCCTGGATGCCCTGGAGCTCACTTTCTCATCAATGCCCTTTCAGATACCTGAACTCTTTCTCTGGCTGATGCAGCTGCATTGGTTTACTCTCACTCTTTCAAGCTAATTCTCAAAAAGAAAAGGAGTACTTGTGGCACCTTAGAGACTAACAAATTTATTTGAGCATAAGCTTTCGTGAGCATCCGATGAAGTGAGCTGTAGCTCACGAAAGCTTATGGTCAAATAAATTTGTTAGTCTCTAAGGTTCCACAAGTACTCCTTTTCTTTTTGCGAATACAGACTAACACAGCTGCTACTCTGAAGCTAATTCTCAGATATACTTGTTCTATTCCTCAATCCAGGCACATGATGGCCATTCTCCACTAATTTATAGCTCCTCATTCATCTGAAACATTGGGTCCTCCAATGGATCAACATCTGCAATTGTTTTGACCCTCTGCCAATGTTCCCTCTAATTTTCTATATCCATGTGCACCAATAAGGAGATGATGATGTGTAGTGAGAGTGCGGCCGAGGGGTTTGGAGTGTGGGAGGGGTCTCAGGGCTGGGGCAGAGGATTGGGGTGCAGGGAGTGAGGGCTCTGAGGTGAAGCCAGGGATGGAGGGGTTTGGGGTGCAGGCTGCTCCGGGGCTGCGGTAGGGAAAGAGGATTCCCCCCGCCCCCTCTCTTGCCGCAGCAGCTCCAGGACCGGGGGAGAGGCACCTCTCACTGACTGCAGCAGCCCTGGGGCTGGGGGAGAAGCACCTCTCACCAGCCGCAGCAGCCCCGGGGCCGGGGGAGAGGCACCTCTCCCCGCTGCGCTGCTCTTGATAGCCTGCTGTGTGGCCATGCGGCTGCACAGCTTAGAGGGAACTTAGCCCTCCCCCATGAGGTCTCCCTCTAACTCCCTTTTCCTCCCTCTCCTCTGGAAATGGAGGCTTGGCCACTTGGAAAGCAGAAAGCAAGGGGTGAAAGTACCAAACAGTCCCAAAACCACATTGATTTCTTCTCTGGGCAACTCCATGAGCATATCCCTAAATACTTTATCCAGCTGTCTGATAGAAGCACTTGAAAACTGACCATATTAATAGAGGGATTGGAAGGAGAGGAAGAAGATGGTTTACTGGTTTGTGCCCAAAGAGGTTTCTTCCCCTTTGAGGTGAAACTGCAGGGAATGAATGGCAGCTTACACCTGTAAAGGTGGGGATGATGGTGAGGATAGAGCACTCCTGCCAGCAGTCGAAGTCCACACTGTTATGACTGCTCCATTTTCCACTACACATCAGGCAGTGTGTGGGGGTGAATGAGCAAACAGATTGCCTGCGAAGAACGTTGCTGCAGAAGGAGGAGAGTTCAAATGGTTCTTTGCTCCTTCTCCAGCTCAGCTTAAAGTTGGGAGCACAGCTTCTTCCCTCCCAGCTTCTTAGAGCTAGAGGAATGACCTTTAGTCCAGCCTCCCACCGAGTTGGGCACCCATCCATGTTGAACAAAAAAACATCAAACCTAGCTCAGCTGTCACTACCCTGTAAAATGACTAAAAACAGTTATTTTGTTTCAGTAATTAATAGTTCCAGTGAAAACATGGTTTTATGTTACAACAGAGTCTACAATAATAAAATTGCTTTACATGATTGTGGAAATACAGCTAAATGGCTATATCTTTAACTTGGAGTAAGTGAAATGTTGGAGATATCTATACTTTTTATTTTTATGGAGCTATGTTAATTTTTCTGCCTGGATTCTTGAGAATAAGATTTTATTACATTTATTTAATCCATTTGTCACCTTGACAAAAATATTCTGAAATTGAATTGCTATTGGATAAAGCTTTTTTCATTAATTACTAAAAAATATCTGTTTCTTGGTGTAATAAGCCAATGAAGTTCAAGCAGAGTATATTTCCAATGGTTTAGGTATACATGATGTTTTCATGCACTGAGCATAATCTTTCTCATTACTGGTTTGTCACATGCACTGTACTTTGATGGAAGAATTATATTAATGTAGTGTTAAAAGTTGCAACATTAAGTACTCATTCAGCAGATGCCAAATGGTAAGGTTGCATTCACAAGCTTCACTTCTCCATCTTATAGGATTCATACACGTAGCATCTTGTAGTACTTGTTGTGTATATGAGACAGAGTCCATTAAAGTAATTTATATTCAAGTTGCAATTCACAAGATTGTAATACAAATTGTAGGATATTTTATTTATGAAATAATTCTAAATACATTTTATAATACAGTAACTATATAGTTGCACTGAGCAGTGAAAGCAGTACTGTATATACTGAATGTATAATGCACTTACAATTTAATTATACTGCAATCATATTTTGATAGCTACAGTTAACTACTGGGCTGATGTACTCAGTACCCTTTAATTTAATACATTATCCTGTAATTACTTTGTGTGACGGGGTCGGGCCAGATGGCTATAGGAGAGTAATAGAAGGCAGATATATTAGCCCCAGGCTAAGTAGGTCCCTTTTCCCTGGGTAAGGTAACAGGGAAGGTTCCAGAACAATCAGGAACCTTCTGGAGACAATTAAGACAGACAGGCTGATTAGAACACCTGCAGCCAATCAAGAAGCTGCTAGAATCAATTAAGGCAGGCAATCAGGGCACCTGGGTTTTAAAAAGGAGCTCACTTCAGTTTGTGGTGTGCATGTGAGGAGCTGGGAGTAGAGGCACTAGGAGCTGAGAGTGAGAACGCGGACTGTTGGAGGACTGAGGGTACAAGCATTATCAGACATCAGGAGGAAGGTCCTATGGTGAGGATAAAGAAGGTGTTGGGAGGAGGCCATGGGGAAGTAGCCCAGGGAGTTGTAGCTGTCGCACAGCTGTTCCAGGAGGCACTCTAGACAGCAGCATTCCACAGGGCCCTGGAACCCGGAGTAGAGGGCGGGCCTGGGTTCCCCCCAAACCTCCCAACTCCTGGTCAGACACAGGAGTTGTCGACTTGGACTGTGAGTTCAGAAAAACGGCCAAGCTGAGGGCTGCCATGAAGCTCCAAGGCGAGCAAATCTGCCAGTAAGCACAAGACCCACCAAGGTAGTGCAGGAACTTTGTCACATTTGTTATACTTTTTACATATATATTCCTAATACATGATCCTATAACCAGAAGATTAACTACCTGGATTACACTTTATAATTACACTGTAACTGCAGTCATTTCCTGGTATCTTAACTGTCTACCATATTAAGCATAATTCACAATGGTGCACAGTATTAAATAGCAGCAAAAATTTGCTGATAACTCTGTCTGGTAATATGACTTCTCTTTTGTAAGTGACAATTTCATTGACATGATCTATATTATACAAAAAAGTAAATTTCAGATGTAGTAATTTAATGAAAAAAGAAAAGGAGTACTTGTGGCACCTTAGAGACTAATAAATGTATTTGAGCATAAGCTTTCAAAGCTTATGCTCAAATAAATTTGTTAGTCTCTAAGGTGCCACAAGTACTCCTTTTCTTTTTGCGAATACAGACTAACATGGCTGCTACTCTGAAACCAGTAATTTAATGAAAATGTGTTGTTTTCAAGAATTGTGTCTGCTGTGTTAATATTAAATGTGTGTGTCATATTTTCTTGCTAAAGTAAATTTGTTCATGGACAGCATTATAAAATAAAGACAAATGGCAAAGGAATATATAAAAAGAAAAGTATGTGCGTTTCAAAAACAACTTGCTCCCTACAATTGCTATTATGTGAAATTGTACATGTATGATTTTGGCCAATATACAAGTTCTGCTTAAATGACTTTAAAGATTTCAAAGTTTAGCAGTATGTCCCAGTAAGGAACAATTGTCAGTTCTGACATTTGCTTGATGGATTTTGGTTGCTTCATGCAACTTGCAGAAGTTTTGTGCTTCCATCAGGGAAAGGGAACCTAAAATATTTATGACATCGCCTCTGTGAATTTACAAATATTTTATTCACATAAAGCTGTATATTATCTATCTGTTTTTATAGAATAAAAACTTGAAGTATCTATTCATTTTAAAAGCTTTACTTTTCACAATTTTATTTTGTTACTCATCCTATTTTTTTTCTCATTCTCTGAGCTAATTGATTTAATTAACATTTCTTTTATGGGAGAAAAGGAACGTCTTATTTCTGAGAGGCTCCAAGAATAGAAATAGTACATGTGCAAAGAAAATGAAGTTAGTTGCTTCCAGATAGCTAAATGGTATCTTGAAATTTTATGTACTTTACTATGTGTATTATTTAAGCGTAAAGTTCTGCCATTGGATGCACATTTGCATCTCTTATTTGCATTGATTAATAAACCGCTATAGGAATTTTAGTTGTGCACTCTTAACCAGCCTTAATAGAGTTTGTTGCATTTAATCATTTTTTTATTTTATATGAAACATAAAAAGACAAATTATGGGGAAATACCAAACCAAAACTCTAAAGAACAAAATGATCAACTATCATACTATCTTCATCCAAGATTTTTATATAACTTAAAGCAGACAACTTACATGTATTTTTCTTGGGTAATTTTTCCTTTCCTCCTCACAATATAAGGAGCTGTAAATGTTTTTAGTCCAACTATCTTTCAAGTCCAGCATAATATTAGCAGATTATACTGTGTATTAAATCTGTTTTTCTTTCTGTTTTGAAGGCATCAAAGCTTCCAATGTCAATAATTATAGTAGGAGTTGGACCAGCAGAGTTTGATGGTAAGTGTTCTGGTATCAGTATGTTTTTCCTAAAATGCTTATCCCTTATATTTCAATAATATATGGCTCTTCAAATAAATTCTGTGATTTTTAAAGAACATCATAATATGGAACAAGCTATGAACGATGTTGAAGTTTCCAGCTGACTTGATTGATAGCTCAACATGCTTACAACCCTGCATGTGGAGTTATATTGCCCCTAAGAACACCTGTTCAGTTCACAGAACCATATGTGGGCTCTTCATTTATAATGCTCCACAAGCTGTTACGTAAAAAAGAGAAAAGTGGGTATGCTCAAGAAGTTTTGCTGAACAGATAGTTATTTGTGCAGTTTAAGATGGCTGGTAGTATTGACTGTGTGTCTGACCCTTCTAACAAAAGAAATAAAAGAACTCCGAGTAAATTTAAGATATTATCTAGATTATATTTAATTTTCATATAATAAATGTGATTATATTATTATCACTTATTTGGGACTAGCATCATTTAGCAACAGTGTTGGGAGACTAGTACAGTGTGAACAAAAAAGTACCAAAATTATTTTAAAATTCTTCCAAACTTTTAGAGCAGAATCCTGACCCTCGATCCCCAGACAGGTACAAAAAACCCTAAATGCAGCCAAAGCAACATCCAAGCTGTAGAGAGGCCACCTGAGTGGGCCTGCACTCCCCTAGTATTCCACAAAGTTACATTCTGTGGCAGGTATCAGCACTTCAACACAGAGCTGTCAGGGGAAGAGCAAGAAGTGTCCAGTTGGTCTACAAATATGAGACCTATTGAACATCATCCCTTGACCCCTTAGAGAGCCAGAGAACAGGGGCTACAGTTGCTACTGCAGCCCTGAGGTTGCAGTTGTAGCTCCAGAAAACGTTGACCTATATTTATGCTTGGCAGAACTCGATGGTTACTTTTTTTGTATAATTTTAACAGAAAATATCAGTTTGTTTTTAAGCATTTTTTTCCTCTGTTTATCAATTATATTTTCACTGTTGCATAGAATTATGGGATTTAAGCATTTTTTTTCTTTTTTTTAATCTATTTGAATTTTCATACTTGCAGTAAATTAGAGGATGACAGACAATAATTATTCAATGACAGTAGATGTTGAGATTCAAAAAGTTAAAGCTTGATAACCATTAAAACACAAATTTTCAATATCAGATATCAAAATATACAAAGTAAATATCATTAAATCAAATATTAATATGTTCTCAAGCAACATTTTTCTTACTTTACCTGTCTAAAATTTGATTATCAATGGAAGTATTATTTTTATTTGGTTTATGTGTGTGTGGTGAAATTGACATTTACTGATTAAAACATTTAGTCTTTCCATGTCTGCCTATATTTGTAAAAAATGGATATGTTTTCATTTGTCTTCAAGCAAAAAGAAGCCATACTTGCAATATCTACAATACATAAAAAGTGTGGCAAGTTAAAAAGTGACCATCGCTAATAGAGAATAGAACTTGCAATTCATGTACTTATAATTGTCTGTCAGAGGATTAAAGTAATGGCCCTATTGGATCAGTCCAATGGTCCAATTAATGCTATATTCTATCTTAAACTGTAACCGGTACCAGATGCATTAGTGAAAGGTGCAAGAAACCCTGAAGTGGCCAATAATGAAATAACCTGCTCATAGGAGAAATGTTGTCCTCCATTAGAGGTTGGCTTATACCCGAGAAAGAGAAAATAAACCTAGGACTCAAGTCCAATAATGAAACCAATAAGACAAGACTAGAAAAAGTAGATGTCAGCAGAATAAGGTACCGAAAAGTAGGGTCAGCAGAATAAGGTACCTACTATCAAGTTTCACACAAACTGAGTGTCCAGAAATAACAACTCCATTTTTACCTCCATGCCAGTCCTGGAAACACTGATCCAGTGGTACCATCAGGCACCACAAGGATCAAAATACATGCCCTGCAGGAATTGTAATCCCCATGCACCTTACTAAACCATATGGCAGTGATGAATACCTGGTTGTCTACATGTGGACTAACAGGAAACTTTACCCATTTTTATATTTTCTTTTAATCACTCAAAAATTTGCTATGAATCTTGAAAAGGGCTTCCTGATATTAGGTGGGGATGAGGATTAGACCAATTTAAAAAGGAGGATATATTGTAGCAGAGCACTGATAGGCTATTCTGATAGGAGAGGAGTGTCTTTCTATCCTGAACTGGAGGAAACTAAGTATTTTTCTTCATTTTCTTCAGTGCCTAAACAAGGGGGGGGGGGGGAGTTGAAAACAAGAGTCTGCTATTAATTAGCCAGCAGATAAATCTCCAGAGCATTTTCTCCCTACAAAAGAACTTGGGAACCATCAGTTACAGAACTACGGGCAGTTCTCTCAAATAGAACCCACAAACTTAAATAACATTTACAGCTATGAGTAAAAAATGATAATCCAATGCTGTAGGCTGATCAAAGGATAGAACTAGAGCTGTCCAAAACTTGGGTTTTCTGGATAGTGAGAAATTGATATTTCAGAGATTGGATTAATTCCAAATCAGACCAAAATCAAATTTTTCAAAATTTCTTATGAGCCAGAAATCCCCCAAAATACTGAAAACATAAGCACATGGTGTTTCCCAAACAAAATATGTCCCCCAAGAACAGCACCTCTGACTGAGACTGATACTATCCGTTTCACCATTATTATCGGCCGTGGAGCTGACAAGAATGTCAATTTCAGTCAGTAGCTGCTCGGCTCCCAGAGTCTATGGCTCCGGGGCAGACACACCATATAGACTTCCCTGGACTCAGGGCTTCCAGATGCCTGGGCCAGCAGGCTCCTTAGGCTGCCCACTTGGGATTTGGGCAGCCCAGGGAGCCAGCTAGCATAGGCATCTGGAAGCCTTGAGTCAGTCCACATGGCAAGGCTTCCACAGATCCTGGGAGCCCACCCTAGGATATCCAAGCTCCCAGCACAGCAGCCAGGGGCCTGGAGGCCAAGAGCCTCTAGGGTTTCCAGGCTTCCAGCTCCACAGAAGTCCACATGGTAACGCTACCACAGACCCTGGTAGCTGGGAATCCTTGGTCCCAGAGCAGTCCATATGGCAGAGCTGCAGACCCTGGAAGCTGTGGGGCAGTCCACAGGGTGGGTCTGCCTCAGAGCCACAAATCCTGGAAGCCCTTGTCCTGGGGCAGTCTGCCTGGTGGGGCTGGTTTGTTCCTATGGTCCCTGGAACACCAGGATCCCCAATCAGAGGGCAGTCTACATGGCAGGGTTGTCCTGGAGCCTTGGACTGTAGAAGCCCATGGTCCCCAGCAACCCACTAGGTGAATAAGCAGGGAACCTTACAAGGTCCAACAGAACATTGTCTGAGAATGATCAAAAGTTCATTGAACTGGACTTGCTTCTGTAAGACATTTCAGGTTTGAAAAATAGTACATTTCCTTTCAACCAGTTCTAGATAGAACAACTTGCAAACCAAATTATATCCAGAATGTTGAGTATTTTAAAGACTTCAGAATATGGTGCATCTCATTAAAAATATAACACTTGTACAATTAGCTTTGAAACTGTTTTTTCAATCCATCTCTATAGAATAGATGTGATGCCACAAAACTCTAACTTGGAGCTCAATTCAGTGGTCCTGATCACAGCACTTCCTGATGTCTTCTGGAAGTAGTTTACAAAAAAAAGTAATTTATGGTTGAAGGAAAAAAACTTCTAATCTTCCTAGACTTTAGATACTTTTTGTAAACGATTTTCTTCTCTGCCAGGTCATAGTACTAATCACTTATGGTATTTCTACTTCAGTTTTGTTATCAGCTAAGCTTCAGGTGATAGATACAGCAATGATATCCTCAGCAGTAAAACTGATGGAAAAAATCAAAAAGCAAAAAATGAATGTCTGAGGAATCAGAGGCAGTGGATTTGCACAGGTGTCACTTAGAGCAGATTTTGACCTGCAGAACTCTTATTACTCTTTCTGATGTACAAGAAAGAAAAAAAATCAAACTTCAATTTATATTCCAGGTTGAATTCATGGGAGAAAAAAAAATTATTTGTAAACTAAGTGCATTTGCTCTCAAAATCATTGAGAGACCATAAAAGTGTAGTGCCATTTTTAGTCACTTTTTAGAATAGAAAATCACTTTAATTTTTCTAATTCTATACATGTGGAGTCTGATTGTTTATTAGTGTGGTGCAGATATTCACATTCAAATCAGTTATGACTTGTCAAATTAAAAAATTACGTAAACACTGAACAAATTCCTTACCTAAAGTGTTAAACGATCAATTTACTATCATAATCTTCAAGAGTTTGTTACTACTAGACAATGGCAGTCATTACATTTCCAGATATAAGTTTGAATCACTCCTGCCTCATGCCATACTGAAAGATGTCAAAGGCTAAGGAAAAAGATTTCTTTACCTGAGAGAGAAATAGAGAATAATTTGTGAAATTTATTTGATTGATAAAGTTCAGTTAATTGAAGGAATGGGAGTTAGAAGAGTATCCTACACTCAAATTTGGGTATAGGGCTACAGTGCTGCTTCCATGTTACTGCAACTACAGAAAATGTTGGGGTAGGATTTAAATGATCCAAAAAGTTTTGTACTGGCTTTCCATATGAGGGTTTATTTTGTGCTAAAGAAGTAAATAAAACTAATAAAGTTAAGAAACAGATTGTTCCGTGAATGATAGGAGAGTGCAAATTAACTGTTGTACCTTATATATTTTGTATAAAGGAGGATCTTAAGAGGTGCCTTAAATTAACAGAAAGAAAGATGACTTGTTGCTCTGGGTTCAGAAGGATCTAAAATTTCTTTTTGATAACATAGTTTTGTTGGGTGGCTGAAATGGCAAGTGGATAAACTACTTTTTTTTTTTAAGCTATGGAAGAATTGGATGGTGATGTAGTCAGAATCTCGTCAAGAGGAAAATATGCAGAAAGGGATATTGTACAGGTGAGAGAGAAAAATTATTACTAATGTGCATTGATAAAAGTAAAAATAGTTCAAACTGAAGTATTTTGTATGTACTAGGGATATTGATGTATAAAATTTAAGAATGCATTAGATATTGGCCGATGATGCATTTCCCATTGAAGAAAGTGTTCAAAACAAGTATGCACCACCTAGTATCATAATTCATGTTAATAATTCAGTTATTATATAGAGATGAAATCAAGACAAGCAAGGCTGACTAACTACATGATACATTAGAATTAATAATGACCTTTTATCTGTTTTAGCCTCATAATGTAGTATTGTACTAATGTTTGTCTTTCCACTTTTTTCCTGATTAACAGGGAACACTTCCCTAGGAATGAGTGAACAATAAGTAAAGACAAACAGAAGTCAAACTACACTTGCACTCTGTAACACTAGACATAGGGCCCTACCAAATTCCTGGTCCATTATGGTCAATTTCACAGCCATAGGATTGAAAATTGATAAATGTAACGTTTTCAGATGTTTAAAACTGAAATTTCACAGTGTTATATTCGTGGGGGTCCCAACCCAAAGGGGGATTGTGTTTGTGGGGTTGCAAACCTGTAGTGGGGGGGGTCATAAAATTTTAACCCTCACTTCTGTGCTGCCTTCAGAGCTGGTCTACAGAGCTGTCGCAGGAGGTTCCCACAGGTGGACATGGGTCTGATCTCCTCCTGCTGCTAGTCTTGGCCATCCTGGGAGTGACAAGACTTGCTCTTCCTCTACATGGCTGCTTTTGGGTACCTCTCCCAGCTGCAGAAAGCTCTGCACTCCCCACCCACACACACACGCACACTGCTTGCCCCCATTGCTTTGCAGGGGGAGGGGTCACTGAACAGGGTGTGCCCCCCTTCCAGATGCAATTTATTATCTTGTTTCAATAAAATAAAGAAAAGTCATGTGAACTGGATACTTTACAGCAACAAATAACACTCAGGGCTCAACTCCCTGGTTGGTAAATACGGGCATCTGAGACAGTTTTGTAGAATAGTGATCTCAATTGGTAGCCTCAGACTTCAGAACCACAGCCTTAAGTTAACAAAAACAAGTGGGGGGAGGATTTCCAGCTGTATTAATTTATGCTACTGATTGGCTGGTATTGCATCTCAAAGTAAAGTGTTGGCTCACTCAACCAGGTTTCAGGCAACTTCCACAGAATTTTTGGCTCATGTTCTCATGCTAAACATTTGTAGGGTAGCAACCTGGTTGTTGGTCCATCCATTTGCCTCTCATTATGCCATAGAATCATAGAATATCAGGGTTGGAAGGGACCCCAGAAGGTCATCTAGTCCAACCCCCTGCTCAAAGCAGGACCAAGTCCCAGTTAAATCATCCTAGCCAGGGCTTTGTCAAGCCTGACCTTAAAAACCTCCAAGGAAGGAGATTCTACCACCTCCCTAGGCAACGCATTCCAGTGTTTCACCACCCTCTTAGTGAAAAAGTTTTTCCTAATATCCAATCTAAACCTCCCCCATTGCAACTTGAGACCATTACTCCTCGTTCTGTCATCTGCTACCATTGAGAACAGTCTAGAGCCATCCTCTTTGAAACCCCCTTTCAGGTAGTTGAAAGCAGCTATCAAATCCCCCCTCATTCTTCTCTTCTGCAGACTAAACAATCCCAGCTCCCTCAGCCTCTCCTCGTAAGTCATGTGCTCTAGACCCCTAATCATTTTTGTTGCCCTTCGCTGTACTCTTTCCAATTTATCCACATCCTTCTTGTAGTGTGGGGCCCAAAACTGGACACAGTACTCCAGATGAGGCCTCACCAGTGTCGAATAGAGGGGAACGATCACGTCCCTCGATCTGCTCGCTATGCCCCTACTTATACATCCCAAAATGCCATTGGCCTTCTTGGCAACAAGGGCACACTGCTGACTCATATCCAGCTTCTCGTCCACTGTCACCCCTAGGTCCTTTTCCGCAGAACTGCTGCCGAGCCATTCGGTCCCTAGTCTGTAGCGGTGCATTGGATTCTTCCATCCTAAGTGCAGGACCCTGCACTTATCCTTATTGAACCTCATTAGATTTCTTTTGGCCCAATCTTCCAATTTGTCTAGGTCCTTCTGTATCCTATCCCTCCCCTCCAGCGTATCTACCACTCCTCCCAGTTTAGTATCATCCGCCATCTCTCAACAATAGAGAGAGAGTGCCAGATTTGGATAGGTAGTCCTAGATTCATAGATACTAAGGTCAGAAGGGACCATTCTGATCATCTAGTCCGACCTCCTGCACAGCGCAGGCCACAGAATCTCACCCACCCACTCCTATGAAAAACCTCACCCATGTCTGAGCTATTGAAGTCCTTAAATCATGGTTCAAAGACTTCAAGGAGCAGAGAAGCCTCCCTCAAGTCAACCATGCCCCATGCTACAGAGGAAGGCGAAAAACCTCCAGGGCCTCTCCAATCTGCCCTGGAGGAAAATTCCTTCCCGACCCCAAATATGGCAATCAGCTAAACCCTGAGCATATGAGCAAGATTCACCAGCCACATACTACAGAAAATTCTTTCCTGGGTAACTCAGATCCCATCCATCTAATCCATCCATCTCCATCCCATCTCAGGGGATTAGTCCTATTTACCCTGAATATTTAAAGATCAATTACTTACCAAAATCCCATTATCCCATCATACCATCTCCTCCATAAACTTATCAAGTAGAATCTTAAAACCAGATAGATCTTTTGCCCCCACTGCTTCCCTTGGAAGGCTATTCCAAAACTTCACTCCTCTGATGGTTAGAAACCTTCGTCTAATTTCAAGTCTAAACTTCCTGGTGGCCAGTTTATACCCATTTGTTCTTGTGTCCACACTGGTGCTGAGCTTAAATAATTCCTCTCCCTCTCCTGTATTTATCCCTCTGATATATTTATAGAGAGCAATCATATCTCCCCTCAACCTTCTTTTAGTTAGGCTAAACAAGCCAAGCTCCTTAAGTCTCCTTTCATAAGACAAGTTTTCCATTCCTCGGATCATCCTAGTAGCCCTTCTCTGTACCTGCTCCAGTTTGATTCATCCTTTTTGAACATGGGAGACCAGAACTGCACACAGTATTCTAGGTGAGGTCTCACCAGTGCCTTGTATAATGGTACTAAAACCTCCTTATCCCTACTGGAAATGCCTCTCCTGATGCATCCCAAAACCGCATTAGCTTTTTTCACAGCCATATCACATTGGCGGCTCATAGTCATCCTATGATCAACCAATACTCCAAGGTCCTTCTTCTCTTCCGTTACTTCAAATTGATGCGTACCCAACTTATAACTAAAATTCTTGTTATTAATCCCTAAATGCATAACCTTACACTTCTCACTATTAAATTTCATCCTATTACTATTACTCCAGTTTACAAGGTCATCCAGATCCTCCTGTATAATATCCCGATCCTTCTCTGAATTGGCAATACCTCCCAGCTTTGTATCATCTGCAAACTTTATTAGCACACTCCCACTTTTTGTGCCAAGGTCAGTAATAAAAAGATTAAATAAGATTGGTCCCAAAACTGATCCCTGAGGAACTCCACTGGTAACCTCCCTCCAACCTGACAGTTCGCCTTTCAGTAGGACCCGTTGCAGTCTCCCCTTTAACCAATTCCTTATCCACCTTTTGATGTTCATATTGATCCCCATCTTCTCCAGTTTAACTAATAATTCCCCATGTGGCATGGTATCAAATGCCTTACCGAAATCTAGGTAAATTAGATCCACTGCGTTTCCTTTATCAAAAAATCTGTTACTTTTTCAAAAAAGGAGATTAGGTTGGTTTGGCACGATCTAACTTTTGTAAAACCATGTTGTATTTTGTCCCATTTACCATTGACTTCAATGTCCTTAACTAATTTCTCCTTCAAAATTTTTTCCAGGACCTTGCATACTACAGATGTCAAACTAACTGGCCTGTAGTTACCCGGATCACTTTTTTTTCCTTTCTTAAATATAGGAACTATATTAGCAATTCTCCAATCATTCGGTACAACTCCTGAGTTTACAGATTCATTAAAAATTCTTGCTAATGGGCTTGCAATTTCAGGTGCCAATTCCTTTAATATTCTTGGATGAAGATTATCTGGGCCCCCCGATTTAGTCCCATTAAGCTGTTTGAGTTTCGCTTCTACCTCAGATATGGTAATATTTACCTCCATATCCTCATTCCCATTTGTCATGCTACCATTATCCCTAAGATCCTCTTTAGCCTTATTAAAGACTGAGGCAAAGTATTTGTTTAGATATTGGGCCATGCCTAGATTATCTTTAACCTCCGCTCCATCCTCAGTGTTAAGCGGCCCCACTTCTTCCTTCTTAGTTTTCTTCTTATTTATATGGCTATAGAACCTTTTACTATTGGTTTTAATTCCCTTTGCAAGGTCCAACTCTACTCGACTTTTAGCCTGTCTCACTTTATCCCTACATGTTCTGACCTCAATAAGGTAGCTTTCCTTGCTGATCCCTCCCATCTTCCACTCCCTGTATGCTTTCTGCTTCTTCTTAATCACCTCTCTAAGATGCTTGCTCATCCAGCTTGGTCTACAACTCCTGCCTATGAATTTTTTCCCCTTTCTTTGGATACAGGCTTCCGATAGCTTCTGCAGCTTTGATTTAAAGTAATCCCAGGCCTCCTCTACCTTTAGAGCCATAAATTCTTCAGTCCAATTCACTTCCCTAACTAATTTCCTTAATTTTTGAAAGTCAGCCCTTTTGAAATCAAAAACTCTAGTTACAGATTTATTTTTGTTAATCCTTCCGTTCAGTTTGAACTGAATTAGCTCATGATCACTTGAGCCAAGATTATCCCCTACAACCATTTTTTCTATGAGGTCCTCGCTACTCACCAAAATTAAATCTAAAATGGCATCTCCTCTAGTCGGTTCAGCAACTACTTGATGAAGGAATCCATCAGCTATCGCATCTAGGAAAATCTGAGCCCTATTATTATTACTAGAACTGGTCCTCCAGTCTATATCTGGGAAGTTAAAGTCTCCCATGATCACGCAGTTTCCATTAGTATTTACTTGATTAAAAACATTAAAAAGGGCTCTATCCAAATTAGATCCCGGAGATCTATAGCACGCCCCAAGCACTATCGTAGGAGAGGCTCTACTAATTATCTTACCCAATGTAATTTTTGCCCAGACGGGCTCTGTCTTATCCATTGCATCGCTTCTTATTTCTTTACATTCTACCTCATCATTGATATACAATGCTATTCCACCACCTTTACCTTTATTTCTGTCTTTCCTAAACAGTACATACCCTTCAATACCTGTAGTCCAGTCATGACTACTATTCCACCATGTTTCTGTTATCCCTGTAATATCTGGTTTCACTTCCTGCACCAGTAGCTCTAGTTCCTCCATTTTGTTACCTAGGCTCCTCGCATTGGTGTACAAACATCTTAATTTTTGCTGTTTGGCCTCCCTCACATTTTGTACCATATTAGGCACAGTCATTCTACAGCCAGTATAACCTATTAGACTAGTATCCACACCAACCTCGCTCCCTATATACATTCTCCTACCCACAGCTGTATCCTTTCTTACTTCGTCTTCTTCCCTCTCAATGCTAAAATCTGGCGTGGAGATTACCTGGACATCTCCCCCAAATTCCTAGTTTAAAGCTCTCTTTATCAGTTGTGCCAGCCTTGATCCTAGAAGTCTATTTCCTTCCCTACACAGATGAAGTCCATCCCGAGAGAACTGTCCTCTGTCTGTGAACGCCTCCCAGTGGCCATACATCCCAAAGCCCTCCTTATAGCACCACTGCCTAAGCCATCTGTTGACAGTCATAATCTTGTCACACCTTTGTTGCCCTTCTCTAGGAAGAGGAAGGATCCCACTAAAGATCACCTGAGCCTCGATTTCCTTAAGCGTCTTCCCCAGCCTAGCATAGTCTCCCTTAATACTTTCCAGTGAGAATCTAGCCGTATCATTTGTTCCCACATGAAGGATAACTAGGGGATTCTTTCCCGCTCCCTTTAGGATCCTTTTCAACCTCAGGTCTACATCCCGCATCTTAGCACCCGGAAGACAGCACACCCTTCTATTCTCTGGATCAGCTCTAGTTACAGGCCTGTCTATTCTTCTCAATAAAGAGTCCCCGATCACATAGACCTGCCTTTTCCTGGTGACAGTGCTATTCTCTAGTCTCTCCCCTGTTCTCTCTGGCTGCAAGTTCTTTCCATTCCTATTTTCCCTTATAATCCTCTTCAACCCATCCTCTTCAACCCAACCCAACCCTTGGTGATCATATATTCCATATATGGGTATCCTCCTGGGGCTCATATTTGGTGTAGTCTCCCTTGACTCTTCCCCTTTTCCTATAGGACTAGCCTCTCTTGTCTTCTTCCTTACCCTTCCAGCTTCAACAAGTACCTGCTGAGCCCCTTCTTCATTTTCCAACTCTGCAAACCTGTTCCTAAGCTCTATTTCTCCTTCACTAGCCCGTCTTTTCCTCTGCCTGGTCCTTTTAGTCACATGCTTCCACTGACCACTTTCTTCACCCAGTCTCCCCTCAAAATTCCCCAGCCCTGCTTCCATCTGTGAGTCTGAGCTTTTCCCTTCAGATATCTCATATGTTTGCTGCATCATCTGCTCAAACCCCTTCCTAAACTCAACGAGACTTTCCACCTGCATCTCCAAACCTCGGATCTTTTCCTCCATCAGCTCTATCAGACGGCATTTCATGCAGAAAAAACTCTTACCAGGTCCCCCCTCCAGGATCATGTACATACCACAGCTTCCACATCCAGTCATCCTCAATGTGTCTTCCACTACAGGAGTCACTCCCACGGCTGCCTCCGTATCTGTCATCGCCTTCCCACCTAAGTCCTGTTAATCTGGGAAACACAAGTCACACCAAGAAGACCACCTCCCCCCAGCAAAAGCAAATCCCAAACAAGCACCACAATACAAACTCCCACTCAAACTCTCCGTTTTACAGCTCTGTTTGCTAGCTCCTGTGCCGCTGCAGCTGTCCTACAAAGCCCTTTTCAAGTAGACTCCAAGCCACCCTCCAATTCAAACTGCTTGTGAGTCACCTACAATGGAATGGACATGTGCAATCACTCAAAGGTGAAAAAATAGTTACCTGCCTTTCTGTAACTATTGTTCTCCGAGATGTGTTGCACACGTCCATTCCATGACCCGCCCTCCTTCCCCTCTCTATCAGTGTCTTTTGGGTCAGAAGGAACTGAGGGTGTCAGGGGCAGCGCAACCCTTTATACCTTCATTCAGCGGTGTAAGGCACAAGAGGGGGCTCATGCTGCTTCAGTGGGCATTGCTGGGGGAAAAATCTCTGACAACTGTCAGTGGAATAGATGTGTAACATATCTCAAAAGAACAACAGTTACAGAAAGGAAGGTAACTTTTTTTTTCAATTGTTTTAGAAGTAGCTATTATTTCAGAAATGTAAGGAATATCCTTTTTTGTTTTCTGCAACATTTGGAGAAAATATCTGCTGGTTAAGACAGGCATGCCAAACTTGAGCCACAATGCAAATGTGATATTAAAATGTGCTGGAGTCTATTCTGGATTTTAGATTCAGTTTTGGCAAAAGGATGGCTATGAAATTGGGGATGGAGAGAAGACACAAAACTCCAAAGTAATCAGAGAAGAGAAATACTTTCTTCACCATCACTACCATAGCACTCATTCATTTATATTCACTATTAATTAGGAAAAACTTTTTCACTAAGAGGGTGGTGAAACACTGGAATGCGTTACCTAGGGAGGTGGTAGAATCTCCTTCCTTAGAGGTTTTTAAGGTCAGGCTTGACAAAGCCCTGGCTAGGATGATTTAACTGGGACTTGGTCCTGCTTTGAGCAGGGGGTTGGACTAGATGACCTTCTGGGGTCCCTTCCAACCCTGATATTCTATGATTCTATGATTCTATGATTAAGGCACCTCAGAACAAGATGCAGAGAAAATTTCTAGACACCATTAACAATTGCTTCTTGGAGCAGCTAATCCTGAAACCCACAAGGGAGACAATTCTTGATTTAGTCCTAACTAGAGCACAGGATCTGATCCAACAAGTGAATATAATTGAACCGTTCAGTAATAGCATCCAGAACGTAATTAAATTTAAAATCTTTGTTTGGGGGAAAATAACAAACCCACAATAGTAACATTTAACTTCTAAAAGGGGAACTATACACAAGTAAGGAAGACAGTAAAATGGAAATTAAAAAGAACAGTCACAAGAGTGAAATGCCTGCAAGCTGCATTTCAAAAAACGCCATAATAAAGACTGAATAAATAAATACACCAAATTAAAAAAACAGCAAGAGGATCAAAAAATGCCACCATGGCTAAACACCAGAGTAGAAGAGGTATTTAGAGGCTAAAAGGTATCCTTAAAAATTGGAAATCAAATCTTACTGAGAAAAATAGAAAGGAGCATAAATTCTGGCAAATAAGTCTAAAGGTACAAACAGGCAGGCCAAAGAAGAATTTGAAGAGCAACTAGCAAAAGAGACAAAAAAGTTTAAATGCATCAGAAGCAGGAAGTCTGTCAAACAATCAGTGGAGCCACTGGATGATCGAGGTTCTAAAGGAGCACTCAAGGAAGACGAGCACTCTTGCGGAAAAGCTAAATGAATACTTTGCAGTAGTCTTCACTACAGAGGATGTGAGGGAGAATCTCAAACCTGAGCCATTCTTTTTGGGTGACAAAACTGTCACAAATTGAGGTGGTGATAGAGGACATTTTGGAACAAATCAATAAATTAAACACTAATAAGTCACCAGCACCAGATTATGTTCACCCAAACATTCTGAAGGAATTCAAATATAAAATTGCAAAACTACTGATTGTGGTATATTGCTCAAATCAGCCTCTGCACCAGTTGACTGCAGGATAGCTAATGTGATGCTGATTTTTAAAAAAAGGCTCCAGAGGCGATCCTTACAGGCAATTACAGGCCAGTAAGACTAACTTCAGTCCCAGGCAAACGGGTTGAAACTAAAGGAACAGAATGATCAGATACATAGATGAACACAATATGTTGGAGAACAGGCAACACCGCTTTTGTAAAGGGAAATCATGCCTCACCTATCTACTAGAATTCTTTGAGGGTGCTGGAAAGCGTGTATAAATGTGATCCAGTTGATATAATGTACTTGGACTTTCAGAAAGTAGGCAGTCATGGGATAAGAGGGAAGGTCCTCTGATGGATCAATAACTGCATAAAAGATAGAAAATGAAGAGTAGGAATAAATGGTCAGTTTTCACAATAGAGAGCGGTAAATAAAGGGGCCCCCAATGGATCGGTCCTGAGACCTGTGCTGCTCAACATATTAATAAATGATGTGGAAAAGGACTGAACAGTGAGGTGGCAAAATAGGCAGATGATGCAAAATTATTCAAAATAGTTAAGTCCAAAACTGACTGCGAAGCGTTGCAAAGGAGTCTCACAAAACTCAGTGACTGGGCAATCAAAATGGCAGATGAAATTCAATGTTGATAAGTGCAAAGTAATGCACATTAGAAAATATAATCCCAAATATACATACAAAATGATGGGGTCACAAATTAGCTGTTACCACTCCCAAAAAAAAAAATCTTGGAATCATCATGGATAGTTCTTTGCCAACTTTTGCTGAGTGTGCAGTAGGAGTCAAAAAAGCTGATGGACTGTTAGGAACCATTAGGAAAGGGATTAACAAAAATATCATAATGCCACTATATAAATCCATGGTACATCCACATCTTGAATACTGTGTGCAGTTCTGGTTGGAGAAAATACAGATAAGGGCAACAAAATGATTAGGGGCCTGGAACATCTTCCATATGAGGAGAGATTAAAAACACCAGGACTGTTCATCATAGAAAAGAGATGACTTGGGGGGATATGATAAAGGTCTATAAAATCATGAATGGTGTGGAGAAGAAAGTGAACTAGGAACTGTTTACTTTTTCACATAACACAAGCACTGGGGTCACCCAATGAAATTAAATGGCAGCAGGTTTAAAAGGCAGTACTTCACACAATGCACTGTCAACCTGTAGAACTCACTGTGAATGCCAGAAGTATAGTTGGGCTCAAAAAGAATTAGAAGGATAGGTCCATCAATGGCTATTAGCCAAGATGGTCAGGGATGCAACCCCATGCTCTGGATGTCCCTAAATCTTTGACTGCCAGAAACTGGAACTGGATGACATGGGATGGATCACTCGATAATTGCCCGATTGAGTTCATTCCCCCTGCAACATCTGGCACTGGCCACGGTTGGAAGACCGAATTTTGTGCTAGATGGACCATTGATCTGACCTAGCATGGCCATTCTTATGTTCTTACATTGCTAATGTAAAATAGATGTAGAACGGAATCAAATTTATTTATTTTATAAAAATTTCAGTCTTTTATACATAATAAAGTAGCAAAAAAAAAATCAAGTCCTTTTATTTAAAAAGAAGAAATTGCCTTTGAAAGTCACCTTTAAAGCACTTTCTGTTTATATATTCTCCTTGGATCTACTAGCATCCTGGAAAGTCTTATCCTCTTGCATCAAGAGGATATGCATAAGGGGAAAAAATACACAAAATTATTTATAAGAAATTACTTTTGTGGGATGAAAAAGAATTGTTGCCTTTGCTCATCCCCATATAGGAAATTGGAAGTTAAATATGCCCTAATATAAGTCCTATATGGTATGATGAAACTAATAGCCCAGATTGTCTATTCCATTCCATTCATTCAGTGCTGCTCAGGCAGCAAAGTGAGTGGATTCTGGCTGCAAAGGGCCAGTGGAGAATCCCTGTTGTGCAAAAGAATTCTCTACTGGCAATAACTCTGACAGCAGTGTCTCCTCATATAGAGGTAGTGTTGAGAGAGTGATGGGGTATGACTGGGGTAGGATGCAGCAATGCTCCACTACACTAGTTCTCCACTGATATAAATTAGAAAAGCTTCTTAGTTGCTCTAATGAACCCTAGAGCTGGGTGGTGTAGGACCAGGAAGCTGCAAGTATCTCTCTTGAGTGTCTCCCCATCCTCATTCCCTGCAGAACTCTAGTGAGGGGAATAGATCCCTTTGAAAAGGACATAAGAATTGCCATACTGGGTCAGACCAAAGGTCCATCCAGCTCAGTATCCTGTCTACTGACAGTGGCCAATGACAGGTGCCCCAGAAGGAGTGAACCTAACAGATAATGATCAAGTGATCTCTCTCTCTCTCTCTCTCTCTCCTGCCATCCATCTCCACCCTCTGACAAACAGAGGCTAGGGACACCATTCCTTACCCATCCTGGCTAATAGCCATTAATGGACTTAACCTCCATGAATTTATCTAGTTCTCTTTTAAACCCTGTTATAGTCCTAGCCTTCACAACCTCCTCAGGCAAGGAGTTCCACAGGTTGACTGTGTGCTGAGTGAAGAAGAACTTCTTTTATTTGTTTTAAACCTGCTGCCCATTAATTTCATTTGGTGGCTGCTAGTTCTTATATTATAAGGAATTAACTTTTTCTTATTCATTTTCTCCACACCACTCATGATTTTATATACCTCTATCATATCCCCCCTTAGTCTCCTCTTTTTCAAACTGAAAAGTCCTAGCCTCTTTAAATCTCTCCTTATATGGGACCTGTTCCAAACCCCTAATAATTTCAGTTACCATTCTCTGAACCTTTTCTAATGCCTATATATCTTTTTTTTAGATGAGGGGACTACATCTGTACTCAGTATTCAAGATGTGGGCGTACCATGGATTTATATAAGGGCAATAAGATATTCTCCATCTTATTCTCTATCCCTTTTTTAATGATTCCTAACATCCCGTTTGCTTTTTTGACTGCCGCTGCACACTGTGTGGACGTCTTCAGAGAACTAGCCACAATGATACCAAAATCTTTCTCCTGATTAGTTGTAGCTAAATTAGCCCCCATCATACTGTATGTATAGTTGGGGTTATTTTTTCCAATGTGCATTACTTTACATTTATCCACATTAAATTTCATTTGCCATTTTGTTGCTCAATCACTTAGTTTTGTGAGATCTTTTTGAAGAACTTCACAGTCTGCTTTGGTCTTAACTATCTTGAGCAATTTAGTATCATCTGCAAACTTTGTCACCTCACTGTTTACCCCTTTCTCCAGATCCTTTATGAATAAATTAAATAGGATTGGTCCTAGGACTGACACTTGGGGAACACCACTCCATTATCCCTCTCCATTTTGAATATTTACCATTTATTCCTACTCTTTGTTCCCTGTCTTTTAACCAGTTCTCAGTCCATGAAAGGCTCTTCCCTCTTATCCCATGACAACTTAATTTATGTAAGAGCCTTTGGTGAGGGACCTTGTCAAAGGCTTTCTGGAAATCTAAGTACATTATGTCCACTGGATCCCCCTTGTCCACGTGTTTGTTGACCCCTTCAAAGAACTCTAATAGATCAGTAAGACATGATTTCCCTTTACAGAAACCATGTTGACTTTTGCACAACAATTTATGTTCTTCTATGTGTCTGACAATTTTATTTTTTTACTATTGTTTCAACTAATTTGCCCGGTACTGACGTTAGATTTACCAGTCTGTAATTGCCAGGATCACCTCTAGAGCCCTTCTTAAATATTGGTGTTACATTAGCTATCTTCCAGTCATTGGGTACAGTAGCTGATTTAAAGGACAGGTTACAAACCATAGTTAATACTTCTGCAATTTCACATTTGAGTTCTTTCAGAACTCTTGGGTGAATGCCATCTGGTCCCAGTGACTTGTTACTGTTAAGTTTTCTCAATTAATTCCAAAACCTCCTCTAGTGACACTTCAATCTGTGACAATTCCTCAGATTTGTCACCTACAAAAGACTGCTCAGGTTTGGGAATCTTCCTAACATCCTCAGCCATGAAGGCTGAAGCAAAGAATTAATTTAGTTTCTCTGCGATGACTTTATAGTCTTTAAGTGCTCCTTTTGTATCTTGATCATCCAGGGGCCCCACTGGTTGTTTAGCAGGCTTCCTGCTTCTGATGTACTTAAAAAACATTTTGTTATTACCTTTTGAGTTTTTGGCTAACTGTTCTTCAAACTCCTTTTTGGCTTTTCTTATTACATTTAATTTGTCAGTGTTTATGCTCCTTTCTATTTACCTCACTAGGATTTGACTTCCACTTTTTAAAAGATGCCTTTTTATCTCTCACTGCTTCTTTTACATGGTTGTTAAGCCATGGTGGCTCTTTTTTAGTTCTTTTACTGTGTTTTTTACTTTGGGGTATACATTTAAGTTGAGCCTCTATTATGGCGTCTTTGAAAAGTGTCCATGCAGCTTGCAGGGATTTCACTCTAGTCACTGTACCTTTTAATTCCTGTTTAACTAACCTCCTCATTTTTGCATAGTTCCCCTTTCTGAAATTTAATGCCACAGGACAAAGCAACAGGCAAAGTATGCCACCCTGTAACCACTTAAAAATATGTGTTTAGAAATGGAAAGGCTTGAAAAAGGCCTCTCAAGTAGAACCCATAAATTTGTGACATTTGTAGGTTACAACAGTGATGAAAACGGAGCGTAAATACCAATTGCAGTTGCTGTTATCCCAGTACTGGGGCAGTGAGCTGCTGATGAAGGGGGTGGAGGGGGTTTCTGTCACAGAAAGGGCTCTATCCTCATTTTGTAAATTAAGTAATAAATGGAAATAATCCAATACAAAACTATTATTAAATTTTGTCATGATAATTAAATATGTATTATCATTAATCAATCTAGAGCTAGAAATAAGTTGTTAATACTTAATTTTTATTACAGTAGCACCTACTGATTATGGACAGCTCAGGGCCCATTGCACCAGGCACAACTTGCACATATACTAAAAGATAATCCATAGCCCAAAGAATCTTAGACAAGATGCAGTGAATGTGACACATTTTGGGAATGGGAAAAGGATGAACAGGGTAGCAGTAACATGAGCAAGTTTTGTATAGATTAACTGTATGCAGAATTACTCATCACCTGGGCAGCCATTATCCATTTCAATTGTTCTATCGGTATCTTGGCAGAAATGAGTTTTAAGGAGGCAGTTGTAGGAAGATAAGGTGATAGCTTTACTGATTTTGATAGGGAGTTTTTCCTATGCATAAGGGGCAGCACACAGGAGAAAGATTGGGGTGATGTGAGAATGACCAGTCAAGTAGATGATTTTAGGAGCAGCAGAAACAAATTAGAGATAGTAAATACCTAATAAGACTACATGTGTTGTCAATACTATATCATTGTTTTCTAGAATAATAAGGAAGGGAACAGTTCATATTTATACCAAAAACATAGTATAAGGGATTAATGGCTCATTACAGTAGAGATTAGGATCAGCTGAAATGCTCTTTCCCATACACCTTTTCATGGAAGAGGATATATTCATCTGCCTGAGGCAACAGTGGCTTGACAAATTTGAAGTGTTGTGGAAGGCTTGCAATAATTACTATTATCTCATTATGGTTTACTTTTTAAAACATATGCAGTATGAAGCAAAATTAACATTCCTGCAGATACCTGCTTTAAGTTTATTAATTATCTAAAACAAAACTTTTCTATCTCTAAATCCCTTATTTCTATTAGGGCTGTCAAAAAAATAATAAAAATAATCGCAATCAATTGTGAGATTTTAAAGAAGTCATGATTTATCACAGTTTTAATTGCATTATTAAACGATAGAATACCAATTTAAATTTATTATAAATATTTGGATGTTTTTCTACATATTTAAATATATTGATTGCAATGACAACACAGAATATAAAGGGTAGAGTGCTCATTTTATATTATTTTAGTTACAAATATTTGCACTGTAAAAAAGATTAAACAGAAGAGATAGTATTTTGACAAAATATAAAGAAGGTGCCAATGTGAGATTTCTAAAGATAACTGCAGTACTCAACCAAAGGATTAAGAATCTGAAGTGCCTTCAAAAATCGGAGAGGGATGAGGTGTGGAACATGCTTTCAGAAGTCTTAAAAGAGCAACACTCCGATGTGGAAACTACAGAACCTGAACCACCAAAAAAGAAAATCAACC
Organism: Dermochelys coriacea; assembly: GCF_009764565.3. Classification (NCBI taxonomy): domain Eukaryota; kingdom Metazoa; phylum Chordata; order Testudines; family Dermochelyidae; genus Dermochelys; species Dermochelys coriacea. The sequence goes on along the minus strand of NC_050068.2, from coordinate 323,559,842 downwards.
TTCTGCTGGTGGCATCTGACTCAGATAATGAAAATGAATATGTGTTGGTCTGCACTGCTTTGGATCGTTATCAAGTAGAACCCGTCATCAGCATAGAACCATGTCCTCTGGAATGGTGGTCGAAGCATAAAGGGGCATATGAATCTTTAACACATCTGGCACATAAATAGCTTTCAACATCAGCTACAACAGTGCCATGCGAAAACCTGTTCTCACTTTCAGGTGACATTGTAAATAAGAAGCTGGCAGCATTATCTCCTGCAAATGTAAACAAACTTGTTTGTCTTAGCGACTGACTGAACAAAAAGTAGGACTGATTGGACTTGTAGGCTCTAGAGCAGTTCTCAACCTGTGGGCCTCGTGCGGCCCAATTAGCATGCTGCTATGGCCCAGCAGTGTGCTAAAGGCCCCGTGGCCCATGTGGCAGATTCTGGGCAGGGCCCAGGGTCCGGCTGCCCAGCCTGGCAGGATCCAGGGCCCCAGCCGCCCAGCCCTGCGCAGCAGGGTCCGAGGTCTGGGCTGCCTCCCAGACCCAGGATTCCACTCCTGGCCCCACTTTGTGAAGAGGTTTCTGGGCGGAGGGCAGCCCACAATGATAAATAAGTTGAGAACCACTGCTCTAAAGTTTTGCATTGTTTTGTTTTTGAATGTAGTTAAAAAAAGAAAAAAATCAACATTTGTAAGTTGCACTTTCACAATAAAGGGATTGCACTGCAATACTTATCTCAGGTGAAGTGAAAAATACTATTTCTTTTGTTTGTTTTTACAGTGAGAAGATTTGTAATCAAAAATAATAAAATAAAGTTAACACTGTACACTTTGTATTCGGTGTTGTAATTGAAATCAATATTTGAAAATGTAGAAAAACATCCAAAAATATTTGTAATAAATTTAAGTTGGTATTCTATTTTTATTTACAGTGCGATTAAAATAGTTTGTTTTGCATTAATCACTTGCATTAACTGCGATTGACAGACCTAATATTTATATTGTATGATATGTTTTCATATACACAATGGAATATATGATGTATAATGTATCTTTTTATTTTATTTTAGTTTGTGCCATTCCGGGATTACATTGACAGAAGTGGAAACTATATATTGAGCATGGCCAGACTTGCTAAAGATGTCTTAGCTGAGATCCCAGACCAGTTTCTCTCTTACATGAGGGTCAGAGGAATCAAGCCATCACCTGCACCACCTCCATACACACCCCCTCTTCATGTGTTACAGACTCAGATATGACTACTCCGAAATGATTAACATTTACCACAAACCATGTAGAGCTACTGAGTCAGTGCTTCAGTGCTGGTGCACTTCAAAGAACCAGTGAATTGAGACTGTTGTCTATCTGGATGAAGTAGTAGCTTGTGATAGGTTTTTGGATCGAAACAAATTCTCTTCATATACCAAAATTCTCAATATGGTTGCATGAGCAACTGAAAAGCTTTTAAACGCTATTGTCTTCGAGTCTCATTTTTTTTCCTGACTGAAAAAGCTACTTTTTCATTTATTTGTTGGGGGAAAGCACAAGTCACAGTTTCAACTCAGAAGATATTGTTCTCCCTGATTACTGTGTGTATATACATATATAGGAATGCAATTCCTCTGTATCAATGTTTACATGTTGCTACTTTTTAAATTTCAATACTTTTATAAATATTCTTAAGAATAAGAGTTTGGAATATTGAATCATGTGTCTTCTAACTTGCAATAGCTACAGCCACAGGAGAAGCAATATCTCTTTGAATGATTGTCCAGACAAATACAAGCGCAAAACTAAAGAAAAAGAGGACAACTACATTCATATTTCTCAATAACTGAATTGCTTCACGTAAGTGCTTAGTAGTCAGTTCATCTGTCAAAATTTAAAACAGTATTTGAGTATAAGATCCGGTGATGTGAAGACTATAACTGTATTTGACTTACTAATAAAGCTAAGCATAACTGTATTTGACTTACTAATAAAGCTAAGCCTCAGGAAGGGGGTTATGTATTTTTCAGAGATACTCCAATTTCTAAATTTATGTAAGTTTACATTTTTTAAAATAGGTTTTGCTGGCTGAATAGAACAATTGCATACTAAACGTAACGAAAGAAGAATTACCTCAAGTCCCATAGCTGACTGACTTAACTTAGTAGAATCATCTCATACTTTGCTTAATAGCATTTTGTGCATCTTAAAGCTATTTTCAAGTGATTATAACGGACATTTTATAATGAACCGTTTTAACGCCCATTTAAAATGTAAAGTTGTCATATATTGTCTAGATTGCCCATTCAAAGGGATGCTGGCTCTTAATATTTGGATTCATTGTTGTCACCTAATCACATTGCTATTTGAAGTGCACAGATGCTAATATTTCATGAATTAACTGGTTTAAAAATTGCACAGCCATATTGCTTTGTGCACAATAGTTTTGTGTATTTAAGTACCCAAAATTTACTATATGCCTGTTCGTATCTAATTATAAAATGTTTTGCATGTACAGTTTTTACAAGAAATTCACAGTATTGAGTATGTTTGTCAAAGATACATTTTATTTAGAATAAATGGCCTTAAATCTCACAAAATTCCTAGAAATGATTGTGAATTGCCTTCAAATTCTGTTAAGACTAAAAAATGTTTTATTTATCATTGTAACTACCTTGTAATGTGACTTTGTTTTCTTTACATATAACTGGTTTATTACTTTGTTTCTTAGTCCTATATGTTGTACAATACAGTATCAAGGTAAGGCACATTTTTTAAGCATGAACAAAGATTTTTTGCTGAAAAACATATTTGCAGTGTCAATGACATAACTATGTAAGAGCAGAATCTTCCATTTTGAAATATATTAAAACTTGAAATTAATCTCACATTGTATATTATTTTTTTCAGATAGCTATTCTGTCATGACAAGGACTTCTTTGTAAAAACAAATATTAACTTTATTTCAAACCAGTTTTTACATGAGAATGAAGTTAATTTTTTCACAAAAATATGAGATTTTTAGTGGGCTTATGTTGCGTGAATGAAATTTAATATCTGGCAACTACTGCTATTAAGGAGAGAACTTCATATAGACTATGCATCAATCTATATTGTGTTATTTTCCCTTCTATGCTGTGAATTAATTTTAAACATTCCATAATTTCTTTATAAGATGTTTTTAAACATTGCATCAATAAGCACTTCACAAGTAATTAAAGCAAATTAATATTATACAATGGTGCACCTCTGCTGTTCCAATATGATAGCTAAGTCTGTTGTTACACTTGTAAACCTATTGTAATGATCAACAGGATTTAACAGCTTTTTCATTCTCCAGCCCAAGCCACAGGTTGCCGTTTTTCTATCCTCTGCTCCTATAATTGTTTAGTTCTCTTTATATTTTTGATTCAGCAGATATCAGACTGTGTCCAGAAAGAGAGAGGCTTATGAGGGCTATTAAATATCTTAGACGTGACTCAGATAACATTTTATAAATGCACAGCATAGTGTTAAAGCTAATTTGATTCTTTACATGTTAGCAGTATGACAATTTTGAGAGGTATATAACCAAAACAATTTTTCCCCACAACATACACCCCCATTACAGCTGCACTATTTGAGGTTTATGTATGACTGTATTGGTCTTATCTAGCTACTACTGATTTATAAATCAAACAAAAATATGAAAAGTAAAATTAATGAATAAATGCAGGACCATCTCCCTAGTGACAAAAAGAAATGCAGGTTGGCGATATTCCTGAGATCAGTGGTGGGCAACCTGCGGCCCATGGGCCACACGTGGCCTGTCAGGGTAATCCGGTGGCAGGCCACCAGACAGGTTGTTTACATTTGCATGGCCACCCGCAGCTCCCAGTGGCCACAGTTCGCCGTTCCGGGTCAATGGGAGCTGCAGGAAGCGTCGTGGGCTGCAGGGACATGACATCTTAACTACAGAATTGGTGTGCATTTTTTAGATAAAGTGGAGGCAGCCATAATCTCTGCCTCCTTATTAAAAGAGATGAGATATTAGGATCCAAATTCACAAGAGGACTTAGATGCCTAACTGCCACTTTAGGCACATGAATCCCAGAATCAGTCCCCATGGGGATTCAAAAAGCCTCTGCTCAGATGCTGCCAAAGCTTGTAGGAGCCCAAACTCATTCTGTCCTAATTTTTGCAGAAGTCCCTTAGGTACTTATGTTTCTGCCTCTGTATATGCACACCATTGGCATCCAGATGCCTAAACCCCAAAGCAATGCACAAACAAGGAGAAGATAGGCATTCCTCCTACTAACTCACCGGCAGCACTCAAACTGGTAAGCAGGATCAAAGCAGGTCAGACTAACATCTGTATGGGATGATCTAGCTAGACTTGGTCCAATCTCAGTACAGGAGGATGGATCTGATGACCTCTCAAGGCCCCTTCCTACCCTACATTTCTAGGATTCAGTGAAATAGAGTAGATCAATGTGCTAAAATAAAAATTAGAAAAAACAAAACAAAACAAAATTTCTCTATTTGATAGTTCAGATCAATTTTAATTCAATAGAATTTATAAAAGCATTGGAGGCTTTCCAAGCACTCGCTAAATTTTCGTGTTCTCTCCAAGTGTATGTCAACCCTGGGAACTGATCCAGCAAATACAAAAGGAAAGGAAGCACAAGCAGCAGAAAAGTCAAAAAGACAAAAAGTGAGAAGGACTGAAAAACAAGTGAGGAAAAAATTACCAAAAAATCCCAGTTCTGACTGAAATAGGATACAGAGTTTCTTCTATTTTATGAAAGAGGAGCATGAAGTTTTTGGTCCATTAGTACTGTGATCTCTCCTTTGTGTTTTCTGCACTGATCAGTCTGCTAGTGATTACTTTGTGTTGAGCATCTTTCTCCCTCTTCTTTTTAGGCAATGTGGCCCTTCGACTTGACCTATACCCAACTTAACCTGACACAAGCAATGTGTAAATATTGTACAGAAAGCATATCAATAATACTTGTAATGCCATAATATTAATTCTGGTACCTCACACAAGCTAAATGCTCACGCATGGCTAATAGTTGCTGGACCAAAGACATGAATTGGAAATAGCACTGCCATCTTGGGAATGACAGACAGGAGAGTGGGCAGGGAGGTTGCCTTTTTGACATATACTACTCATCATGCAGAGAACAGTTGACAAGTGGAAAACAAAACCATTTTTAAATGTAGCCACCAAACAGTATATTCCTGATAAATCATCTGTAACGTTTATGGTGATAGTGAAACCTCCATATCATAAAAATAATTTCAAAGAGGAAGGAAAATACCTTATACATCCTTGAGAGGAAAACTTGAAACCTGTTATAGCCTCAAATTAATAGACTCAGTTGAACCAGGATGGGGTGGGGGTATAATATTATAGAAAGGGGCTCAGGGAAAAAATCAAAGTGAAAACAATATTTTCACTATTTGGTTTTGAAGGAAAGACCGAATAGTAAGAAGTGGTTCAGGACTATTTAGAAAAGCTGGACAAGCACAAGTCCATGGGCCCAGATGCGCTGCATCCAAGGGTGCTAAAGGTGTTGGCGGATGTGATTGCAGAGCCATTGGCCATTATCTTTGAAAACTCATGGTGATCGGGAGGGAAGACCCGGACGACTGGAAAAAGGCTAATGTAGTGCCTACCTTTAAAAAAGGGAAGAAGGAGGATCCAGGAACCTACAGGAGAGTCAGCCTCATCTCAGTCCCTGGAAAAATCATGGAGCAGGTCCTCAAGATATCAATTCTGAAGCACTTAGAGGAGAGAAAAATGATCAGGAACAGTCATCATGGATTCACCAAGGGCAAGTCATGCCTGACTAACCCTAATTGCCTTCTACAATGAGATAATTGGCTCTGTGGGTGAGGGGAAAGCAGTGGATGTTATTCCTTGCTTTTGATACGGTCTCCCTCAGTATTCTTGCCAGCAAGTTAAAGAAGTATGGGCTGGATGAATGGACTATAGGGGGGATAGAAAGCTGGCTCAGTGGGTAGTGATCAATGGCTCCATGTCTAGTTGGCAGCCGGTACCAAGCGGAGTGCCCCAAGGGTCAGTCCTGGCGCTGGTTTTGTTCACTCTCTTCATTAATGATCTGGAGGATGGCGTGGACTGCACCCTCAGCAAATTTGAAGATGACACTAAACTGCGAGGCGTGGTAGATATGCTGGAGGGTAGGGATAGGATACAGAGGGACCTAGGCAAATTAGAGGATTGGGCCAAAAGAAATCTGATGCAGTTCAACAAGGAAAAGTGCAGAGTCCTGCACTTAGAATGGAAGAATCCCATGCACTGCTACAGACTAGGGACCGAATGGTTAGGCAACAGTTCTGCAGAAAAGGACCTAGGAGTTACAGTGGATGAGAAGCTGAATATGAGTCAACAGTGTGCCCTTGTTGCCAAGAAGGCTAATGGCATTTTGGGCTGTATAAGTAGGGGCATTGCCAGCAGAGCGAGGGACATGATCGTTCCCCTCTATTCGACATTGGTAAGGCCTCATCTAGAATACTGTGTCCAGTTTTGGGCCCCATACTACAAGAAGGATGTGAAAAAACTGGAAAACGTCCAGCGGAGAGCAACAAAAGTGATTAGGGGACTGGAACACATGACTTATGAGGAGAGGCTGAGGGATTGTTTAGTCTGCGGAAGAGAAGAATGAGGGGGGATTTGATAGCTGCTTTCAACTACCTGAAGGGGGGTTCCAAAGAGGATGGATCTAGACTGTTCACAGTGGTAGCAGATGACAGAACAAGGAGTGATGGTCTCAAGTTGCAGCGGGGGAGGTTTAGGTTAGATGTTCGGAAATACTTTTTCACTGGGAGGGTGGTGAGGCACTGGAATGGTTGATGGTCTCTATGGATTCCAGAGTTGGGTGCCCATGTGTGTCATGCACCAGAGCTGGAACTGTTTTGTAGAATCATAGAAAATTAGGGTTGGAAGGGACTTCAGGAGGTCATCTAATCCAACCCTCTGCACAAAGCCCAATCCCCAACTAAATCATCACAGCCAGGGCTTTGTCAAGCCTGACCTTAAAAACCCGAAAGGAAGGAGATTCCAATACCTCCCTAGGTAACGCATTCCAGTGCTTCACCACCCTCCTAGTGAAAAAGTTTTTCCTAGTAGCGTCTATTGACCCACATGTGCATCATGTGTCATCCACATGTCTGCATCTGAGGTTATAAAAAGCCTTGCAGGTTGATGGCGCTCCAGTTCCCTTTTACTGCCATATGGCCAGAGTCAGAACTCCTCTTCCCCAGTGCTCTTAGCTTTGCTAAGAGAGCCCTTGTCTGTTTCTACTTTCATTTAAATAGTTGTTCAGGTTTTATAGTTGTATCTTGTAGTCTTGTAATGTTCTTAATTAGATAGGCTCCCCTGTTGGACTTCTTCCTCCAGTGAGGAGACAACCCACCCCACCCCTTCCAGGGATTATGCTTTGGCAAACCAGCTTCAAAAGCTGTGCTTTGTGCCCATGCTCCTTTTCGGTGAATGATAAGCACCAACGGTGTCTCCACCACCTTGGCGAAGCCCCACATCAGCACCCACTGTTCCATCTGCCACTCAGTCCTGCCTCAGACTCAGGAAGTTAGAGAACTTCACCTCCACACTTTTTTCTGATGGAGGAGGCTATAAGCCAATTTGCCCTTCAGATCTGGGACCAGCAGATCCACTGGAATGGTGCCCATCACCACCAGTGAGTGCCCCTCTTGCTGCCTCCTCAGTACCACCACATCTGCTGAAGCCGCACAGTAAGCATAAAAAGCACAGACATGGCCATAAGGGCAGCTTTCCCGAGCCAGACCCGGGGAGGTGAGAAGTTGCACATCGACCTGGCTGCAAGACAAAGATATCCCTTTGGGAACATAAAGAACAGTGAGAGAGAGAGAGAGACTTCATCTTTATCCTTCACCTTAGGGAGACAAAAAGAACAAGCAATTTGATCTCTGTCAATGGTCCTGTCCAGGCTGTCCAGTAGAAAGCTGAAAAGAAGACGGGGGCATGAGAGAAGCCATCCTCAACAAAGACCGTATTTTATTAAATTAAGTTTTAGAATTTTAGTTGTGTGTTTTCACTTTTATTTGCTTGTAATCGTCTCTACCTTTAGCACTTCTACTTGGTATCACTTAATACCTGCTCTCTTTTGTTAATAAACTTGATTTACTCTTGCTATAAGCCAATTCAGTGCTGTTTGAAGGGAAGGGTATATTTACCTCAGTTAAACTGATAAATTGTAATGTACTAACTCTAACAGAACAGCAAACTTAGTATTTTCTTTGAATGCACAGTGATAGGGTCTGTACATTGCAGAGAAACATCTCTGAGGACCTTGGGGGCTGGAATTCACTGATTGTTACCTGCAAGGCAGGGTTTTGACCAGGAGAGCCTTGAGCTTGCTGGTGAGAAAGACAGACTGGTGTGGCAGCATAGGTGCTGCCGCATCCTCTGGCTTGAAGTGCTTTCCATCATAGACAGTGTTTACAGTTTGGTTCAGTAGCTGTCAGCACCCCTGCTATACAAATTGTTCCAGTACCCCTGTGTGGCAGGGAGCTGATACAGTCTATCTGCCAGCAAAGCTCACTCTTGCTGAGGCAGAGAGGTAACACCAAGACTCACAGCTCTGGATATCCCTAGCAGTGTGTTATGACCCATCAAGTTACCTACATCACTTTTAGGTCCCTACATGCAGCACTACAGAGAACATCCCAACAGGGATACTCTGACCTCATGAATGCATGGCAGAGTCAAGGTCCGGGGTCCCAGCTGCCACCCAGCGGGGTCAGGCTGCGTGGTCGGACTCTGGGGTCCTGGCTGCCGCCCGGCCCCATATAACAGGCTGCAGGGATTGGGCTGCAGGGTCCCAGCTGCTGCCCAGCTCCACACAGTGGGGTCCGGGGTCATGGTCCCTCCTGCTCTGCTCCTGGCCCCACCCTATGGAGGGATCTCTGAGCAGAGGGCTCTGAGCATACAGGTTTGCACAGGGGTTTAGGTAAGGGGCCCTGTGGTTCTCCACCTGCGGCCCACTATGATAAATAGGTTGAGAACCACTGGACTAAAGTAACATCACACATGTGTTGCTTTGATTGTTTATGTATAATTGCTTCAGCACAAATGTAGCAATGAACCTACAACTAAATTGATAGTAATGTAGGCAAACAAGCAAGCCTGACAAAATTCCTTTAGACGTGTTCAAGTGGAGTGTGCTACTAGATGACAGGGGTCTAAACACCATAACAAGCTTTTCCTACTGTAACAAACTATTTCCCTCGTGTCTAATAAACTCACTGTTAATGGATAATATGTCTCTTGATAAAAGGAGAACAGAAATGTTTTTGGAGTTGGTGGAGTATAATTGCATAAACTTTATCAGATGCCCTCCCATGCGTACCTTTCACTGTCACTGTGCATGAATTCTCAGATAAAATCTTCCTCCAGGTGAAGAGAAAATCAGTTTACAGCGCCAGTTATGACTGTGCTACTGCTATCTACCAATAACCATCCTCAGAGCTGATGGTTTCCTTCTGAGGCTGCTATTTTCAGAGATGTATTGTTTTTTAGTGCCTCTATCTGGGAATACAAAAAGACATTTGTCTTAAACTGAATTCTCCTACACTTCTTAGGCTAGACATTCCTGATCACTGGGCATTTTTCTTTAATTTGTTTTTGTATAAATTTCCCCTGTATGCAGCAGTTTCCAATCCCTTCAAGAAATCTAAGGGGAACAGCACTTCTTTTGCATTTTACTTGGTCATGTCATCATGTGTATTTGTGATATGCTCAGTATAATGATGGAATCACAGCTGCTAATAAAATTAATTCACATATATTTCACCCTGCATCCCAAATGATATCCATTTCGGCAGATACATCTGTTTCCCTTTTAACATTGGTAAGCACAAGTCAGTGGCACTCTCTCCAGTCTCTGCAGAGATAATTTCTCTTGTCTCACTGAGCCCTATGGGTGAATACAAATACCAGGGAGCGGATGACACAGGTGAATGAGGAAAATCTTTGGATTACAATGGTCCATTATTTGGAAGGCTCTCTCTGTACTGCCTCATTCAAATATTACCCATCTGCCCTGACAATTAGTAAAAAAAAAAGACACATTTTAGTATATGCCTAAAACACTAATTAAGTGATTTCTGTTATATTGGTAGAAGTTGAGTAGAGGTTTAAAACCATGTTAGGTAAATTAAATTTTACACACATGTATGCGGTTTATCAATGTGTCACACCAAGACAACACCAAATTTAACAACAAACATGTCACTACTTAAAACCTACCTTACCAGTATGAGAATATGAGGACTATACAACATTTGACTTGCTTTCTGCGTCTGTCAGATCTTTAGGCATCTTTTCCCCTTTGTTTCAAATGTAAACAGAGGCAGTGGCAAAGTCATGCAGTTGAATACACTTCCTATCGCCCACCTAATGGATCTAACTAGGCATTTATACCGCTTGCGTCACTGTGGAAATGGAGCACATTTTCTAAATATTATATATATTATAGCCCAAATACTGTATCTCTCCAGTGTAGCCCCAGAGAGCAGTACCTCAGTCTTAGCTATTTTATGTCTCTCTCAGAACAGGTTTAAACCTTAGGCAAACAAACTATCGCTGAAGCAGGTAAGTGCGACAGCTGTCTCCTGGTTCCAGAGAAAGATAAGTGGCATGAGATGTCATGCTCACCAAGGAGAGGTGCCCTTTCAGGTAACATAGGCCAGTCTTGGGTATGATTTTGAACATGAGAACCGAAACATTAAACCTGGCCTGTTCCATTGGGAGCCAGGAAAGCAAGTAGAACACAGGGTGAGGAACTCTCATAGACCTGCATTACTGAGCAGATGGGACACTGTGTTCTGAACTGATTGCAAGTATCTTACAGTTAATGGCTGCATCCCTGGGTACAGAAAATTACAGTGGTTAAGCTTGAAGGTCATGCATGTGTGATCACAGTAGCTAGGCCAAAATTCAACAGGATGGGGCAGTCTTTTTGCCTGCCATCGATGGAAAAGTAAATTTTTAATGGTTTCCAGAAGCAGCAAGGATACCAAGCATATGCTGGAAAGCCAAGGAGAAAATATTAACAATATTACCAATGAATATATACTATGATTAAAATATACAACAGATACATTTATTATTATATATGGCTAAAATGCAGGCAAGTAGTTGTGACTACCTGAAAGCACCTTTGTATTAGCTGGGTTTGCAGAGCAAGCATAATGGGAAAGAGAGAACTTTCTTACGCGAGAGCAAAGGGGTGAGGCTTGAAATTAAGTGATCTGTTATCTGAAGAAAATTGATCATTCTGCTGTGCATCTGGCCCTTTGGCTCTAGGAGCAGGGATTTGACAAATGAAAAGCATATTAGCATTTCACATCAGGAATGATGGGCCTGCCAATGCCAGGGGGCTAAGTAGTGTATGAGCACAGTAAATGAATCTCAAACTACAATACAGTAGAATTAATGCAGCAGCTCTACGTTTGCTTGGAACAGATTTGCAATGAAAAGTAGCCTTCATAATTTTAATGTAATTCTAAATACAAGATTGAGGTGTGGTGATTTTTTTTAAAAGAATTAATGAGTTTGTAAATCATAACGAAGAACGGTTCTCTTGGTGGCTTAACTCAATGGGCAATAAAATCCCTATGGTTCTAGCAAACCTTATCACAAGGATCATTTATTTATTATTTTAATAATTAGTAGCTGGCCCTGTCATGAAAAAAAACTGCTGTGACCCTCCATCCCAGCTCTCACTGAAAGGGTTAGTTTTACCTCTGAAAGGATTGCAGCGTGAGGTTCTGTGTTAATAGGGAGGCATTCTGTTGAGGAATGATCCAAAGCCCACTGAAATCACTGGTGAGAGTCCCATTTACTTCAAAGGGCTTTAGATCTGGCTCTTGAGTTCCAGCAATAAAACCAGGGATCCGATTCATTGTTACCCTTCATTTTGTGTAGTCAATTGCACTGGTGTGAGTGACTGCATAAGGAGTGGGGCAACATGCTGTTTTGCCATTCTACAACAGCAAAAACCTTGATGAGCATACTCAATAAGAGTCCCTAAGTCCAGCTTTTCACTAAGCTGACAAAAAATGGTGAGCAGCCTGGACCTGGAGATAATGATGTGTAGCCAGAAATGACAAGAGTTTTTAAAAGAGAGGCTTAGAAAGGATATCGCAGTGGAAATTAAATCTAACTGGTGACAGAATTCTGTGAGTAGCGTTAAATGTGTCTGAGACCTGAGAAGTATGTGAGACGCTGACAAAGTGGAAAGTAGGGTGAATCTGCTCTGCAAGAGAGGAGCTGTGAACAGATAAAGCTTCTGAAGAAAACATGGTAAAAGGATTTATTGAAACTGCCATTTTTATCAGAGCTTAGATTCAGAAGTTTAAATCAAAAGGGCAACTCTGTGAAGATACTGTAACATCCACTGCCTCTCACTGCCAGCCAGTGTTGTTTGAACCAGCAGCTAGAAGGCATTTATGGGGGTGATATTTAGCTGGCTGGGTAAACTCATCATCTGAGAGGAGTAGGTGCTTTTGCTTCAGGTACGTCACACTTTCAGTAGATGTCTTCCCCGGCAAATCTTTTTCAAAGTAAGTTTTGTTCCACTCACACAGTTTCTTTCTTCACACAAAGACGCACACAATGTGTGCGCCAGCAAAGTTTCTTGTTTTAATGCAGGATGAATAGGAGCACTGGTGTTGTGAAGAATTTCCAACCACACCTACAATAGCCATCAGTGAGCTTTCCAAGATACCTTCCTGGTTGTTTTCTGGTGCTCCTCACACGGATACCCTTGTCTCAAACTAAAAGTGTAACTTCCCTAAATTGTTTCCCCTGCACATTTTCTTTCTCCGTCATGACAACTTTTGGGGAGAAGATGGACTGCCAGCGTCTGTGTCTCCATTTTTCTTCCTGCTTTGCCATCTCACCCTTCCACCAAGGACTGTTATATGGGCCCCTAGAGCATTGGATGAATGTTCTTATAATCAAAATAAATCACAATATGGTTATCTGCAGAGTCTATTAAAACCTCAATGCACCCCTCTCTCAGGAACACTCTTTTGCTGTCACTAGGGAGCTGGGGCAGCTCTTACCAAAACATGAACAATATCACTGTTCTTCTTTGTGTCCTATGATGTCCATAGCCTAGCACTGTGCTGCCTTTAATGTGCCCTTAATGTCTAACAATTCACCCCATGTGTATAGCTACAGCAGACACTGTGGCTCAGAGGTGCTGCAGCAAAGTAAAGACAAGACACACACATGTTGCAAGCTCATGGAGATTTCATTTTTCTTCTTTCCTGAGGTTTTTCTTTAATCTACAATAAAATTAATTTTAGACAAAGTATATTATTTTGCCCTGCAGCTTTGAGCCATAGCAGTGGAGGAGGCAATGCATCCGATGAAGTGAGCTGTAGCTCACGAAAGCTTATGCTCTAATAAATTTGTTAGTCTCTAAGGTGCCACAAGTACTCCTTTTCTTTTTGCGAATACAGACTAACACGGCTGCTACTCTGAAAGCAGTGGAGGGGGCACTCTCAGGCACCACAGGCAGTGGGAGAGACCCCAGAGCCATAGCAGCGATGGGTGCTGGACACCTTCCTCCCCATTTTGTCAAGGTTACTTTTAATAAAAGTCAGGGACATGTCATGGGGAATCTTAAGTAGGAAGAGAAAGGTGATTTTACCTCTGTATTTGGCACTGGTGTGACTACTGCTGGAATCCTGTGTCCAGTTCTGGTGCCCACAAAAAGAGCCACGCAATGATTAGAAAACAGGGCTCATACTGATGGAGTTCCTTGAGTCTATCTATTTAGCTTAACAAAGAGGTAAGGGGTGACTTGGTTACAGTCTACAGGTACCTACATGGGGAACAAATATTTAATAATGAGCTCTTCAGTCTAGCAGAGAAAAGTATAACACGATCCAATAGCTGGAAGATGAGGCTAAACAAATTCAGATTGGAAATCAGACTTAAATGTTCAACAATGAGTGTAATTAGCCCTTGGAACAATTTACCAAGTGTCATGCTGAATTCTCCATCACTCACAATTTTAAAATCAAGATTAGACGCTTTACCAAATGGTACGCTCAAGGAATTATTTGGAGGAAGTTCTATGGGCTGTGTTAGACAAGCGGCCAGACCAGATGATCACAATGGTCTCTCCTGGCCTTTGAATCTAGGACTCTATTGATAATAAATTTGTTTGTAATACAACCAAAGACAAAGGAACAGATTTTTAAAAGGTATTTCAGCTCTTAAAGATGCAGATAGGTGCCTAACGGGATTTTAATTGTTTTGGGGTGGCAGATAGATGCCTAGGTACTTTTGAAAATCCCATTTGGTGCCTATGTACATCTTTGGGTGTCAAAATACTTTTAAAAATCTGGCCCAAAGTAATCTCTGGGTACACTTTTGAACAGCACCTCAGTGACTAGGACTGTCAATCCTGTTGAAAGTCACAGATTACTTTACTGCAGTGAAGCCAATGCAAATATTTGGGGAGGGGCTGGATTTGGAAAGTCAAACAAGTAGACCCCTAAATGCTATGGGAGCAGTGCATAGATTTTAAAAGCCAGACAGGACCATCATGATTTCTTGTGCTGAATCCAATAATTTGCGTTTAAATTAGAGCCTATCTTTTGGAAAGGCATTAAGTCTTAAAGACTCCAGGTGATGGAGAATCCATCACATCCCTTGTTAATCTCTGCCCCGGTTAATTACCCTCTCTGTTAAAAATCTGCATTCTGAATGCATCCGAGAAAGTGAGCTGTAGCTCACGAAAGCTTATGCTCAAATAAATTTGTTAGTCTTTAAGGTGCCACAAGTACTCCTTTTCTTTTTACACAATTAACTGTAATTGTAAAATGGCATCCATAAAATAACAGGCCATCTTTACAAAGTCATGGCCACCTATTGGCAATGTTGATTTCTGCAATAAATTCAGGGCTGTAAGGACAGCCACATGCTAAAGCTGGCTGTGCCTTCTGAGGTGATTTTCTGCTAGCAAGGACTTGCTTGAAACATTGAATGTGGAGTCCTGCATGTGTCCTGATGATATTTGGAACATTGGAGAAGGCTGGGCTGTCAAAATGGGAGAGTATTCAGTGCACTATGAAATGCATGTAATCAACTGTTGGTTAATACCCCTGTATTTTGCATCAGGGAATAAGGGATAAACATTACTGATAGCTAAACAAAAAAAATGGTGTTAAACTTGCATAGGGACACCTATTGACACAGCCTGACCAGCAAAACCAGAAAAGGATATATTGATGTACATGTAGTGTTATTTTATTAACAGTACTGCCAGGAGAGGTCATGGACTGTTTTACTGGATGATGATATTTATTCCTTCTAGAGAGAGCGAGGCAATGAGCATCAAATAGAGCATTGTCTGTAGTTCTGCTCATGGGTATTTCTCCTTGTGTCTTCTCCCGCTACATGACATGATTCTCTGATTTTTTTTGTTTTGTTTTTTCTCCTAGTTTTAAAATGTCTAGAAAGCTATTCAGCATATAGCAGCTTAGCAAGGTTGTTTTTTCCCCCCTTTCTTTTCATCATTCCTTGGTGCTTGTCATATTCTTTTGATTTATAGATACAAAGGGAAAAGGCAAAGAGGCATGACTTCCTCGGCCCTTGCTAGCAAAACAGATGATCTAATCTAGTCTGGAGTTGAATGCTAATGCTAGAGGTGTCATCCCTGGCCCTGTCTTTTGCTCAGCGAAGGGTACTTTTGGAGTAATTTCTTTTCCAAGTCAAAGTAACTAAGGGTATGTCTACACTACCCACTGGATCGGCGGGCAGCGATCGATCCCTCGGGGGTCAATTTGTCGTGTCTAGACTAGACATGATAAATCGATCCCCGAGCGCTCTTCCGTCGACTCCTGTATTCGACCACCATGAGAGGCGCAGGCAGAGTTGACGGGGGAGCCGCAGCAGTCAACTCACTGTAGTGAAGACACTGTGGTGAGCAGATCTAAGTACATCGACTTCAGCTACATTATTCACGTAGCTGAAGTTGCGTAACTTAGCTTGATCCCTCCCCCACCAGTGTAGACCAGGGCTAAGGGTGCAAATCTCCCCAGACTTAAACTATTTAAAATATTTCAAAATTACAGAATAAAAAGCAGCTTCTACCCACATTTGCCAACTAGACCTATTTGAAAACAGCTAAATTAGTATCCAGCAGCCCTCATGGTACTGTGGATTTTTTATTTGTGGTTTATGGGAATACTTGCAGTTAAGTACACATGTGAAATATGCAAGTAGATATACTACTCTAGGTTTTTTTGCAAACAGGTCAGAACACAGAGATTTAATAGAGCGGTACTGGGCACAGGTCAAGATTTTTCAACAGCAACTTGTGATTTTGGGTTTCAACTTGCAACACTTTAAATGAGCCTGATTTTCAGAAAGTGCTGATGCTGAGCACCCACCTTTGGTAATCAGGCCACACGACGATATCTCAAGTTGGTCCCCTAGAAGGGAGGGGCCCAATTACTAGTCACTTTTGAAAATACTGGCTGTAGGTATCTGCTGCAGTATTATACACTGAAAAGGAGCTGGTGTAGAGTTTCTATACGCGAGTAGGAACATGGGTATTTGGTGCAGAATTGTCATTCTCAGGCCAGTATGTGCCACGGTAGACATGTCACAGGGTAATTCTTGCTTGAGATCATAGCCTCATATCTTTGTTTCTTTCACATTACAAATAGTTCATTGGCTAAGCCTTCATGAGGCTGGGCATTTGTACTGCTGGCTCGTCAATTATGAGTTTCCAGTTGCTATTCCCCAGTCTGCTTCATTATCTTTTATGGGAAGCCTAAATTATGATTATAATAAAGAAAGCTAAATGATTGTATCCACCAGGCATCTCATTAGCCACGTCCATTAGAAATGATGCAGCAGCGGGTAGAGGAGAACACTAGCAACTGTAGTCACATTAATCCCACTCTAACAACAGTGCCAATTTCATTATGAGCACAAGTCCTGACTGATGTGCGCTCCCTCCCTCATGCCACTTCTTTTTCATCACTTACTTTTTTTCCATATCCTGCAGTCCTCTCCTGGTCTGCCATAAATGATAAACAGCAGAGAGGTTGGCTGAATGAGTGTGCTGCATGAAAAGTGATTGTCCAATTCCCTTGGGAACTGTGTGCCTCTTAGCCAGCTCTGAACACAGTCTATATTGTTGTAAGCAGAGCTTTGCGAACAATGCAGGCTTTGCTTGCAATCCCTTTGTACTGGCTTGAAGGTTCAAGCCTGTTTGATTTAAAGCTTCTAGAGCTTTATGGAACTCGCTCTGTACCTCTCCCCTCCCCAGCTCCATAGCAAGCACCAGCTTTCTCTTACATGCTGTTTTGTGGCCTTTCCCCAGAGCCTCCTGTGTCATTAGGTTCTTTAATTCAGATTCATAGATTGCGAGGCCATTTTCCACAGCAGTAACAGCTACTCCACCTCCAGGGCAGACTAGGAATTCCAAGGCTTTTCATCCGAATATGCAGCTCTCACTAAAACCTGGGATTGTGGTGAATGGGCAGTGGTTCCCCCCTAGCAAAGATACAAAATGGGAAGATTCTATGTGGTTGAGAAGGATGAAGAGTGGGCGAGAAGGCCGGACCGCCTTCCCCAGGACAATAAATAAAAGGTCCTGGTTCTTCTTGGAGATCAAACTGTCCAAAGTGTAAGGATCCTATCTGCATGATGCACAGAAGGTGCAAGCATGTCCTTAACAAGGCATGATCATTGCATGTTACCTGAATAACCAATCCTTCCTTACTGTACATTACCCAAACCCTTTGCCATTATGTGGGGTTTGTGAGGGGAAGAAGGAAGATGATGCAGCTGAGTCAGCATATTTTTCCATTGCCTCATGTTCATATTTAATTTCAAAATTAAATGGCCAGGATGTCCTAAAGGGGATCAGGATTCTTTGGAAAGTCATAGAGTCCTGGTCCCCTCTAGGACACCCTGACCATTTATCTTTCTTTAATCCCCTTTCACCATCTCTCTCTCTCCTTCCCCCATTTCTTTTCTTCTCCCTGTTTATATTTCTCTCCTCTCCGTCAAGCCCACTTGGGAACATCTCCCTGACCTCATTCGGTCACCTTTTCCTTCCTACTCCTTTCCTGTTTTCTCTTCCTCCTTCTTCCCCTTTACTCTTCCCTCCTGTCTCTATCTCACCCTACATCCCCTCTTACTAGGCTTTCCCATTTCTCAATGCCCCCCTTCCTCACATCAAATGAAGAAAGTCATCTGAACAGGGGTGTAAGAAGTAGAGATGCTGGGCTGTGATAGCACCCTCTGGCTTGAAGTAACAATAGCACCCAAATGCATGGCTTCCAGCACATACAGGGCTTACAGTTCTGTTCAGAGACTTTCAGCACCCCCATCCCTGCCATTATAAAAATTGCTCCAGTGCCACTGCATAAAAGCTGCCTACCGATGGTAATAGCTTAATAGTGGATACTTAATTGTCTAACCCTGACCCATATCTTGTGACTAGGTCCAGGAACTGAAGATCACTCTCTTACCAGTATCCCGCCTTTATTACATGGTGTCAGGAGTAAAAGACTCTTTGGCAAAAAGGAGCAAACAAAGCCAGCTGACTGCCTCAGTCTACAGGGGAACTAGGCACAGAACTACAGTTGCAGCTCTACAAAAGGTTCCTGGGCACAAGTGGCACTGCAGAGAAATCAGAGCATGTCAAGTCGTTCACACTGCTCTATGGGTCAGGCCAAGAGGCAATGGCGAGGTACAATACATTCCCAGGGGAGTACCAGGGAGACTGCAAAGTAAGAACAGCCATACTGGGTCAGATCAAAGGTCCATCTAGCCCGGTATCCTGTCTACCAACAGTGGCCAATGCCACATGCCCCAGAGGGAATGACCAGAACAGGAAATCATCAAGTGATCCACCCCCTGTTGCCCATTCCCAGCTTCTGGCAAACAGAGGCTAGGGACACCATCCCTGGCCATCCTGGGTAATAGCCATTGATGGACCTATCCTAGTGCTAGACAAAGTCATACAAATATCTCAAGAATATTAGGCACACCATGTCAAAGCCTAGCTATACACAGCCCAATGGGTTAACAGAAACATCAGTGCACACAGTGAAAAACGTGCTACAAGTAAACCTGGTAGCTGTTGTGTCCTTGCTCTCTACACAACATTAAGACTCTGAGGAAACCACGCTTGGCACAGATGGATTCCAAATAACATTTTAATTATGTACAAATAGTCAAGGCCGAACTACCTATGCACATTGCTGCTTCGGCAGGGGTCTGATGGCTTCTGCAATGGGAGACAGGGGTGCCCACTAGAGGGCTCCAAACTATTTAAAGGGATATTACCCAATTTCTATGCACTACAGTGGATACTAGGATACATACTGAGTAATGTTAGCATCATAGAATATCAGGGTTAGAAGAGACCTCAGGAGGTCATCTAGTCCAACCCCCTGCTCAAAGAAGGACCAACAACAACTAAATCATCCCATCCAGGGCTTTGTCAAGCGGGAACCTTTCCCCTGGCCAGGTAGGAGGCAGGACCCTGAACTGGAGTGGACACTTTTGGGAAGCAGCAGCTGCAGGGTGAGCGAGGAACTGCAGAGAAGTTGGATGCAGAGAGGAATCCTCAGGAGCTGTACACGGTGCTTTGTGTGGACCAGCTGTGACTGCTGGATGTTACAGCTCGGTGCAGGTCTGTGTGGGACTTATGGGGGAGCAGCAGCAGCGGCTGGGCAGTAAGCCAGTGCTGAGAGACCACTGAGTGAGCCTGGCCTGAGTCCCTGCAAGCTTCTGTTTGCTTGAATAGAGACTGGACTGGAGAGGGCACCCCAGGCTTGAAAAGCCCTGACTCTTGACTGGTCTACCCCCAGGGGTCCAAAACAAGAACCATTATGGCTCACCTTGAACTGTAACTGGTGAAACCCCTGTACCTAGGGTATTTGCAACCTTCCCCTTTCCTGCCAGCCCTAGTAAAATACCCTTTCCCTTAGCCAAGTTTCTGAGTGGTCCTTGGGACCCACCAGGGCTAGCACCTACAAGGCCTAACTGTTGAAGTACTTACAGTGCTTGCTTCCGAATCATGATACACTTGGCGTGTTACTGGTACCTTAGGTACCTCCAGCACTGAGCAGCTATAACAATTCACTATGTTTTATGAGGCTTACCAGGTTGGAGACTCATGGACAGGAGAACAAAAAACCTTAGTGAGGTTCCAGCTACCAAACTTCTGGAGCCTAAGACAATTAAACCAGGAAGTAGCTAGCAAAGAACTAAGCACACAGAAACTAGAAGAAATGAAATACTGCAAGATTGACAAACATTGACCCTTACAGCAAGTACGGCTGTGAGATTTCACACAGCAGGGAGCTAGCAAGTTGCCAGAATACAACTACACCACCTGAACCGGGGGGCAGGAATATAGCAGGAATAAAAAGCATATTTTTTAAAAAAACAGGAGAATGCTGGCCTCTGTTTCTTGAGGCCATCCAGGATACTACTGACAGTGCTCCTGGGCTGACAGAAGTAAAAAAAGCACCGGGAGCTGTAAAGCGAGGCTCCCAACGGCTGTATTACTACCACGGCCAAGCACAAGCCACCAGCAGGAGCTGTTCTGAGAGCAAGAAGAGGCCATGTAATTGGAAAGACATGGAGATTCAGAGATACGGCAGTACCTATTTCCAGAGGTCCAGTAAGATACAGAGTAATCCTTCAATTTGTCTGGGGCTCCTGTAATTTAGCCTGATCACCTTCCTAGATGTCTCTACTTTTTTTTTTTTAATTAACTGGCTGCATTAGTCAGTTGATACTGTTTTATATGCAATTGATTTCTTTTTAAGGGAACATTTTACAAGGAGCCACTGCATTCAGTGGCTGTTAGCATGTGCCATTCAGTAGGTGCATTAACCTTTGAACTCTTCAGCCATGTCATGTGACTGAGGGCAAGGAAATTCAGATCCGTTTTTTTATTTTTTACCCTGCCTGTTCTGTCCTCATGACAATGGCATTCCTTCACTTGCATCCTAAGACTAGAGCGCCCTGTGCTGCGCTGAAACCTGCACTGTCTGTGACACGAGTCATTGCTCTTTCAGGAGTCCATGCACTGTGTGTATTGTATGGGATGGGCCAGGTGGAAATTCCAAACATAACATTCCCATTTCAGGCCGTAGATTTCATCTGCTCTTTCTTTTTCATTTTGCACAGAGATTGCAATGTTATGTAAAGAGTCGATTCATTCTATGGACAATCTATTCTGGGGAAAAAGTAATAACTGATCTTTCCCAGAGCAGTCAACATTACTTAAAGTCAGACTCAGCAGGAAAATAAGTGATTTTCTGCTGTTCAGGGCCAAAGAATATTTTTGGTAAGGCATTTGTTTCTTCTGTTATTTCCATCTGGCATAAAGGGAAGGCCTATGTAGGAAGAAATCCTGCTGGGTGAGCCTGTTAGCCCAGTCACTCTTCAAAGAACACAGTCAGCAAGAGATAGCTGTATTTCGTGCCCCTGTGATGTAACACATTGTTCTCTCAGATATTAGTGGAGGATACTGGAAAAGACTGAAATGCTGTTTAGAGTATGGACAGATGGCAGGCTTAGAAGTCTTGGGTGCAGGAATTAAAAAAAAAAGATAGGTAAAGAGGAATGTTTATTGCATTTCCTTGCAATAGAACAAGATTTATATCCTCTAAATTAACAGAGAGAGAAAGCTAATGATTTACTCCTGAAAGTCTGCATGCTGCAAAGCATTTAGTAACCAAGAGTAATAGTTTTAGGGCTCAATTTGGCCACTGACTGCTGTGGATTTCTGAGTCATAGTAGCACTGGGAGGCCATTGATTCTGAATCACTGGCAGACCCACCTCTTGGGATGAAAGATTCCTGCTTTTGTGTTCTGCTATACCCAGTTCTAGGACCAACCTACCCAATTCACATCACACAACCGGAAATTAATTTTTTTTTGAGGTTCAGAATGTTAGTGATTTGTTTTCTGAGAGTGAGCAAGGTTTAGTGTTCAAAGCACAGAAGTGGGAGGCAGGAGAACTGAGTTCTCTTCCTGACTCTGCCAAAGTTGTCTCCAGGGACTTGGTACTTCAAGGGGCGTTCCGGGGAGCTGTACTGCTAGGAGTGATCTGTACCAGGGAGGGGTAGTGGAACTGAGGCCTTTCTGGTGAACCCAAAAGGCATGTAATGGAAGCCTCCCAGGCCTGCTGACAGCGATTCTGGGCCCCAGGGCAGAACTGTCAATGGACCCCCAAGCACACACAAGCTGCACCAGAGCGGACACGCTCCGCCTGATATTTGGGCAGTGCTGCTCCTGCTCTGGCTAGTGCCCAGTGAGCTGCTGGCATGGCCATGGCTTCTACATGCCCGCCCGGTAGGGTTGCCAAATGTCTAATCGCACAAACCCAAAGACCCTTGACCTGCCTGCTACCTCACTCCTTCCCTGAGACTGTGCCCCTGTCCCACCCCTTCTCTGTGAGCTATGAACTTTAGGGGAAGAAATTGTCACTATTTTTAGGGTTTCATAATTCCTTTGGATATTTCACATTGATGAACACTAAGCTGCTGTCATAAAACTTGCTAAGCAGATGCCAGCCAGAATGGACAGATGAGTTTTTTTCTGCAGAAAGTTGATAGAGTTTCCATTATTTGTTCTCCTTGATACCTGAATTTCTCTTCAAATATTTGAAAACATTTCATAAATTGATCAGGAGCTGCACAATTCAATAAAAACAGTCCCATTTACACAGAAATGCAAGCGTTACTGTACAAGTCTCTAACACTTTCAGGTGACTGGGTTCTTGCTGGCAAACATTCTCATGCACGAACTGTTCCTTTGCCTGCCCGCAGGAAAAATCCAGCAGTTTAAAGGGACACCATCAATACTGTTTGGCCAAAATGTTACGAGTTGCAAGAGCCTGTTCCCAATGCCTTGCTGATAATGTGAAGGGTTTTAAATGTGGAGATAGTCTATTTATTAACATGCAAGGAAGTGGCGGAAGTTTCAGCTGGAAGAAAACAGCTTAGCATAGCTCATAACTAAGCACTTACACTATTTACAGCTTGTCTACAGAATAAATCAAGATATTCAGGGACCATAAGTCAAGTAAATTGTTTCAGCAGATATTGAAATGCTTAGCATCAAAACAAAGAAAAAGAAACAGCAGAGTTCTGTAAGTGTGTGAAGCACATTATTAACCACATTGATACTCAGCAGGGGAAGGAGTATTAATGGGAACATTGGCACTGCTGCTCTGAAACCCCCTCTCCAAGTCTGGCTTCATATTCGAGGTGGCAGTTTTAAGTCTGATGTTCCGCGGTCTGTTCAGATTCATAATAGAGAAGCTCTGTTCACAATTGTGAATACTTCCAAAAGGGCTGGTACAAAGGGCAGCCTCTTCTGTAACTCTGCACATCTCCTTTTCTACTGGCATTGACAGTAATTCAATGCTTTCCTTTCACTCAGCTTTTAGTCAGCGTGAAGGAGCACTGTAAATCAATTCCAGCTGACCTCAGGCCTGACGCTACACAAGGGTCAGTAAACAATGGCAGATTCTTTTGTCCCTTTGCTTGAATCATTAATCAAACAAATCTTGAAGCCTCCTGCTCCATTCAGCGCAGGAATGACAGTCACAGTCATATTTCCGCAGCACAGGTTGTCAAGTCGGTAAGTGGGAAAGATCAGTCCACTGAAGGCCTCCACAAAAAAGGTTGCATCTTCTCTCCTGCATGATACAAACAAAAGCCCCCCACTTTGCTACCCCCGACTGCTTCAGATAAAGTACTCTACACCCTAGGCAGCTATAATTTAAAGTCCACTCTTCCCTCCGAAGTACTTTGAGTATTTGGAAATAACCTTTTGTCTAAGCCAAATACTCTGCAAAATTACAGAGACTGGAGTCTTCACTGAGCCTTGCTGTAAGGAATTCATGCAGCCTGTGCAGGGCTTATAATTAGGATAGCTTATACCCTATTGGTCACTGCCCACCAGAGACTGCCCATGCTGGCTATATAAGAACTCAGGCATTGTCTTCTCAGTGCAACAGCTACCTGGGTCCTTACCTGCTAGGTGCTGTGTTGTGTTCTTGAAATAAAACCTGGTGCTGTGTGAGCAGCACCCAAGTCTGTTGTGACTGTTATCTTGGTCCATGAAACTTGCAAAGTTAGCTGCACAATTAACCTTCCATAAGCTACCCTGTCACTGATGATGAACTGCTAAGCCTTTCTGGCACACACGGGAGCTCTTTGCTTTCCTCCACATACTTACTCTCACCTGAACTCTGTTCCCCCATGATGACCAAATAGGCCTCTTCTGTATCTAACATCTGTGATCTCTAATCACACCAGATAATCAAATTAGATGGAATCTACAGGCCTGTATCCTGTCAGACATTGTAGCATAAGTGAAGCATAGGCCTATGACCATTAGCATAGATAAAGTAGCCCAATGGTCACCCTGAATTTTGGGGAACTGGGAATAGCTTGCTTAAGAGAATAGCTGGCATAGAATGAGACTAAGCAAACACAGGGATACTGAACAGATACCAAGCTTAGCTATTTTAGGATAGGATCGTTGGCAGATGTCTAACCACAAACTTGCTTTAGCAGTTGTTGACATGTATGTAATGAGCGAAAAGGAATTAATATGCTAGCCTACTGGCTAAAGGCACCCCAATATGGATGAGGGTGAGGAAGTTGGATAGGGACAGGCCAGGCCGGGTATCTGAATGAATATTCATGGTGGCACCTAGGCCCTATATAAGCAAGAACCCACACAAAGGAGGTAGTTAGCCCTCCACCCTTCAGTGCTATTATCTATCATTTATCTTCAAGCACTGGGGATCTAGACCATCTGACCCATTTGGCTTGCAAGGGCTAGGGCTAGGGCTAGGGCTAGGGCTTTTGTCTCTTACTACCAGAACTCCAAGAAAGGAGTGTGAGTATGTCTATGAGCTATGCCAAGGATGACATTTAAGATGTCCCTAATACTGTATTATTGCTATTTACTTGTGTGGTTTGGAGCTTCTCTGTCTCTATTAATTGTATAATAAAAGTGGCTACAGTTGTGCTTTGCTCTCCAGGTGAGCGCCATTGCCGTACCCCATACTGGGATTCCCTACAAGGATATTAAACAAGAGTACACGCCTGTCATTAGGCGAGTACCAAATGGGAACGGTTATAGGATCAGGCTAAAACTTGGAGACTGTGGTAGGTTCACTAGAACCTGGAAACTACAAGTGAAACTCAGAAGTGAGGTGGGCCTATGAGGATAAAACATGGGAGGAAATGTTTCCATAGGTTCCCTGTGTATATAGCAAACCCACTGCATTTTGCACAGCCCTAGTCCTGTCACACAGAGTTAAAGGAGGCACCTGGAGGCACTTAAACAAGGACCTGTTGGAAAGGATGGATGTGGAAGTGGTGATTCTGTAGCCCACAGAGCTCCAGGTCAAGGGAAAAGAGTGTTATTTTAACCAGTATTTAATTTAGGCTGGCCTTCCCCTCTAACACTTGTCTTGGAAAACTGACTAGTCTAGATTTCTGGTGTTGTCAGTTAGCTCTAACAGGGAATGGATGCATCACAGTCAAATATCTATCTGAAGTGAACTCTATTTCTTTAGGGTGAGGTTTTTCAGAGGCAAATATGGGAGTTAGGTGCCCATCACCCACTGAACCCCTTCCCTGCTGGTGAAAATCCCCCCTTAGCTTTTAATAGTAGACACAGAAAAACAATTCTCAAAGCCTGCTCTAGAAATTAATGTCCTAAAATGCAGCTTGTCACAGTGAAGAGCAATTCCTCAGCTCCTCTCTGGAGACAGGTGCTTAGGGAATTTGAGGGATCTTTTATGTGATTCCTGTTACTAAGGAAACCACTTAATTTGTAGTCAACTATTTAGCTAGTCACTGTTTTGTGTCTGAGGTTCAATGTGAGGAGAAAATCTGAGCTAAAAAGTCATTTCAAAAGCACTTGAGACATTTTGTCCAGTCCATACATCTGAACCTTTTGAAATTTGCCCGCCACTTCTTGACATGTCTGTATATTGGATTATTAGGAGTAGGTTTCCTCCAGTTGTCTCATACCAAAAGCTAAAAGAGTAATAATTTTCTTGTGCTAAGAAAAGGTGGATTTTCAAAGAAAATTAGGGAAATGATTGATTTAGAGAAATAAATCACCAGTTTTAGTTGGGTTTAATTCCATAGACTCCTGTAGCAGGGGAAACATCCAATACATCCGTTGATTTCTAGTAGCAATACACTGAAGTCTGGCTATAAACAGGGTGAACTAACCCGAGTGCATTTATCTGCAAACTCAGTGTATCATCATTGAGACACCCCACCCCTCCCCAGAATCATGCATATACTTTTAAGTCAAATCAAGTGTATAAAGCTAATGGAGAACCAGACATCATTCTAGAGTAGCCCGTATAATGACTGCATTTTCTCAGGTGCTATTGTAACACCGACAGACCCCGGTCAGTGGCAGGCAGGATGGGACCTCTGGAGCTAAATGCATGAGCTAAAAGCCGCATGGCCCTTAACTAAGGCTGTAGAGCAGACTCATTAATCTCTCTCTCTAAATGGTCTTGGTGCCACCAGATGGGACAGAGAACCATACCCAGGTGGTGTATAGGTTACACTATGACTTTTTAAAGCTAACAACATGGTCTTTGCAACTGTAAAAGTGATTGCCAACTTAAATTATATGAATTTTGATATAGTTCACTTGCTCTGTGCCAAGAAGGTAAGTTCAGCAAGTCAGACTCTGTTTTGGGATGCCCATTAACAAGACAGCTTCTGTCCCCCCTCTATTTGTTGCCAACCTGCCATAGATCCATTGGTGTGTTTGCAAATAAGGCCCTAAAAATCTCTTTCTTAAATAGTATTTCTAAAGCTAGTGCCACAAGCTGAACATGTTGGCTGACTAGCTGCCATTGCGATGTAACTTCAGGAGGTGCTAGTTGTTCAGGATTCTGAGGGTTTTTGACAAGGGTAGCTGCTGATGGGTATATAGTGGGTGCAGACACCATGCTTTCAATTATTTCATTGACTACAGTCCCAAATCATGAGCCACATTGTTAAGCCAATCAAACCCCTGGTATAGACAGAGGTAGGTTGCTGGAGGAATTCTCCTGTTGATTTAGCTACCACAGATTAACTACTGCAATGTGAGAACTCTTCCAGCTGCTGTAGTGTCTATACTGCAGCGGTACAGTGGTATATCCATAGCCTGAGGCTAGTTTTAATCTGGTGTAACCCCACAGCTTTTATTACTAAAGTCACCTCTATCCATTCCCTCCAGTCCTGCTTTGAGAACAGGAACAGGGATGGTGAATCTGTCCCAGGAGCTCTACAAGGGGATATGATGGGGAGTGGAGGTGGGATCCTTTATTCCTTGGAGCTCAGGAACTCTGCAAGGAGGAGAAGGAAGGGACCTACTCTCAGTCCCTCTAAACCCTTACCTCCTAACCTCTGGCTATTCCCATGGTGCAAAAATTACACAACTACAAAGGCATTTAACAGGCAAGTGCACAAGAAATGCTCTCTGAAGTTTTCTGTGTGTAGAGGTCCAGCTGACTCTGGTGGTCTGGAGCTGGGGCACTGTGTGGGGTGGCAGTGGACTAGGGCCCAGGAGACCAATCAGGGGAGGCTGCAGGCTTACTGACAGGGAGGTAGGGGGGCGGCAAATGCCCAGGGGCCCAGGCAATTTAAAAGGGCCTGGGAGCCCCCAGCTGCTGCCACCACTGCCAGCAGCGCAGTGGGGCTAAGGCAGGCTTCACAGAAGCATCTGGCACATCCCTGTGCCCCTGGGGAGGGTGGCGTCTCCACATGCTGCCCACCACCCCAAGCACTGACTCCACAACTCCCATTGGCTGGGAACTGCAGCCAATGGGAGCTGAGGAGGGGATGCCTGTGAGCAGCAGCATGCAGAGACCCCCCCTGGGCCCCCTGCCAAGAAGCCGCTGCCAGAGGGATGTGTCGGTTGGTTTCAGGAGCCGCCTGAGGTAAGCACAGACCTCCTAACCCTCTCCTGCACCCCAAACCCCTGTCCCAGCCTAAAGCCCACATCCAAACTCCCTCCCAGAGCCTGTGCCACTCACCCTTCCCCCCCCCGCAGCCAAATTCCCTCCCAGAGCCCAACTCCTTGCATCCCAACTCCCTCCCAGAGCCTGCAGCCCACACCCCAACCACCTGCCTCAGCCTGGTGAAAGTGAATGAGGGTGGGGGAGAGTGAGGGAGGAGGGGAATGGAGTAAGCAGGGGCAATTATGAAATAGTTCACTCATGAAATCCTGCTGTCAGTTACATTGTGGCAAATGGGGAGTAACTCTTGGCTTCACTGGAGTGGCAATGAATTTACACCAGTGTAACTGGGAGAAGCATTTGACTTAACATTTTTATTTTTTATGCAGCAAAAACACCTATCAAGTACTTATCAGCCAGGAACAGAATCACATCTTGTTTGCAATCCTCCTTATTTAAAGCTTATTCTTCTCCAATACAGTCAATGGCAAAACTCCCATTCACTTAATGGGAGCAACACTGGACTTGGGAATATCCGATCTTGAAACTGACTCTGCTCCTGTGGACCCTTGCACCCAAACAAAGCCCCTGTGGAGTGTATGGCACAGGAGTCTGCCCACTCTGAGCCAGTTTCATGAGCAGGACTGTAAAGTCCTTGTGGCTGAGCCCATGTCTTCCTTTGGATCTTGCACAGCTGGGACCATCCCAGTGCTCAGATAGCCCAGGGTTCCTGACTGTGCCATGTGATTCTTGGCTGGAGCAGAGGATCAGGGCCTGGAAGTTTAGCCAAACTCCGAGTCTCTTGAGAGCGCAGAACTAGACTTGAAAATGATGCAAGAGATTTCCAGCATGACACTTCCGTTTCCAGCTATTCTAGAATTCTGCAGTAATGGCCTGTCTCATACTAACTGGGGGTGCTTCCTTCATCCCCAATCAAGTATCACCACTGATGATTTTCCCTGGCTAATGGGACCTGAAATTTACAGGGGTTTGAATTGTTTAACAGTAGAAAATTTTTTCCTGTGATTGACATACTCCAGATATACCAAGTGCCCATACTGCTGTTGTACCCCATCAAAAATTTAGAGCAACAGATTAACTTCCCTTCAGAGCTAACAGACTGTTCTCAAAGCAGATTGTATCCCTGTTTGCCAACTCAGTGAAATGCAGGCAGTTCAGCACTTCTTTAATAGTAACATTAACATCAGTATCATTGATAAGAAAAGGAGTACTTGTGGCCCCTTAGAGACTAACAAATTTATTAGAGCATAAGCTTTCGTGAGCTACAGCTCACTTCATCGGATGCATTTGGTGGAAAAAACAGAGGAGAGATTTATATACACACACACAGAGAACATGAAACAATGGGTTTATCATACACACTGTAAGGAGAGTGATCACTTAAGATAAGCCATCACCAACAGCAGGGGGGGAAGGAGGAAAACCTTTCATGGTGACAAGCAGGTAGGCTAATTCCAGCAGTTAACAAGAATATCAGAGGAACAGAGGGGGTGGGGTGGGAGGGAGAAATACCATGGAGAAATAGTTTTACTTTGTGTAATGACTCATCCATTCCCAGTCTCTATTCAAGCCTAAGTTAATTGTATCCAGTTTGCAAATTAATTCCAATTCAGCAGTCTCTCGTTGGAGTCTGTTTTTGAAGCTTTTTTGTTGAAGTATAGCCACTCTTAGGTCTGTGATCGAGTGACCAGAGAGATTGAAGTGTTCTCCAACTGGTTTTTGAATGTTATAATTCTTGACGTCTGATTTGTGTCCATTCATTCTTTTACGTAGAGACTGTCCAGTTTGGCCAATGTACATGGCAGAGGGGCATTGCTGGCACATGATGGCATATATCACATTGGTAGATGCGCAGGTGAACGAGCCTCTGATAGTGTGGCTGATGTGATTAGGCCCTATGACGGTATCCCCTGAATAGATATGTGGACAGAGTTGGCAACGGGCTTTGTTGCAAGGATAGGTTCCTGGGTTAGTGGTTCTGTTGTGTGGTGTGTGGTTGCTGGTGAGTATTTGCTTCAGATTGGGGGGCTGTCTGCAACTTAGGCTTGAATAGAGACTGGGAATGGATGTGTCATTACACAAAGTAAAACTATTTCCCCATGGTATTTCTCCCTCCCACCCCACCCCCCACTGTTCCTCTGATATTCTTGTTAACTGCTGGAATTAGCCTACCTGCTTGTCACCATGAAAGGTTTTCCTCCTTCCCCCCCCCCGCTGTTGGTGATGGCTTATCTTAAGTGATCACTCTCCTTACAGTGTGTATGATAAACCCATTGTTTCATGTTCTCTGTGTGTGTGTATATAAATCTCTCCTCTGTTTTTTCCACCAAATGCATCCGCTGAAGTGAGCTGTAGCTCACGAAAGCTTATGCTCTAATAAATTTGTTAGTCTCTAAGGTGCCACAAGTACTCCTTTTCTTTTTGCGAATACAGACTAACACGGCTGCTACTCTGAAACCTGTGAGTATCATTGATGTGTCTTGTGCCTGCTTGTTTCCATGACATTTGAACTCTTATAACAAGAAAGGCATCATAATTATTATTTCCACATGACATTCCTTAGAGAGGTCTAAGGAATCACTGAGCGTGCAAACAGTTTTAAGAACACCAAGGCAAGGATTGTGTCTTCATACAGGTTTGTATGTGCCTAACACAATGGGCCACAACTATTAAATATTAGTCAGTGTGGAAATCTCTCCAAAATAGAGCTGGCTAGATGAAAATTTATGCTGAGAAATTTAAAGTAATAGATATGTGCATTTATTGCCCTAAAAATGTATAGAAAAATTATAATATTCTGATTTTAACACAAATCACCTTTAAAAATGCGAATACTGTACCATTATTCTTTTCTAAACACACCAATTTTTAATTTGTCACATAACTGAGAATTTAAAAGTTACTGCCACATTAGGGCACAAAAAGCTTCTGCAATGTTAAGGAAATTTGCTTTTAACCAAAACCACCTTTAACTCCCATTTTTCCTTTTTAGTGCTCTTCACAACTATTGCTGGTTTACAAAAGATCATGGCAAATACTGATGCTGTGTTTGAGATGAATGGCATTATACTGAAGGTACATAGTCCTTCACTTCCAGGTCTATGCAAAAGGAAAATTCTGCCTCTAAATGGAAGAGATTTACTTAGATGCTCTAACTATGGGAGAGGCTCCCACCACTGGCTATTCCAAACTGGTTCCAATAGCAAAGTGCCTCTACCAATGTAGCCACAGGTGATTAGGGTTGGCACCTCTTCTGCTATTTGGCAAAGAAAAGGCCAAGAGTGAGAAGTCCTTGGGCTCATCCAACCACTGCCAGGCATCAACTTTCTGGGTTTATTTACTTTGGGCACCATAATGTCAGCATAATTGAAAATAAAATGGCATGAATATTGGACACACCATGAGGCAACTAACTATGAGATATGAGTGCCAGGGCTCTGATGGCCAGCAGCTGAAGAATCGCTTTGCCTTTTTCTTAGACATGGTCATCCACAAATTGGATGGAAAGTGGCCAAAACTGACAGGTCTGAACATTCAGCATGAGCTGACGGTGGGAAGATTTAAGAAAAAGGGGTGGGCACAAAGTTCCACTTGTGAGATTCCAGGGGCAGCTGGCTTCTTTAGTGGGGATGAGGTAACATCTTTTATCGGGCCAAATTCTATTGGTGAGAGACGCTTTCAAGCTACACAGAGCTCTTCTTCAGGCCTGTTAGCAGTAGCAGAACTAGGGCTGGATTGACAAGGACATGAGTTGTTCTGATTCCAGACAGCGAGGGCAGTAGTATGCAAACACACTAGCTGGGCCTAGGACATTGCCCAATTATCTGTGCACTGTTTGCCTCCTTATTTTGCCCAGGAGTGTCTGAATGTCAGGGATGGGTAAAGTGCTCCCTGTACTGTACATTCCTTGCCACCTTCACAGGGCCGGGGGTGAGAGGCCTAATGAATATCTGTAAAGCATTTTGAGAACCTAGGATGAGAAATGCTCAGTTTTTATTTTCTGATCACAGAAGGGTCAGCTGGGATGAGGGGGAACACTGGCAGAAGCAGGTGGTCAGTACCTGGCATGCTGGGCAGGCACAGACAGAGAAATTTTATTCCACTGGCAACACAAGCACTTTCCTTCTAACTGCCTGAGCTACTTGAATGCTCATCAGATCCTCTAACTTTATAGGTGAACTACAGAGGATGGAGCACCAGTCATGGAGCACCTTTTTCACATGGTGCCTTGCCCCTCATCTGCTCTGCTGCTTTGGGGACCCTTGTTGCTCCCCACTCAACAGCATCCTCTTCAGGACCCTGCCCTCCGGTAGTGCCCACTGCTCCAGTCTCACCCCTTTCCAGGGGTTTGGTGTTATCCGCAGTCCACAATCTGCACCTGTTGTAGTGGCCAGCTACAGCCTCTAAGTCTAGCTCCTTATCACAGGGCCCAGCCACAGCCTGGACTGGGCCAAGCTCCTCTTCAGCCCAATGTAGCACAAAAGAAAGGGGTGGACCCAGGCCCACCCACTACTCTGGGTCCCGACCCAGGGACCCTCTAGCAGCAGACTCTCCACCCTCCTTCTCTCCCCTTGCCCTGCTATTGTCCCTGGGCCACTTCCCCTTCGGCCCTATGCACCTGCCTGGCCTAGGCCAGCAGCCTGGGGTTTTCCTTGGCCAGAACTCCCCAGCTCCTTCTGGCCTTCCCCAGCACTGTTCTGTCTAAGGTGCTACCTTCCAGCCAAGGAGCCAGTCCTCCTCCCTTGACCACCAGGAAGAGACTCCCCACTCCCTTCCTGGGCAGCCTTTATATATGGCTGAGTCTGGCTCTGATTGGCTGTCTCTAACTCAGCCTCTGATTGGCTCCCTAGCAGGCCTTCTCTGATTGGCCGCCCACCTGCACCGCCTCTCTAGCCTGCTGAAGCCCCATCTAGGATAGGAGTGCAGCAGACACCCCACTACAGGCAGATTCTAAGATGATATCTGTTTACTTATCTGAAGGTTTGAACTCCAAAGCTACTGAGAATGATTTATTGAATAAGTGCTGGTCTGTGAAGACTGAACTTCCATAGAGTTAAGAAATTCCAGTTAAACCCAAAAGAAAATATTAGCTTGTTTAATCTCCTGAGTGCACAGTTACATAAAATACAGTGTTTATTGCAGAGGCATTAAGCAAGTTAATTGATTGTTCTGTCCACAATGAGAACAAGTAATATCCCTTCTTAATATAAAAAGCTTTGCTTTAGAGAAATACAGAATATCATTACTATCCTGTATTCATTAAAATAATCATATAACAAGAGTGAGGAACAATAAAGGGCATAATACAGATGCTATAGAACAATCTGGTATACCCATGTTTTATTTTCCCTTTGCATCTTTGACTTAACTGATATATTATGATCCTACAGAGCAAGCACACTCTTTGTCTTAGGGATGGATGATGGATCTCGACTTAATGCAAATTATTAGAATGTACCTCTTAGCAATATGATCTGAACCACAGAAAGCAAAATAAGAAGAATCTTTATGGTGGCTCCAAAGCACTCCACACAGAGACAAGATCTGTCCTCTGCAATTTGCACTTGCAATACAATGATGGGTAACCAAAGGACTTTTGATTAAATCATTCACTGCTTTCTGCAAGACCTTTTCAAGCATGAACGATGATGCCAACAAGCTCTGGAGGTTTGGAATGAAATAAGGGAAGAAAAGGTTGAATGAAATATATGCCAAGTGGCAGAATCTCAAAGCATATGTACTATAGGGTATGAACTAAAGATGAATTTTGGAAGTAGCATTTCTAGGTCCTACTAGTACTAGAGGCTTAAAAATAAGCTTTAGAAGAAATCATATATGCTGCCACTGCCCTCCAAGGACTGGCACTGTTGCAAGAAGCCTTCCCAGAAAGTGCCTGGAGCTCCACATTAATTATAAAAGAAGCACTTTACACCTCATGCTGTAATATCTTGATCTTTGCTGCTCCTGGCAGCTGATGAAACTCTGTTCTCTCCTTTAAGTTTAGTGTTGACCTTGGATGCAAGAAAAGCCATTTCTGTTTCAGGAGGATTTCTGTTGCTATGGTAAGATTAGGAGCAAGCAGTGTGACAGCAGAAAATATTTTAGCATGTGTTTGGGTTTTGAGATGGGAAGGGATCACAACAAGGAGCAATTATCTCAAGTTGCAGTGGGGGAAGTCTAGGTTGGATATTAGGAAACACTATTTCACTAGGAGGGTGGTGAAGCACTGGAATGGGTTACTTAGGGAGATGGTGGAATCTCTATCCTTAGAGGTTTTTAAGGCCCGGCTTGACAAAGCCCTGGCTGGAATGATTTAGTTGGGGATTTGTCCTGCTTTGAGCAGGGCTTTGGACTAGATGACCTCCTGAGGTCCCTTCCAACCCAGATATGATTCTATGATCAATACAAACTCATGGTAGTGCTAAGGAAGATGCTCTAGTCTTTAATCAACTCTTCCCAGTCAACTCTTCCCAAAATCTGAACTGTTAAACCTCGGTGCATCAATAATCCTTGTGGCTGCATGTCATGAAGTACCCTAAGTGCATATCTGCACAGAAAAACAACTCCATTGCATCGACCTTCTGAGGCCGGCTGTGATGGAGGTTACAGAGTCCTCACTAAAACTAATGGAGCAATGAGCAGTACTGGGCCAAGCAGGCCCTGCACCTCAGGAGCTACAGAGCATGCTCCAACTGCAGGGCCTGCTTAAAAGGAGACTGACAGGTAAGCAGGGGGAGAGTGAAGGAGAGACTGGCTCCAGGCAGGGACAGAGGGCTCTACAGGGCAAGAGTCTGGACTGTGGGTAAGACCCAATCAGGAGGCCAAGGCCCTAACCCCTTTTCCCCTCCTTCCTTACCCCCCACCCTGACAAGGGATAGCAAGTGGACACTGGAAAGTGAGCTGGGAAGACCCAAGGGACTGTTTGAACTATTGAGACTGTGGGAGCAATCCTCTGCTGAGAAGGAAGCCGAGCATCATGACCCTACCTCCCCCTGTCCTCTCTTCAGTTTGGGGCATGAAGAGGTCTGGGGTGGCTAGTCTGTTGTATCAGCTTGAGGGGACTGAGCCTCTCATCGTCCTTTCCTCCTTGGGCCCTGGGCCAGGACATGGTGGAGAGGGTGAGCCTGGGTCCTCCTACCCTTCTCCCTGCTCCTTCCACCCAGGGGTGGGAACCTGTGGAGCATGTACCAGGAAAAAGATCCAGCCAGTTGGTCTGAACTGGTGAGTAGGGGAGGGGTAGGTGAACCAGGCTTATGAGTGTGTTCAGCGTGTGGCTATGAGTTGGCTCAGCTGCCCATGGATCCACAGAACCAGCAAAGGCAAAGCCGTCAAAAACTGAATGCTATGCATCTGCATGGTGATAGCCACATCCCACAAGCCTAGCAGCATGCCCACTCTTAAGGCTGGGCTCAGGAGTCAGCTGTCCATTTCACAGTAACCCGTATGGGAGAAAATTCATCCCTGCACAGCTCATGAGAGGTGATCCAGTGATACCCACGGCCATTTGGTGGCACTGGATAGCATGTTCGAGGATGGTTCAACCTTTTCAGACAGTGTACTGTATGCATTTAGCAGGAACCAGGACAGTACAAGTAATACCACATCACTCATCAGGGAGAACCATAGACAAGACTGAAAATCTTTGAATAAAGGCCATTCCCACTTGCCCAAACCTCCCCAGCAAAGAACTCTGGGAGAGTCCAATACTTTTAATGATACATGCATTGGGTAAAAACTATGATTGAATGAGAGGTACAAAGTATGGTTCAAGGTCATCCACTGGGGAGGAAATGGCTCAAGTAGACTCTGGGGGGTAAAAGACAGAGGGGTGAAGCACATGCATTCAATGTAACAGTTGTGATAGTTAGCTGACAGACCTCATTGACAGCCTATATATCTCTACAGAAGCCACTACCCCTGCAAATGATATTGGTGTATCTTCATTGCCATTGTGATTGTGGTGTATTGAAAACTGTGCTAAAATTACAAGCTATCACTTTAAGTTATAAGGGTTCTCCTGGTTGTGCTTGCAGGCTAGGGGGCTCTGTAAGGAAATGTGCAACCTGGCTCTTCAGCAGTGAGTCTGCAAAGGGCCAGCCCAGAACAAGGTGGGGTGAGTTGAACCTTTCTGCTTAGGGAGCAGCCTGCCTTGTCTCTCTCTGTTTTTGGTTCTTGTGTGTTAGGGTTCTGGATTCTAAGAAAAATTAAAATTAAATTAGTGTTAAATTAAAAACTTCCAGAAATAGCCTTTTATGTTTGTAATCTAACTTCTGTGAATGGATGCCATGACCATAAGAGTGGTCATGTTAGATCACCTACAATAGCTGAAATAGGCAACAGACCAGGAAGACAGGAGCGAGACCAAAAATGGCCATCTGTGTAGGTCATCATCTGCACAGAGTATAGCAATGCACAGAAGGGTTCCTTCAAGTCATGTACACCTGCGTTTATTATATATTAGCTTTTTTGGAGCAAAAGAGAATGTCCAGAAGGAGGTGACAGGGAGCAGGTATGAATGTGATCCATGATATGGGGGTCCCAGAGCGGCTACTCATTTTAGGATTACTACAGTATGTTGACCCTTTCGTAGTAAAAAGGGATGTGAAGCAGCAGTACTGTAAATGCTGCTGTCAGTTCTTACTGACCAGCTTCTTAATTGCTTTTTGCTGCTGCTGCTCTTTTTAGAGTTGTATCCGTAGCCAGAGATAAGTAGGTTCCCTCATCAGCCATGTTTGCAGGACCGTTACATTTATGTGCAACCTGAATCCTGTATCTCAGACGTTTCTTACAGTGGTATTTGTTTGCTTTTGAATAAAAGGCACAACTGTTATGCACAATAACATTTACTCATCTTCTTAATTTAAAAAATTCTTCCTTGATTAATAAAATAAAAAAATGTATGGAGTGCCCTTAAGTGCTGATTAAATATTTGGATGCTGGACAAACAGTTCAAAGTAAATTTAAAAGATTGTACCAGCAAAATAATCAAATATTATTAAAAAGCCACCATTAAAAAGGAAGCTCCTGTGTAGGAACAGATCGTGAACAAGAAATAAACCCTCCTCTGAAAAAAAAAAGTATAAGTATTTTAAAGAAGAGAGATGGGAATGAGATGGATCAAATATCACATGCCTTGATCATATGGCAGCCTTAGATGAAATGGGGTGGCCTGTAAATCTTTATCTGCACTGGAACAGGTTGGCATTTGCAACGCTGGCTCAAGCAACTGAATTGCTTGTAAAATACTTTGTGTCTGCATTAAGTGCTTCTCATATTTCACAAGTATTGCCAGGATGGGGACACTGCACCTCCTCTGAGGAAGCCTTGAAAACATCTCCACCCATGCCTCCTTAATTCAAACTATTTCAGTGCTAGTGTGGATGGGAACCATTGGCATTACTGCTCCACTAGTGCAGTTAGCCCTCCCAAAACAAATGCACGGTGCTCCTAGACACCCTTATTTAATCAGTCTGTACAAAATTATATTCCTAAAGTCTAGTCTACACTAGAAAATGGAATCATTGCTGAAAACATTTTTGCTTACTAACGTAAACCAGACAATACCATTTTAGACTATTATTGAGTCCACCGGGGACAAGCCTTCACAGCAAAAGGGCATGTACTGCTATTGTGAGGTCCTCAAGAGAGAAGTACAGGTACAATCTCTGTACCTGCGGAATATATTAATAATAATAAAAAAATATATTTCCATACCAGACCTGACACATGGGACTTTTCTTGGAAAGAGTCTGTTCAAAAATGACACCAAATTCTTACCTCGTTCACTGCTTCTGGACATGACCTCTCGAGAATGCAAAGAAAGAGAGAATCTCTTTATACCATCTAACTCTACCCACCAGCAAAGCTTCTGTATGAAAAGGAGGCACTTCTGAGGCACTGAGCTGGCAATGTCACTGTTATCAACTCATGATTTTATTGCAAGTCTCAAAATAGTTTTTTTCTTCTTTTTTTTACACATTTATAATGTTTATTTTTTTTCAATACAACAAATATACCAAAATATCAGATTCATCATAATACACTAGGTAAGTAACAAGAGTTAGGATAAAGGGAGGAGAGGTGTTCCTAGTTGTTTTTTTTTCTTAAAGTGCTAGCACCTGGAGTCAAGTGATTAGTTAAGATTCTCAACTTTCATTAAAATAAAGTAAGTTTGTAGCCTTCATGAAAAAGCTTGAAAATGTGACCTTAGTGTAATCTAAAGGCTCAGAAACCAGAAAGCAAAGAAAAAGAACCCCACATTTATTATTTATTTAAAAACTTATTATTTTAAAGCCAGGTATGTGATTTTTTGTGTGGGGGGGAGGGGTGCCTTGCACTCATGATTTTTGAACACTTGGAGTTGGCAATGTCATAAGAGCACAGCACTCCTAATGATACTCTAAATATTAGAAATGATTTTGCTTAAGACTTTATACACATATTTAGCAACATGGGGACACCTTGAGAGATGGTACAATTAGAATCCTTTGACACTTAAATAGTTGCATGCTGTCACTGATCTTACTTTTGTCATCGAGGTATTGAAGGCAGTGCCAGACATACTCTTCCACCCTGTAGTATATATTAATTAAGTATAATTCATTAATTTATAAATTAAATTATATTATAAACCTCGCTTTTACATAACATGTTTCATCAGTAGATCTCAGAGTGCTTATATAAGCCATGGGCAATCATACCAAATCCTCTGAGAGGTCTAGCATGACCAAGATGTCAATGGTCCTAACCAGTCTTGTCTGAATATACAACATAAGCCTGAATCCAAACCAGATCCAACCAAGAATGGCAGTGGGGTAGTGATGCACCTGAAGCTCAATAATTTTCCTCAAATGGGAACGTTTCATACAACATGAGCCCTTAAGTTTCACCAGATGACTTACTGAATGGATAGTGCAGACCTCTATATGTCCAAGAGTAGCTGGCCAAGACAATAGTAATGATTGGTCAGAAACTGAACCATAGGTAGAGGAAGGGATTCCAAGAAATCACAGATATTCACATCATAATCTATTTCAGAACCAGCCAAAAGGAGGAAGTCTGCTGAGAACCTGAGGTTCTCAAGATCAAAAGGACCCTAAACCCTATACTTTACCAGGTAAGAGCTTAGAAAATTTATCACACTGTCCAGCTGGAGTAACAATTAGCTAAGGCAGTCTGATTGACTAGCTTTGAAATATCACAACGAATTCAGTTGGAAGAATAAACCCATTCTGATTTCATTTAGAAAGGAACATCATCAACTACTAATTTGTTTCTTGGTAGAGTCTGCCTTTGAAATTGGCACTGTAAGAATTCTAATATAATAGACTGTGGAGAGAACCAATAAAATTTAAGAACCAGAGATCTCTATAGTATTAATCAACTGACAGCACATGCCATTTCCATTTACTCAGCAGTATTAAATAGAATTGAATACATCATTAAGGTTTAGTTGTTACTGGTATTGTTTTATTTTCTATCCTGTATGTAAATTCTATCCCCTCTCTGCCTTTGTCTCTTGTTCTCCCCTTTTGCAGAAGCTCAAGTGGTGAATTGTGTCACTGGTGCTATCGGCAGACCTTCCGATACTGACTTCAGCACAGGATTGTGCAAAATTAGGACTCAGTTTTCCCTCATTAGTCAATAGAAAGAAACTATTCTGCTAATAAAACAACTTGACTGGGACTCCAAAATCCTGGTTTAAATTCTTATCTCTTTCACAGACTTCAATTATCACTTTGGACATTTACCTACCAGAAAGATGTATGCAGCATTGTTGTAGACAGGTCGGTCCCAGGATATTAGCGAGACAAGGTGGGTGAGGTAATATCTGTTATTGGACCAACTTCTGTTGGTGAGAGAGAGAAGCTTTTGAGCTTACACAGATCTCTTCCAAGGGTTGCCAACTTTCCAGTCGCACAAAACCGAACACCCTCACCCCACCCTGCTCACTCTATCCCCCGTCCCTCCATCACTCGCTTTCCCCCCACTCACTTGCTCATTTTCACTGGCTGGGGAAAGTTCCTTTTCAAACGGGTGTGGTCCTGAAGCTCGTCTCTCTCACCAGCAGCAGTTTGTCCAATAAAAGATATTACCTACAGGAAAGAAGCAGTTGCAATCACTTGGCCAGAGGGAAATCAAATATAAGCCTCCTACTGCTATGTGATCAAACGGAAAAGGGCTTATCACTCGTTTAATTGAATTTAATACAGTTTATGACATTTCGAAGTGCTGGGAAAGCAGTGTTGATTTTGTTTTTAATTATTGTGCATAATTTTTATTCATTCCTTTAATGACTGAGTTGAGAGAGAATAAGAGAAGAAATCCCATACCAGAAAGCAGATATAAAATTGAACAAACAATAGATTAATTTATTCTAAAGTGTTTCTGCTAGTCTATTAACTATGACAGCTTAGTTGCAAACAACTTTATTTTTCACAGCAAATGTCCCCTGTAGAAGAACTGGTTTGTTTGTTTCCTCTTGATGTTGATCTTGATCAGCATCTTTTTATTCCTTTTAGTTTATTTGATTTCTTACTCAGTGTCTGATGAACATCAGTGGTTACATATGAGCTTGCAATTGTCTTCTATATCTAAGATTTAAATCGAGCTTTTCCTGTTAATTAATAACTCCAATTCCGACTACTCTATCAGTTGTTGTGCTTATTCCTTCAGCTATTTAATTTTAGTTCATTTTAGTTTCCTGTTCAGCTTAGCACTGGAAAAAGCAAGACTACCCCTGAAATATGAATGTTTGTCCTCAGTAATACCATTATTCATAGGATTAAAGAGCACATGGAATGCAAATTGGATATACCAGGATAAACAATTGTAAGAGTTAATATCCAGTAGGTTTATGATAATAATAAGTCTGTCTAGGTCATTCAACCCCACGCCTACATTCTAAATAATGTAATGATATCGTTATGACAACAAGAAAAAACTTTCTACTAGTTTCCTTTTCCTTCACCACTTTTCAGAGTAGCAGCCATGTTAGTCTGTATTCGCAAAAAGAAAAGGAGTACTTGTGGCACCTTAGAGACTAACAAATTTATTTGAGCATAAGCTTTCATGAGCTACAGCTCACTGTGAGCTGTAGCTCACGAAAGCTTATGCTCAAATAAATTTGTTAGTCTCTAAGGTGCCACAAGTACTCCTTTTCTTTTCACAACTTTTGTTCCTCTCACTTCCCTCTCCTTTGCTTCTTGTTCCTGTGACCTCTTATCTGATGTTTGTTCAGCTCTATCTTCTCTTGTTGTCTCACACTCCCTTGCCTGCTGATCAAAGTTGGAAAATATCCCTTGTAGTTTACAGAGATGAATCCTGTTCCAGGGCTGTATCTCTCATTCTCGTGTTGTTCAGATGGGGAGTGTTTAGTTAGAAATAATGCCAAAGGAAAGGCAGTAGTTCAGGCAGCCCCAGACGCTACCAAACAATGCATTTGAGCTAAGTGCAGGAGAGGGACAGAATGGCTGCAGGCTGTGGCCTTAACAGGGCTCTGGATTCAGCCCACCAGTGTTCGGCCATAAGTCGCTGAGGTTTGGGTCCAGCCAGCACACTCGAGCTCAGTTGCAGCAGTACATGGTATGTGTGCTGGAGATGCAGGCTGCTCCGCCATTATGATGGAAGGCCTACTGAGGCTGTACAATATGTTTGAGTTTAAAGTACGAGGTAACTGTCTTTAGAGAGAATTGTGCAGTCTATTAGATTCCTTCAGCCCCTTTATTGTGCTTGGAACATCGCTGCTGTGTTTGTATGTAATAAATCAGGACAGCAGAGCAGAATGGAAGGACAGTGTTTATTTCAGAACAATAACCTCCTTGTTGAAGACAGCAGCCATGCAGCACTTCCCTACCACTTCCCTTCCCTGTCAGATCCTCTGACGAAGGCACAGACAATTATGACCAGTCCATGGTTCTTGCGGGCCCCTTCACTCCAGGAGTAGCCACTGCTTGTGCAGGCAAAGATCTGGGTGGGGGGGAACAGAACTAGTTCCTATAGGCTTCTCCCCATTCATGCCTCCCCCAAGTCTCCTACAGTAATATCGGCACAGCTGTCAGCCCTGCCATGCGATTTCTGACTGGCTTCCCTTCAGTCATGTGCTGCTGCTCTTGTCTGTGTTCTGTTATATTCAAGCCTCCGCACCCCTAATTACTGTAAAGGGAGGGAGTATACTGCTGTTCAGGGGCCCCATCCGGTAAACACTTACATGCACGCACACATACCAGCTGTCTCATTGATGTCAATAGGACTATATACGTGAGTCAAGGATGCTGAGGAATAGGCCCCCAGAGCAGCAATAACTAA
Organism: Dermochelys coriacea; assembly: GCF_009764565.3. NCBI lineage: Eukaryota > Metazoa > Chordata > Testudines > Dermochelyidae > Dermochelys > Dermochelys coriacea. The sequence goes on along the minus strand of NC_050068.2, from coordinate 323,517,486 downwards.
TGATTCAAAACACTGAGGTTAATGGGAGTTGGATCAGCCCCTTGGAAAGCTGTATTCCAAAGCAAAACACAAAATATGAAATGGGAGTGAAATGGTCTTACCAGATCAGAGTTGTGCTTTCAGCTTGACAAGGGATGTGGTAAATTCTCCATCACTAAGGGCTGAAAATTAAGATTGGATGTCTCTTTCGATAAGATATGGTATAGCTCAACCACAAGTTACTGGGCTAGATGCAACAATTCCTGGGTGGGGTCCTACAGCCTGTGTAATGCAGAAGGTCAGACTACTTCACCATAACAGTCCCTTCTGGCCTTAAAACCTAGGAAAGTTTATACCACATCTTGTAATATCCACCTGTAGGGGGGCACAAGGGCCTGACCCTGTTTTCATCAGTCAGCGTCTAACCTCCTATTAACTTCATTGGGTTTGGGATCAAGTATCCAAGATTCCCTATCAGCTCAGCTATGCACTGACTGAACTAAGGTCCACAGCCGAGGGATGTGCTGGCCACCGCTTTCCGCAGCCCGCATTGGCCTGGAATGGCGAACCGTGGCCAGTGGGAGCTGCGATCAGCCGAACATGCGGATGCTGCAGGTAAACAAACCGTCCTGACCCACCAGCAGATTTCCCTGATGGGCTGCATTCCAAAGGTTGCCGATTCCTGAGCTAGTGTTTCAAAGGAAATGAAACCTGTTTTTTATTATCTGTCTATTGACTATTATGATATTTACAATAAAAGAATGGGTCTTTTCTTCAGCAACAGAAAATCTACACTGTGACTGGAAGAAAAGGCTTATTTTGACTAGTAATCTGAGTAAACCTGACATGGAAATCACAGAGGAAGCACAAAGGCAAAACGACAAAAGGCCATTTCTATAATGTGACTTATTTAAAACACACACACATGAGGGACACTTTAAATGGCACTGCTACAAAGAGCAATTTCTTTTATTTTAAACAGGCTCAGTTTTTCCAAAGTAACTTTTCAAATAACTAATGATGCAACCATTAGGTTTGCCATCACTCCAGCATTGTCATTTGGCTAGCAGCTACAGCTAGACCTGAGGTATTCTGTGCTTATTACCTCTACAGCTCTGGAGATCCAAAGAAATCAGAATATTTAGAGCATCTGTGTACTGTATCTGTATACTAATTTGACATATTTTTGGTTACAATTAAAACAGAGTCCAAAGTATATCTGACACCATATATGCACATTGTTTTAGTGCAGAAAATGATTCCATACAAATGAAAAGGCTAAATTGGGCCCCAATTTTCTGCTGGCATAACTCCATTAGTTTCAGTGTAATTAAACATTAGAGAAAGAATTTGGCCTTGGATTTTTAGACTAAGTCTCAAAAATAAGCGTGTCAGATCCCAACACAATTCCATTACCAACAGATTAACACACCCTATCATGAGAAATGTTGGCTCTTGAGAGCTCCCTGGGGTTGTTATATTGTCAGGGGACTAATGTACATACATTGACCTACCCTACACAACTGAAGTTAATGGTGAAAGTGACAGACTTCAGTGGTACAGCACTGGATCAATAGCAAGCAAGAAACAGAGTACCTGTGCAGTTCTTTTAGAGTCAGTAAAGTTGGGGTCAGGTTTGCGGAAGATTTCATGCAGTTATCCTCCTACCCAGACTCCAGCCACAGACCTAACTTCACCACAACACAGTAACTAGGTATTTCTGTGAAAGAGATTGGCACAGAAAAAATTAACAATGTTGACATTTGAATGTACCCATTAGGGTTCAGAGTTAACATACCATTGATATGAATGGAGCAGTTTTTATCTTCGTATTACATTAATGCTGCCTTCTCACTGCCACACACAACCCAAGCAAATGGGTTTTGCGCAGAGAATTTGAAGAACGCTTGAGGGAAAAGGAGGCCTTCCCTCAGCTTGTAAGCGTGACATGCTGCTGCTACAGCCCTGTTGGTGTGCAGTGTCTCATCCACTGCCACTGGCCTGTACCATACTTACCTTGCAACTAACTTCTTCTGTGTGCAAAATACCATTGTGCTGCAGCTTGCCCTCCCCCCCACAAAGGAACCAAGCTGATTCTGTTGGGCTTACAACTTTCGGTGACCTCGGAAAGGGTAAAGACAGTATTAGCCTTTGGCCTACTGGTAGGGCATAAGTCTGGCTGCAGGCTCATGACTGGAATGAGATCTTTACAATCAGAAGGGCTAAAATCTTAATTTATTTTTAAACAAAATCTTAACTTGTGCAGAAACTCAAGGAGTCACAAGAGACGTGCTGGCACAATGAAGCAGTTCAATCCTGCCCCGCGTCAGGAGCTCTGATGCTATGGTGATACACATGAACAAGATAAATATCCAGTCAAATTACATCTTAGATAGGAGTAATTACCTCTCGGACAGCACCAGGACAGGCTCTGCTAGGTCACTGCTCTGGTTCCATTCCTTACCAGATTAAGCCTTCTATTGCAGCCACATAAACCTCCAAATAACCCATCCAGAACATTGTGTCCTGTGTATCCTCTCTGCTCCTCTAATACAGTAATATAAAATACAGGTTTAACTCTCTCAAAGGAATCCATAGCCTTGCAGCTATATTTAAACATGCTGTCCAAGCCCTAACAGTTTGTTGCTATAGAAATCTATACACATTGCTGGGTTCTAAATTACCTGGGTTACTAAACATCTGCATTTCATTAGGGGCACTCATTTAATACGTTGGCTGAACCCACAGTGATAGTCAAAAAGCAAACAAAATGTTGGGAGGTATAAAGAATGGGATAAAAAATAACACTGACAAGATTAATAGATTTTAAATACAGAAGGGACCACTATGATTTTCTGACCTGCTACATAACACAGGCCAAAGAATTTCACCAGTTCAGGAAGGTATCCAGTTTTGATTTAGTTTTCAATTTAGAATCCACCACAACCTTTGGTCAATTGTTCCACACTCTCACTGTTAAAGTTGTGTTTTGTTTCTAACCTGAATTAGTCCAGCAACCAGAGATTGATTGTAATACCATTATTCAAATCAATGGCATTCTCTCACCTGAAATATTTTTTTCAGTTCAGGGCCCCTTATCTCAAATTATTTTTAAATGGTAATACAGTTGGTTCGGATTATAGGCATGCATAGACTCCCATATGAGGAGACACGGAAAAGGCTGGAACTGTTTAGTTTAGAGATGAGACAAATAAAGGGTGTGTGTTAGAGAGAGACACAATAATAAACATTGCAGAGAAGGTAAATCAGGTGACTCTACTTACCTTTTCTCCCAATATAAGAACAGAGGACCTTTCAGTGAAATGGAAAGGCAACAAATTTAAAGCTGATAAAAGGTGATTTTTTTTTTTACAGGACACAGACTAACTCTGTGTAGCTCATTGCCACAAAGTATTATTCAGACCAAGAGTTAATAGGATTCAAAAAAGAAATTGACATTTATATGGATAACAAGAGCGCCATGGTTATATTTGATAGGATTTTTAAAGAAGAATGGTAGATTTCAGAGTACCAGCCGTGTTAGTCTATATTCGCAAAAAAGAAAAGGAGTACTTGTGGCACCTTAGAGACTAACAAATTTATTTGATCATAAGCTTTCGTGAGCTACAGCTCACTTCATCGGATGCATTCGGTGGAAAATACAGTGGGGATATTTATATACACACACAGAGAACATGATACAATGGGTTTTATCATACACATTGTAAGGAGCATGATCACTTAAGATGAGCTATTACCAGCAGGAAGGAGTGGGGGAAGGAGGAAAACCTTTTGTAGTGATAATCAAGGTGGGACATTTCCAGCAGTTAACAAGAATGTCTGAGGAACAGTGGGGGGTGGGGTGAGGGGAGAAATAACATGGGGAAATAGTTTTACTTTAGGTAATGACTCATCCACTCCCAGTCTCTATTCAAGCCTAAGTTAATTGTATCCAGTTTACAAATTAATTCCAATTCAGCAGTCTCTCGTTGGAGTCTGTTTTTGAAGTTTTTTTGTTGAAGGATAGCCACTCTCAGGTCTGTAATCGTGTGACCGGAGAGATTGAAGTGTTCTCCGACTGGTTTTTGAATGTTATAATTCAATAGAGACTGGGAGTGGATGAGTCATTACATAAAATAAAACTATTTCCCCATGTTATTTCTCCCCCCACCCCACCCCCCACTGTTCCTCAGACGTTCTTGTTAACTGCTGGAAATGGCCCACCTTGATTATCACTACAAAAGGTTTTCCTCCTTCTCCCCCTCCTTCCTGCTGGTAATAGCTCATCTTAAGTGATCACTCTCCTTACAGTGTGTACGATAAAACCCATTGTTTCATGTTCTCTGTGTGTGTATATAAAACTCCCCACTGTATTTTCCACCGAATGCATCCGATGAAGTGAGCTGTAGCTCATGAAAGCTTATGCTTAAATAAATTTGTTAGTCTCTAAGGTGCCACAAGTACTCCTTTTCTTTTTTAAAGAAGAATATAAACCTTCATATGTCAGTGCATAAACCAATCCTGTAATTGATGGGAGAACTTCCCAGTGGATTGGTTAGTCCATTATTGTCCCTTATGGGGTTTCTTATACTTGACGCTGAAGTATCTGGTACTGACCGCTGTCAGACACAGGGTACTGGACTAGATAGTCCAATCCAAGTCTATTTTCATGTCACTGGTCAACTGTGAACATAAACAATTCTTATGTTCGTATTTGACCAGTGACAACGTAGCTTTTCTTGAAACCTACAGACTGTCCTTAAATTACTGATTGAATCTATTTTGAATTCCTCTTTGAATTCCTAATCAAAAACTCTTAACGGTTTCCTTCAGACAATGTAATGGTTCACTGAGCACAGACCACTGCTTGATAGTGATAACAGGCAGGTTATTTTCTGAAGGCTATTGGTGCTTAGATCACATACTATATATTTTGTTCCTTCAAGACACAGTCTCATCCTTTCAAACAGTATTAGGAAACAGTGTGGCTTGATGGTAAGAAATTGCATGAAAAAGTTCCATAACTAAGGACATAGATGTAAACAAAACTCCTTCTATGCAGATTCTAAAGCCAATTGATAATGAAACTGAACAAGAGCATAGCGATGAATTTCCATAAATTGGGAAATCCGGTAAATTGGGTCACTGTCTCCTTAAATGGAAACTCTCAGCTAGACTGTTCAGACACTATCACATGCGTATTTTCTAAAAGATAGTTAAGATCTGCTTGAGCATTCATTAGGGTCAGCAGAACCGTCCCTAGAAGGGTGTGGGGTCCAGGGTGGAAGTGGCAAATCTGTCACTTCCGGGACCAACCCGTCACTTCTGGGACCAATCACACCAGCCCAACAAAGCACAGGACCTGGAGCAGTCATCTCAATTCGCCGTACCCAAGGGACGGCTCTGAGGGTCAGTCCTCCAGAGAAAGTGAGTGACCAGAATCACACAGAACATTATAACTATGATTCTGATCCTGCATGAACTTGAGTGCCCTCAATTCTTTCAAACATTACTACATGAATGTGCACTAAGCAAGTTTTTCTTCATGCCAGCAGTGTCTATGCAGGCCAGTTAACATGCAACAAGTTGTTGCACTTTAGAAATCGTCCCCTTTTAGTGCTTATTGCTGCTCCTTGTAGATGAGCCATCAGTGAAGTCAATGGGCTCTCAGAACACTCAGTCCCTTTGTTTGCAAAGCAGTTTCCATGTCTCTTGCACTTTGGAAGTTAATAATACATACAGATGCTGCTGCTTTTGGAATCATTTGCGGGAGACAGAGTGCAGTGTTAGCACGCTTTGCATCAAATCTATCAGAATACAAGGTTATTAAATATATTAAATATTAACATGTTTTCACATCAGTCCATTTGTTTTATCAGCATGGGACAGCCTCATTTTGATACACTTTGTTTAGTGTAATTTCAGAAATGGTTTATGTAAACTGGTTATAGTGTCATACAGTAGACCTGGATGCAGGTAGAAAACCACGTCATTGCATCAGAAGGTACTGGAGCCATTTCCACCTAAGGAAGGGTCAAAATGGTCTCATCTCATTCACCTATCTGAAGTGATGGCTATAAGGAATGAAGTCTTGAGGGAGAGATGGAGGAGAGAGCAGGTAGTCATTGGTTCATTTCCCCAGGGCATTAAGAACCAAATTAAGATCCCGCTGGGTTGCATACAGAAGGAAACAATTTGTGTAAGCCCCTAAGGAATCTGGTCATAGTAGTGTGAGGAAAAAACTAAGAAGACTTCAATGGATGAGTGGAAGGCTGTGTACTGTGGAAATGATCAAATGTACTCTGACTGAGCTCACTGAGAGACCCTGTGTATTTAAATCAAAAGCTTGTTTCTTTCACAAACAGAAGTTGGCCCAATAAAAGATATTAGCTCACCCACCTGGTCTCACTATCATCCTGGGACCAACATGACTACAGCAACACTGCAAACATTTCAATCCAACAGTCTAGGATCTTGGAGAATGGAGCATCTGATGCTTGAGAAGAATGACAAGAACACCAGGAAAGTAAGCTTTGCTGCTAGATAGGAGAACTGATGGAGAACCATCTAAGAACCATGCTCTCAGCTTCAAGGACAAGGGGTTGGGATGGATCAGGGCCCCTGAGTTCTGTAACAGGAGATCCCTCTTGAGGGGAAGGCAGAGAGGCATTACCATAGGGCGGTGAAGACAGTTTGAGTACCACACTGTCTTGGTCAGGACAATGCTATGAGGATAATCCTCCTCACTCTTTCCTGTCACAGTCTGAACATGATCTTGAGATTTAGAGATAGAGGTGAGTAAGCATATTGCAGGGTATTGGGCCATGGTGTTATCAGGCTATCTGCCAGTGATTTCAGACCATATCATCCCTTGGAACAGAAAATGTGACGTTTTGTGCTGATTGGGGTAGCAAAGAGGTCTACTTTTGGGAAATCCCAGGTTTGGCAGGTGCTGTGGAAGACAGAATTTCTGAGCTCCCTCCCGTTCATGGTCCTAATGGAAATTCCTGCTCAGGGAGTCCACAGTTGTATTCTGGAGGTCTGTATTCTGGATTGCTGAGATTTATATCTGATGGGAAATGCACCAGTTCCAGAGTTTTAGTGATTCTGTGCAAAAACACTGGGATCTTGCTCTGCCCAGCTGGTTTCTAAAAACATTGCTGCCCAGCTGTCCAGCATTAACTTGATGGAATGACCCTGTATGGAAAGGAAATGTTGACAAATATATTAAACTGCTCTTAGTTCTAGGATATTGATGTGGCACCTGGCCTCTCGTGCTTGCCATGGGCTTTGGTCCCTTGGCAATGAGTCCCCCTACCCCAAAACGTAAGCATCTGTTATGAAAATCTTTGACGGTGGGGAATGTGAGAATGCAGATCTTCAGTGAGGCCCCTCCACCACCTGAGAGAATCCAGAACTTTGGAGGTCCTGTGAAGTGTTTGGAGAGACTGTGTTTGGTTGGGGTGTACATCATCCTTAGACACATCTGAAGGCACCTGAGGTGTATCTTGCATGAAGTGTGACAAACATGGAGGCCAACATGTGGCCCATGAGTTGTAAGCAGGTCCTTGCTGTTATTTGCGGGCTATGCTGTCCTGTCAAGATTAGACTGGATAAAGTGGAGAATCTCTTCTTGGACAGTTAGAGAGTTTAGAGTAACTCCAATTAATTCTATCCTCTGGACCAGAGTCAGTATAAATGTCTTCAGGTTGACATGGAGACCCAGGGACTGGAATAGGGCTAGTTCCTTCAAGGTTGCCAACTGAACCTCTAGAGCTGACCTGCCTCTGAGGAGCCGGTTATCCAAGTATGAGTAGCTCTTCCAGTCAAGTAGGTCTAATCACTTTGTCCAAAGAGTTGTCTAGAATGAGCCTGATGGTTTCTTTCATTGACTTCATCTACCACCAGGGAATTAGGAGGCAGGATGGGAGAAATGCTCCACTCCCTTAGCTGGGTTATAATAATTTTTATCTGCCCCTTGCAGATTGGATGTATAGTGGCAAGTGTTTGTCATAAAGCGTGTGTAGGCAATAACGTTGCCTCATTAATTGGTAGGCCAATTTTTCCCAGGAGGTAATGTTTAAAATGTACACCAGAGAGTGCTGAGACTGCTGGGCCTCTTCTAGTGGAACGGAAGCAGTCCTCCAGGCATTTCATGAGGTCCTGGAAAGCCCGAATGTCATCTGCATAATAGCATGGTGGCATTGCCACCACATCTGGGAGGAGGATGACTTGGCTGAAGGAGGTGAGTATTCCTCAGTCTGTGGCTCTGTTCTCTTTGTGTGCATCCTGATACTGAGGGCATGGGCTCTGGAAGGAAGGAAGCCCCTCCTGCCATGGCCCAACCCTCCCAGAGCCCCAGCCCCCCTCACCAGTCCAAACCTACCAGAGCCCCTGCCCCACCCAGACCCCTTGCCCTCCCAGCAGTCCATTCTGGAGCCCCGCCCTACCCCCCTCCAGTCTCATGCTCCCAAAGCCCGTCCCTCTCATACCAGCCTCACCCTTCTGGAGCCTCCATTCCCCCACACACTCTTCTTACCTTAGTCTCCCTGACGACTAGCCCAAAGCCCTCAGGTGATGGGGTCTTTCCTGCTTCCCAGACCCAGTCGGTCCCCAGCACCAAGAGGAGCCTCCACTGCAATTTGGTAGCCAACTGGTGAGGGACAAGATGCCAGCATGTGGCTCAATCCAAGTGCTGGCCAACCAGGTCAGGTCACGGCACTCTCCTTGCCCCACCCATCCAGGTTTTAAAAGGGCGGATGGACAATGGCCCTTCGGGCACCGGAACCTGTGTAGAAATGGGGGTGCCAAGGCCAAAATGGTGGAGGAATTAGAACTTAAATATCCTGAAGAAAGCACATATGTTTCTTTTGTTAAAAAGTGAGGGGCCATGGCCCCCAGTTCCCGCTCCCCCTGGTTCCAGTGCTGGTGACTGAGGGGGCAAAAGGTAGTGGGAGATGGTCCGTCGATGCCTGTGCATGATGCAGTACCTGTGAGTAGTTGGGTCTCTTTCCAGCTGGCACCCTGAAAAACTGTTCACCAAAGTGCTCCCATGAATTCCAGTAAGCCCACTGAGGAGGGGGATAGAGGAAGGGTTCATGAGGATATTCATATTGCCACGGTCCAGGATACCTGGTGAGCTCTGAAAGATCTTCTTCAGTAAACAGACTCAGGGATGTGACAGTACGGTACTGAGGTAGAACCCTGAATCAAGACCTCAGGGTCAGAAGTATCCTTCCCTGAGCTAAGAGGGGGGCCCTCAAGCATTGGTGCCAATATCGAGATTTGGAAGCCGAACTGAGAGTCAGGTTGTGACTTAGATCTCATTAGCAGGGGGTGACTCCACTTTGTCGAACCCTGAGTCAGTACCAGAGCTGGGGATATTGATCGGCAAGGTGAATGTGCTACTGGAGAGGTCAACAGAAGGGCTTCTCTGACCTCGCAGCTGTAAGGTGACAGTAGCACAGCCCTTTGAGTAGCCCTGTTTACATCATGGCTCCAAGAGGTGCCAGGCGGTACCAAGAAGCTACCATGAGTTTAGAATACTTCTCCACATGTGACTTCTTATATGGTACTAATACCTCAGAATCTGTTTTGGTCAGAGTCTCAGCAATATCCCTTAAGGGACATGAGATCTCCCAGGAGTGAGTTTTATGTGGTGCCCTACCCCTCTTCTTTGTTTCCCTGGAAGGGAGAAGAGGCTTCTTTTTTCTAGAATTCCTAGTCTCTGGAGCTGCTAACAAGGTGCCAGCACTCACCAAAATGTCCTGAGATGTTGAGGCCAATGTACAGGAGTTGGGGTAGTGGACTCCACAGGAACTAGGAATCGTTCCATTAAGAGGAGCTTCAGCCTAGCCTCTCTATCCTTTCTGGAACTGCCTTTAAACCCTGAGCAGAACTTGCACATTGATGGGAGATACCTAAGACAGCTAGAGTGTCCGTCATTGTGGGGAAAAGACTTGTGGCAGGTCTGTAAGGGCTTAAACCCCAGGGCCTTCATCATGACCCAGTGTGCTGAAGCACTAACCAAAGTCCTGAAAAAAAAGAAGAGAGAAACACCTTTGAAAGCACAACTGTGCTGCAATAAAATAAAATAAAATAAAAATAAAACAGTATGGTAAATAAGAAAGGCAGGAAGCTACAAAGCAGCAGAGAACAAATGCTCCATCTTGAGCCACAAGTGGCTGAGAAGGAACTGAGTGGCAGCAGTCTCCCTATATGTCTTCATATGGGAATATGAGGTGCTGCTCTGCACAGGGGCAGGCCTGCGGACACTGCAGTTGAGAGTGCACAGGCGTGTGCACACGTCCTGTGGTGGAGCATCCATAAGGACACATTCTTGAAGCTGTTCTCCCGAATGTGAGAAGTTTGACATTAAAAATAAAGGCATTAAAAATAAAACTGAACACTTTTAAGCAGTTTGACTAAAAATCTCTTCTCTCCCAACTGTTCAAATGTCAATCATCTGAGATGTTATAATCCCACTTGTTTGCCAATTGTCCATGCAATCTTCCAGTAAACACAGGGTTGACAAAGCTTGACAAGGCTGATAAGACTTGTATATTACACACATCTGGACACAGACTAATAAAAAATTCCTTGTCAAAAACACTTAAGGTTGCTAAAGGACAATGTAAAACTCAAAATCACAAAGCCATACACCTACATCTCCATGTATAGATGTAGGTTTGGCAGAATTTAATTTTTACGTTTTTAAGTGATTATTTTAAAGCATTTTTATTTGTATCAATTTTAAATGTTCATATTTGTTGGACACTATGGGGGGATCAGACAAGAGGGGGGGTCATACAATAATTATTTGATGACAGTAGACATGAAGATTCAAAAAGTTAAAGCTTTATAAATGTTAAAACACAAATTGTCAACTTCAGATGTCAAAATATACAAAGCAAATATCCTTAAATCTCAAGCAGCACTTTTCTTACTTTGTACATCTGTAAATTTAGATTATTATTGATGGAAATACTTTTAAATCAATTTGTGTGTGTACAATGAAATCAACATTTACAGATAAAAATTGAATCCCACCAAGCCTATAAATATGGTGTTAAAAACAGAGAGGAGGGAGTATTTTATTCTTTTACTAAGGTGGAAACATTTTACTTTCCTTTGCAAGTGACGCTTAAAGCTGAACTAAATAGAGTTTTTGTTTTTGTTGTTTAACTGATTAAAACTGAGTTAGGTCACAAATTTAAGTAAGAGAATATTCTGTGTGCAAGATTTTAATTGGAGGGACTTGCCTAATGTAGGAGGCAGAAAACTAGGGCAATCCTTCAGTATATTTCCTTTCTTTAGTTAGTGCCTATATCTTAGAGCTTCCAAAAATGTCCTATCCTTTTGTGTATTTGGTGGTCTTTAATGAACTTGGTTTACTCACTAGATTCTTGTATTGAACCTATTATTTTACTCATTTATCGTTTTACATATCTTAGTATTTTTAGCCTATAATAATAATAATCAGTTTTTGACCGCTACATACTTTTAGAAGATACTGTATTTGTAGTTATCCATTCCATACTAGATGGAGTATCCCAGGAGTTTGGACTTGCTTCAAGGCACTCAATTTGTTGGTGCGAAGGAATGTTACTCAGCAGTTCCCTTCTATAATCCCCCAAGAAAGAGTTCTAATCTCCAGGTCTGCTCATGTAAAACAGAGTTTATGTCATGATACAAACCCTTGTCCTGGAACCAACTAAACAAATTGTGTAGTTCTACTCCAGCACAGTTGTGAGAAAAGGGGCTATGAAAATGCTAATCTAGTCAAGAGCTCTGTAAGGCAATTTGACATATTTCCAATAGAATTGGCTGCATCACTGTACAACAAAATCCCACAGAGGAAAGCATTGCAGCATAAAGCAAAAATACTGTAGGCTGAAATATTTTGCTACAGTTTCTAATACAAAGACAATAAATATGTCCCATCCCTACCCAAAAGAAAACCATAATGAATTGAGAGAAAACAGCTGGAAAAGATTTTGTTAGTAGAACCAATTTATTACATGCTTGCAAAAATCATCAGACTGAAAACTTTCAGTGGGAAACTTGTACTTGTACAATGGTACTTATAATACTAAGCTCTCTCCTCAGGCCCTAGCTTGCAATATTGCCAGATAATGTTGCTGACAGTGAATATTGAGGTAGGTTCAGTGGATCTGGTCCCCGTCCCAGCCTGTTTTGTCCACTTTTGGAGCTGTGAGGGCACCTGGTGGCAAAGAGGTTGCTGAAGTTTTGTACCATACTACGATGCCACCTCAGGGTCCTGCACTTGCATATACTGTGTCAGACAGCCAAATCTGTCCCATGCTTCAGAAAAAGTATTCTTAGTTTATTCTGTTGTTTGCCTCACCAAACAAGGAGGGGATGATTCAGTGATCTAAGCATCTCTTAGAAATACCAGTGCCGTCCCGGAACCACATTAGCTTGGCAATTCATGTCATCTGAATGTTGAAGACTTAGCTCCCCATTGAGATGAATGTAATAGTTCAAGTCTCAGAGCTATTGTCTTCAATTTCCTGCAGATTCAGGGAGATGACAATATGTTGCTCAAATTGGTTCATGTGTTCAACATTTTCTTTTCAGCCTAAGGATTGGTAGCATAGTTTGGGCCTTGCTCCCATTTGTGCCTTTTAAAATCTCCCCCTAGATTCTGGAGCACAATTCTGTGGCAAGGGCTGGATCCCAAGGCAAATTCCACAGCTGCAGAATCATGGAACATGAAGCCCTTACTATAATATCCACTTTAGATGTTTTTTATGAATTAGCTGGAGGGAAATGAATGAAAAGATAGAGGGAGATCATGACAGGTTTCAGAGTAGCAGCCGTGTTAGTCTGTATTCGCAAAAAGAAAAGGAGTACTTGTGGCACCTTAGAGACTAACAAATTTATTTGAGCATAAGCTTTCGTGAGCTACAGCTCACTTCATCGGATGCATTTGGTGGAAAATACAGTGGGGAGATTTCCCCCACACACAGTTCCTCAGACGTTCTTGGCAACTGCTGAAAATGGCCCACCTTGATTATCACTGCAAAAGGTTCCCCCCTCCCCCCCCGGCTGTTCTGCTGGTAATAGCTCATCTTAAGTGGTCACTCTCCTTACAGTGTGTATGGTAACACCCATTGTTTCATGTTCTCTATGTATATAAATCTCCCCACTGTATTTTCCACTGAATCCATCCGATGAAGTGAGCTGTAGCTCGCGAAAGCTTATGCTCAAATAAATTTGTTAGTCTCTGGGGAGATCATGGTAATCTACTGAGAAAAGGTTAGCAGAAAGTCTCCTTCTGACAACAGAAAAGTCCCTTGATAATATTCCAAAAGAGACAAATACAAACAGGCATTGCAGGTTCCTCCTTTTCTGGATTCCTAGGCCACAGCTTGCCTAGTGACCATAAATGTATGCACACACAGACTAACCAGGTTCAAGCACCTTATTAGGAATCTCTCAACACCCTTGAGCCTTGTCAACATGATACTGGAAGTCAGCAGTAGGTGCAGCCAAACCCATGTTGAAAACAGTTTAACGGCAGATCCAGACAAGACCAAACCATGTTCAACACCATTTCAGTGTGCAACTAATAAGAGTTCAATTTATGCAACTTGAAACTGGGGGACTGCAAGAGCTGAATGGGGAGATGCTCCCCTGGGGTTTAAAATAAATAAACATGGTAGTTTGTGCAGTCTGGTGTATCCCAAAGGCAAAAAATAATTAGGGTTTACAGAAGTGTAAATGTCCATCCAGCAATATCCAGAGAGGGGTAAAATCATTTCCCAGACCAGAGAAATCATCCCAACTTCCCTTCAACTTAATAGAGAATTTTTAACTAGGCGCACCATGCAGCCCTAGGTACCCTTTCCAGCCCTGCTTAAACAGGACATTTGAAAGAACTGATCTCACTAACTTAGGAGCCAGTTATCACAGCCATTAAATTTAGTCATATCTAAAAGGTGAGCTGCATCTGTCCCCACAGTATTCTCATATCAGCAAATCTGTTGTTTTCTACAAGATTGATTTCTATGGCGTTTATCCTCAGACTCATTCATTTACTGCTGCAGTAAATTCCCAGGCCTTAGTGCCAGGCACTAATGTAATTAGGGATGTGAATCTCCATTTCTTGCATACATTCATTTGCGGTCATAAATAAAGTAGTGTTTGGAACCAACTACAATTGCTACTGCGCTCAGATAACATCAATATTGCCTGTGCGGTGCCAAAAAGATATTGATTGTGCAGAACCACTTGTACCAGCAGGAATGAGAAATGCTTCTACATTCTTGGCCTCTGTGCAAGTCTCCTCCTAAAGAAAAACATTAAATACACACACATATATATGTGTGTGTATATGAGAAACATTTTAAGGTGGTTTGTGATTACAAAAAAACAAGTGTCCAGAAAATACATATATATACATATATTTCTGGACACTTGTTTTTTTGCAATCCACAAACCATCTTAAAATGTCTTGCATATTTGACCCCATTTATACAAACATCCATCACAGGAATAATTTCCTAGCAGTGAGTGCAGGAATGTGCTTTCTGGGGTCAACAGAGTCACAGTGGTAATTACAGAAATAATTGCTTTTTATGCATTTTTCACTTACAGAAACCCATTAAAATGTTCCTCTTGGAGAGATAGAAAGGAACAATGTTTTAAGACATGTTAGACAGAGAAGGGTCTATGCAAAACACTTTCTATCTCCTTCATTGTATTATAGCTCCTTGACGATGATCCTGAATTAATTTTCACACTGCATACTCTGATTCTGAGCTGTCTTGAGGTGTGCAACTTTTGCTGGTTCAATTTGTAACAGTTTCAGAGGCTTAAAAAACACAGAGTGCTCTCGTGATTATTTAAAAGATTATGTAGCAGAAGCAGTCATTCCACAATTAAGGTTACAGCTGGCTGAGTTTCAATTTAAAGTAGGTTAGATTGACTGGACCAAAGTTTTAAGACTTGCTAGACAGAGAAGGATCTATATAAAACTCTATACTTATCCTTCACTGTATTAAATTTCTTTGACAATGATCTGAATTAATTTTCACGTGGCATACACTAATCTTTGCCTCATTATTTTTGCCTATTATCTAGCTCTACCTGAATTGTTCAGATTTTGCAAGTTTAGTTTGCCTAAGATTTACAGAAACAGGGCTGCCCTCCAGTGGACCTTAGAATCTTGAAAGAAAGAAAGAAAGAAAGAAAGAAAGAAAGAAAGAAAGAAAGAAAGAAAGAAAGAAAGAAAGAAAGAATCTCCACATAAAAAAATGAGTTAAGGTTACAGACACATCAGCATGTTGAGCAGATACTACCTTTGAAGAAGGTTATATAAAGAAAAAGTTATAAACCCAGGCAATTCAGGAAAAGGGTAGCACTCCCATGAAACCCAAACATTTGAAGCTAGCTCTGATCTCATATTGACATTTGGAAAAAATCAGTAACCTTATCCATCCATAACAAACAGCCCCAGCTTGTTGGTGACCACAAATACTAGAATAATTCATACTTCCTCTTACACAGCTTACATGGGGGAAATGGATTTCCAGAGATCTTAGGCCTCATGGATTGCCTGGGATATGCTGGATTTGGGGCACCATCCTCTCAAGTACATGATTCCCTCCCATTTTCATTGGGAGAGCAAGGGAGCGGTGTGGAGAAGGCCCTGAAGGCTGTGTTTTATGGGCTCTAAACCATGCAGACCCCCTAGTGGTCCTCTAGGATTCTTACTACAGGGATTCTGCTTAAAGTGTAGCTCTCAGCCCACCCACAGCCCTACAGATATTGCTAGAGCACAGGGCAGTTTGATGGACAGGTGGTAGTATGGACTAAACTAGTGATACTCAGACTGAGGCACAAGAGCCGCAAGTGGCTCTTCCATGTGTCTCCTGTGGCTCTTTGCAGCATGTGATATTAAAACTCAGTGTGATTTAATTATTAACCAATCTAAGTTATTAACCAATCAGGATGCTTTTATTATGTTATTAACCAATTGTAGTTGGTAAAATAATAATACTTGGTCAGTCATTTTGCTGTGAGAATTATATATATATATATACACACTAAATATTTCCCCTGTCATACTGTTTAAATATGAATAGATAGTACTATAGCAAATGAAATAATGAATTCACACTGCTGTGGCTCTTTTGGGTATTATCGGTTGCTAATTTGGCTCCTGAACCCACTGAGGTCTGAGTATCACTGTACTAAACTGTCATTCTAAACTGTCATGGGTATGTTACGGGCCAGGCTATAGTGAATGGCACAATATAAGAACCTAATCAGAACCGAATGGAGTGTTGCTTGTTAACATACATTGGTCTTGCCTGTGTTATCTCTGTAGTGTGCAGTGCTCTTGCATGGTTGGGTAAGACGATTATTACATAAATGTATTGGCTCTTTCTACACAGGCAGAATGAAAGCATGTAATAAAATAGTTGGGAAACTATTTAGCTATATAATGAGCCCCCCAAATGGTTACATCACTGGTATGGGTGAGTCTTAACTTTGTATGATGACACCTACACGTTGTGGAGATGTGAGGCAATAGAACCCAAGACCGAATTGTGGGTAATCTCATCTCATACCAACTCATAGGGTGGATAGAAAGCTGGCTAGATCATCGGACTCATTGGGTAGTGATCAATGGCTCCATGTCTAGTTGGCAGCTGTTATCAAACGGAGTGCCCCAAGGGTTGGTCCTGGGGCCGGTTTTGTTCAACATCATCATTAATGTTCTGGAGGATGGTGTGTATTGCACCCTCAGCAAGTTTGCAGATGACACTAAACTGGGAGGAGAGGTAGATACACTGGAGGGTAGGGATAGAATGCAGAGGGATCTAGACAAATTAGAGGATTGGGCCAAAAGAAATCTGATGAGCTTCAACAAGGACAAGTGCAGAGTCCTGCACTTAGGACGGAGGAATCCCATGCACTGCTACAGACTGGGCAGCAGTTCTGCAGAAAAGGACCTAGGAGTTACAGTGGACGAGAAGCTGAATATGATTCAACAGTGTGCCCTTGTTGCCAAGAAGGCTAATGGCATTTTGGGCTGTAAAGTAGGGGCATTGCCAGCAGATCGAGGGACATGATCGTTCCCCTCTATTCGACATTGGTGTGGCCTCATCTAGAATACTGTGTCCAGTTTTGGGCCCCACACTACAAGAAGGATGTGAAAAAATTGGAAAGCATCCAGCAGAGGGCAACAAAAATGTTTAGGGGACTGGAACACATGACCTATGAGTAGAGGCTGAGGGAACTGGAATTGTTCAGTCTGCGGAAGAGAAGAATGAGGGGGGGATTTGATAGCTGCTTTCAACTACCTGAAAGAGAGTTCCAAATAGGATGGATCTAGACTGTTCGCAGTGGTAGCAGATGACAGAACAAGGAGTAATGGTCTCAAGTTGCAGTGGGGGAGGTTTAGGTTGGATATTAGGAAAAACTTTTTCACTAGGAGGGTGGTGAAGCACTGGAATGCGTTACCTAGGGAGGTGGTGGAATCTCCTTCCTTTGAGATTTTTAAGGTCAGGCTTGACAAAGCACTGGCTGGGAAGATTTAGTTGGGGATTGGTCCTGCTTTGAGCAGGGGTTGGACTAGATGACCTCCTGAGGTCCCTTCCAACCCTTATATTCTATGATTCTATGATTCATGAAACGAGGCTTGCGTTATGTGCTGGAAGTAGAATAGAACAGATCAAAAACAATCTTATTTTTTCCTAGTAGTTAATATTAATCTCGTAGGTGCAAATTGACAATGGTTGAAGAGATCTAAAAGGGAAACAATGAAGTAGCAAACTGGTAAAATCAGCTGTGGAAGTGACATTGTTAATTTAAGTATCAAAAAGGAAAGCTAAACAATTTCAAAATGATACAAACTATTAACTGACCTCCTATGCTGTTCCTAGACACTGTACGATGCCTCTCAATGCATATTCTCCTCTTGACATTTTAGTGGCATAGCAGGAGATAAATTAAAACTTAACCTACCTGCACGATAGATATTTTCAGTAATTAATGGTAACAGCTGGAACTTTAACTTCTACTCACATTTTTTTGTAACAGAGAAATAGACTTGACCATCTATCTCAGTGAGGTGCACAGAACAAGAATGGTACGGTTTTAATAATGAAGCATTAGTGAAGCTCATCATTCAAAAACACACTGGACCAAATTAATCCCTGCTGTAACACTAATGAAATCAATGGAGTTACATTACACCAGGAAGGAATTTGACCCAGCATACCTTGACAGAGGGTCCTTCTCAGAGGTGACCGATCTTCAAGATGGGAGAAAGGTTATACTGTTTTGCTAAATATAAGAGCTTGTGTTGCCTACTAATGTCTTTCTAAAAGATATGCTGAGAAGTGAATTGATTTCTTTGCACCACTCTTACCCACAGAAGATGTTGGAAAGACACCGACTCCAGACCTAATCTTTGCTATTAATAATATGAGATAGCTATTATTAGAAATTGATGTGTCAGAAGAAGAGTTTCTGGAACTAACTGATAAATAAAAAGTAATCTGGTCTGAAGAAATTTAAGAATTCATAGATTTTAAGGTCAGAAAGGACCATTATGTTTTTCCAATCTGATATCCTGCATAACACAGGCCATCGAATTTCACCAACATTGATTGTTCCTGCATCACACCCACAGCTTTTGGTTGACTTCTTTTAAAAAGTCATTCAGTCTTGATTTGAAAACGTCAAGTGATGGAGAACCACATCAATAGGTGAGCTGTTCCATTGGTAAATTGCCCTCACTATAAAACACTGAGCACTATTTCTAATACGAATTTGTCTAGCTTCAGCTTCCAGCCATAGGATCTTTTACATTTTGCAAAATTAAAGGGCTCCATGCTATCAGAAATATTCTCCCCACAGAGGTACTTGTACATTGTGACCAAATCACCTCCTAACTTTCTCATTGTCAAGCTAAATAGATTGAACTTCTTCTCTCTCTCACTTTTTCCAGACCTCGAATCCTTCTTGTAGAACCTTTTCCAATTTGTCAACTTTTAAAAAATGTATGCAACACTGTATTCCTGTAATAATCTTATTAATGCCATGTTGAGTAGTAACAATTAGAGCTGTCAAGTGATTAAAAATTAATCGTGATTAATTGCATGATTAATCGCACTGTTAAACAATAATAGAATACTATTTACACATTTTTTTATGTTTTCTACATTTTCAAATATATTGATTTCAATTACAACACAGAATTCAAAGTGAACAGTGCTCACTTTCTATTTACTTTTTATTACAAATATTTGTTTTGCAAAAACACAAGAAATAGTATTTTTCAATTCACCTCATACAAGTACTGTAATATAATCTCTTTATCATGAAAGTTGAACTTACAAATGTAGAATTATATATAAAAAATAACTGCATTCAAAAATAAAAAAATGTAAAACTTTTGAGCCTACAAGTCCACTCAGTCCTACTTCTTGTTCAGTAAGTCACTCAGACAAAAAGTTTGTTTACATAGGCAGGAAATAATGCTGCCTGCTTCTTGTTTATAATGTCACCTGAAAGTGAGAATGGGTGTTCACTTGGCACTCTTGTAGTCAGCGTCGCAAGATATTTACGTGCCAGATGCATTAAAGATTCATATGACCCTTTATGCTTCAACTACCATTCCAAAGGACATGCATCCATGCTAATTAGAAATTCTGCTCGATAACAATCCAAAGCAGAGCGGACCAATGCATGTTCACTTTCATCATCTGAGTCAGATGCCACCAGCAGAAGTTTCATTTTCTTTTTTGATGGTTCGGGTTCTGTAGTTTCCACATCAGAGACTTGCTCTTTTAAGACTTCTGAAAGCATGTTCCACATCTCGTCTCTCTCAGATTTTAGAAGGCATTTCAGATCCTTAAATCTTGGGTCGAAGGCTGTAGCTATCTTTAGAAATCTGACATTAGTACCTTCTTTGCATTTTGACAAATCTGCAGTGAAAGTGTTCTTAAAACAAACAACATGCGCTGGGTCATCATCTGACACTGCTATAACCTGAAATATATGGCAGAATGCGGGTAAAACAGAGCAGGAGACATACTATTCTCCCCCAAGGAGTTCAGTCACAAATTTAATTAACACATTATTTTTTTAACGAGTGTCATCGGCATGGAAGCATGTCCTCTGGAATAGTGGTCAAAGCATGAAAGGGCATACGAATGTTTAGCATATCTGGCATGTAAATACTTTGTAATGCTGGTTACAAAAGTGCCAT
Organism: Dermochelys coriacea; assembly: GCF_009764565.3. NCBI lineage: Eukaryota > Metazoa > Chordata > Testudines > Dermochelyidae > Dermochelys > Dermochelys coriacea. The sequence continues at coordinate 323,497,256 of NC_050068.2, read as the reverse complement.
GGAAACACCTGTTCTCACTTTCAGGTGACATTGTAAATAAGAAGCCGGCAGCATTATCACCTGTAAATGAAAACAAACTTGTTTGTCTAAGGCCTGGTCTACACTACGAGTTTATGTTCGATTTAGCAGCGTTAAATCGAATTAACCCTGCACCCGTCTACACAACTAAGCCATTTTTTTCAACATAAAGGGCTCTTAAAACCAATTTCTGTACTCCTCCCCAATGAGGGGATTAGTGCTGAAATAAACATCACTGTTTCAAATTAGGGTTAGTGTGGACGCAATTCGAAGGTGTTGGCCTCCAGGAGCTATCCCACAGTACACCATTGTGACCACTCTGGAAGCACTCTGAACTTGGATGCACTGGCCACGTGTACAGGAAAAGCCCCAGGAACTTCTGAATCTCATTTCCTGTTTGGCCAGGTGAGCTCATCAGCACAGGTGACCAGGCAGTCCCAGAATCAAAAAAGAGCTCCAGCATGGACCCAACAGGAGATACTGAATCTGATCGCTGTATGGGGAGAGGAATCTGTGCTATCAGAACTATGTTCCAAAAGACGAAATGCCAAAACATTTCAAAAAATCTCCGAGGCCATGAGGGACAGAGGCTACAGCAGGGACGCAATGCAGTGCCACATGAAATTTAAGAAGCTCAGACAAGCATACCAAAAAACCAAAGAATCAAATGGACACTCCGGGACAGAGCCCCAGACATGCCGCTTCTACACTGAGCTGCATGCAATTCTCCGGGGGGCTGCCACCACTACCCCACCCCTGTCCATGGACTCTGATGATGGGGTACTCTCCGCCATGCCTGAAGATTTTGCGGATGGGGAAGATGAGGAGGAGGAGGATGAGCTTGAGGAGAGCACACAGCACACTGTTCTCCCCGACAGCCAGGATCTTTTTATCACCCTGACTGAAATACCCTCCCAACCCAACAAAGCTGGAGAAGGGACCTCTGATGAGTGTACCTTTTTAAATATAATACATGTTATAAAAGCAAGCGTTTTTTAACCTGTTTTTTAGCCCTGAGGACTCGGGATGCATTCGTGGCCAGTACAGCTACTGGAAAAGTCTGTTAATGTGTCTGGGGATGGAGCAGAAATCCACCAGGGACATCTCCATGAAGCTCTCCTGGAGGTATTCTAAACGCCTTTGCAGAAGGTTTCTGGGGAGAGCAGCCTTATTCTATCCTCCATGGTACCACGCTAGTAGCAAGTAATCTGGTATCACTGCATGACAAAGCCTGGCAGCGTATGGTCCTGGCATTTGCTGGCATTCAAGCAACATCCGTTCTTTATCTCTCTGTGTTATCCTCAGGAGAGTGATATCGTTTATGGTAACCTGGTTGAAATAAGGGAATTTAATTAAGGGGACATTCAGAGATGGCCGTTCCTACTGGGCTGTTTGCCTGTGGCTGAAACGAAATCCTCTCCGCAGTTAGCCACGTGGTGGGAAGGGGGGCCATTGGTGCTGAGCTGTTCGGGTATGCCTAGCGGGGATCTTCCCTGATACCAGCCACGCGGTGAAGTGAGGGTTAAAGTGATCATCCCAGAGAATTGGATGGTGGGGAGGGCAGGGGGTAGTTTGGTTTCTGCTGCTGCACATTAACATGAAAACTGCAGCACTAAATGGCCAACTCAATGGGCTTTGTTTGGTATGGGAGAGGAGGGTGCTGCTGTTACGAAAGTTGCAGAAGCCGAAAGACTATGGATTACCATGGCTGCCTGCAAGCCGAATTCTGTTGCCCGGCCCTGCATGTGTGATCTCTAACACCAAAGCCGCAGGCACTCAATATAAGATGCAAAATGCAACCTTGTACCAAAATCACATGTGCTATGTAATGTGAATAGTGTTGTTCACTGTGAAAGAGTATAGCCATTGTTCTGTAAAATGTATCTTTTTAAATACTTCACTCTTTTTTCCTCCAACAGCTGCAAATGTTTCAAGCATCCCTCCTCCATCCCAAAAGCTATCTCACATAAGGCAGTGAAAAAAATGCACGTGCGATGAAAAATTCTCCGAGCTCATGCAGTCGTCCGGCACTGACAGAGCTCAGCAGAATGTGTGGAGGGACACAATAGCAGAGTACAGGAAAACACAACAGAGATTGTGGAGCACACAACAAGCAGCAATAACAATGGGAATATTGGTTTCGCTGAGGTCTGAGCAAGTTAGTAAACTGCGCCAGCGACCCTTTAAATGTTCAAATGCACACTCTACCACCATTCTGCACTTGCTCAACCTATAGATGAACAGCTCCTTACTACTGTCTAGCGTGCCTGTGTATGGTTTCATGAGCCAGGGCATTAAGGGGTAGGCTGGGTCCCCAAGGATAACTATAGGCATTTCAACATCCCCAACAGTTATTTTCTGGTCTGGGAAGTAAATCCCTTCCTGCAGCTGTTTAAACAGACCAGAGTTTGTGAAGAAACGAGCGTCATGAACCTTTCCCGGCCATCCCACGCTGATGTTGGTGAAACGTCCCTTGTGATCCACCAGTGCTTGCAGCACCATTGAAAAGTACCCTTTTCAGTTTACGTACTGGCTGCCCTGGTGGTCTGGTCCCAAGATAGGGATATGCGTTCCATCTATAGCCCCACCACAGTTAGGAAATCCCATTGCAGCAAAGCCATCTAGTATGACCTGCACATTTCCCAGAGTCACTACCTTTGATAGCAGCAGCTCAAAGATTGCGTTGGCTACCTGTATCACAGCAACTCCCACAGTAGATTTGCCCACTCCAAATTGATTACCGACTGACTGGTAGTTGTCTGGCGTTGCAAGCTTCCACAGGGCTATTGCCACTTATGAACTGTGAGGGCTGCTCTCATCTTGGTATTCTTGCACTTCAGGGCAGGGGAAAGCAACTCACAAAGTTCCATGAAAATGCCCTTACGCATGCAAAAGTTTCGGAGCCACTGGGAATGATCCCAAACCTGCAACACTATGCAGTCCCACCACTTGGTGCTTGTTTCCCGGGCCCAGAATCTGTGTTCCACGGCATAAGCCTGCCCAGTAACTCCATGATCTCCAAATTGCTGGAGACCGCGGTTTTAGAGAAATCTGTGTTCATGTCCTCATCACCGCGTTGCCATCGCCTCCTCACCTGGTTTTTCATGTGCTGGTTCTGCATAAACTGCACGATAATGCGTGAGGTGTTTACAATGGTCATAACTGCTGAGGTGAGCTGAATGGGTTCCATGCTTGCCATGCTATAGCATCTGCTTGGGCAATCCAGGGAAAAGGGCATGAAATGATTGTCTGCTGTTGCTTTCATGGAGGGAGGGAGGGAGGGTTGACTGACAACATTTACCCATAACCACCCGTGACAAATTTTTCGCCCCATCAGGCATTGGGAACTCAGCCCAGAATTCCAATGGGCAGCAGGGACTGCGGGAACTGTGGGATAGCTACCCACACTGCACCACTCGGAATATCGACGCTTGCCATGGTACTGTGGATGCACACCGCCGAATTAATGTGCTTAGTGTGGACGCATGCACTCGACTTTATACAATCTGCTCCCAAAAATCGACTTCTGTAAAATCGGAGTACTTTTGTAGTGTAGACATGGCCTAAGTAATTGGCTGAACAAGAAGTAGGACTGAGTGGACTTGTAGGCTCTAAAGTTTTACATTGCTTTGTTTTTGAGAGCAGTTAATAAAAAAAATCTACATTTGTAAGTTGCACTTTCATGATAAAGAGATTGCATTATGGTATTGTATGAGGTGAATTGAAAAATACTATTTCTTTTTATCATTTTTACAGTGCAAATGTTTGTAATAAAGATAATAATATAAAGTGAGCACTGTACACTTTGTATTCTGTGTTGTAATTGAAATTGATATATTTTAAAATGAAGAAAAATATCCAAAAATATTTAATAAATTTCAATTGGTATTCCATTGTTTAACAGTGTGATCAAAGCTGTGATTAATCACAATTAATTTTTTTAGTTCATCACATGAGTTAACTGCGATTAATCGACAGCACTAATAACAACATTTATAGATTCCATAGATTCACAAAAAGAAAAGGAGTACTTGTGGCACCTTAGAGACTAACAAATTTATTAGAGCATAAGCTTTCGTGAGCTACAGCTCACTTCATCGGATGCATTTGGTGGAAAAAACAGAGGAGAGATTTATATACACACACACAGAGAACATGAAACAATGGGTTTATCATACACACTGTAAGGAGAGTGATCACTTAAGATAAGCCATCACCAACAGCAGGGGGGGGAAGGAGGAAAACCTTTCATGGTGACAAGCAGGTAGGCTAATTCCAGCAGTTAACAAGAATATCAGAGGAACAGTGGGGGGTGGGGTGGGAGGGAGAAATACCATGGGGAAATAGTTTTACTTTGTGTAATGACTCATCCATTCCCAGTCTCTATTCAAGCCTAAGTTAATTGTATCCAGTTTGCAAATTAATTCCAATTCAGCAGTCTCTCGTTGGAGTCTGTTTTTGAAGCTTTTTTGTTGAAGTATAGCCACTCTTAGGTCTGTGATCGAGTGACCAGAGAGATTGAAGTGTTCTCCAACTGGTTTTTGAATGTTATAATTCTTGACGTCTGATTTGTGTCCATTCATTCTTTTACGTAGAGACTGTCCAGTTTGGCCAATGTACATGGCAGAGGGGCATTGCTGGCACATGATGGCATATATCACATTGGTAGATGCGCAGGTGAACGAGCCTCTGATAGTGTGGCTGATGTGATTAGGCCCTATGATGGTATCCCCTGAATAGATATGTGGACAGAGTTGGCAACGGGCTTTGTTGCAAGGATAGGTTCCTGGGTTAGTGGTTCTGTTGTGTGGTGTGTGGTTGCTGGTGAGTATTTGCTTCAGATTGGGGGGCTGTCTGTAAGCAAGGACTGGTCTGTCTCCCAAGATCTGAGAGAGCGATGGCTCGTCCTTCAGGATAGGTTGTAGATCCTTGATGATGCGTTGGAGGGGTTTTAGTTGGGGGCTGAAGGTGATGGCTAGTGGCGTTCTGTTGTTTTCTTTGTTGGGCCTGTCCTGTAGTAGGTGACTTCTGGGTACTCTTCTGGCTCTGTCAATCTGTTTCTTCACTTCAGCAGGTGGGTACTGTAGTTGTAGGAATGCATGATAGAGATCTTGTAGGTGTTTGTCTCTGTCTGAGGGGTTGGAGCAAATGCGGTTATATCGTAGCGCTTGGCTGTAGACAATGGATCGAGTGGTATGATCTGGATGAAAGCTAGAGGCATGTAGGTAGGAATAGCGGTCAGTAGGTTTCCGATATAGGGTGGTGTTTATGTGACCATCGCTTATTAGCACCGTAGTGTCCAGGAAGTGGATCTCTTGTGTGGACTGGTCCAGGCTGAGGTTGATGGTGGGATGGAAATTGTTGAAATCATGGTGGAATTCCTCAAGAGCTTCTTTTCCATGGGTCCAGATGATGAAGATGTCATCAATGTAGCGCAAGTAGAGTAGGGGCATTAGGGAACGAGAGCTGAGGAAGCGTTGTTCTAAGTCAGCCATAAAAATGTTGGCATACTGTGGGGCCATGCGGGTACCCATCGCAGTGCCGCTGATTTGAAGGTATACATTGTCACCAAATGTGAAATAGTTATGGGTCAGGACCAACACACCTCTGACCAACATATTAACCCACAGAGACCTTCCTGCCAACACTACAAAAAGAAGGATTCTAGGTGGACTCCTCCTGAAGGTCGAAACAGCAGCCTGGATTTCTACATAGACTGCTTCCGCCGACGTGCACGAGCTGAAATTGTGGAAAAGCAGCATCGCTTGCCCCATAACCTCAGCCATGCAGAACACAGTGCCATCCTCAGCCTCAGAAACAACTCGGACATCATAATCAAAAAGGCTGACAAAGGAGGTGCTGTCGTCATCATGAATAGGTCAGAGTATGAACAAGAGGCTACTAGGCAGCTCTCCAACACCACTTTCTACAAGCCATTACCCTCTGATCCCACTGAGAGTTACCAAAAGAAACTACAGCATTTGCTCAAGAAACTCCCTGAAAAAGCACAAGAACAAATCCGCACAGACACACCCCTGGAGCCAGGACCTGGGGTATTCTATCTGCTACCCAAGATCCATAAACCTGGAAATCCTGGACGCCCCATCATCTCAGGCATTGGCACCCTGACAGCAGGATTGTCTGGCTATGTAGACTCCCTCCTCAGGCCCTTCGTTACCAGCACTCCCAGCTATCTTCGAGACACCACCGATTTCCTGAGGAAACTACAGTCCATTGGTGATCTTCCTAAAAACACCATCCTAGCCACTATGGATGTAGAAGCCCTCTACACCAACATTCCACACAAAGATGGACTACAAGCCGTCAGGAACAGTATCCCCGATACTGTCACGGCTAACCTGGTGGCAGAACTTTGTGACTTTGTCCTGACCCATAACTATTTCACATTTGGTGACAATGTATACCTTCAAATCAGCGGCACTGCGATGGGTACCCGCATGGCCCCACAGTATGCCAACATTTTTATGGCTGACTTAGAACAACGCTTCCTCAGCTCTCGTTCCCTAATGCCCCTACTCTACTTGCGCTACATTGATGACATCTTCATCATCTGGACCCATGGAAAAGAAGCTCTTGAGGAATTCCACCATGATTTCAACAATTTCCATCCCACCATCAACCTCAGCCTGGACCAGTCCACACAAGAGATCCACTTCCTGGACACTACGGTGCTAATAAGCGATGGTCACATAAACACCACCCTATATCGGAAACCTACTGACCGCTATTCCTACCTACATGCCTCTAGCTTTCATCCAGATCATACCACTCGATCCATTGTCTACAGCCAAGCGCTACGATATAACCGCATTTGCTCCAACCCCTCAGACAGAGACAAACACCTACAAGATCTCTATCATGCATTCCTACAACTACAGTACCCACCTGCTGAAGTGAAGAAACAGATTGACAGAGCCAGAAGAGTACCCAGAAGTCACCTACTACAGGACAGGCCCAACAAAGAAAACAACAGAACGCCACTAGCCATCACCTTCAGCCCCCAACTAAAACCCCTCCAACGCATCATCAAGGATCTACAACCTATCCTGAAGGACGAGCCATCGCTCTCTCAGATCTTGGGAGACAGACCAGTCCTTGCTTACAGACAGCCCCCCAATCTGAAGCAAATACTCACCAGCAACCACACACCACACAACAGAACCACTAACCCAGGAACCTATCCTTGCAACAAAGCCCGTTGCCAACTCTGTCCACATATCTATTCAGGGGATACCATCATAGGGCCTAATCACATCAGCCACACTATCAGAGGCTCGTTCACCTGCGCATCTACCAATGTGATATATGCCATCATGTGCCAGCAATGCCCCTCTGCCATGTACATTGGCCAAACTGGACAGTCTCTACGTAAAAGAATGAATGGACACAAATCAGACGTCAAGAATTATAACATTCAAAAACCAGTTGGAGAACACTTCAATCTCTCTGGTCACTCGATCACAGACCTAAGAGTGGCTATACTTCAACAAAAAAGCTTCAAAAACAGACTCCAACGAGAGACTGCTGAATTGGAATTAATTTGCAAACTGGATACAATTAACTTAGGCTTGAATAGAGACTGGGAATGGATGAGTCATTACACAAAGTAAAACTATTTCCCCATGGTATTTCTCCCTCCCACCCCACCCCCCACTGTTCCTCTGATATTCTTGTTAACTGCTGGAATTAGCCTACCTGCTTGTCACCATGAAAGGTTTTCCTCCTTCCCCCCCTGCTGTTGGTGATGGCTTATCTTAAGTGATCACTCTCCTTACAGTGTGTATGATAAACCCATTGTTTCATGTTCTCTGTGTGTGTGTATATAAATCTCTCCTCTGTTTTTTCCACCAAATGCATCCGATGAAGTGAGCTGTAGCTCACGAAAGCTTATGCTCTAATAAATTTGTTAGTCTCTAAGGTGCCACAAGTACTCCTTTTCTTTTTGCGAATACAGACTAACACGACTGCTACTCTGAAACCATAGATTCACAGATTCCAAGGCCAGATGGGACCATCTAGTCTGACCTCCTGTATAACACAAGCCAGAAAACTTCCCCAAAATAATTATTAGAGCAGATCTTTAAGAAAAGCATCCAATCTTGATTTAAAAGTTGTCAGTAATGGAGAATCCACCACAACCAATTGTTCCAATGGTTAATTACTCTCACTGTTAAAATTTTATGCAGTATGCCCATTCTGAGTTTGTCTAGCTTCAACTTCCAGCCATTGCATCATATTATATACTTCTCTGCTATATTGAAGAAACCATCATTAAATATTTGTTCCCCATCTAGGTACTTACAGATTGTAATCGAGTCACCCGTTAAAATTCCCTACTTCAATGTTGAGCCCAATGGCAGATGGAATTCAATGTTAATCAGTGCAATGCAATGTTGATTCAGTGTTGATCAGTGCAAAGTAATGCACATTGGAGGGGAAAATTTGAACTGCTCATATACCTCACAGGGTTCAAAATTAACTGTATCAATCCATCTACAGTATCAACTTACCAAGAAAAAGGGCCTGGGAATAACTGAATGGCTCAATGAAGATTTCTGCTCAATGTGCAGCTATAATCAAAGGGTAAGTCTACACTGCAATGTAGAACTTGGGTTAGTAGAACTTGAGTTAGCAGACCGAATACCAAAATCATGGAGCTCCAATGACTCCTTCCCATAGCCAGCTGGGCAAATGTGGAACTTTGTTTCTGAATAGGGAAGAGCTCTCACTGGGATTTGGCATTTGCACCCACAGATCATGCCATCGGTAGCTTGTGAAGCTAATCAGATAGTTAAATAATACCAGAGAATAAGCACAATTAATTCAAAAATATGTCTGGAATACTGGTTCTCTGTATGTGCTATCTTTCAAGTTGGCATAAATTGAAGGTTAAGCTGGTCTGCCCTGTTGTGATCAAAAGCAACCTATGGGCTGCTTAATTTTAATTACAGCTCTTGGGGACCATTTAGGTGCTGTTGTAGATGCTGCCTATGCTGTATGAAGAAGATGATTAAAGTTGTCAGTCACAGCTTATGAAAGCATAAGTACAGAAGGAACTGATTGATACAGGTTTCTCCCTAATTGAAGCATAAGGAGGATTAAATAATGCAGATGATGTAAATAGATATTTTGGAGCTGTAAAAACGTTCTGGGCTTCTTTTGTCTGAAAGTCGCTTCATAAATGCCAGTCATTGCTGATTTGTCTGAATGAAAAGGAAGAATGCTTGAAAATGAGGCACTAAAAATACTGCATTTGAGATGTGCGGGTTAGATGTAAAATACTTTTTCCCTTTGACTCAAACTGCCTAGCTCTCCAAATGCAGGGCCAGCCCAAGGCTCTCTGCTCTACAAATGCTCCTCACGGGGGCTGTGCCAAGGATGTGCTGTCAGATCAGCCACACTACAGTGCCTGTGCACCACCTGCACACCAGCATGGAGACCAGTTCCACAGTCTGTGCATGCCTGGTATGGAAGGGCACGTTACAGATGTGATGGGGTGGGTTGTCCAGCTGTAAGCCATGGGAGGGGCCACAGATCTTCATTTATGCAGCCGCTATATCCCATACAACTCACAGGAGGGGCTGCGACTGCTACTCCAGCCCTGCACCCTAGCCTCGGTTAGAGAGATGGGACGAATTTCATTCCCCCCATCCCTCATCTACAGTGAGCCTGCATAGGTAGGTTCTCTGTGAGCAGAAAGCGTTCCACCTTGAGTGTATAAGTGCTACTCAACGTGAGTAAAGGCCACAAAATCTGTTCTTCAGCAGTATGTTTACATAAGTCATTTTAAATTGATTATAAAAATGAATCTGTTATGAACTATGTGTAGTTCAGATAGAAGAGTAGTGAACAGTGTTTTAACATTAGAGGTCTGTTTGTTTTTTAAAGCTAGATGCTTGGCTTGTTCTGTGGAATAAGTGACATTTCATCGTTATTAGGTAGCACCCCAAAGGGACCAGACAAAGTTGCGTGTTTCTGGGCAAGAAGAGGAACATTTTTATTATACTTTCTGCACAATGGGCTTCCTCATAAACCCCAGAGACCATCAGTAATTTTAAGATAATAAGCAGCAAAAACTCAGAATCCAAATTATTCTTATTGTAAATGTTAGTCACTTTATGAATGAATCATGTTCTACAAAGAAATGAACAGCTCCATGCTGGATGTTATCAAATAACCTGCTCTTAGATCTTCAAAGAGGGCATTTTGAGCAAGGGCAGCTGACCTAGGGGAGCCAGGAGGGCTAATGCTCCCGCCAATGGAAATATTGGTGTGGGGGGGCCTGCTGTATGTTTCTGCTCTCCCCACTGTTTCCCTCTCCCACACTCTCTCATGGAGGTGAAAGCAGGACCCAGCTGTTTCCACCCTCGCATCCAAGTACAGTGGAGCAGAGGTGAGAGCAGGACCCAGGGGAGAGGCTACCATAGTGCAGGACATTGGGTCGGCTGCCAGGGAGCAGGTAGGAACAGCTCTCCACTCCCCACCTTCCAGCCACTATAGGTCCCAGCAGAAAAACCCAGCCCAGGAGCACATGTGCCAATCACCAGTATGGCTTGGGACACAGGGCACTGGCACCAGACTGGGAGGGTGTCACTCGTGCCCAGGGTGCCAGCTGCCATGGGTGGAGGGAAGCACTGGGCACCAGCTGCCCAGGAACTGCAGGGATGCCCCTGCCCAGACTGGAGGCACCATCAGGGGGTGCAGTAGTTTCCATGGGGGTGAGGGGAACGTCCACGGTTAAGATTCATGTAGGCTTCTGCAGATGCAAGCCCAGCTGAGCTCAGGGCCCCATTGTGCTATGCACTGAACACACACGCAGAGTATGAGCCTTCAGTCTAAACAGACAACTGAATATTAAAAGCTATTTTTATTTTTCTCCTCTGATCCCCTTAGGTTTATCCCTGCTGAATCAGCCAGCTCCCATGCCAGTGTTTGGTCTATGCTGAGGCATCATAGTGGAGGGGGAGTCAGGCAGCTGTGAGGAGATGGATATTCTACAGTCAAAAGGAAGGAATTAAAGTAACTTCTGGATAAAAATTTACTTGGTCAAGGCCTCCCACTTACTGTGACCCTTAGAGGAATTTATTCAGCTAGTCAACCCAGATTGCAAAGTTGCTTGTGTTTGGTCCTTTACCTTCACAGGTCACCTTTAAAAGATTTAGCAAAAGTAGCAAAACATGAAGCACATCATAAATTGATGAGAACTAGTTCTAAGAAAAACAAGATGATAAATGTTTAAACAATACATGGACAGTAGTAAATGAAGCATTCTGCTTTTATGCCACAGAACTGAAATTTGCATTACTGCCTTTTCCCTACTGGCCAAAGTGATTCTGGGGAATTAAATAAGCAGTTTCAGATCCAAAAACCAGATCATTATCATAGCTTGCATCTGCTACTGTACAGGAGTAAATGTTAACTGAGTGTTTTAGCCAGTCAGAGCATGAATCACCATTATGTAAGGCTTCTCATCAGTGTTGAAAGGATTTAGAGTTGAGGGTTACACCACAGGTGGACCTTGTTGTATTAATAAAATATTATTTGCTATTCTGACATAGGAGGTTCCAGAAACAAGAAAGTTATTTTTCCCATATATTTTAAGCAAATCTTTGGTAGCACTTTCCTTGCAGAAGATGTTTTGGGGGCAGAATATTGACAATATTGGGGTATTGTTTGTCATCAGATGTTGGCTGTATATGTGTGTTCTCTCTCCATGCCACACTGGCTCTGACCAGATAGCCCATACAGCAGGCTCTGATTGAACTGTCCACAGAGACCACGAGACTTAGAATCATAGAATATCAGGGTTGGAAGGGACCTCAGGAGATCATCTAGTCCAACCCCCTGCTCAAAGCAGGACCAATCCCCAATTTTTGCCCCAGATCCCTAAACGGCCCCCTCAAGGATTGAACTCACAACCCTGAGTTTAGCAGGCCAATACTCAAACCACTAAGCTATTCCTCCCCCCGAGCTATCACTTGGTTTAGTAGTGAAGGCACCCAGTCAGGTTTATTGCCAACGAAGCATGGTCCTAGCTCCCCAGATCAATGTTTACGGTTACACTAGGACATGTAAACCCATGACAATGGATGCAGTTCATTGAATGGCAGGACTTTCAAATCCCCTCCAGGCTGGCCAAAGACACTCCCTCTGAGACTCTGTTTTATTCATCAATACAAACAAATTATGTATTGCCCCTCTGACATTGTCAGTTACCACCTCTGATGTGATTAAGTACCACTTTCCACCTTGTACATGTTGGTTCGATCAAAACATGTCTATCCATCACACTGTCATCCTGACCTTATCTTTGGGGGGGCAGGGGGTCAGGGTCAACATGTCCTAATTATCTTTGGGTGGGGTGTTCGTACCATACTTCATATCGGGGTGTTCTGGTACTACCCTTTTGGAATGTGTTTGTTTGAGTGTCCTGTGCTTATCACTTCTTAGGACTTTGTGTGTTTTTGCTATACCAGCCCTGCTCTTGCCAGGTTCTGTGAGCTTGAATGCAAGCAGAGCCGGACTTCTGCGCACAGCCTGTCTCTTGCTAACTTTGCTTTAGATTAGCAGAGCTTGACTACTTTAGTTCAGGTCTCAGGCCTCCCACCAGGCCTGTGCTACAAGGACTTATGTCTCAGGCTCCCTTTCTACTACATTGCTGTTTTTTCCCCCAGTTTTTCAGGAGAGTTTAGAATTCTAAAAGACATTTACAGCTGTGCAGCCTGTACTGGCAAATAGGTGTTTCCATCTTTAGAATGTCTACCTACATAGCCAGAATGGAAACAGGCTGACTCTTTTCCTCATCCCCAGTACCCAACACACTAAGCCTCAGACAGTATCCAAAATCACATCCTCATCATTAAGTCACAAGCCTTGACACAGCATGACTCACAGCATAAGTATCCTTCTCAGGCTCAGCAGGTCCTAAGACTTCTTACCAGGACTTCTTAATTCCCTAGTTCCCTCTGGCCAAAGAAACTCCCACCCCTTTTATATCCTGGTTGGAACTAACTGCCCTCGCCCCACCACCTCCATCTGCATGTTGGCAGTAATTACCCTGAATCTGAATTTAGCATTTGTGCACAAGGTGACTCAACAGAAGAGTCCTGCATTCCTGTAATGGGTCTTAGAGTGTGCCGCCCAATGCTGTAGAATTTGTCTGACCCAAAAGTTTCATTACTCCACCCCTAGAATATCACTTTCATAAGAAACTGGTGCCAAATTGGGAGGACAGTGAAAAAGATGGATAATTTCACAGTGACAAAGGAGACATCATATGACAGCTTAGGAAATGAAATTATTTTCATGCAACACTACTATATTCCTTGCTCAGTTAATTGTTTTATGGATGTTTTCATGACACATAATAATCTTTGGGTTTCTTGTTATCACTATTGCAAAAAGGGAAGGTTTACCTCTATGACAATAACGTATTTTTTTTCTTCTTTGCTTTTTGCTCTGAGTTAGTTTCAAATAACGCTTCTTCTCCAGCTTGCTCTACTGAGCCTGTAATTTCCACTATTAACCTTTCTTGTAGGTTATGATAATGCAGCAAGTATACAAGTACTATCCATGGAACAAGCTGTACTATGCAGACATTTGAACATTTTGAAGTTTCCATTTCAAGCAGTGATCAAGGGTTGTTTTTTTATGAGTCTCATTATATCCTTTGTGTTAAATTATAATGATTTGGGTCTGAAAAGGAAGTCATTAGATTATGGTACAGTGATTAGTAAAGATGACCTGCGACATTAAGACCTGTTAATAGATCGCACAGAATTTAGTTACAATATGAGAATAGGTTTGGGTCTTAAAGAAGAGCATATTAATTAAGCAGCCAACCAATCAGGGGACAACACTTCAGAGACATAAGTATCGTGTGTGGACCTGGGTTATGGTACCTAGTTTTGATGATATTGTTTCTGGCACTTTATATTACTTGTCTGCTCATACTGTGGAAATTTTTCTTTTTATGATACAGCTCCTCCTTATCTACAGGTATCATAATAATGCTGTCAGTCACTCTCACTGACTCACAGGAGGACATCAGGGAACCAGCAAGAAAACAAATGTATTTCTATTGCATATTTAGAGTAGCTGAAAACTGGATGAAAGGAACTGCAGTACGGTGTCTCTAAATTAAGAAACACTCTGACATAGAAGGCTGACTCATTTGTGTGACATGGATACAGCACTCATCAATTAACTCATTAGAGCTAGGCTGTTGGCTATGATGGGGTGGAGTTGCTCTCTTTGTTTTTTGCAAGGGCTAACATGGTTTAGGCACCTAACTCCAGGAGAGGGTTCATAGTTGAGAATCCAGAGGAGACAGGTGCCTCCCTCTGGCCTGTCAGTCACATGCCTAGGGCCCAATCAATCAGAGTTAGGTGCCCAGGCCCAGATCCACAAAGGGATTTAGGCATCTTAGGACCAGTTTTAGGCCTTACTGCGATCTGCAAAACCTTCACTCAGCTGCCACCTAACACTAAATTCACTCACTGCCTAAATTTTTGAACTAACCACTGGACTATGGAATATTCTCTCAGTCTCTCTTGTTGAAGCCATTGAACCAGAGATCTCCCCACATCCTAGGTGTGCACCCTAACCACTAAGCTAAAGATTATAAGCAAGTTTCCTCCTTTTTCCATGACCTCCGGCCATTTTATATGGAGTCAGGCAGGTACCTAAAGTATTTTTGTGGGAAACAGCTTAGGTGCCTAAGCCACCTGACTCCAGGAGCGGGGTTCCCAGCTATGGATCAGAAGCAGAGATAGGAGCCTCTCTATAGCCTGAACTTAGGTGTCAAACTCCCTGTGAGGGGCAGGACTTAGGACATACTCCTATTGTTGGCATCTCCCATTGGCCAGCTTAGGCAGCTGCCCACCTAGTGTGCTGGCTTTTGTGGATCCCATGCTTAGGCACCTCGCTCTCCCCATGTATAAGGAGGCTAGGCACCTAACTAAAGCTTTGTGGATCCCAGTGATTTTCAAGGCCACAAAAAGTTCAGCATTGCAACCCTGAACATTGGAATACCTAAGTCCCTTTGTAAATCTGGGGCCTCAAAGGTGACTGGTACACTGTACAAACACTTGAAGCAATCATGTCTTGACTTTAAGTTATTTTGGAAGCAAGCCAAGGACTGCGTCAGATCTAACTCAACACGGAAAGTGCAAAATCCTGCATCTTCAAATTCTCTTTAAGTAGATCTATATTCAAGTGACTTAGATTCACCACAGTGTCTCCCTGGGCCTCAGCCACTGAAGTACATGAGTAGCAGCTTAGGTGTCTACCCAAGGAGAAAAAAATCTTTCCACATCATGTCAACAAACCAAAATGAAATAATTTTGATTTTCTCAATGGAAAATTTTACCAAAGTTGATTTTTTTTTTCCCCATGGAAGTATTCAATTTCAGTGAAACCCTGACTCATCATAGTCACAGGTTTAAATTGTTTAGGTTTTTGTTATTTCAGTTCTAACATTCCTTGGTATAAATATATCATAGCAACCTTCAACTAAACTAAATTAACTAACTTTTTTGGCTTTTTTAAAAGAAAAAAAGCTGGGGGAGGGGACAGTGTATTTTAGGAACTTCACAGGGTCTCTAGCTCCCCATGCTTCTTCTTACATTGTGGAGCATAGCAGTTCCCTATGTCCCTGGCTCCTCCTAGCTCACACTACTCTGCTTAGCTCATCATCTCTATAAGACAACTGGCAAAGATCATGCACACTCTATCTGTAAAAAAAACGAGGAGTACTTGTGGCACCTTAGAGACTAACAAATTAATTTGGGCATAAGCTTTCATGGGCTAAACCCACTTCATCAGATGCATCAGTGGAAAATACAGTAGGAAGATATATATACACAGAGAACATGAAACAATGGGTATTGCCATACCAACTGTAACAAGGCCCAGCAATTAAGGTGAGTTATTATCAGCAGGAGAAAAAAACCTTTTGTAGTGATAATCAGGATGGTCCATTTCAAACAGTTGACAAGAAGGTGTGAGTAACAGTAGTGGGGGAGGGGAAATTAGCATGAGGAAATAGTTTTTACTGTTTACTGATGGGTGTAATGACCCATCCACTCCCAGTCTTTATTCAAGCCTAATTTAATGGTGTCCCGTTTGCAAATTAATTCCAATTCTGCCGTTTCTCATTGGAGTCTGTTTTTCAAGTTTTTTTGTTGGAGAATTGTGACTTTTAGGTCTGAAATTGAGTGACCAGGGAGGTTGAAGTGTTCTCCGACTGGTCTTTGAATGTTATAATTCTTGATGTCTGATTTGTGTCCATTTATTCTTTTACATAGAGACTGTCCAGTTTGGCCAATGTACATGGCAGAGGGGCATTGTTGGCACATGATGGCATATATCACATTGATAGATGTGCAGGTGAACGAGCCTCTGATAGTGTGGCTGATGTGATTAGATCCTATGATGGTGTCCCTTGAATAGATATGTGGACAGAGTTGGTAACGGGCTTTGTTGCAAGGATAGGTTCCTGGGTTAGTGTTTTTGTTGTGTGGTGTGTGGTTGCTGGTGAGTATTTGCTTCAGGTTGGGGGGCTCTCTGTAAGCGAGGATTGGCCTGTCTTCCAAGATCTGTGAGAGTGAAGAAGTGTCCTTCAGGATAGGTTGTTGACTCTTGATGATGCACTGGAGAGGTTTTAGTTGGGGGCTGAAGGTGATGGCTAGTACTGGCATTCTGTCACTTTCTTTGTTGAGCCTGTCTTGGAGTAGTTTCAGAGTAGCAGCCGTGTTAGTCTGTATTCGCAAAAAGAAAAGGAGTACTTGTGGCACCTTAGAGACTAACAAATTTATTAGAGCATAAGCTTTCGTGAGCTACAGCTCACTTCATCGGATGCATCGAAAGCTTATGCTCTAATAAATTTGTTAGTCTCTAAGGTGCCACAAGTACTCCTTTTCTTTTTGTCTTGGAGTAGGTCCTTTTGGATCCTCTGTGCTGAAAGTTGCTATTTAAATTTAGTCCCGATTTTTCAAAGTTGGGTGCCTAAAATCAGGCACCCTAAATCCATGTTTTGGAACTGGAATGAATCCACCTGATTCTCAAAAGTGTTAGGCACTCACACCTGCTGTTGCCTTTATTAATTATTATTATTATTATGGAATGGCTCCAAACAGATACAGTGGACTGCATACCTCATTGATAACCAGCAGTGCTAGAAACAAAAACATTTGTTTCCAAAACAATTGTGAAATACAACTATTATTAAAGGGGAAAATGAAAATGACCAAACAAGTTCCAGATTTTTTCATGTTTTTTTAGCCAAAACTTTCCGTTTTAAGAAATTCACTGCATCTGATTCCTACCCATTCTTAGAATCCTGAGAGACAAGTAGACATCATCACCGCCAGAGAATTCTCATTAATTATGGAAGCAACCGTTCACATTTCCATAGTTGTTACAGCAGAGCACCAGCTTTGCTAGAGTTTAGGTTGAGAAATATCTTTCTGTTTAAAGGCTGACTTGTCTAATTGCTCTAATATTTGCATGCTTAAATTGTCTTGAAAGTTTCTGTGCCTCAGGGGGTTGTACTGGTGAGCCAAATTTGGGGTTATTTGACCAAGGGATTCCCAAAATATAACCCCCTGGGGGGCAGGGGGAACAACATTGTACAAAATCAGTTGGTTCTTAGAAATTTTTTTGTACACATCTGGGGCTCAATCTATGGCTCTGATTTGTTCCCCCAACTGAACTCAGCTAGTGAATGACATGCACTGCCCCTTTGGGGAAGAAAAATTGAAACTGGTATTAATAGAAGAATTTGGCTCTCTAGAATGATATGTGCCAAACAGTCATGCACCAAAAACAATGAAATGTGCATGTGCAGCAGGATTAGATAAGAGGGTTTCAAGGCTGCCTATTGTCAAAGTAATTTGGTGGCTCCTGGGGACTTACTGTGCTCAATGGACCTGAATTATACCTGTATCCCCATCATAAGCACATTCACCCCACACTAGCCCTGGGGGGAAAATAACGGGAGAAGAGGCCAATTAGCCATGGGCTGCACCTGGAGTGCAGCTAAGATGCAATGAGGCTTAATTGGGGATGTCACTTAATTGGGGATGGACAAAAACAGATGGGGCTTCTATAAAGCCAGGGAGCAGGCAACAGGAGGGCCATGCAGTGAGGAATCCTGCAGTCTTACTCCCTGATGTAAGATGGGAGAGAGTAGGAACCACTAACATGCAGTGTACAGAGCAGTAAGGGCTGGGAGAATAAAGACCTGAGCTGCTGGATTGAGGGTCTCTGGATTGGAACCTTATAGTGGGCAGGCCTGGGTTCCTCTACAAGCCACTGTGTAAAAAAAAGAAAAGGAGTACTTGTGGCACCTTAGAGACTAACAAATTTATTTGAGCATAAGCTTTCGTGAGCTACAGCTCACTTCATCGGATGCATCGGAAAGCTTATGCTCAAATAAATTTGTTAGTCTCTAAGGTGCCACAAGTACTCCTCTTCTTTTTTGCGAATCCAGACTAACACGACTGCTACTCTGAAGCCACTGTGTGAGTGGCATGCTAGGGGCAGCCTATTGGGGACTGTTTGAAAGGAAACTTTTATAATACGCTGGAAGAGGGGGAATGTCCATGTGACTTGGCCACAGAGCTAAGCCACAAAGAGGAAAGTGCTATAGCTCTGGGAGCATTGAGTGGCGCAATGGGCTGAGCAATCATAGGAAGGGGTGTCAGACCATATCATGTGCTAATCCCCAGATAGGCCACTAGGAGGCATAAGAGTGGCCTAAGTAGTGCTGTAAAGCTGAACTCTATCCTTGGCAGAAATCTGAGAATGATCTGTTGGTATCTTGATAGTATCCATATCTGTTAAGACGACTTTATCCTCCTGGTAAATGTGTCCTGCTATAGTGTGTTGCTAATTCAGAAGGGACTTTAATAATTTTCCAAAAGATAATAAATTACACATGCTCTGTGTAACTATGCGAGAATGATTGCTGGACATGTTGCTATTTTTCACCTGGAGGATTATTATAGCGGCGCAATAGCATTGATTTTAGATAGAGGGAAGATGAAAGACAGCTAGAATAATGTAATCATGTTTCCTGAACAAGGGACCGGAGTGTGCTTATGACTGAAGTGTTCCTGATATGCAGCCCCCTGACATGAGAAGCCTATAATATCTTTAGATTCTAATAACTTTTTTGGTGCTGAGCTAGGAAATGGGCGGGGGGTAAGAGTCAGAGCAGTGAGGGAGGATGTGGCAGGTGTCAGATCAGTGCTGGAGTTGGGTGAGTTGAGAGAATGCAGGGAGGGGAGCTGCAGTGCGGGGGAATAGGAGGAGAGGGGTCTGGGGCTGCAATAAGGGATGGGGGCATTATGGGGAGGGAGATAAATGGGAATTCATGGTAAGGGAGGGGAGACAGGAGGGTGGGTGCCGGAGGCAGAGTGTGGAATTAGTGGTGGATGGCACTGGTCAGCCCTACATTCTTTCCTCGCTTGTGTGTGTTGAGAGCTGTATTCATCTCTGTGGGGTGTTCTCATTCAGCTGGGGCCATCTCATTGAGATGAATGGGCCACTTCACACCTCTCCGAGCCTCCTGTCCTGCAGATGAATGTGTAGCGCTCCTTCCCCATATACTAGGCCCAGATCTGGGGAAGGGATTTTGCATCTCCACCTTTAGGCCCCTTTCTGCCTCCAGCAGATACAGACACCTCACAGCCTCTTCATGACCCCTTCAAGCTTACCAGGCGTGTGGAGTGGCAAAGAGGGGCTGAAGCTGGTATGTGTCCAGGGAAGGGGCCGGCAGTGGGAGGATGTGTGGGTGTTCAGAGTAATGGCATGATGGAAGGAATATTGGAGGAGCTGGAGTAGTGATAGGGAAATCTGAGCAGTTGGGGAGGGGAATATGTTGAATCACAAGAGAGGATGGAACAGAGTGTCACAGCTGTTTAGGGTTGCCATGCATCTGGGTATTACCTGGGCAGTCTGGTTTTTGCCCAGGTAATACCCAGATGCATGGCAACTCTAAACAGCTGGCTGCTATTTAGGGTTGCCAGGTGCCAAGTCAGAAAAGGGACCTGGCAGTGTCCAGTCAGATGTACAGACTGGACACCAGAAGTCTGGTTACTGCAGGGTGGGGAAAGGTGCTGAGTCATTAACCCGCACCAACCCCTACTCAGCCAGGGCCACCTCCTACCTGCAGGCAGGCTCCTTGTCAGGTTGTAGCAGTTCCCATCCCAGCCCTGGAGCAGAGGGAGCCCAGCTGTGGGGGAGGTAGTTAGACATTCCAGCGAAGGATGGGGCCAGGGCCTGGGGGAAGAGGTGGAACGGGGGTGGGGACTTGGGATCTGGTGATCAGCAATTAGAAAGGGGGCAACCCTATATGCAGTGGGGGATGTTAGAGGGGCTTCAGCTCTCTCCCCTCAAGCCACCCCCCCACATCCATATATCAATTAGACATACTTTAATGGCCCCTATCACTCAAGTATCTGAACAACTCAGTCTAATGTAATTATCCTCACAACACCCCTGTAAGACAGGGAAGTACTATCCCCCTTTTACAGATGGGGAATAGACACAGAGGGACTAAGGACTGGTCTACACTTAACACGCTACAGCTGCGCTGCCATAGTGCATTAGCATAGACACTACTTTTGCCCATGGGAGGGGTAGGTAATCCACTTCCCCCAGAGGTGGTAGCTAAGTCAATGGAAGAATTCTTCTGTCAACCTAGTACTGTCTACACAGGGACTTAGGTCAGTTTAACACTGCTGCTCGGGGTGTGGATATTTCACATCTCTGAGTGACTTAGTTATACTGGCCTAACTGTCTAGTGTAAACCAGGCCTAAGTGATTTGGCCCAGGTCTTAGGAAGTCTGTCAGAGCAGGGATTTGAACCCCAGCTTTCCCAAAACCCAGGTTCTAACTCATAGACCATCCTTTCCCCAGTCCCCCTATCATAGGCTGTGCTACCAGGATACGGCTAGCAGAGTATGTGGAGCCTAGGACTGTCAATCTAGGTGTCCACTGTGTGAACTCCATAAGTCTGCATATGGGCAGAAGGGAGTCCTGGCCTACGGTACCCAGGTCTCTGAATCTTGCTTATGGTTATGATTCATGTGAGAGTTACCTGTCACGTTACCTGAGAGCTCTTGATTGGTTGATTAGTTTACCTAACAGCTCAGGCTCTATGCTGATTGGTTATTTTGGTGCCCTAACAACAGTTCATGTGGGTCTGCATTGATTGGTCAATTACTTTATTTTATACGTGTGTGTGTGTGTGTGTGTGTGTGTGTGTGTGTGTGATATATATATATATATATATTACACACACATACTCTGTATGTTACTACCAGTTCTTTGGAGCTATCTGCCTTTCAGGTTGCCCCAATGTGACTCTGCTTGAAGCAGAGATCCAGTGCCTGTAGCCTCACATCTTTAATAAAGAATTTGTTCAACATTTACCTGAGTTCCAAGTAGTCAGTACATGGGCAGATCAGGAGGGTAGCAAGTGGAACCAGAGGGGATTTCTACCACCCAGAGGAGGGATAAGTGATAAATAGACAGATAGCCCCTAACAGCTATGTCTGTCCCTGCCTCAAAAAAATGTTCCCAGTGACTTTGATAGTCCCTGCATCCTCTCCCCAGCTCCTCAACCTGCAGGTCCCATGCCGATGCCTGCCTTTTCCGGGGGGAGTTGGGGAGGACAGTTGGAGAGGGAGAATCAGGATGCACTGGACAGGCAGAGAGAGAAGGTAAGGAGACATTGGAGAGGCAGTGATGGGACTAACATGCAGCCAGTGTGTTCTGTGGCTAGGGTAAACATTGCCAAGGAGGGGAGGGGTGGGCTGTGATACATGGGGGTGCAAAAGGAGAATGGGCCAGAGTTCCCAGCTCAGCATACAGTTGGACCTACATAACCAAGGAAGCATGTAATCCTATAGTAAGCTACAGCTTCTGAGTGTATACACAGTCCCAGAAGGGGCCAGACAGCAAGGTGCAACTTCTTACGTGCTAATGGCTTCTAAAGTGCTAATGACAGGTTTCAGAGTAGCAGCCGTGTTAGTCTGTATTCGCAAAAAGAAAAGGAGTACTTGTGGCACCTTAGAGACATCGGATGCATCCGATGAAGTGAGCTGTAGCTCACGAAAGCTTATGCTCTAATAAATTTGTTAGTCTCTAAGGTGCCACAAGTACTCCTTTTCTTAAAGTGCTAATGTGATGGGAAGTGGGGGGAGGGGTTAGCTGGAAATGTTGGCAGGGAAGTGCTAGATGCTGTGAGGGAAGCTCGGGCAGGTGAGTGGAGAAGGAGTGAGATACACCAGTCTTCTCTTACATGCTCCTGTAATCAAGATTTAAAAGATTTTTGGGACATTGATCATATCTGATTTCTCTTCCTGCCCTGTCAGCAACTCCACCCTCCACAGATTTCAAAGAATGACCATTATTGCCATTCATCTGTACGGAAGCGGGAAGGACCATCCCGATGAGTCGAAAGAATAGTAAATATGGCA
Organism: Dermochelys coriacea; assembly: GCF_009764565.3. Lineage (NCBI taxonomy): Eukaryota > Metazoa > Chordata > Testudines > Dermochelyidae > Dermochelys > Dermochelys coriacea. Next base: position 323,474,727 of record NC_050068.2, on the reverse strand, counting down.
GGCGACCAGCTTGGCTTAATGGTGAAATCCTAGCGGATCTTAAACATAAAAAAGAAGCTTACAAGAAGTGGAAGGTTGGACATATGACCAGGGAAGAGTATAAAAATATTGCTCGGGCATGTAGGAAAGATATCAGGAGGGCCAAATCGCACCTGGAGCTGCAGCTAGCAAGAGATGTCAAGAGTAACAAGAAGGGTTTCTTCAGGTATGTTGGCAACAAGAAGAAAGCCAAGGAAAGTGTGGGCCCCTTACTGAATGAGGGAGGCAAGCTAGTGACAGAGGATGTGGAAAAAGCTAATGTACTCAATGCTTTTTTTGCCTCTGTTTTCACTAACAAGGTCAGCTCCCAGACTGCTGTGCTGGGCAACACAAAACGGGGAAGAGATGGCCAGCCCTCTGTAGAGATAGAGGTGGTTAGGGACTATTTAGAAAAGCTGGACGTGCACAAGTCCATGGGGCCGGACGAATTGCATCCGAGAGTGCTGAAGGAATTGGCGGCTGTGATTGCAGAGCCCTTGGCCATTATCTTTGAAAACTCGTGGCGAACGGGGGAAGTCCCGGATGACTGGAAAAAGGCTAATGTAGTGCCCATCTTTAAAAAAGGGAAGAAGGAGGATCCTGGGAACTACAGGCCGGTCAGCCTCACCTCAGTCCCTGGAAAAATCATGGAGCAGGTCCTCAAAGAATCAATCCTGAAGCACTTAGAGGAGAGGAAAGTGATCAGGAACAGTCAGCATGGATTCACCAAGGGAAGGTCATGCCTGACTAATCTAATCGCCTTTTATGATGAGATTACTGGTTCTGTGGATGAAGGGAAAGCAGTGGATGTATTGTTTCTTGACTTTAGCAAAGCTTTTGACACGGTCTCCCACAGCATTCTTGTCAGCAAGTTAAGGAAGTATGGGCTGGATGAATGCACTATAAGGTGGGTAGAAAGCTGGCTAGATTGTCGGGCTCAACGGGTAGTGATCAATGGCTCCATGTCTAGTTGGCAGCCGGTGTCAAGTGGAGTGCCCCAGGGGTCGGTCCTGGGGCCCGTTTTGTTCAATATCTTCATAAATGATCTGGAGGATGGTGTGGATTGCACTCTCAGCAAATTTGCGGATGATACTAAACTGGGAGGAGTGGTAGATACGCTGGAGGGGAGGGATAGGATACAGAAGGACCTAGACAAATTGGAGGATTGGGCCAAAAGAAATCTAATGAGGTTCAATAAGGATAAGTGCAGGGTCCTGCACTTAGGATGGAAGAATCCAATGCACCGCTACAGACTAGGGACCGAATGGCTCGGCAGCAGTTCTGCGGAAAAGGACCTAGGGGTGACAGTGGACGAGAAGCTGGATATGAGTCAGCAGTGTGCCCTTGTTGCCAAGAAGGCCAATGGCATTTTGGGATGTATAAGTAGGGGCATAGCGAGCAGATCGAGGGACGTGATCGTTCCCCTCTATTCGACACTGGTGAGGCCTCATCTGGAGTACTGTGTCCAGTTTTGGGCCCCACACTACAAGAAGGATGTGGATAAATTGGAAAGAGTACAGCGAAGGGCAACAAAAATGATTAGGGGTCTAGAGCACATGACTTATGAGGAGAGGCTGAGGGAGCTGGGATTGTTTAGTCTGCAGAAGAGAAGAATGAGGGGGGATTTGATAGCTGCTTTCAACTACCTGAAAGGGGGTTTCAAAGAGGATGGCTCTAGACTGTTCTCAATGGTAGCAGATGACAGAACGAGGAGTAATGGTCTCAAGTTGCAATGGGGGAGGTTTAGATTGGATATTAGGAAAAACTTTTTCACTAAGAGGGTGGTGAAACACTGGAATGCGTTACCTAGGGAGGTGGTAGAATCTCCTTCCTTAGAGGTTTTTAAGGTCAGGCTTGACAAAGCCCTGGCTGGGATGATTTAACTGGGACTTGGTCCTGCTTTGAGCAGGGGGTTGGACTAGATGACCTTCTGGGGTCCCTTCCAACCCTGATATTCTATGATTCTATGATTCTATGACCACTTAGGAACCACATAGCCTTCACCTTTAGTTGGTCCATAGTACTGCCTCAGCTGCAAACCTATAACTACAACTGCCTAAGAACACTAACTCCTATACAAACATTGCGCTGTTTAAACAAAACAACAAAACCCACATGCATACAGACAAAAAACTAAACCAAAACAAGAGACAACTTGTTAACACAGAGTTACTGTTTCCTGCAGACATCTCAGTCCTTTCAAGAATGTCAAGTTCAGCAAAACTCAAACTTCTGAAAAAAATCAGGAAATACAGAGTTACAGTACACACAAACCTTAACTCTGCCCTCTTTGATGATGATCAAACACACCCATAGCACACATACACTCTGCCTTTCCAAATCACACATGAGACTCAGGGAACAGGATACATTACAACTGTAGCACAGAGTCAAATGCCTTCTTTTTACTAAGGCAAAATTTGTTGTTCAGTAAACTCTACTGAACAGGAGCTACCACTGGGCAATCTTAACTGCCAAGTTTTTTGTTGGTGAATCTATAGTTAGAGTGAGTTACGTTTTCCACCTGAAGTAGGGTTTCAACAAATTTGTGTATAAAGAATATAGTATAGTCTCCCCAAAATTACAGCACTTATTCTTTCAATTAAGGTTGTGTGAGTGCCCTAAATAACTGAATTTTCATCCATATCTAACATGTTTTAAATTTAATCCTCACTCTGAGATTCCTGGGTTTTTAACATTTGGTTTGGGGACAACTGCAACATCTTTGTAATGTATTTTCCTCTAAATTATTGATATGTACTCTCAACCTTAACTCCAATGTAATGTTTTTGTCTGAGAATATTAAAAGGGGGTATACCCATACTAAATTCTTTCCTGGAGACAGACTGTAGCCATGCTTCAGTGGGTCACAACTGAGAATGCCAAATTTAGGGCAAACATCCCAAAACTGGTGGTTACTCTTCCATATGATATACCAAACCAACAACAAAAGTAAACTTCTGTTTCACCACACTGGCTAACAAGAAGTCATAAAAGCAGTTTCCTTAGACATTCCAGTTCTTATATCACCACCAAAAACACTGGATTTTGAGATGAGTGGTTCTTTAAAACCAGTCTCTTCAAATAACAGGTTCTTCTGATCCCAAAGGATCACCCAGATAAATATACAACTTAGAGCTTTCCCAAAAATCACACTGATGCCAATCCTTTAGTATCTAAAATCTAAAGGTTTATTTATAAAGAGAAAGAAAGGTGAGAGTTAAAATTAGTTAAAGGAATCAAATACATACAGTAATTACAAAATTCTTGGTTCAGGCTTATAGCAGTGATGGAATAAACTTCTGCTTGATAAATTTCTGATTGCTTTCAAATCATTGGAAGGTCCTCAACTCCTTGGTTAGAATGCTTCTATTAATGCAAGTTCATAGTCCAGAGGCTGGAGCAGAAAAGAGGCAAAATGGAGGGGTTTCCAGGACCTTCTCTATCTTCTGTCCTGTGGAGGGAATCCTATTGTTCTTACTGTGGAAAATTTACAGATAAAAGATAGGGTTTGGAATCACCTGAGCAAGTCACATGTCCATGCGCAATTTAGCTCAGTCATTACAGGAAGCCATTACCAATACTTTAGATGGAACGTTCAGAGAAAAGTCCATTCAGTTTAGATGGGCATCTACAATGATTCACTGTGAGTTAAGTGTCCTTTTGTTGGGCCACTCAATTTGAATAGTCCCTTCAAGATGTGCTGGCTAACTACCTTGTGGGCGTTACCCAGGAGCAAACATTTGAAATTCCAGGTATATAGTCAACATTTATAACTTTATATACAAAAATGATACATGAATACAAATACCATAATCATAACCAGCAAATCATAACCTTTTCATAGACATCTTACATGACACATTTTGTACAAATATGCAAATATATAACAGAGGTTGCAACAATGATCTATATGTTCATATTTTAATCAGATAACTTCACACACCCTAAGAATAAATATGGCCAGTTAAGAGATGAACATACCCAGTTTGCAATTCGTTGATTTGTTATATTAGACTGATAATCACTGCCTGTAGTAAAACAATGTACTTTATTTCACAAGCAGCAGTTATTCCAGAAATGGTTTTAGATCAATGCTCTACCTGCATTGTAACAAATCTATATGTTCTTTATTTGCATTGCAATAACTAAACAAATTACATGAATTATTAACATATATACTATACTAAACAATTCAGGTAAAGAACATAAGAACACTTTACTAAATGTCCAAAAAGCCATAATCCCACAATCAATGAAGGCCATACTGGTCAAAAAACCTTTCATTCAAGAGTTTAAGACCTGGCTGAGGAGTTCATTGAACTGTTAAAATCAATTTTCAATTCATCTTGGAGCACTGGGGAAGTTCCAGAAGTCTGGAAGACAGCTAGTGTTGTGCTAATTTTAAAAAGAGGAAACGGGTTGACCTGGGTAACTATATGCCCATCAGTCTGACATTATTAATCAAGTCCTGTGGCAACCTATCCATTATCTTCCCTGGGAACAAAGAATTAAAGGAGGATAATATAAATAATGCCAGTCAACATGGGTCTATGGAAAATAGATCCGGTTAACCTAACTGGATATATTTTTTAACAGATGACAGTATGGATGGCCTTACCATGAGGCGAACTGAGGCAGCCGCCTCAGGTGCCAGACTGTGGGGGGCGCCACTAGGACCCAGAGTGTAGAAAATTGTGTCTGCTGCTGGTGCATATGTATTCTCTTTGCTCTAGATGCACAGAGATGGTGGAATGCTGGGCTGGAGGAAGGAGGGCACAAGAGATATAACAGGCAGGCAGGCAGAAAAGGTGAGAGGGAATAACAGAAAGCAGCAGGAGCTGCAGGGAGAGAGAGGAGGAGGAGCCTCTTATGTACCTCTCTAGCACCCAGGAGCCTGGACTGTTTAACACCAGCTTCTCAGGGAGCTTCCTGTTTCCTGCTGCTTCCCTGAACCCACTTGAGGGGAATAGGCCGTCAACTGAAGTAGTAGGACCCAGTTAGGCCCTTAAGATGCTGATATCTTCCCTCACTCAGGCCCTGCTACCAATTGTCCCCTTCAATTGAGAGTTGAGAGCCACTATAGCTAACACAGAACAGCAGTCATGAGTGAAAGAAGAAAATGCCGCTCTGTGGCAGCATTCAGAAAAAGAAAGCAAGCAAAGGAAGCTTTTCTATCTAAGCAGCAAGGAGCTCTCCTGAGAGACATAGACACAAATGTTCACAGTGAGCCTTCCGGCCCCAGTGAGGATGTGAGTGGTGAGGAGATGCCTGATCTTCCAGTTAGTCAGAGTGCAGGTGACTAACTGGAAGCTATTGCAGCATCCATATCTCCATCTCAAATGGATGTAACCATGCACATTCCTGAAGAAAAGTGTAGATCAGAGAAGAGTGTGGTGGAGGCGCAAGAACCAGCTGCTGCTGAGTTTAGTTCCTTAAGTCTAGATGATCCAGGACTGTGGACCCCCTTGAGCAGTAGCCTGAGGGACTTCCTTGTTCTGCATGGGCCACAGCAAGTGAAAAATTTCATGTTCCCCAAAGACAATGAAAATAGAAGTTTCCATCCAACACATTAATGGCGTGAAATCCCCAATGGTGACAAAGTGGAGAGGCCATGGCTTATGTACTCAAAAACCCAGAATGCTGCATAATGTTTTTGTTCCAAACTCTTTCAGTCTAATGTTCCAGCCACATTGGGTTCTATAGGAACAAAGGACTGGAAAAATCTGGCATGCCATGAGAAGGCAGCAAATGACCAGCGAGCATTCCATAGGTGGAAAGACCTTGAGATGAAACTAAGGTTAAAGGCCACCCTAGATGATCAGCATCAAGAGAAGATTGCATCAGAGTCTCTTTACTGGCAAAATGTTCTGAAAAGGCTCATTGCCATTGTGAGAATGCTTGCTACCCAAAACCTAGCACTGCATGGCACTTCAGATCAGCTGTATTTGCTAAACAATGGAAACTTCCTTAAAATTGTGGAGCTGATGGCTCAGTTTGATGCTGTACTCCAGGATCATCTAAGAAGAGTCACCACCCAAGAAATGTATACACACTACTACCTTGGCAAAACAATTCAAATGAGATCATACAGTTAGTGGCAACAAAAGTCAAACAGAAGATTGTGGCAGATCTGAAGTCAGCAAGATATTACTCTGTTATTCTGGACTGTACACCTGACATCAGCCATATGGAACAAATGACTTAATGGTGTGTTTTGTAACAGAACCTAGTGAAAATGTCCCTGCAATGGTGACTGTCAGAGAGCATTTTCTAGAATTTATTGACATTGATGATACCACAGGAGCTGATATGACAAATGTGCTTCTTAAAAAGCCGGAAGATATGGGAATTGCAATAGCTGAGATGAGAGGTCAGGGCTACAATAATGGTGCCAACTTGAGAGAAAAGAACAGGGAGTGCAGACACAGATCCAAGAATTAAACCCTGGAGCTTTTTTTGTCCCATGCAGTTCTCATTCATTGAACTTGGTGGTCAGTGATGCAGCATCAGCTTCCAGTGAGGCTGCTGAATTTTTTAATGTAATTCAAAGCATCTATGTATTTTTCTCTGCATCAACTCATCAATGGCAAATTTTGCAGCAACATCCTCTCTGACACGGAAACCACTGAGTGCCACACAATGGGAAAGACAAGTGGAGGTGATAAAGCCAAAGACCAAAGACCAAATTGGGAAGATAGATGATGCCATAGTTGCCAGTATGGAGGATAATGCTATGACAGGAACTGTTCATGGGAGAACAGTGGCAGGGGGAAAAGGAATTATCAGAAACATACATAACTTCAAATTTCTGTGTGGTTTAGTGTTGTGGCATGACATACTGTTTGAAATAAATGTTGTAAGCAAGCGACTCCAAGGTGTTGACCTTGATATATCTGGAGCAATGGAACAACTGGACAAAGCAAAGTCAGACCTACAGGCTTACCGGTTAGATGAGGGATTTCAAAACGTTCTGAAGTTGGCAAAGGAACTTCACACTGAAGCTATTTTCCCACCCATTCAAGAATACAGGAGTCTCTGAAGAAGATGACATTTTGATTACGAGGCACGGGATAATCCCATAAGAGACCCCAAACAACAATTCAAAGTTGAATTCTTTAACCAGGTGCTGGATTGTGCAATACAGTCAGTTGAAGAACGTTTCATGCATTTCAAGGAACACAGCAGTATATTTGGGATGTTGTACGATATTCCAAAACTCCTCACTATACCTGAAGACGACCTACACCAGCAATGCAGGGCACTAGAGACAGTGGTGACATGTGTGATATTGATGCGAGTGATTTAGGTGATGAACTGAAAGTCCTTTCAGGATACATTTCAGTAGGATCAACTCCAAAGGCTGTTCTGGAATATATGTGCACAAATAAGTTTGGTTAATAAAATGTATGTAACATACTTGGACTTAGGTACCAAGTCAAATGCCTTACGCAAGTTCCCTCTCAGCTGCACAGCCACCCCCTCCTGCACTCAAACTCCCTCCCAGAGCCCCAACCCTCACCCCCCTCCCACACCCAAACTCCCTCCCAGAGCCTGCACCCCTCATCCCCTCCTGCACCCAAACTCCCTCCCAGAGCCCACACACCCTCCTGCACGCAAATTTCCTGCACCAGCCTGGTGAAAGTGACTGAGGGTGGGAAAGAGAGCAAGCGATGGAGGGAGGGGAATGGAGTGGGGGCGTGGCCTCGGGAAAGGGCAAAGGCTGAGCAGGGGCAGCCTTGAGTCCCTGAAAATTTTTAAACCAAAATGGGTGTCCTCGGATTGCTAAAGTTTGAGAACCCCTGCTCTAGTTCAAAAGAAATTACTTTAGGGAAGTTCTATGGCCAGTGTTATAGAAAAGATCAGACTAGATAATCACAATGGTCTGACCATCTGGTCTTGGAATCTATACAGAAATTCAGGTTTAGAAGCAAATATCCTGCCATCAGCAACATGAAGTTGTTAACTCTTTACTTTCACAATGAGCAGGCTGGAATATGTTACTATTTTTCTTCCCTTTATAGTGGAGGTGGGCAAACTACGGCCCACGGGCCACATCTGGCCCACGGGACTTGTCCTGCGTGGCCCTTGAGCTCTCGGCCTGGGAGGCTAGCCCCCCAGCCCTCTCCCACTGCCCCTTTTCCCCCGCTGCCTCAGCTCGCCTTGCTGCCAGTGCTCTGGCCCTTGCTCCTGCCGGGCAGCGCAGCGGTGTGGCTGGCTCCAGCCAGGCAGCTGGGCTGTGAGCTCCTGCTCCGAGTGGCATGGGGAGTGGAGGGGGAAGGGTTGGATAAGGAGCAGGGGATTCCAGGGGGCAGTCAGGGGACAGGGAGGTTGGTTAGGGGGTGGGGTCCTGGGGGGGTTAGGGGTAGGAGGTCCGGGGGGGGGGGCTGGTCAGGGGATAAGGAGCACAGGGGCTTGGTTGGTTCGGGGATTCTGATAGGGGCAGTCAGGGGGCAGGAAGTGGGAGGGGATGGATAAGGGGTGGAGGCCAGGCTGTTTGGGGAGGCACAGCCTTCCCTACCCGGCCCTCCATACAGTTTCCCAACCTCGATGTGACCCTCGGGCCAAAAGGTTTGCCCACCCCTGCTTTATATAGTTTGTCCCTGGCAGTAGTCTGGATGTGCGGGATGGGCAGGGGAGGGTGCAATGGGTCTTCTTCATATGCCATAGAAGGGCCCAGGACGATGGTAGCCCTGTGAACAGGAAAGCATTGGTGCTGCTTCCTCCATGTGTGGACAGGGGCCACTCACACAAAAAAAAAATCACTCTAAATGGGGGGTGAGGAGAAGGCACAATCTTAGCCTGCCCACCCAGCGCACCAGAGCTAGCTAAGAACTCCAGGGAGCACAGGCTTCCCTGTCCCAAAGGATGATACAGTTTGTACCCTCCCCCAGCACGTTCAGGAGCCAGGGCTTCCTTTAAGACCCCCTTTAGGTGTCCACACTGCCTCCTATTCAGCACTGCAGCTAAATGCAGCAACCTGGCTTTTACAGCATATCTATATTTCATGTTGGGCGGGTGTGATTCCCAGCTTGAGGAGACATACACTAGGGCTGATTAAGCTAGCGTGCTAAAAATAGAGTGTAGTGGTGGCAATATGAGCAGTGGAAGGGGCTAGCCACCCTGAATACCTGCCAGTCAGAAACCCTCCGTACCCCTCAATGATAGCTAGTGCAGCTGTGTCTCCTTGCAGCTGGGAATCACACCCCCAGCTCCATGAGCAGGTATTCTTTTAGTGCGTAGCTCTGTGCTAACAATCCGGGTGGTTTAATAGAAGCACAAATGAGCTCCCATCTTCTTTATCTCTGAAAACTCAGATTGCTGCCTTCTGATTCTCATTATGCAATAATGTGGCATTATTCATACATAGTTATCTCAGCAATCTGACATCTTACTCTGCACCTCAACTGTTCTTCCATCATGGTAATTAACAGTTAAGCCATCAGGACATCTTATATTTGCATGATGGCCCCCAAGGGTGGAAGTAATTAGTTCAACATAAAACTACTACAAATATTGCAAAACAGAAGGAGAGACAGATTAGCTTTAAGAAAGGAAAGGGTAATGCCAAGTAAATTTTATATTTCTTCCTTTCCAGCAGTGTTTGCAAATTTTTACTCTCCCTTTACCAATAATGATTTCGTTTATGAAAGGCTTCATATTCTGCTCATATAAGGAAGTGAGGCAAGATTTTCAAAAATTGGACCCTTGGATTTAGCTCCTAAATCTCTTTATGATCCTTGGTAAATAAATGACCGGAGTGCCCAGCAGTCCAATTGAAATCCTGGGGAGCTGGTAGATGCCTGGCACTTTTGAAAATCAGATTTATTATTGAGATCATAAAGACATAGAAGCCTAATGTGAGCTCCTGTTTTTTCTTGGTCTCCATGTTTAAGAAATTGTGGTTAAAAGGGTAGCGCTGCAAGAATTTTTGGAACCAACTACTTTGCAAATAAGTTGGCTCTTTAGTTCTTAAAAGCTCCTCAAACTGATGAGCACAAGGAAAGCTTCCATGAAATTATTTCCTGATACCATATATTAAAATATTCCATCACTTGTTCTGATGCTGCATTCAGCTGAGGCACTCTAGCTACTACTACTTTTTCCTGGGAGTACTCAAGCTTTGGTGGTAGGGGGCTTATTCCTTCACCCACTTACTTCCCTGGTCCTTCTCACATGAACAGAGAGCAACAATACCCGAAGTCCAAAGGTGCAAACAATTCAATGTTTATTGGGGTGAACTTCCAGCAAGCATGATTCCAGTTTCCTTCCTTAGTGTCCCCCTTCCCAGCTCTGACACCACAGAGCCTTACACCTGTGTCCCTGTTCCCATTCCTGCCCTTAGCCAAACATGATTCCAATTTCCCCACCCCCATTCCCTGTTCCCATTTCCCCCATCCACCCACTTCCTGATTGACTGCAGACTATATAACTGCAGACTGTTCCTCTGATATTCTTGTTAACTGCTGGAATTAGCCTACCTTGCTTGTCACCATGAAAGGTTTTCCTCCTTCCCCCCCCCGCTGCTGGTGATGGCTTATCTTAAGTGATCACTCTCCTTACAGTGTGTATGATAAACCCATTGTTTCATGTTCTCTGTGTGTGTGTATATAAATCTCTCCTCTGTTTTTTCCACCAAATGCATCCGATGAAGTGAGCTGTAGCTCACGAAAGCTTATGCTCTAATAAATTTGTTAGTCTCTAAGGTGCCACAAGTACTCCTTTTCTTTTTGCGAATACAGACTAACACGGCTGCTACTCTGAAACCTGCAGACTATATAGTAAAACTTGAGTTCTGCTTAGCAATACCTTAACCAATCATTTTCCTGAAATTTAACTAACCAATCCTAACATATTGTAACACGATTATTTAACCAATTATATCCCACCACCTAAATTAGTTTATACCCAGCAAAATTAATTATACAGCAGACAGGAACAATCACAGAACCAGACAGAGATTATACAGACAAACAACAGCAAAGTGGGAACTATAATGACAAAACAATACAGAAGTGAGGATTTCACATCCCAGCTATTGATAAGTGAGTTCTTGTCAGACCAGATGCTATCAGACTAAGTTTCCTTTTACATTTTCTAGGCATTTCCCTTTCTCTGGAGGTGATAGGCACTATCAGGACAGGATTGTATCCTAACAGCCCAATAGCACCTGATTTCAATGTGGCTAGTTTGGAATGTGAGGTGGTGACCGGTCGCTTTCCAGCTTATGGCTGCCTTTGCTGCTTAACCAAAGGCCTTAGCCTAAGAACAGGGCCTCAGACTGTCACAGTAAGAAAAGGCCCTTACACCGGCAGACAGTGATTTTGTTTCTTTTCTTTTATACCTCTAACTAGCCAAGTGATAAGAATATACCTAAATTCTTAGAGTATAGGCCTTTACAGACAGGTCTGAATATCTATATCCCAACATTTGGAAACTTGGAAAATTTATTTTGCGAGAATAGTGGATGGGTTAGTGGCCTACACATTGGGTGTGAAATATCTGGACTTCCTGTAACTAGAAGTTTGGATTCCAGAAAGATCATCTCAGCCCTTCCTCTTTCCAAGACAGGTAAACTGAGTGAGTTCCCCCGCCCCCAACCCCCCCCCCAAAAAAGCCTAAACTTTCAAAGTTCTATGTAGGCATTAAAGATCTATGGTGCATTTTGTAGAGGTAAGCACAGTCTTGGTGTCCTGGCCTGAATATCTCCTCCCTGCTCACTGTTGTACAGCATATTGAGAGACTTTTGGGTGGAGGCTCCTGTTTCCTTGTTCTTCTGCATCTCTAGCTTCCAGATGGCTGATACTTCCTTCCCTTGCTGTCCCTTCCAGCCAGTCACCACCCTCCCCTGCCTCAGCTTCTTTTCTTCCAGATACAGCACCAGCTGCTATGGGAAAAGGTGTGCACATAATCCAAGGCTAAGTGGTGTTCACTGGTGGCACTGCCCCTTTAGTAGGGAGCAGGGCCTGTGCACCTGTGACTGGTCAGCTGATCCCAGATGAGCTCTCACTGCCTGCTCCCTAGGAATAGAGAGAGCCCTGGAGAAAGAGAGGACTGCCCAAGTCTCCTGGGAGGGGAGGGAGTGACAAGAGGAGCAGGAGGACTGCCAGAGTCGTCTGGGAGGAGAAGCAAAAGGTAACTGAAGGGGGAGGGGGAAGAGCCCTGTGAGCTATTGCCCAGGGTGAGTTGAGAAACTGATTTTGTTGATTTGATCCAAGTTTGGACAGTAAATCTGTATGAAAGACTGCATGAAAGGGTATAGCAGTGAATCCTTAGCAAGTTGGGGAGAAGCCCTACCTTGTTCCTGTGTCATTAAACCCTTCATGAGTGACATCTGCAGGTGGATATTCACAGAGGCCAGGTCCCCACAGCTACCATCATCTCCTAATGGGTGCAAACATCCTGCAGCTGGTGGTGGCAGGGGAACTAACCTGCAAAGAACTCAGCCACCTGCATCTGCAACATGTCTCCCTAGATCAATGGTGGGCAACCTGCAGCCCACCGTTCCCAGCCAATGGGTGCTGCAGGAAGTGGCACAGACTGGAGGCCACTGAGAGCTGCAGGTGGCTATGCCTGTGGGTGATCAATGTAAACACTGTCTCGTGGCCCACCACCGGATTACCCTGATGAGCTGCATGCAGCCCGTGGGCCACAGGTTGCCCACCACTTCCCTAGAGAATCATCCCTCCTCTTCCCCTGGAAGGCATCCCAGCTAAGACGAAGGAAAGAGGCTCACACACCAGTTTGAAAAGGCACACGCCTGCCTGCTTAAAGATGGCCTGAAAGATGCTCAAAACATGCACCGCTGTCCCTTGCCCATGGGCCAACCTCACAAACAACAATTCACCATGAAAGAGACTCAGTTGTGAGACAGACTAGATACTGAGTGAGAACGTTCTTTGTTAGGAATAAGAAACCATCATGTTTAGGCCTGCATCACTGGGGCTTTTCTTCACTGGGAAAAAGAAACCAGCATACTAAAGCCAGGGGGGTGGGGGTGACAGATTGGATCACAGAAACCCCCTTGGGGCTGCCAACTGATGTGCCAAGACTACTTCTGCCCCTGCTCTCCCTGCCAGCCTGAAACTCCAGCACTCTATCTTGTTGAGCCAGACACACCCAGTCTGCTCCAACACAGACCCAGGGTCTGAACCACTTGCCCCAAAGCTGCAGACTTAACTGAAAGCAGCTTAAGAAATGTTCCTGTCTTTGATGCCCAACTCTCTGTGGAATCCAAACCCCAAATAAATCTATTTTACCCTGCATAAGCTTTATAAACTCATAAATTGTTGGCCCTCTATAACACTGATAGAGAGATATGCACAGCTGTTTGCCCCCACCCCAGGTATTAATACATACTCTGGGTTAATTAATAAGTAAAAAGTGATTTTATTAAATACAGAAAGTAGGATTTAAGTGGTTCCAAGTAGTAACAGACAGAAAAAGTGAATTACCAAGCAAAATAAAATAGAACATGCAAGTCTATGGCTAAGAAAACTGAATACAGATAAAAACCTCACCCAATAAGCTTTGTTTTACAGACTAGTCTCCTTCCATACTGGGTCCAGCAATCACACACACCCCCTGTAGTTATTGTCCTTTGTTCCAGTTTCTTTCAGATATCTTTGGGGAGTGGAGAAGCTCTCTCTTGACCCAGCTGAAGAGAAAATGGAAGGGTCTCCCAGGGATTTAAATAGACTTCCTCTTGTGGGTGGCCACCCCTTCCTCCCCCTGTGTAGAATCCAGCTACAAAATGGAGTTTTGGAGTCACATGAGCCATTCACATGTCCATGCATGACTCAGAACTTACAGGTAGCAGCCATGGGTCACATGCTACCTTGAACATCCTCAAGTAGACTTCTTATGTAGATTGGAGCATTCCAAGATCCATTGTCCCTTAAAAAGAAAAGGAGTACTTGTGGCAACTTAGAGACTAACAAATTTATTTGAGCATAAGCTTTCATGAGCTACTGCTCACTTCATGCATGCATCTGATGAAGTGAGCTGTAGCTCACGAAAGCTTATGTTCAAATAAATTTGTTAGTCTCTACGGTGCCACAAGAACTCCTTTTCTTTTTGCGAATAACAGACTAACACGGCTGCTACTCTGAAAATTGTCCCTTAAGTGCTTCTTGACTGGGCACTTAATTTGCACATTCCTTTCTCCAAAAGCTGACCAAATGCTTTACAAAGGCTACTTAAAAATCTAGCCAGTACACACCCAATGTTCATAACCTCGAATACAAAAATGATACATGCATACAAATAGGATTAATAGATTCAGTAGATCATAACCTTTACAGAGATATGTTTTATGCTACATATGCCAGTAACATGTTCTAGTTATGTCATATATACATTCAGAAGCATATTTCCATAAAGCCTTATGGGGGGCACCATCACCGGGGGAATAGGACATTCTTCACTACGAAGAGACCATTGTACGGCAGAGTGAATGAAAAGAATTTTCATCCCTGTAAGTAAGACACAAGAGACTGAATGGTGAGATCTGCCATTATTTGATATGAAAGACGTATATGTTAAGTATTATTCTACAGAGTGGAGAGGGAAATTGCATCTTGTCATGATGATAAAAATGGATTTCAGAAAAAAAAGTTGTATTGTGCTACCTTTATGTTGGGGAATAAAGAATGGCGGTAGTTTGTATTCAAACTGTTAGAAGACTTCTGGGGTTCTGCTGCACTGGAGAGAGAATTTTTATGCACACCCTTCAGTCCTTTTTCCATTGTCTAGTCACTCGTAAAAACTTTCTAGCCCAAACATGAATTACAGCTAAAGCCACCATTGTTACCAGGGCATTGGAGATCAATAAAGGTTTAATATGATTACAATATTTTAAGTAAGTGAGACTAAGGGTGAGCATTCTTCTGTCTCCACCATATAGAACATGCACCACTTTGCTCAAGCTAGCATCTTTAAAAAAAGCAATGTGGCAGCTGAGGCTAGCTGCATGAGTACATACCCGGGGGCCAGGTGGGATGGTACCTGGGCAGCTAGCCTGAACTACCCCCCATGCCACAGTGGCTACACTGCTATTTAGTGTTCTGGCTCAAACAGAGCTAGCATGTCTGTCTTCTCACACTGCTAAGCACCCGCCCAGCTGCTGTGGAGAGTTTGTAGACAAAATCCTTTGTAACCTTTCTCACAAAAGAAGGTGTGAATAGCTCCCCATCAGCAACAAACCTAAACTCTTTCCACTGGCTCTTGCTAACCCTAATGGGAAGAAGTCCATTTTGTAGGTGGTTGCTAAAGTTAACACATTCAGAGCATCTATGAGTGAGACTGAATGAAGCTCAAGTAGAGAAGAGAGAACACCCTTTTACCCCTTCCTGTTCCAAAACTGTCCTCAGTGCCAGAGACACTGCCATAGCCCTGATCAGCCTTGTAGGGAACAGTACTTTTAAGGGGTTATGGGAAGAACCAATTATATAATGCAGAGGCTTATGTTACACAGTGCTGATTAGACAGAACTCAGACACTGAATGAAGCAGACTTCTGTCGAACTCCTTGTCTCTCTGAATGAACACCACAGACCTTCCCTGCAGCATGAAAAACTATTCAGAGTGAGTATTTTAATTTAGCTCTGTCACTGAGTAGAAGTTGTCTGGATCCACCGGACTACCCCAAACCTCCAGATTAGTTTGGCCATGATGCTGATGGTACAGGCAGAAGACTAGATTGAGTTGTGTCACCTCCAGATTGCAATGCAATCTGTTTAGGGCTATCTAGGAAGCCCTGTCAAAAGCTTTGGTTAATGCAGAATTTGATTGCCTGACTTTAAAGCAGTGAGGCTGAAATTAGATTATAAATCCTCTGCTTTGCACTGACTTCCTGTCTGTTTCCAGGTGCAATTAGAAGAATAAAGATTATCTAGAAACTTGTAGATGTCCTGGGACCTGGTTCCCATTGAGACTGTTGTGTTTCCTTTTCAGTTAACTGCAATCAACTTTTACTCTCTGTGCACAGGGTACCCCAGCCAAGGAACTGATCTAGCACTGTTTGTGATTATATATATATATATATATATATATATATATATTGAAAAAAACATTGTTGCAAAAAGAGCTTGTCACTTTAAATTTAATCCAAAGTGCTGCTTGCTGATCCTTCCTCCAAATGAATATATGGTGTTAGCTGAGAAAAATACCCAACAATGCAGTTATGTTTGGTGAAATTTAGATATTTGCATTTCTGCCATTATTGCATTGAATAGGTCAGACTCCTTTCCATATAACATGCACCAAAGGAGCACATTCTTAAAATGTCACTCCCTTATGAAGAGCCACCCACATAACATCACACCAGTTCACAGCTGTTTACTAGTTGTTAATCCTCTTATTCTAGCACAAGTTCTCCCCACAAAAACTTCCCTCACCTCACCCACTTCCCACCCCAGCTGCCCCTGCACTCCCCCACACCTTAGCTGATTGGCAACATAGTTTAACCAAGTAAATATAAAAGTGCACTTGCAGGAATTACATGAAGAACAGGGTGGTCAGAATACTTGTCACAATCACATTTCTATCTGGAACCTTCCAGACTTTGAGAACTACATTTTTCATGAACCTTCTAGAATGTTGTTAGCCATGCCCCCATGAGTCTATAAGGGGGTGGGGCATCGCCAGTCAGTGAGATATAAGAACAAAGTGAAAGTCCAGCTGCAATGTTGAGAACCTTGTTTTACTGTGTAATTGCGAAAGTGTACTTGTGTTTTAAGACTTGAAAAGTAGCAACTAATAAAGGATATATTTAATGAGACACCAGCGATATCAAACCACTATCTATGCAACAATATAAAAGATACTTTTACTTCTTTTGCCATGCTTAACACAATGTTTGATGTCTTTTGCCATGCTTAACACAATGTCTGACAGGAACAGATTTTTTGCTCTCCATAATACTGTCTGTTTTCCCCTGTAGAAAATAAAAGATGCCCCTGAAGAAGCCTTCAGGAGCTCAGTATAGGAAGCAAAAAGCTCAATTGCAATCTAGTTTGTAGCCAGGGGCAAATTTGATGGGAAAAAATATCTGAAACAGAACACAGACCAGACGTTAGGCAATAGCAATTGTCCCAGTGCAGAAGATACTGGGGAGGGAAGCATAAATTATGGAAGTCCTATTACTAGGGAATTAGCAGATTTACCTGAAGATAAGGAATGGAAATATGAGGAAAGTGATGGAAAATCATTCAATTTTCCCAGTGGCGTAAAGGAAATTGATGATAAAGAAGAATGTGGCTCACATGAAAAGGAGAGTAATGACAAAGAAAAATCTGGTTTACACACAAAGGAGAGAAATGATGAAGAACAATCAGCGTTGCATGATGGCAGAAACAGCAGTGAGAAAAACTGTAACCCTCAATGATACATCAGACCCTGCTTCATGGCTGGTGATCCTAAACTCTGCCAATATTGATCGTATAATTTTGAACAGGCTGGGCAAAATTAAAGATATGACATTTTCAGTAAATGAGCAGAATCGACACTTCTCAAAGTCACACTGCGAAAGAGTGCTTGAGAATGGTAAGAAACTGAATCGGCGTTGGCTAGTTTACTCAAAAATCAACTGATAAAGTGTTCTATTTTTGTTGCAAAATATTTGACAAGAATGCCAAGTCATTGTGTGTGCTTTCCAGGTACAATTACTGGCATAAAACTTAGCTGATGCTCTGAAGCAGCATGAAAAGTCACCCGGCCATTTTACAGCCTACTGTAATTGAGTCCAGCGTCAAGCTGAATAAATGCATTGACACAGAAAACCAGCACATTATTCATGTAGAAACCCAGCACTGGAGGAACATGTTCAGGCATCTGATTTCAATTATCCTCTTCCTTGAAAGAATAATTGGGCTTTCCAGAGCTCACTGGATAAGTTGTTCACTGAACATAACGATAATTTCCTTGGTTGGTAGAACTCCTTGGGAAACACGATGATGTCATGCATAAGCACCTATGTCAAGTAGAATCATAGAAGATTAGGGTTGGAAGAGACCTTAGGAGGTCACCTAGTCCAACCCCCTACTCAAAGCAGGACCAACCCCAACTACATCATCCCAGCTATGATGAAGTAGTTCATAAAGAAGCTATAGACCAATTAATTTTGAATTGTTTTGCTGCAGTAATGATTGACCTTATTGCAAGGAAGGTGCTTGATAATATATTGATGCGGTTTAGCCAAGCAAAGTACTATGCCATAATAATGGACTGCACTCTCTACATTAATTACAGTGAAAAGGTGTCATTTTTCAGTAAGATTTGTTGATGACATGGATAGCTGTATCCAAGTAAATGAACACTATCTATCTGTTTCTAATCTGAGGACAGAATGTTAGGCCTACTGGAAGAGGTCTCACATTCAAAATGTTCATAAACAGTTCTGAGACTAAAATAAAGCTTCAGGACTGCTGCGGCCAAGGCTATGCCAATGGCATGAACATGCAGGGAGGAAGCAGCGGTATCCAGGCTAGGATCCTTGCACTGAATCCAAGAGCTTTCTTTGTGCCTTGTGGAAGCCATTCCCTCAACCTGTGTCAGATGCAGCGTCATCTTCTTTAGATTCAGTATCTCTTTTTGGAGTACTGCAAAGGAGATACATCCTGTTTTCAACATCAACTACCAGGTGGAAGATCCTCATGGACAATATTATAAATCTGACTGTGAAGCTGCTAAGTGACATTCACTTGGAGAGCCACATTGACAGTGTAAGGCCAGTGAAGTACCAAGTGACTGAGGTTTACAATGCTATGATGGAACTGGCACAGTCGAGTAAAGCTGTGGCTGAAATCCAACATAAGATGCAAAGCTTGGCAAACCAGATCACGGACTTCAAATTTATGGTGTCAATTGTAGTTTGGCACAATATTCTGTTTGAAGTAAACATTGTAAACAAGGCATTACAAACTCAGTCTATGGACAATTTCCTGGTGCAAGTGCTAGGGGAGCCAACTAGGGGGAGCGCTTTTCTTGACCTGCTGCTCACAAACCGGGTAGAATTAGTGGGGGAAGCAAAAGTGGATGGGAATCTGGGAGGCAGTGACCATGAGTTGGTTGAGTTCAGGATCCTGACGCAGGGAAGAAAGGTAAGCAGCAGGATACGGACCCTGGACTTCAGGAAAGCAGACTTTGACTCCCTCAGGAAACAGATGGCCAGGATCCCCTGGGGGACTAACATGAAAGGGAAGGGAGTCCAGGAGAGCTGGCTGTATTTCAAGGAATCCCTGTTGAGGTTACAGGGACAAACCATCCCGATGAGTCGAAAGAATAGTAAATATGGCAGGCGACCAGCTTGGCTTAATGGTGAAATCCTAGCGGATCTTAAACATAAAAAAGAAGCTTACAAGAAGTGGAAGGCATGGACATATGACCAGGGAAGAGTATAAAAATATTGCTCGGGCATGTAGGAAAGATATCAGGAGGGCCAAATCGCACCTGGAGCTGCAGCTAGCAAGAGATGTCAAGAGTAACAAGAAGGGTTTCTTCAGGTATGTTGGCAACAAGAAGAAAGCCAAGGAAAGTGTGGGCCCCTTACTGAATGAGGGAGGCAAGCTAGTGACAGAGGATGTGGAAAAAGCTAATGTACTCAATGCTTTTTTTGCCTCTGTTTTCACTAACAAGGTCAGCTCCCAGACTGCTGTGCTGGGCATCACAAAATGGGGAAGAGATGGCCAGCCCTCTGTAGAGATAGAGGTGGTTAGGGACTATTTAGAAAAGCTGGACGTGCACAAGTCCATGGGGCCGGACGAATTGCATCCGAGAGTGCTGAGGGAATTGGCGGCTGTGATTGCAGAGCCCTTGGCCATTATCTTTGAAAACTCGTGGCGAACGGGGGAAGTCCCGGATGACTGGAAAAAGGCTAATGTAGTGCCCATCTTTAAAAAAGGGAAGAAGGAGGATCCTGGGAACTACAGGCCGGTCAGCCTCACCTCAGTCCCTGGAAAAATCATGGAGCAGGTCCTCAAAGAATCAATCCTGAAGCACTTAGAGGAGAGGAAAGTGATCAGGAACAGTCAGCATGGATTCACCAAGGGAAGGTCATGCCTGACTAATCTAATCGCCTTTTATGATGAGATTACTGGTTCTGTGGATGAAGGGAAAGCAGTGGATGTATTGTTTCTTGACTTTAGCAAAGCTTTTGACACGGTCTCCCACAGCATTCTTGTCAGCAAGTTAAGGAAGTATGGGCTGGATGAATGCACTATAAGGTGGGTAGAAAGCTGGCTAGATTGTCGGGCTCAACGGGTAGTGATCAATGGCTCCATGTCTAGTTGGCAGCCGGTGTCAAGTGGAGTGCCCCAGGGGTCGGTCCTGGGGCCCGTTTTGTTCAATATCTTCATAAATGATCTGGAGGATGGTGTGGATTGCACTCTCAGCAAATTTGCGGATGATACTAAACTGGGAGGAGTGGTAGATACGCTGGAGGGGAGGGATAGGATACAGAAGGACCTAGACAAATTGGAAGATTGGGCCAAAAGAAATCTAATGAGGTTCAATAAGGATAAGTGCAGGGTCCTGCACTTAGGATGGAAGAATCCAATGCACTGCTACAGACTAGGGACCGAATGGCTCGGCAGCAGTTCTGCGGAAAAGGACCTAGGGGTGACAGTGGACGAGAAGCTGGATATGAGTCAGCAGTGTGCCCTTGTTGCCAAGAAGGCCAATGGCATTTTGGGATGTATAAGTAGGGGCATAGCGAGCAGATCGAGGGACGTGATCGTTCCCCTCTATTCGACACTGGTGAGGCCTCATCTGGAGTACTGTGTCCAGTTTTGGGCCCCACACTACAAGAAGGATGTGGATAAATTGGAAAGAGTACAGCGAAGGGCAACAAAAATGGTTAGGGGTCTAGAGCACATGACTTATGAGGAGAGGCTGAGGGAGCTGGGATTGTTTAGTCTGCAGAAGAGAAGAATGAGGAGGGATTTGATAGCTGCTTTCAACTACCTGAAAGGGGGTTTCAAAGAGGATGGCTGTAGACTGTTCTCAATGGTAGCAGATGACAGAACGAGGAGTAATGGTCTCAAGTTGCAATGGGGGAGGTTTAGATTGGATATTAGGAAAAACTTTTTCACTAAGAGGGTGGTGAAACACTGGAATGCGTTACCTAGGGAGGTGGTAGAATCTCCTTCCTTAGAGGTTTTTAAGGTCAGGCTTGACAAAGCCCTGGCTAGGATGATTTAACTGGGACTTGGTCCTGCTTTGAGCAGGGGGTTGGACTAGATGACCTTCTGGGGTCCCTTCCAACCCTGATATTCTATGATTCTATGATTCTATGACATCGCAACCACTACTACTTTGAGGAGATGCTGCCTTGATTTTGTTGTGGCCTACAGAGACAAGAAATTTGAAGATGCCATGATTGCTGTCAAAGAAATGGCGGAAAATTTAGGCATTGAGCCTATCTTCAAGGAAACTTCTATTCATTGGAAGAAGAAACAGTTTATTTATGAGGGCAGAGATGAAGTGATTAGAAGCTCAGAAGAAAAAGTCAAGAGGGAGGTTTTTTTGCTCGCTTGTTGACAGGAGTGTACGTCAAAGAAAGGTTCTGATAAATGAAGCACCATTTTGTATGACTTTTGTAAGCTGCCGGCAAACAGGAAAACATTGTTGAACAATTGTATAGACCTTCACTGGACGTTCATACATGGGGAATGTTCAGACATCAATGATAAAGACCTCTATGTCAAATTGGACAACATTTGTCACATTTTGCAACATGGGAAGCACTCTCCACTCCAAGTTCTCCAATTCATTCATGATGCAGAGCTGAAGAACATTTTTGTGACTCAAAGAGCTTGGCTTGTTTAACCTAACCAAAAGAAGGCTGAGGGGAGATATAATGCTCTCTATAAATATATCAGAAGGATAAATACCATGGAGGGAGAAGAATTAGTTAAGCTCAGTACCAATGTGGACACAAGAACAAATGGATATAAACTGGCCATCAGGAAGTTTAGACTTGAAATTAGATGAAGATTTCTAACAATCAGAGGAGTGAAGTTCTGGAACAGCCTTCTAAGGGAAGCGGTGAGGGCAAAAGACATATCTGGCTTCATGACTAAGTTTGATAAGTTTATGGAAGGGATGATATGATGGGATAGCCTAATATGGGCAATTCATTGATCTTCGACTATTAGTGGTAGATATGCCCAATGGCCTGTGATGGGATGTTAGATGGGGTGGGATCTGAGTTACTACAGAGAATTCTTTCCTGGGTGTCTGGCTGGTGAGTGTTGCCCACATGCTCAGGGTTTAGCTGATTGTTATATATGGGGTCAGGAAAGAATTTTCCTCCAGGGCAGATTGGCAGAGGACCTGGGGGGTTTTCACCTTCCTCTGAAGCATGGGGCATGTGTTACTTGCTGAAGGATTCTCTGCACCTCAAAGTCTTTAAACCATGATTTGAGGACTTCAATAGCTCAGACATAGGTTAGAGGTTTGTTACAGGAATGGATGGGTGAGATTCTGTGGCCTGCGTTGTGCAGGAGGTCAGACTAGGTAATCATAATGGTCCCTTCTGACCTTAAGGTCTATGATTCTCTGAGTCTACGATTCCTAACGTGTGGATAGCTTTGAGGATTCTGCTTACACTGCCAGACACAGTTGCGAGTGGTGAGCACAGCTTTTCAAAGCTCAGGCTCCATTAAAACATATCTTCAATCTACTGGCTTCACTTGCTATTTTATCACTTGAAAATGCCATTGGCCAGTCTTTCTCTCTCTCTGACACTGTGCTTGAGTTTGCAAGGGCAAAGGTGAAAAAAACAGCCTGTGGAACTAGAGGACTAGCGTTACTATTCAAAAGCTACCACCTACTGTAACACTGTGTAATACTGGTCCACCCAATGTTGGTGCACAGTGCAAGTTCTTGACATTAGAACATTTTTTCAATTATTCTTAAATTTAAAAAAGTTTCTATTTACTTATATATGTCATGAATACATACAGATTTACAAATCCTAGCTTGCAAATGTATCTTATATGACAGAGATAGATCATGCATCCAAATCATGCATCAAAGTCAAGAAATGGGCTACAAATGCAATAAAAAATAAGGTATTAACAAATGGAAAGGGGGAACTGAAGACACTCCTTGCCTGGGGTGCCATTTGGTCTATGGCTGCCCCTGGGATACATTATAGCAACAGAAGTGAGGATGGTTTGCCTGACTTTTTAAACTAAGCCAGCTGGAAACCCAGTGTTACCTTTTATGTAAGCCTGCAGGCTAGCCGCATGCTCACTGTGTCACTGTTACATTATTCATGCAATCAGGGGTTATTTATGCCCTTCAATACCTCTGAAATATAAGGAAGGGATTTCTCATTGAGGAACACTTTAATAGACCAATAAAATAGATTCACTTTTCTGTTTTGTGGTTTTCAAAAATGTCCTTGTCCTTTTTACATTTGAACATATCTCCCTCTCCCCCATAATGAGATCTCAGTCACTCCCATGACAATTGTCTATGATGTTACAAACAGGATTATGACTTCACTGTAAGATCACACAAAAGGAAACACTGAAGTGGGGGAGTCATTCTGAAAGATATATCCTATCAGAAAAAAATATTTGTTTT
This sequence comes from Dermochelys coriacea, assembly GCF_009764565.3. NCBI lineage: Eukaryota > Metazoa > Chordata > Testudines > Dermochelyidae > Dermochelys > Dermochelys coriacea. Next base: position 323,451,118 of record NC_050068.2, on the reverse strand, counting down.
AGATCAGGATGAAAATCCTCTCTGAGCCTGATCAAGCCAAATGCTGACAATCCCTGAGAACTGCTGAAAGCTCAACTACCTGAATGCACAAAAGTAGTTAGGTACTGTGACAAAGTTCCTACTCTACCTTGGTGGGTCTTGTGCTTATTGGCAGATTTGCTCACCTTGGAGCTTCATGGCAGCCCTCAGCTTGGCTGTTTTTCTGAATTCACAGTCCAGGTCGACTCCTCCTGTGTCTGATCAGGAGTTGGGAGAATTTGAGGGGAACCCGGGCCCACCTTCTACTCCGGGTTCCAGCCCAGGGCCCTGTGGAATGCAGGTGTCTAGAGTGCCTCCTGGAACAGCTGTGAAACAGCTACAACTCCCTGGGCTACTTCCCCATGGCCTCCTCCCAACACCTTCTTTATCCTCACCATAGCACCTTCCTCCTGGTGTCTGATAATGCTTGTACACCTCAGTCCTCCAACAGTCCACGTTCTCACTCTCAGCTCCTAGTGCCTCTTGCTCCCAGCTCCTCACACACATACCACAAACTGAAGTGAGCTCCTTTTTAAAACCCAGGTGCCCTGATTAGCCTGCCTTAATTGATTCTAGCAGCTTCTTGATTGGCTTCAGGTGTTCTAATCAGCCTGTCTTAATAGGCTCCAGCAGGTTCCTGATTGTTCTGACCTTCCCTGTTCTCTTACCCAGGAAAAGGGACCTGCTTAACTTGGGACCAACATCTCTCCCTTCTATTACTCTCCTGCAAGCCTTCTACGCAAGCCTTTTCTCCCCGGATCCGACCCATCCTAACGCTTGCAGAGTGCTCTGGGAGGAGCTCCCTATGGTCAGCGCGGGCGACTGAGACCAGCTAGAGCTGCCTCTCACTCTGGCTGAGTTCTTGGAAGCCCTCCATCGCATGCCCACCAATAAATCTCCAGGCATAGACAGGCTGACCATGGAGTTCTACCGCGTGTTCTGGGACGTCCTGAGCCCAGACCTAGTCACCGTCTGGGCCGAGTCTCTGCAGAGCGGGGTCCTCCCTCTTTCGTGCAGGTGAGCCATGCTCGCCTTATTGCCAAAGAAGGGGGACCTCTGCAATTTACGAAATTGGCATCCCGTCTCGCTTCTCAGCATGGGCTACAAAGTCATGGCAAAATCAATCTCGCTGCGGCTAGGGTCCGTGCTGGCGGACATAGTCCACCCAGACCAGACCTACACCGTCCTGGGCCGCAGCATCTTCGACAACCTATATCTGGTCCGGGACCTTTTGGAACTCATGTATAGGGATGGTCTGTCGTTCACCCTCCTGTCCTTAGATCAGGATTAGGCGTTCGACAGGGTGGATCACGGGTATCTCCTGAGCACTCTGCAAGCATTTGGCTTTGGACCCCAGTTTGTGGGTTTTCTCCGGGTGCTGTACGCCTCCGCAGAGTGTCTGGTCAGGCTCAACTGGACCCTGACCAAACCGGTCAGCTTCGGGCGAGGAGTATGGCAGGGGTGCCCCCTCTTGGGCCAGCTGTACGCTCTGGCGATCGAGCCCTTCCTCTGTCTCTTCCGCAGGAGGTTGACAGGGTTGGTGCTGCGGGAGCCAGAGCTGCAGTTGGTCCTGTCGGCGTACGCTGATGACATGCTCCTCATGGTCCAGGATCCGGGTGACTTGGCGCGGGTGGAGGCTTGCCAGGCCATCTATTTGGCAGCCTCCTCCGCGTGGGTCAACTGGGTCAAGAGCTCTGGCTTGGTGGTAGGGGACTGGTGGCAGGCGAGCTCCCTCCCACCCGCGCTTCAGGCCATCCGGTGGAGCACGAGTCCACTGCTCTATCTCGGCATTTACCTTTCTGCTACGCATCCCTCTCCGCTGGAGAACTGGCAGAATTTAGAGGGCGGGGTGATAGAGTGGCTTCGGAAATGGACAGGACTACTCCGGTGCCTCTCCCTTCGAGGGAGAGTGTGGGTGCTTAATCAACTAGTCCTGTCCATGCTCTGGTACCGGCTCAACACCCTGGTCCCGGCCCCGGGGTTCCTGGCCAACCTCCGGACATCGATTCTGGAGTTCTTTTGGTCAGGACTGCACTGGGTCCCTGTAGGGGTTCTCCATCTACCCCTGGAGGAGGGAGGTCAGGGCCTGAAATGTCCGCTTACTCAGGTCCATGTCTTCAGCCTCCAGGCCCTGCAGAGGCTCCTTTATGGTGCAGGTAGTCCGGCGTGGAGCATACTGGCGCACGCCTTCCTGCGCTGCTTCCGAGGGCTCCGATACGACTGGCAGCTCCTTTATCTCCATCCGAGAGGTCTTCCACAAGCCCTCTCTGGGCTGCTGGTTTTCTACCAGGACCTCCTCGGGCCTGGAAACTCTTTTCAATGACCACCGAGGGGGCAGATCTCCTCACGGAGCCCCAGCTCCGTGTGCAGGTGGTGGAGTCCCGCTCGGTGCGCCAGAGGTTGGTCCTGGCAGAAGTCACAAGAGTTGGAGACCTCTTGGACTATGACCAGGGAGACTGGCTGGATCCCCTGATGCTCGCTCAGCGCATGGGGCTCTCCAGACCTTGTACTCCCTGGCGCATACTTCAGGAGGTGCAGGCCGCTTTGCCGCCTGCTGCTCGGGTTTATCTTGACCGGGTCCTGCACAAGGGCACACCCTGCCCACCCTCTACCCAGACCCACCAGACCTTTTAATTGGACCCCTACCCCGTGGACCCAACCGACCCCCTCACACCTTCACTGTAAGCCAGCTGCACAAGATGCAGCCTGTCTGCTTTCAAACCGCGCCAAGAAAACATCTATACACGCTCGTGCTCCACACCCTTCATGCCCTCACCATTGTGTCCCACCCCGATACAAAATGGCGGGACCTCCTGCCACCTTTGGAGGGTGAGAAGCCCCGGTGGGCCAGCCTATATTCCACCTTAGTCCCAAGGCCCGCTGGGGATGTCAGTTGGCGGCTCCTTCACGGAGCCATGAGCACAGGCGTGTTCTTGGCACAGTTCACCTCAATCCCAGACACCTGCTCCTTTTGCGGCATGAAGGAAACCCTGGCACACACATACCTGGAGTGTGCCAGGCTGCAGCCCCTATTCTGGCTCCTCACCAATATTTTATTACATTTTTGGTTGCACTTTTCCCCTCACCTTCTTATATATGCACTCCCTATCCATGGCCCCACAAAGTCATGGGATCTCCTGGTCAACCTCTTCCTGGCCCTAGCTAAAATGGCCATCTATAAAACAGAATGAGGAGGTTGGCTGATGGAGTCTCCTGTGACTGTGGGGCCTATTTCCGATCCTCAGTCCATTCACGTATCCGGGCAGAGTTCCTCTGGGTGGCATCCTCTGACTCCCTTGACGCCTTTGAGGAGCAGTGGGCGCTGTCCAGGGTTCTCTGCTCGGTGTCCCCATCTGGTTCCCTTTGTCTGACCCTTTAACCACACTCCTGTCCCTTTTATTTCATTAGTTGTCCCCCAGAATTATTTGGTATCTAGGTCCTGTGGATCCCCCTTTTAGGCTGGGTGGGATCCTTTAGCAGTGGATGGGCTTCGCCCACCCACTTCCCGGATCCCAATAGGATTACTCTCCTATAGCCATCTGGTCTGACCCTGTCACATAACCTAAGTCCCTGTTTTGGGACCTTTGATCTGCAAGATCCTATTGAACCCTGTTGGCACCTAAACTCACTAAACAACTACATTTTTGCAGTCAAAGTTCCCTAGGTGCCTATGTTTCTGCTTCTGAGTATGTACCCTGCTGCCTCCCTCTAGAGGCCCAGGCACCTACCTCCTACCTAAGTCCCAGAATGAGTCACAAACCAGAGGAAGACAGGTGTTCACCCACCTAAGTTGCATGCAGGGCCCAATCTAGCAGGCATGCTCAGGGGGTGCCTACGAGGTGAGGCCCTTAAGGCAAGTTTACAGAGAACAGCTGGGAGGTGAGGGGAGGGAAGAAATGGGACCTTCATGATGACCCTTAGCCCAGTGGTTATGATACTGTGATTCAGGAGACCTCTGGTTCAAATCCCCTTCTGTCGAAGGGGGAGAAGGGATTTGAATAGTGATTGACCGCCTCAGGTGAGTGCCCTAATATTGGGCTCTTAGATATTCTGATGCAGGGTTCCCTCAGTCTCTTGAGTTGGCACCATTGCATTGTGGATAAACAAAGTTACTGCAACAGGCAGACTGGAGCATGGGCCTCCCACATCCTGGGTGAGTGCTCTATCTAGCAGGCTGTAGAGTCATTCTTGTGCTCTTTTAAAGAGTCACTTGAGACAGAGAGTAAACACAAATTATTTCACTGGAGCAGGGGATTTGGATCCTGGGAGGATACTCTAACCACCAGGCTACAGCTCATGCAGGCTTGCTCTCTCTCTCTCTTTCTGTCCCAAATGTCTTTGAGAGAGTACAGACTGAGAATTATTCTACAGCCTGGTGGGTAGAGCATTCACCCAGGATTTTGGAGACCCACAAATTCAGTCCACCTGCTGCAATGACTATTTATCCATAGTTCAACAGCTTCAATAGGACAGACTGAGGGCCCCCTACATCAAAACAGCTCATAACCCAGTGTTTAGAGCCTTACCTAAGAGGTGGCGGATCCCTGTTCAAATCCTCTTTCCCTCTCATGTGGAGGACTTGAATCAGCCAGCTCCCATATTCCAGGTGTGTACCCTAACCACTAGGCTAAAGCTGTGAGGGAGGACCTCCTCCTTGCTAAACAGTCCCTAACACCAAAGGAGGGTCACAACTGAAAATTGCTAGATGCTTATCTCGGCTAAGTCTAGACAACAGGGAGACACTCATCTCTGAGAGAGGGTAGACTCTCCCATTGGCTAGCCTAGGTGGCTCCCTACCTTGCTTACTGGCTTTCTGTGAGTTGCAGGTAAGGAACTTATCTCTCCCCATTCATTGAAGCTTAAGCTACAATGGTCTTATTGGGCGAGTTATGCTTGAACCCCTTTGACTGACCTATAGTCATTCTTTTAGGAAAAGAATTCATTTTTAAACCATGTTGTTTAAAAGTATGTCTACACTATAGTGAAAGCCCAGGGTTCACACTCAGGCTCAAGCCTAACTCCCCCTTATATCTACACACAAATCACACTAACCAAGGGCTCAGACCTATGATCTCAAGGTTTCATAGGGGTGGAGGTCCCAAGCCTGAATCAAGATGGGACCCAGTGTTCAAACCCTATTGCTTTGCAATGCAAACACAGACTTTCCGAAATGATGCTCTGGGAGTCTGCCAAAAGTATCCCACAATCCCACTGGCCAACTTTCTTTATCCTCTGGACAGTCAAGTTTTCCCACACTGCACCACAAACAAAGGGCTAGAGCAGCCACATTTTGGGAGGGCACTAGGAAGTCTGGGATATGGATGATTGGACTGGGGCCTGCAAAATGCAGTATAGACTTTGAAGCCCCAGATTGAGACCCAGGGCTCAGCAATTCCCAACTGGGGTTACAATCGAGTGCAGACGCTCAAGCTCTATGTTAATACTGGTGTCTGCTAACTTGAGTTCTATGAACCCTGGGCTCACACTGCAGTGTAGACCTACCCTAAGAATATAAATAGTTTCTTGATACAGTAAATCAATGCCCCTTTTTTAAAGGGTTAAACATCAAAGCACTGGTCATTTTTTACTCATTCTTTGTGAGTGAGCGTGTTACTCCTACAGCATTTTTACTTGCTATGAAGTTCTATACATCTAATGCTTCATTCAGATAAATAATCCATACTGAGTGATTCATCATCATTATTTTGGTTAAAATACATTTTTAATTGAATGTTCTGGGCCACATCCTGCAGTCCTAACATAGACAAAACTCCCACTGATGGCAGTTGAAGATCTGTAGGATCTAGCTCTTGGCATGAAAGAGCAAAACAAAAACCAACATGAATGAACATACTATTATCCTCCCTCTGTAAATGAAGCAGATATTGTAATAGTAATGACACATTTGGCATGCTGTATTGTGAGCCACTGCCTTAATGCATCATTAAAATTCAAATGTTTTCATTGTACAGGACTACAAACCAGAACTGAAAGTAAATCCATTTTGTGAAAACAGTCAGTAATGACTTTTCTTTAGTTCCAAAACTTTTTCCCTACTAAGTAAGGAGAGGGTTGGGACACAGCTCTGTGATAATGAGATGTTTTTATATTTTGCTTCAAAGACAAATAGCATTAAAGGTAGAATACTAGAAGCATGTTTTTTCTTAGTGTGCTACTTGCATTGTTTGGAGCCTTTGTATTTCTCAACTGTGGCCACAGAGCATCTGGAGACATCACACCTGGACTGTCTAAGAGAATGAGTGTGATGGGGTGAATAGGAATGAGAAGAGCGGAAAAGGGAAAGGGTTGAATGTTCAAAAGGATTTAGGCATTTGACAAAAGCTGGAAGGCTAGGCAGGGAGCCGTCTAAGCTAGCCAATAGGAGATGCTGATGAAAGGGGGGTGTGCTAAGCCCCAGGACAGTGCACATGTCCAATGTAGAGACATAGGTGCCAAGGGAACTTGTACTGCAAAACCTTAGGTGCTGAGAGAGTTTAGGAGCTTACAGGGTTTCAGTGGGAGTTGTGAATCACAGTGGTCCCAAAACTGGGACTTAGGTTCTTAAAACAGAGACTTAGGCACCTAACTCCTTTTTTGTATCCAAGCCAAATTGCTTTTCAAAGAGAGGCACAGAAGGAATGAAACAGACAAAGTGAGCCAAGAGAAGATGGTATGGAGATGGATAGAATGGATCATAGAATATTAGGGTTGGAAGAGACCTCAGGAAGTCATCTAGTCCAATCCCCTACTCAAAGCAGGACCAACACCTACTAAATCATCCCAGGCAGGGTTTTGTCAAGCCAAGCCTTAAAAACCTCTAAGGATGGAGATTCCACCACCTCCCTAGATAACCCATTCCAGTGCTTCACCACCCTCCTAGTGAAATAGTGCTTAAGTCATGGAAGAAGAGAAAAAAAGGCTACAGCAGTGGGAGAAGGAAATAAACTAGAAAGGGTTCTTATGGCTTTTAAAGCCACTGCTTCAGTAGGAATTGGAAGGGAGTAAGGATGAGGCAACTCACTCGTAGCAGCGGCTGGACACTTTGACAGCAAAGGAGAGCAGAATGTGCCAGGGGATGGAGGAATTTGACACACATTCTGCTCCTTCTTCTTTGCTTCTCCACCATTTTAAGAGATGTTTAGAACAGGCTCCTGCCAGGACCAGCTGCAGTCACTAGCCGTAGACTCACCCTTTCCAGTCTTACCCTTTGTCATGTCTATGAGCCAGTTGCTTCTATACTGATAATAAGTACTGGGATTCTGGCATGGAGAGAGCTTCTGGCACCTTCTCTCAGAGGAGCCAACCTTGATTTATAGCCTTTATTAGACAGTAAGTACAGTTTAATCTATTTATGCTCCTTTATTTTATTGTGCTTCCTCAGCAGATGTCCTGCATTTCTGCAAATTCAAGGGAAGAGGATGGGGTGACTATTTTCTATACTACTGGTTACTCTGGATTCTATAGTTAAATACCTGGTGAAAAGGACTGAGAGAGCATCTGCACTTCACTGGGAAGCATACAAAACTCTTTGGCTATGGAGGTCTACCAATTCCAACTCCTAGCTTAGTGGGAGACTTGTCCCTTGATTATTTTGTTTTAAATGTTGACAAATGTGCATGGATCCAGTGCAGGGGCTGAGACCAATTTCTCAAGCAAAGCAACTGCTGACAGTTCCATTTTCCTCTACCACAACACCAAGTGACACACACACTTACATTAAATGACTTTGTTATGTTTGGGAATCTCCCCAAGAAATGTCTCCCCAGCCACCCCCAAAGTCAAAGGCAGGTCATGTGCATTTGTGTTGTGATCCGACTGAACAGGGTTAGTTTGGTTTGGAGGGGGCCTGAATATTTATTTCACTGAGTATTCCCCAAATGCCAATGGCAGGTATCATCATTTCCCATGACATAGGATTTAACATCCCATTGACAGGTTTATATGTATGTTTTGAGTTGCCTTATGATATGTTACAAGATCATACATTAACTCTGCCAAGTTAGTGTGACCTGCCTGCTGAAACAGAAGATGTGAGGAGCGTGAAGAACAAATACCAGCACAGATGACATGGTGGTCAATGAGAATACATTATATCCGTTTCACTTGACTTCTACGTAGCTGTGGGAGAAGTGTATCGTCTTAGATTTTCCATGAGATTTGAGATAAGGTGTTGGGTGAATGGTCAGTTACCACCCTGTAGAAACTCCAAAAGCTGGAGTGTCACCTTTTTAAAAGTATGTCCTACTCATCAAGGTATAGGAAATCATGCCCTGTATAGAGGCATATGATGTCTGTGGGGAAACAAATGGTTCCATTTCAGGACGGAAAATGAAAGGCATATTGTACTCTTCAAATTAATAATTAATACAAAGTTTTCTTAATATCAAAGCCAGGATTCCTAAAACTGCTACACAGTAGCTATTTTAATCATTCAGTACAGAAATGAACCTCTTAAAATGAATCACACTGGAAGAAAGCCATTTGTTTAAAAAGTCAAGGCAAAAGTAGACAAAAGTGTCCTGAAATATGTTAGTATTTTCATTTTTGTAATAACATTTTAAAATGACTGAAAGGAAAAAAAAAGCATTTTTTTAACCACTCTGCACTTACGACAGTAGGGAGATAAGTTTCTGAAAGAACAAGACTTCCCAGTTCCAAATAGCACAGAGTAAAATCCTCTCAGGTGTACTAGAAACTGACAATAAGCTGTGCATTCCTATTTTAATACATCTGGATTAAATATTTAATACATAGTCACAGGTCACATACTCAGAGCTGCTTCCCTTTGTTGTTCAATATCACACATCCATTGTGAATGCATCTTGACACGTTTCCTTCAGTTTAGAGGATATATTTAACTCATATTTTTGGAAACTACCATTTAAAACTCCTTTGAAGATAGGCAACAGTCCTTCATTGACCTTAGGTTTGGGAATAAGAGGCCAAGGAAATTCACACACACACACACACACACAGAGAGAGAGAGAGAGAGAGAGAGAGAGACAGATTAGAACAGAGAATACAAAGGACCAAATTCTTCACTCAGTTTGGTCCACTATATTTCCCACTAAGCAGAAGTGCCACTAGTAGGCATTTGAACAATTCATTGTCCCTCACATCCACTAGAAAATATCTATAACTTTTGTTACCAATATGCCTAGTCACACAAACACATCATTAATATAGTAGGTGTCTTTAGACAGAGGTCTAACAGGGTCCCAATAAAAAAATGACGAAGAACAAAATAATTGCTCCTAGGAAACTGAGGATTTCATCCTGCAGCTCTTATGCACAGAATACTGATGCAACTAGTCCCACTGGTTTCCCCAGTCACTTCTCAGACATGGAAAGGGTTATTTTTCCATTTGTATATATTTTTGAAAATTTTAGGAGACAAAATTGTTTAGATGTGCAAGGTAAGTCAAAGGGGCTGAAACTAAGTGATGAAGGATTCTATGGCGTGAGAAACACATGTAAGGAAGTATAATATTGCTTTTGGGAAGTTAGCTGGATTCCAGTCAAATGCATTTTCAAACTGAATGCTGTTTTAACATTTTTTATAATCTGTGAATTAGTTTTGACCTGATAGTAGTCCTTTGAAAATGTTTTAAAATTATTAAAAGATTATTCCGTATGTGTATAGCATGAAGGAAAGATCCAAACTCTTAAGACTTGTTCACATGCAAACTTAAACCAACTCACGCACCCAAAAGATGTGAATTAAAATTAATTTCAGTTTGTTGTTGGAAGTCTGCATGTAGACACTCTTAATTCAGAATAAAAATGGCTGAAGTCAGTTAGCTAAACAACTTCAGTCACTTTTCCTACAAAATAAGAGTGTCCACACACTGATTTGCATGGAAGTAATTAAACCTGTTTTAGAAAAGGGATTTAGTTAAATTAGTGCAAGTTTGTGTGTAGACTAGCTCTTATATGTTCAGAAAACAGTGGGAAATAATGTCTATTCTTTTTCCTTTTTAATTACAAAAGATCTTTCTAAAACTCACACATTTAAAACAACTTTAAAACTAAACTGAACTTTAAAAACAACAACAACTAAGGTATTCGATGCCACACACAGAAGTCCAAATTCTCTGCTGGTGTAACTCCATTTATTTCATTGGAGTTACACCAGCAAAGAATTTGGCCCAGAATAGCTTCTGTAGACATATGGCCTTAAAAAAATTCTGCAAACCAATTCCTGAGACCATATTTGCAATTGCTGCCGGGCATCACACAATTCTGTGCTGGGTTGTTTTGTTTTGTTTTTTAATTGAGTTGCCTTACAGAGATCATCTATAATACTATCTGAAATGTGGGTTTCTGTTGGTCAGAAAAGAGACATTATAAAAAATTCTGACTACAAAAATCAGTTTACACAAAAGCATTTTAAAATTATTTAATTCTATTAATATTACAGACTGTATTACAGTGAAACTAGATTTGTGTCATTTAAGGACTTGACTCTGCAAACACTTGCAAGTTACTCACATAAGTGGTCCCCTTGATATTCCTGGCTTTCTCCCTGAAAACCTTGACACTCATTCATTCCAAATTTGAGCTATGGCATTAGCATCCCCATAGCAAGATGGTATGCAACTTGTGTCAGAACACAGCCTCAGAACTCTTCAGTAATATGCGCATTATGTCTTTCCTAGTTACAGAATTCTTTCCCCTTGATGACTGCAGGTTCATCCACTGCTTGCAACTGCAGATGCAACACTCAACATTGTATCAGAATGATATCTGGGTCCTCAGCTGCGCTTCAATCCCACTTTCCTATAGCTTTACTGGATGGGTCACTGTAGCTTGAAATAGAACAGCTCCTACTTTCATTATTTGACTTGAACATGGGGAAGGGCATCCTGCTGCAACTGGAAGGGACAAATCTGATGTACAGCACAAAATCTGGCCTCCACAAGAGAGTCATACAGGTTTGGGCTGGGGTAGATAGACTGTTCCTTGTGTCCACATCCAGGGTCGGCACCACCATGTTGTGCGACGGACACTTGACAAAATTACCGTACTTAGTGATGGACAATGAAGGGTTAATAGTCATTCAGTCATTCACTGTTTCTTGAAAAATTACCATGGACCTCAAATTTTTTACCACGGACACTTGTGTCCAGGTACTGACATGTTGCTGAACCCCGGTCCACATTGGCAGAGTCAGCCTGGCTTCCCTGTTGTGTGTGGCATTGGGCTTGCTTGCACAATATCCTTGAGTGGAACACTCATGGCAAATGGTGAACAGGAAGACTGGTTAATTGTGGTTCAGAATGGGCGATATGCCCTCATCATGAGGGCCTCTCAGCTTGATTTATCCAAACCCTTTCAAACACAATACTTTCAAAAGACAAGCTGTGCTCCCAGAGCTCAGAGCTAATCCCCTCGTGGATGTTGCTACGCGAAATTGGGCCAGCTAGTAAGCTTAGGGAGAACTAATGACCCACCAGAGTTTGGAGGAAAGCAGCACATTTATTATACTGATAGCTAAGCTCAAAAGAAGTGGGGTGGGGGCCACACTCACTCGCATACTCACACACACAGGACAGGTGTGGCACTGGAGATGTCAGGATCCTTCAAGATAAGCGTCCCACAGCGCAGCAATGGCCAGTGCGATGAAGGTAAGTCTTCCTGAGGCACGATGGAATGCAACTCAACTTGGCCAGGCAGTCTGGGCGAAGGGCCTTCACGGGAGGTACAAGCTTGTGAGTGCACTCCTGAGCACATGGCCCCTTCCCCTTTTAAGGACCTGCTCCTCATGGCCTGCAACTAGAGATGACTTGGCCATGTCTGGTTGGTCACACTCCACCTCAGACAGTGTCCATGCATTGGGTGTGTGAGTGCTGCCTAATTAAAGTCCCAGACACCTTGCCTATCTGGGAGCTCTTCTGATCTTCCAGCTGTTCAACCAGCCCATTCATCCAACAAGCATTCCACAAGGGAGAGGGAAAGCCACTTCACAGGTATTCAAAGAGGGAGAGGAGACACAATGGGGGTGGGGGGGGAGTGTAAGAGACCTTTTGAGCATACAGAAAAGGAGTACTTGTGGCACCTTAGAGACTAACAAATTTATTAGAGCATAAGCTTTCGTGAGCTACAGCTCACTTCATTTGGTGGAAAAAACAGAGGAGAGATTTATATACACACACACACAGAGAACATGAAACAATGGGTTTATCATACACACTGTAAGGAGAGTGATCACTTAAGATAAGCCATCACCAGCAGCAGGGGGGGGAAAGGAGGAAAACCTTTCATGGTGACAAGCAAGGTAGGCTAATTCCAGCAGTTAACAAGAATATCAGAGGAACAGTGGGGGGTGGGGTGGGAGGGAGAAATACCATGGGAAAATAGTTTTACTTTGTGTAATGACTCATCCATTCCCAGTCTCTATTCAAGCCTAAGTTAATTGTATCCAGTTTGCAAATTAATTCCAATTCAGCAGTCTCTCGTTGGAGTCTGTTTTTGAAGCTTTTTTGTTGAAGTATAGCCACTCTTAGGTCTGTGATCGAGTGACCAGAGAGATTGAAGTGTTCTCCAACTGGTTTTTGAATGTTATAATTCTTGACGTCTGATTTGTGTCCATTCATTCTTTTACGTAGAGACTGTCCAGTTTGGCCAATGTACATGGCAGAGGGGCATTGCTGGCACATGATAGCATATATCACATTGGTAGATGTGCAGGTGAACGAGCCTCTGATAGTGTGGCTGATGTGATTAGGCCCTATGATGGTATCCCCTGAATAGATATGTGGACAGAGTTGGCAACGGGCTTTGTTGCAAGGATAGGTTCCTGGGTTAGTGGTTCTGTTGTGTGGTGTGTGGTTGCTGGTGAGTATTTGCTTCAGATTGGGGGGCTGTCTGTAAGCAAGGACTGGTCTGTCTCCCAAGATCTGTGAGAGTGATGGGTCGTCCTTCAGGGTAGGTTGTAGATCCTTGATGATGCGTTGGAGGGGTTTTAGTTGGGGGCTGAAGGTGATGGCTAGTGGCGTTCTGTTGTTTTCTTTGTTGGGCCTGTCATAGAATCATAGAATATCAGGGTTGGAAGGGACCCCAGAAGGTCATCTAGTCCAACCCCCTGCTCAAAGCAGGACCAAGTCCCAGTTAAATCATCCTAGCCAGGGCTTTGTCAAGCCTGACCTTAAAAACCTCTAAGGAAGGAGATTCTACCACCTCCCTAGGTAACGCATTCCAGTGTTTCACCACCCTCTTAGTGAAAAAGTTTTTCCTAATATCCAATCTAAACCTCCCCCATTGCAACTTGAGACCATTACTCCTCGTTCTGTCATCTGCTACCATTGAGAACAGTCTAGAGCCATCCTCTTTGAAACCCCCTTTCAGGTAGTTGAAAGCAGCTATCAAATCCCCCCTCATTCTTCTCTTCTGCAGACTAAACAATCCCAGCTCCCTCAGCCTCTCCTCATAAGTCATGTGCTCTAGACCCCTAATCATTTTTGTTGCCCTTCGCTGTACTCTTTCCAATTTATCCACATCCTTCTTGTAGTGTGGGGCCCAAAACTGGACACAGTACTCCAGATGAGGCCTCACCAGTGTCGAATAGAGGGGAACGATCACGTCCCTCGATCTGCTCGCTATGCCCCTACTTATACATCCCAAAATGCCATTGGCCTTCTTGGCAACAAGGGCACACTGCTGACTCATATCCAGCTTCTCGTCCACTGTCACCCCTAGGTCCTTTTCCGCAGAACTGCTGCCGAGCCATTCGGTCCCTAGTCTGTAGCGGTGCATTGGATTCTTCCATCCTAAGTGCAGGACCCTGCACTTATCCTTATTGAACCTCATTAGATTTCTTTTGGCCCAATCTTCCAATTTGTCTAGGTCCTTCTGTATCCTATCCCTCCCCTCCAGCGTATCTACCACTCCTCCCAGTTTAGTATCATCCGCAAATTTGCTGAGAGTGCAATCCACACCATCCTCCAGATCATTTATGAAGATATTGAACAAAACGGGCCCCAGGACCGACCCCTGGGGCACTCCACTTGACACCGGCTGCCAACTAGACATGGAGCCATTGATCACTACCCGTTGAGCCCGACAATCTAGCCAGCTTTCTACCCACCTTATAGTGCATTCATCCAGCCCATACTTCCTTAACTTGCTGACAAGAATGCTGTGGGAGACCGTGTCAAAAGCTTTGCTAAAGTCAAGAAACAATACATCCACTGCTTTCCCTTCATCCACAGAACCAGTAATCTCATCATAAAAGGCGATTAGATTAGTCAGGCATGACCTTCCCTTGGTGAATCCATGCTGACTGTTCCTGATCACTTTCCTCTCCTCTAAGTGCTTCAGGATTGATTCTTTGAGGACCTGCTCCATGATTTTTCCAGGGACTGAGGTGAGGCTGACCGGCCTGTAGTTCCCAGGATCCTCCTTCTTCCCTTTTTTAAAGATGGGCACTACATTAGCCTTTTTCCAGTCATCCGGGACTTCCCCCGTTCGCCACGAGTTTTCAAAGATAATGGCCAAGGGCTCTGCAATCACAGCCGCCAATTCCCTCAGCACTCTCGGATGCAATTCGTCCGGCCCCATGGACTTGTGCACGTCCAGCTTTTCTAAATAGTCCCTAACCACCTCTATCTCTACAGAGGGCTGGCCATCTCTTCCCCATTTTGTGATGCCCAGCACAGCAGTCTGGGAGCTGACCTTGTTAGTGAAAACAGAGGCAAAAAAAGCATTGAGTACATTAGCTTTTTCCACATCCTCTGTCACTAGCTTGCCTCCCTCATTCAGTAAGGGGCCCACACTTTCCTTGGCTTTCTTCTTGTTGCCAACATACCTGAAGAAACCCTTCTTGTTACTCTTGACATCTCTTGCTAGCTGCAGCTCCAGGTGCGATTTGGCCCTCCTGATATCTTTCCTACATGCCCGAGCAATATTTTTATACTCTTCCCTGGTCATATGTCCAAGCTTCCACTTCTTGTAAGCTTCTTTTTTATGTTTAAGATCCGCTAGGATTTCACCATTAAGCCAAGCTGGTCGCCTGCCATATTTACTATTCTTTCGACTCATCGGGATGGTTTGTCCCTGTAACCTCAACAGGGATTCCTTGAAATACAGCCAGCTCTCCTGGACTCCCTTCCCTTTCATGTTAGTCCCCCAGGGGATCCTGGCCATCTGTTCCCTGAGGGAGTCAAAGTCTGCTTTCCTGAAGTCCAGGGTCCGTATCCTGCTGCTTACCTTTCTTCCCTGCGTCAGGATCCTGAACTCAACCAACTCATGGTCACTGCCTCCCAGATTCCCATCCACTTTTGCTTCCCCCACTAATTCTACCCGGTTTGTGAGCAGCAGGTCAAGAAAAGCGCTCCCCCTAGTTGGCTCCCCTAGCACTTGCACCAGGAAATTGTCCCCTACGCTTTCCAAAAACTTCCTGGATTGTCTATGCACCGCTGTATTGCTCTCCCAGCAGATATCAGGAAAATTAAAGTCACCCATGAGAATCAGGGCATGCGATCTAGTAGCTTCCGTGAGTTGCCGGAAGAAAGCCTCATCCACCTCATCCCCCTGGTCCGGTGGTCTATAGCAGACTCCCACCATGACATCACTCTTGTTGCACACACTTCTAAACTTAATCCAGAGACACTCAGGTTTTTCCACAGTTTCGTACCGGAGCTCTGAGCAGTCATACTGCTCCCTTACATACAGTGCTACTCCCCCACCTTTTCTGCCCTGCCTGTCCTTCCTGAACAATTTATAACCATCCATGACTGTACTCCAGTCATGTGAGTTATCCCACCAAGTCTCTGTTATTCCAATCACGTCATAATTCCTGTCCTGTAGTAGGTGACTTCTGGGTACTCTTCTGGCTCTGTCAATCTGTTTCTTCACTTCAGCAGGTGGGTATTGTAGTTGTAGGAATGCATGATAGAGATCTTATAGGTGTTTGTCTCTGTCTGAGGGGTTGGAGCAAATGCGGTTATATCGTAGCGCTTGGCTGTAGACAATGGATCGAGTGGTATGATCTGGATGAAGCATACAGTTAGCATAGTCATACAGAGCATACAGACTGTAGCACAGGGACATATACCCACACTAGCTAACAATAGTACTGAAGATATGGCAGCAAGGACTGGCGATCAAAGTACATATCCAGGGTCTCCAACATGTTTGTGCTGGAGCAGCTAGCCCAGACTGAAGCCCATGCTGCTACATCTTCACTAGTATGTGTTACCTGTGCTAGCTAGATTAAAGCTAGCACAGGTATGCCTACCTGCATTGCAATCACATTTTAATTTGCTGTGTAAATGTACCTTTAGTCCTACATAAATGAATAGATCAACTGGATTCATCTCCACTTCCCAATGGGGCCGACAAAATGTTACCTATCCCAGAACCTGAAATCTGTTGGGGACATTTCTGTCTGTTAGAATCCTCTCTCTGATCTGAGTCACACTGTAAAAAGTACAAAGAGATTCTTTTATTGCTGACTTTACCACCCAAATAAGTTAAATGCCATATTCTGTTACTTTGCTATCAATTAAATAAAGTTTAAAAATACCCCACATCTTCCTGCCCCTCATTATATCCTGCCATCGGCAATTTGTACACAATAAGAGGATCCAAAAAAGAATCATGTTGATACTTTCTATTATGTCGAAGTGACTTAACCTTCAGCTCAGCTGAAAGAAATCTGAAAAGTGCCTTGAGTTTGTATTAAAAATATTCATTATCCAGCTCACCTCCATTATTCTCTAACTAAAGATGTAAAGTAACAGGAGAAAATACAGAATGAAAGTACTGAAAGATTTGCTATCCGACTTTTTTTTTTTAAATGGTGCCCTGTTGCTATGAATTTGTTCATCTAATTAGATAACATGAACTGACTCAGTGGGTTTTGCATATTATGGTTTATTCTATCTCTAAATGTTTTCCATATACCATAGAGGCAGGCAGAGATGAGAGCTCTGTTTTCAGAAGCATCTTTAAAATGCACTTCATGTCTCATGCTTACTAGAAAAGCACCTCAGAATTGCAGGAATAGAGGAGTGGGGTAAAAATCAGATTTGCAACATTAAGAATAATTTTGTTTATTTCAAGAGAACAGTGGTCTGCCATATGAAAGCCCTATAGAATTTAATAGCAATGAAACCCACAGGGTTATGGAGAAATTTAGTAGGGTTCTATAGAAGTTTTTAAAAAATCTAAAGAATTTAATAGAGAATGAGATCCTATAGAGATTTAATCGCACTGTAAAATTCTCCAGGATGCTTAAAAACAAACCTATAGAAAATCTGTCACTCTCTATTAAGTCATCTGGGACTTTTCAATAAGGGTGTATGGGCTTAACTGTGATCCCACTTACATTGGTGTAACTGAGGAATAACTGAACTGGCATCAATCAGTAACAGTGGAATAAAACTTAAAAGGGCTCCAAGCAAAAGTCCATTCAAGTCAGTGGGAGTGTTTCCATTGACTCAATAGGCTTTGGGTCTGAAATCAGACCCATTATTTTAATCTTTGGGAGCTGACTTCAATCCTGGCATTAGCGCTGCCAAAAAAAGATCTGTTTGGTTGCAAATTCTTATTGCAATTACTACAATATCAGAGTTAACTGTTAAATTGGCATGTATCCTATCCTGGTTTGTCAGGGTGTTAGAGCTAGCTCTCCTAAAGATAAGTGTACACTGAATAAAGACAATACTAAAGAGTACAGGTTTCACCTCTCTAGTGGAGCCAAAATAAATCCAATTGCTGTTTGACCTGGTCAAAAGATGACTAGAACTCAAGAGTATGTGCTGCCTCTGCTTTACCCCTCAATAGATACTTACCCGATGAGGTTTGAATAATTCAGGTTAGGCAGAATTTTATCAGTCCCTAAAATATGCAATACCTGATCTGCCCTGGAACCAAGAATGCTGCAGGAGATCTGATCATACTGTATTCATTTATTTAAAGGTATTTGTCAAACATTCAAGACGACAGACAGGCAAATAGATAGACTTTAGGAGAAGGGAAACAATTAATGCACAAGTAGCACAGTAGTAAGGGGGTCTTTAAGAGTGACATTTCTTTGCTGGTAGAGATTTTAATTTATATAACTTGTGTCCTGGCATCCAATCCTGTATTTCAACCTGCCTCTCTCATGAGATATAACTTGATTGTGATATATACCACATTGGGAGAAGATATCAGGTAGCAGAGAGCTCTTTACTTTAGCAGACAAAGATATAATAGCCAATGGGTTGAAATTGAAGCTAGACAATTCAAGACAGAAATAAGGCACAAATTTTCAACAGTGGACCAAGTTAGCTGTTAATACACCTTGCCAAGAATGTGGTACATTCTTCATCTCTTGAAATCTTTTCAATAATCTCACAGACCTTCCTAAAAATCCTAAAACGAACTTTAGGAATCAGCATTCTGGCTTCAATATTTTAATCTGGAAGATATACTTGTCCAGTTCCTGGGTTTCACAGGGATTGCACCATCAAAATTTTTTGTGGTCAGATGTTGACTTAGAAGCACATTTTAAAAGCAGACCGACAATAGAACAGGGGAAATTTTCCCTGTCACATTGCAGAGAACATGCAACAAGCTCTAACATTCAGGAAACTTAATCATTGCATCCTTTTTTATCCCCTACCTACCACTTCTAAAATACAGCTGTCATCTACATGATACCAGTATATTATAAAACTTACTGTAGAAATTCAAGTAGTTTGTATCATTTGGACCATATTTCCTTAAAAGTATTGAGACTGAAGGGTTTGACCCATAAATTAGTATATTGCAAAGCATACTTAAAAATAAGTGATACCATGGAAAAGATAAATTTCAGTGTAAGCAATATAATATAATTATAATTAATATACTTTTTTTACTTTAGGGACTGATTTTCAGCCAGGCTTTTGCCTGGCCTCAGATTTTACAGGAGCTGTTTTGCACTCAGATTATTGTGGCATAAATAATTGCATCTATAAATCTGGTAGTGAGATGTATTACTGGTTATCCCCACAGTTCAATGGGGATGCAAAACTGCATGTGCAGTTATTTGCATACTTAACATAAAAAACCTAAAACTATTAAGCACTTTGTAAATGCAGGAAGACCCTGTGGAAATAAATTATTGCTAAGATCAGGGAAGAGAATGTATACAGGTAGGTTTATCTGCTTGATATTATTCCAAGGTTTTATTTTTAAATATTAAAAATATATAATGATCATAAAAAACTATTAGGAATTTATCTGCTTTTAACTTTAACAAATTACTATGCTATTTAGTCATTAAGGTAATGAAATGCACTACATACAAATAAATTATTATTATTATTATTTCTCCAGTGAATCACACCCTATCATGCAACTCACAAAAAACTATTAACAGAACAATTGAAATCTTCCATCTCACATTCCCATCATCTTCATGTACAGCACATAATCATGAGTATCACTTTCTCATACATTTCTAGGCAGAGATACAGATTCATTATTGTTGCTGGCATTTGCTGTCCTTTTATCCATTTCCTCTACATTAATATCAAACAAGAAGCCTATGATAGATTGTTGATCCTCAACCTCATTCTGATTAATTTATTTTTCCCATGGATCAGTTTTCCACAACTTCAGCCCGGGCTTCTTTCTATTTAATGAAATATCATCATTACTAAAGTCATCTTTCAAGTCACGTTGTGATGGTCTTTTCTCCGGCATCTTGTTTTCTCCTCTCTATGTCTCTAATTATTTCCTGGAATAGATATGTCTGATGTATGGTACTTGAATGCTTGTCACCTAAAGAATTAAAACATTTTATATTTTTGGAGGGAAGGGGAGAGCTAAATGGGATCAATTTATAGTAGTGAATATCGTTAAAATTCATAAGCCTTACTTGTCAAGCTAGAGTCTGATACTGCTTCCTGCTGAAGTAAAACAGGATTTTTTATCATCGATGTCAATCCCCACAGCCTCATTTATGTGATATTCTACAAAACCTTGTAGTAAGTTTTGCTAAACTTTGTGTGGTTTCTGTAGAACAGTGGTTCTCCAACTGTTTTTTTGTGGACCACTTGAAAATTGCTGAGGGTCTTAGCAGACCACTTAATGATCTTTCCAAATGTTGTTTGTACCATTAGCTAACTATTGTAAAGCGCTTTGGATAAAAGCGCTATATAAAAACCCCTTCATAATAAACTTTTTTTGTTCTACAAATAAAAGCACACTACTCATTTTAATATCACTAGTCTTACCTTTCTAATGTAATGGATGTGCTCTCTCTCCCCCACCACAGCAGCCCCCGAGCTGGGGCTGGGAAGGAAGGGGGTCTCTCCCCAGCAGCCGCAGCCCTGGAGCTGGGGAAAGTTGCCTGTTTTTCTGGCCGCTGCAGGCCTGCATGTCCCAAATTTCCCCCACCCCCTCTTCTCACCTCACCGCCCCCTCCCACTTACTCCCTATTCCCTCCCAAGGCCATCACTTCAGCTTACATGTGCATCTTCTCCAGGGTCCAGCCACACCAGCGTGGCTCCACTAATTAGATGGGCAGCCCTTCATTCTCTCATGTGCAGCTGCCCAGGCATGCACCTTAGAGAGAACTATCGGCGAACTGAAGCTTGCGGACCACTGGTGGTCTGCGGACCACAGTTTGAGAACCTCTGCTGTAGAACCGGACCTTGTAATGGGGTTGCCACTCACTGCTAGTGCCTCCTTGTGTCTATATCAGAGAATGTATCTCTTGCTATTAGGTCTCACTTGCTGCTTTCTCTGCAACAGCCTTTCTTCTGGTAACTTGGTTCTCAAGCCAAGTCACCATTTTGTCCACCCCTTCCAGGGTTACAGGGTCCAACAACAGGACCACTGTCCTAATGCTTCTCCAGACAGTGTTCAGCCCCAGTTTGGGGCTCTGTGTCATTATACCAATGGCTGGCAGGGGAACCTGGGCTCACCCACTAACCCAGGTTCCAGCCCATGGACCCTACAACCAGAAATCCAGGTCTTCTCAGTCCTCATCCCTGTTGCTGTTTCCCTGGGCTCCTTGCTGCCCATCCCCTGCATCTTATCTTACCTGTTTCTGGATTTACTGTGGGAGCCTACTCTACTCTCCATGGTTACTTCCACTCCTAGCCTCTGGGCAGGGCTCCTTACTCCAGGGCAGGATCCCAGTGCTCTCTCTGTGGGCTTCCTTCTTGCTCCTGTTGACCTCCCTCTGGGGAGTGACTGTAGACTCCTTCCCATGCAGGCCCCTTCTGCTTTTTTAGCCTCTTGGCTTTATAGTGCTACGTCAGCCCTTTCCCCACTGAGCTTCACTCTCAGTTAGCCCTGACCCTCCCTCTCTCAGGTGATGCCAGGTAACTTAACTGGCCTCTCAGGACCTCTTTAACTCTATTAGGGCTAGTGTGGGGTGTACACCCCATCACAGATCTCAGTAGCTTCCATCCTATGCTATTTATGTTCTGATACTGCACTCATCACCATGATATGTGACCCCCTGAAATATGGATAAGACAAGACAACAAGAATGGCCATACTGGGTCAGACTGTTACCATAGTTCTGGGTTCAAATAACCCAGGATAACTAGTCTTTGTTTTCCAGGTGTTGTTGTTAGAGGAGACATTGGCAGTGCGGCAAAATGCTTAGGCCACTGCTAGCACTGGAATAGCAATTATTATACTTATTGTCAAAAGCAGCTAAGCTAGTAGGCCTTTTTTACCAGCCTTAGCATAACTAAGGCAAAGCTGGGAGGGAGGGGGGCAGTGATCACAAGGAGTGAGCCTGACTCTGCGTCCTCCCTAATATGCTGAGGTAAGTGTGTGTGAAAAACAGGAAGTCTATCTCTATATGACTTGTGTGTGTGTGTGTGTGTATACCTATGAGACTCCAGACTGCAAAAACACATCTGTATAACTAACAGCTTAAAAAGTGCTTGCTTAATGGTTTTTCTTTGATTGACGTGTTGTTGATGTAATTGCACCAGTTACTAACATAAAAGGGGTAGACAAGGCTAAGAATTTCGATTTGACCTTCTGGACATTTCTCGGAATTCCCAGCAATTGGCAGATAGCTGGCCAGTTGAACCTTGTTTTTAGATCATTTGAGACCCCTCCAGACCATAGGTAACTATTGTTTAGGGTGCTCTGTAACCCATTGTGTTTGTATGTGCTCAAGATTAAATAAAGCAGAGACTTTTAGTAAAGGCATTCTTGTGAGAGTGCTGGAAACTATGTAAAGGCTTTAAGTGAAAGCACTTGACTTTGTGTGATTTATGCCTACCACCTAGCAGATGGATGTGCTACATAGCCATTGATTTATTTCTTTACACTGCCTTGCAGAGAGTAAAGTTACCAAGAGCTTTGAGTCGAGGGAATTCAGGCTAACAGTGTCAGGACATAAATCAATGGGGGCACAGTTCCTCCATCTGATAAATGATTGGTACACACAAGAATGCTTTCACTCAAAAATCGTTGCTTTCATTGAGTCCAAAGCACACATCTAAAATAGCGATAGTGTAGAGTATCCCAGATATAGTTACTCAAAATCTGAGATGCTGTCTACTGGTCAGCAGCCCGGTTCCAGTGGCCAGCCTTCTTCCTAGCCACTGGGGAGTTGGAAGTCCATCTCTTAGCTCGTTGAAAACGTCTCTGAAACTTCTCCAAATTGCACACTCTTAACTAATCTATTATAGGTTGTTCAAAACAAAGCACATCATTCATAGTAACCCCAATGGGGTAACAATTTCCCAAGCAACAGCAAAGAACTTATAGTTTCTACTTATCAGCAAAGCAATTCCCAGCAAGAAACTTACAGACACCCAGATACAAGGTCATTTTTCCACACTCCCTTTCATTCTCATGAATCAGTCACTTTATCTATCCTTGTTAGCACCACTGAAGCTGTGCAGCTGTTTTGTCTGCCTAAGCAAAGGCCAAATTATTCCTGACTACATGGTATTTGCTTCCAGTTTATGGTGGGTCAGTACACAAAATGGCTGCAGTTATGTCAAGTCCAGTTCTCGTAACAAGATCAGTGGTCAATCTAGCTCAATATTCTGTCGTGTGACAGTGGCCAGTGCCAGATGCTTCATAGGGAATAAACAGAGCAGGGCAACTGAGTGAAACATAAACTCCCAGCTCTCAGCTTCTGGCATTCAAAGGTTTAGGGACACCCAGAGCATGGGATGGCATCCCTGACTATCTTGGTTAATAGCCATTGATGGACCTATCCTCCATGAACTTAACTAATTCTTTTTGAACCCAGTTATTCTTTTGGCCTCCACAGCATCCACTGGCAATGAATTCCATAGGTTGGCTGTGCATTGTGTGAAGTAGTACTTCCTTTTGTTTATTTTGAACCTGTTACCTATTAATTTCATTAGGTGACCTTTAATTATTGTGTTACTTAAAGGGGTAAATAGCACTTCCCTATTTCCTTTCTCCAATCTATTCGTGATTTTATAGACCGCTATCATATTCCCCCTTAGTTGTTTCTTTTCTAAGCTAAAAAATCCAAGGTTTTTTTTAATATCTCCTCGTATAGAAACTGTTCTACACCCCTAATCATTTTTGTTGCCCATCTCTGTACCTTTTCCAGTTCCAATATATTTTTTGTTTAGATGGGGTACAGACGTTCCCCAGGTTACATAAGATCCGACTTACGCAAATCTGCACTTATGGAAAAAGTTCCGTAAGCTAGAAATAGGAGGGGCTTTGGGGTTTTTTTTTGGCATAATGGTCGGGTATATGTTTCCAACTTACGCAAAATTCAAGTTACACAAGGCGTTCCGGAACGGAACGATTGCGTAAGTCAGGGAGCATCTGTACTCAGAACTGCATGTAGTATACAAAGTGTCAGTGTACCATAGATTTACATAGCAGCATGATGATATTGTCTGTTTTATTATCTACCCTTTCCTAATGGTTCCTAACATTCTGTTCCCTTTTTTGCTTGTCATTGCACATTGAGTGGATGTTTTCAGAGAACTGTCCAGGATGACTTCAAGATCTGGTAACAGATACTGTGGACCTGATCATTTTGTATGTATAGTTGGGAGTATGTTTTCCAATCTTCATTACTTTGCACTTAACAATGAATTTCATCTGCCATTTTATTGCCCTGTCACTCACTTTAGGGAGATCCCATATTAACTCTTCACAATCAGCTTTGTACTTAAAGATCTTGAGGAATGTGGTATCACCTGGAAATTTTGTATCTTCTGCAAATGTTGCCACCTCACTGGTCATCCCCTTTTCCAGATCATTTATGATTATATTGAACAGCACTGTATCCAGTAGACAGTGTTGGGGGACCCTACTATTTAACTCTGAAAACTAGCCATTTATTCCTACCCTTTGTTTCCTATCTTTTAACCAGTTACTGGTCCATGAGAGGACCCTCCCTTTTATCCCTTGACTGCTTATTTTGCTTAAGAGCCTTTGGTGAGTGACTTTGAGAAAGGCTTTCTGAAAGTCCAAGTACACTACATCAACTGGATTACCCTGGTTCACATGTTTGCTGACACCCTCAAATAAATCTAATAGATGGGAAATCATATCTCACCTTTTACAAAAGCTGTGTTGACTCTTCCCCAACATATCGTGCTTATCTGTGTGTCTTAGAATTCTGTCTTTATTATAATTTCAACCAGTTTACCTGGGACTGAAATTAGGCTTACCAGCCTGTAATTGCCAGGATTGCCTCTTGGATCCTTTTGTAAAAATCAGTGTTACATTAGCTATTGTGACCGGGCAAGGCCAGATGGCTATAGAAAAGTATTGGGAGATTGATATATTAGCTCCAGGCTAAACAAATCGCTGGTACCAGGTTAAGTGAAATGGAAGCTGCTCCAGGTCAATTAAGACACCTGGGACCAATTAAGAACTTTCCAGAAGGCAGGGAGAATGCTATGTTGATTGGGACATCTGAAGCCAATCAGGGGCTGGCTGAAACTAATTAAAAGCCTCCCAGTTAGTCAAGTGGGGATGCATGTCAGGAGCTGTGGGAAGAAGTTGCGCTGTTGGAGAGGCTGAGTAGTACACACCATATCAGGCACAAGGAAGGAGGCCCTGAGGTAAGGGTGAAGTGGAGCTTGAGGAAGTGAGGGCTGCTGTGGGGGAAGTAGCCCAGGGAATTGTACATGTCATGTTTCTAAAAGGTCAGCTACTATAGCTGATACTATTAGGGTCCCTGGGCTGGAGTCTGGAGTAGAGGGTGGGCCCGGGCTCCCCCCCCCCAACTTTGCCCCCTGTTTAATCACTGAGACTGGGAGACAACAGAGACTGTGCAAGGAAGGATAACTTCTCCTCACCTCCCTCACTGGCTTATGATGAAAATGGCTCAGTAGACTGTGACCCTTGTCTCTAGAGAAAGAAGGGTTATGTGGAGGGTCGCAGTGAGCCTCTGAGGCTAGCGAAATCCACAGGAAATGTGGAACCCACGGAGGCAAGGACAGAGCTATGTCACAACTGGTGTGAGAAGTGGGATTTTGTTCACAGCATGGTAGAAGAAAGAGGTTTAAAAAAAAGTGCACTGGGGTTTTGTATTTTCTTTTGTTTTGGTTTTTGTTTGTTTGCTTTATATCACAATGGAGGAGGTGATAAGAGCTCTGGTACAAGCCATGGCAACCCAGCAGGAGGCCACCCAGGTTCAGGCAATGGCACAACAGGAGTCTATGCGGCTACAGCAGGAAACCAATCAATTATTGATGAGCCAGGCGACCCAAGATCATGCCCTCTTGAGAAAGCTGGTGGACCAGCTGAAGATCCTCACCACCCAGGCCCGGGGGTCTGACGGGACACGAACCCTGAGGGCCACTGGTTGTCTGCCAAAGATGATGTCAGGAGATGATGTAGAGACATATCTCCTCTCATTCGAAAGGACTGCTCAGCGTGAGGCATGGCCCCAGGAGCAGTGGGCCAGCATTCTCACCCCTTTTTTGTGTGGAGAGGCCCTGAAGGCCTACTTTGACTTGCCTGCCATGGATGCCACTGACTATACCCATCTGAAGGCAGAGATCCTAGCACGATCAGGGGTAACGGCAGCGATAAGGGCCCAGAGGTTCTATGAGTGGAAATACCAGGAGAACAAACCCCCAAGGTCCCAGCTATTCAACCTCATACACCTCGCACCGAAGTGGTTACAGCCCGAGGTGTGCAGGCCAGAGGAGATTTTGAGACCCTGGTCATAGACCATTACATTCAGGGACTGCCGCCAGATCTCCACAAATGGGTAGGCCAGAACGATCCGTCCACGTACAACGAGATGATCACACTGGTAGAAAGATGGATGACAGCCAGGGAACTGACCCAACTACCCAAGGAAGGCCCTTTTCGAAGCAAGCACCCGACCCCAACTCTGGAAGGTTGGGCAGCCAAACCCCCAGGAGTCCTAGGTGGAAGAAGGAGGGGCCGAAAACCAGCGGGGACCCCCGAAGGAAGGGATTGGCCTGAGTGCGGGGAACCCCAGGACTAAACCCCCTAACCCCTGGGATGGGGAGTGATTAAAAGCAATTATAGATATTATGCATGTGGGGAGTGGGGACACATAGCAGCACAGTGTCCCAGCACCAAGGAGCCTATGCAGTGTAACTTGGGGGATTGGAAGGTCCCATGCTCCCTTATCCACCTCGCAGGGGTTGCATCAGCCCTGCATAATTACACCAGGCTAGTGAGGATAAATGGAGCAGAGACTACAGCCCTTGTGGACTCTGGGAGTGCTATCACCCTCAAATCGGGTAAGCTGGTAAAAAATAGTCAGCTGCTACAAGCCAAACGTGTAGCAGTGACGTGTGTGCATGGGGTCGTAATCCATTACCCCACCATCCCAGTGGAGATAGAGGTTCAGGGAAACCCCACTGAGGTGACCATGAGCGTAGTTCCTAAACTCCCATATCCTGTAGTCATTGGGAGGGACTATCCAGGGTTTGATAATTTACTCCCCCTGGAGAGGCTGGAGGGAGGTGGGGACCCTGAGGACAGCGACTCATTACTGGGGGAATGTCAATCCCCGATTTTCACTGAGATTTCTCAGGATCTGTTCTCAGCCCCCCGAAAGACCCAGAAGACAAAAAAGGAGAGGAAGGCCGCGAAGGCCTTGGGAACCTGGATCCTGACCCAGGGCCAGAAGACCTCCCTAGTAGGCAGATGGACACGAGCAGCCAACAGAGAAACTTCCACCACAGAAGGTGAGCCAGAAGCTGCCCCCAGTCATGATGGTGGCAAGCCGTTGGAAGCAGAAGCCGGCCCCTGGGAGCTTGGGCAGGTTAGTCCCGGGAGAGAGACTTTTGGACGGGACCAGGCAGAGGACCCCAGGTATTATAACGCCAGGAAAGAGGTGGCCGAGATCAATGGGATACCCATGGATGGGAAGGTCTGGGGTCCCGGACCTTACTTTATAGTGAAGAAAGTTCTCCTGTACCGCATGGTACAAATGCAGGAGCAAGAGATACAACAACTTTTGGTGCCACGAAAACATCAAAAAACCATATTGAGTCGTCTCGCCCACAGTCACCTGTTTGGAGGACACCTAGGGGTAGAGAAAACTCAGGCACGGATCCTGCAGAGGTTCTTCTGGCCAGGAGTACATGAAGATGTCCGATGATACTGCACCTCTGGCCGGAGTGTCAGTTACATAGCCCTCACCCGCACTTATGGTCTCCATATTTATTTTGAACTGATAGCCATGGATCTGGTAGGGCCCCTAGAGAAGACAGCTCGGAGCCACCAACATGTGCTTGTTGTACTGGACTATGCAACCTGGTTGTTTCCCCATGTTTCCAAAAGGTGGCTCTCCTATGTAGGATACAAAGGATTTTAGAGGGGGCAGACCTAAGGAGCCTTAACAGGCAGGAGGGAGTGTTGTATTAATTCTGATGGAATAAATGGCCCCCAAAGTTAAAGGTGTTACTGTGAACCTGTCAAACATCCAACATTAAACAAGTTTTAAATGAGGTTCAGAGTTCGATATACAGCATCTCATCCTGCTTATTATCATGGAAAACACATCATTACAAATCTTTTAAACATTTTATTAAAGATACAGAAAGGAAGTAAAGCCAGCTAAAGCATTTACAATGTAAAATATTACATAAATCTTTCATTTTAACAACATTTGGTTCCTTTCCCTCTAACTGGAAGGCATTTTAAAAGGACCCCCCCCAATTTGACAGTCTTTCAGATGGTATTAAGATGGTAATAACTGTTCTTTTTGGAGAAAAAAAAAGATGGTCACTGAAATGGGCTGGAGCTGCTCTTCAACCCAGCAGCTACAGAGGTGCAGCAGTTGCTTAATGCACATGTTCATGGATTATCTGTGTGCCAACCCCTTCTCCAGCCTAGATTCTACCCTGCACCCAGCCTTATTCCAGTCATGTCGCAGCCTTGCTCCTGCCTTGGAACCAGCCTGATCCCGCTTTTCCTGACTTCAGGTAATCTGCTTCTGATCTCAGCCCCTGGTTCTGAGTCTGCCTTGACCCTTGGCTCTGGCATTTGAACTCTGACTTTGGTTCTGACTTTCAGCTCCGACCCTATGCTTTGACTCTTCTTGACCTTGGGCTCTGGCATTCAGACTCTGACCACTGGGCCTGACTCCTGTTCTGACTGCTTATGCCTGGTCTCCCTGAAACCACCACTCTAAGACCTGGCAATTTGTACAAGCATTGGGCTGTTTAAGGCATTGCTTTTCGCTGCCTTTCTAGCCCCAAGCTTTGAGCAGTGAGGCAAAATACAGTCTTGGCTAGGTAAGCCAGATTGTCATTGTCCCCACACCTTATGTGTTCTTTTCCTTCCCCACCCTATTTCTTCTCTTTCCTATCCCTTTTCTTTTTCCTTCTATTTAATAACAAAGTCTCACATCCCATCTGGTGTTCGGGAGCTAGCCAGAGATAGAGGAGGTGATGATGTCATCTGGTTTCTCTCTCTGACTCCATCTAGTCAGGAAATGTCTTAGGAGCAGAATGGCAAATGCTCATAGTGTTATGGTGGATCCCAAGGACCCAGAAGACTGTGGGGCTGGCACCCATGAGGGTAAATCTCACTGCAGCAGTTGTTGGCAGCCATCATCTTCTTCTACTAATTTTGCTCCAAAAGTCGTCTTTTTAAGAACTTGAAAAGGGGATGATAAGTGTAATAGTCATCCCCTCATTATTTTGTTCATTCATTAGGTTTAATTTCCAACACACCAATTTTAGTCGATTGATTTCTGGTCCCATGCTTTTCTTGTTTAGTAGGCATTATCTTAACACAGTCCTTGAATTATATCAGTAGGCCTTTTATTTGGACTAATTCAGTCTCTCTCCCTTTTGCACCTTTTCCCATCAACATTTGTTGTTATATATTTTTGTGACATTTTTATAAACCTTCACTCACTTTTTACAACTGAGCTCAATTAGGGTAAATGTGTAGGCCCAATTATCACAACAGGTGAGACGAATTCATATCTAATTGGTTTATTTTGAATGAATTGACCTGTTCTAGGGTAATTGGATAGATACATTTTATGGAAATCAAAAAAAGTGCATAAAATGTATGTATAAGGTGAAGCTCTTGCAATTTATATTGTTACCAGAAACTCTCAATAAAAATGTATCTAAATACACATGCAGTTCTATGGCTCCTGTCTCCATAATATCTAAGCATCATACAGCAATGAAACACAACTGAGTATGCATAAATGGCAATTTTCTGACAGCCTCCTTTGTTCCTTGTATTTCTTTTCTTTTCTTCCTTTCTGTCTCTTTTTTCTTCCCTTTCAGTCTCCACAGTTACTGGTTGATGTGAGGCTTTGGTGTTCAATGCAGACCAGTACAAGGTTGTGTTGCTGCCTACCCTGCAACTGTGTTCCTTAAATGCTATGCTACTGTGGCTCACAGCTCTGACACCAACGGCTAGCATATAAGCATGCAGATCACACACTGGCTTCCACTGCCCAGTTACTGTTTGCAGAGTGACACCTAACCCTTCCAGTCCCAAATTTCCCCAAAATCATCTGTCACTGTGACAATCTGTTGAGGTTCCCAGAATTGGGAGTTACTGTGGTAGCCCTCTCAGCCTCAAAAAGTGAGAGTTTTTCTACTGACACACCAGATTGTTCGTTTGCCTGGCCAGCAAACTCTTCAGCACTGTGCCAGGCCAAACCTTCCCTTGGAGGTAACAAACAGTGAACCCCAACTCCTGTGTTTCCCCAGAGCCATGTCCCTACACTGTCCAGCCCTCTCTTGGAACACTCACAGAAGTTAAGTCTGTTGCTCCTTTAAATACATTGCAGCTTATTAATTTAATTGCAGTTTGACAAACACTCTTATTTCAATCACAGCACTGATTTGATTTATAGTTGAAGTAAAACAAATTTATTTAACAAGAGGACATAGGATTAAGTGATACCAAGTACATGGAATAAAGATAGAAGCATATTTCTAAGACTAAAATGTAACTTCAGTAAGTTACAATCTTTGCTTAAGCAGGTTTCTCACATATATTCAGTTCCCAGATACTTCAGCTCCCTTGTTTGAAGGATTCCTCTTTCTCAGCTGTACAGAGCTGTGGCCTCTTTAGCCCCCAACCACTGTGCTTAATAACTCAAATGTATAAGAGGGGAAAAAAGACCACACCAAAGTTCATTGTCTTGGTTTCAAAAGCCTGGCAGGCCCGTGGACTTCCCATCCCCCTGCTGATTCATATGTAAGTGGGCTTGCCATTGTTTTGATGCCACATTGCTTAACTTACATTCGAGACAGGTAAATAGCTCCCTTCCCTCCTGTCTAGGAGAAACTGTTTCTCCCTGCGTTTGGTCACAGACTTTAAAGCATAATGCCAGGAATATTCATAATGCCTCAGAATGTTAATACATATTTCACAATGATAGAAATACCAGTGTGTCAAAGGCTTTCATATAAGACCTCACTCAACGCATTTTGATAATAGTTATATTATAGATGATCAGTTGTTCAATTGCTTATCCTTGACTCTCCCCCTCCCTGCTCCATCTTTATAGTCCAGTAAACCTTTGAAATATTAATAGAAAAAGTAAGCCCAGACCAAGCTTCTCTCTCTTGCTGCCATAGGTAGCCAGGGACATGCTGCCACAGCTTAGGTGGTTCTCCAAAGTTGTGTAAGTGGCTCTCAGAGCCACATTGGTCCCAGCAGCAGCTCAGAATTGGCCACCTGAATCCTCCCACCCCTCCTCAGTAGTAGTGAGCTATGTGCTGAGTCTTCTGGAGGTACAGTTGAGAATTTCAGCCTCAGAGTTTTAAGTATGTGCAAAAATGCCATTTTCATATGTTAATTGTTGTTTTTCCCAACAGCCAAAGGGCCAAGGTATTTTAACAAGCCGTGTACTGCGAATCTTCAACCATACACCAGTACAAAAAATAAACAGTAATGATGTGATCAAATATTTGGGTGATACATAGCACCTGTAATCTGTATCTGTGAACATTTTGTACTTCATCATTTCACAGATAGCAACTTCCTCCGGGATAATTAGGTTGATGGGTTTGAAAAACAAGACATTTTCATTGGCCTCTTCTGGTACTCATATTCTAGATTCAGTACTTCTCCATCATTTAATAGCCTGCTCTCTCATGGAGAGTTTACATTTGTGGTATCTCTAAAACTAAAAATTAGTCATTGAGACTAAAAGCATATGGTTCTGTTTGGAAAAAATGAGAGGGGGATAAGAAATGTGGTGAAGGTGGCATTGATGCATACATTCTAGAACTTTGTAGGTAAACTATACGTATTGCTGAACTATCTTATCTAATCTAAATGTTAAACTCAAATGACTGTGAGTGAGATGGAAAAGATTTGTGGTCCTTGAGTGGTTAGAAATGAACTCGTACTCCATGTGACAGCTGTGTCAAACCAATGTCAAGGTCAATAGGCCTGGTAGAAGAGGCAGAAGAAATGAAATGTAGTGATGTACCAACAGCTAGATACTAAGCTATCTGCTATGCTGCTAAGATAATGGAATCAAATGGCCTGGGAAAAAGGACAGAAGAAGCACAGCACGTGTCTCCTCTAGAATATTCTGCATCATCTCTGCTCACAAAATGACAGAGAGACAATATGGAGAAAAAGTGATTACAGTGGAATGTGTGGCTTATGGAATTACATAACTAACAGTTTAAGAATTTATTGCTATTCTATAGACTACATCCCACATTATTGTCAAAATAATGTGGACACAAACTGGTATATTCTTTTGTGCTGACTGAAAAACAAACCTTACTTTAAATCTTATTCTGAAGAGTTTGGATTAGGCTGATCCCTCCCTATAAGTGTGTCTGAGTGCTGTTCAAACCATATGACTGATCTCTTCAGCTCTTGTTCATATAGTTGCACATCTCAAAAATCAAAGCTTTTCTTTCAGTACTGTGTCAAAAGATCTTGATGTTTTAATAGTTCAACTAGACATTTACCAGCACTAAAGTACTACCTCAGCTCATGAGGCTACTGAATGGACCAAATAATCTTTTAAAAACAGGACTCATCTTAAAGTAACTTAATATGTAACCCTTCCACCAGGTGGAGTCGGCAGCAACCAGGGCCGGGTTCAATATCTAGGAGCTCCTTTTCAACAATACAACACAGAACTGGCTCGAGCCCCCATCCAATAACTTGGGAAAATTACACACTGCCCCTGGGTACCTCTGAGAGGCAATACTTCCCCACTCGCAAGAACAGAGTCTGAGTGTAGACTTTAATTAAAAGTCTCTTTTAATTAAACGAGGGAAGTCATTAATTAGGGAAAATGCCACAAGCAGGATTCATAATCATAAAACTGTGAGGAGGACACCCATCCCAGAATGCAAGGGGCAATGCCTTCTGCCTTATGTTCTTGAGTTCTACAACCAAAAGTTCCTTTTCTGAGCCCCTCTCTGATCCCTCACCAGACCCCACTCACAGTGGTTGTCTTTGGTCAGTTAGAACCCAGGATTCAGAGGTGCATCTGTGTAAGTTCACCTCCCACATGGCACCTGGCTTGCTCCACCATCTGAGCACTTGCTTGAGCTCACCTCACAGCTGATATTTCTTAATATTCCTACGCCTGGAAAGCCCATCCTCGTTCTACCTTTAGGCCAATCTTCCATTGGTGACCCCTACACAATGGCGCCCATTCCAGATATGGCCACAACCCTCAGTACTTTAAATTTATTTATAAAAGAAATATCAGGAGAGGAACTAGAAAGAGGTGTATGTTAACAATAAGCTTGACTCATGATCTTTCATCCTGGTCACCCTCATTTTTCTTTGTCTCCTCCCTCTGTTTATCATTGTGTCTTACACTTATTACAGTAATATAGATATTTGGATAAAAGGCCCTACATCTATAAAGTGAAAGTTGAAGGATAAAGATCCTGTGGAAATCATTTATATGAAACAAGCTCTGATACTAAGTTTTTCACAGAGCAGACAAATGGGCCCTGCTGGTGTGAAGAGGCAAGACTCCCATCAGATTATAAACTCTTTGGAGCCAGGACAGTATTTTTTGTCCTGTGTGTGCTCAGCACCTAGCAAAATGAGGTCCAAGTCTAGGACTGGGGCTCCTGTTTGCTATGATAATACACACAGTAACTCAGGTAAATTAAGCTGCATCCATTTATATCAGCAGAGAGCCTGGCTCAGATGCAAAGCCAGTGACCCTAGGAGTGGATTGCATGACCAATTGAAGTAAGCTGTAATGGCAATTTTCTGGGTCCATGATGTGGATGTCTTTGAGGTAATCTGATGTATTCTTCTCATACTAGCTGTGTTGTGGTGGTCTACACATTCAATTATTGTATGTTTAGCTGAAAATTTCTTCAGAAAAAGGAAGAACTACAGAGAGGGATAGGTGGTTCCTGAACAAGGGTGTTTGAGTTTTATTCATCATGAATGAAAGTGCTCATTTTAGGAGATATTCTAGATAGATCCTAATGGTCTCTTAACTGTCCATGGACACTGTGCTTTCATGCAGAAGGCAATTCAGTGAATTTTTTTCTGTCTCTGAAGATACGTATGGAACCTCATTTCACATGAAGTTTAAAGGTGGATGGGTTTGCGTATGTGTGTGTTAAAGTCCTTCTCAGTTCTATGTGTCTACTAATGTGTGTACCATAGCAGTCCTTCCTCATTCAGTGTATAAAAATGCACCTCTTCTAGCCTTCAAACAATCCTCCCAACCTCGCCAAGCTCATCATCAGAAGCACGCTCCCCACAGACCACACAAACCAGTTCAAAACAGCACCAGACCCTGCCAGAACAACAGATGCAAAACCTGCAGATGTATCTCCACTGCTATAATGATCAATAGCCCCTACAACAAACCTTTCAAGATCCATGGGTCCTACACATGCTTATCACAACACGTGGTGTACCTCATCCAGTGCACTAAATGCCACAATAACCGACTATCTCTACACTCTCTAATGAACTCACACAAAAAAACAATAAGACAAAACCACCATATCACCTGTGGGCAAACACTTTTCACAAAGTGACCACTCCATATCTGATCTCTCAGTCCTCATCCTCAAAGGGAACCTGCAGAACACCTTCAAGACAAGTTTTGAAACTTAAATTCATAACTTTGCTAAACACCCCAAATCCCAGTCTTGATAAAGACACTGGATTTATGGCTGATTACAACAGTCTGTAACCCACTAACCCTCCTTGGTCTTATGACTGTAGAGGTATTAGCTGCCCACTTCATCTTGAATGCTCTCTTGCATGTGTTAAATGCAGTGTGGAACACATAAGGAGCTAGCAGTGACACCTTTCCCAGACCTGAAGAAGAGCTCTGCCTAGCTCAAGCTTTTTTCTTTCAACAACAGAGGTTGGTCCAATAAAAGAGATTATCTCACCACCACTACTCTTGTTTCTTGGAAATTAAAAGGAACCATCACAAGGATAAAATGACTGCAAAATGCCTCGGGTTTATTTAAAAACACCAAAATAGAGGCTTACCCTAAATCTATACCCCAAATAAAAAACAAATAAAACCAAAAGAAAACAACAACAAAAGTAAAAATAAAAAAAATGACACTATGGCCAAACAGCAGAATAAAAGAGGCAGTTGGTGGGGGGAGAAGGATCCTTTACATATTGGAAGTCAAATTCTAGTGAAGAAAATAGAAAGAAACAAATTCTGACAAGTGTAAAATTACAATAAAGCAGGCCAAGAACTTTTTTTTCTGTTTGATTTTTGTGTCCTCAACTAGCTGCTCTTCAAATTCTAAGTACATCAGAAGCAGGAAGCCTGCCAAATATGGGCGGGGGACTGAAGAGCAATTAAGGAAGATGAGGCCATTGCAGAGAAGTTAAATGAATTATTTGAATCAGTTTTCACTTCAGAGGGTATGGGGGAGATTCCCACACCCAAGCCATTCCTTTTAGATGATTAATCTGGGGAATTGTCCCGAATTGAGCTGTCAGTAGAGGAGTTTTTGGAACAAATTGATAAATTAAACAGTAATAAATTACCAGGACCAGGTGGTATTATGATAAAATTCATCTGAAGAAACTCAGGTATGAAATTGCAGAACTACTAACTATGGTATAGAACCTCTTGCTTAAATCAGCCTCTTTGCCAGATGACTGGAGGATAGTGTGACAAAGCTCTGTCCTTGCCTCCACGGGTCCCACGTTTCCTGGCGGATTTCACTAGCCTCAGAGGCTCACTGTGACCCTCCACGTAACCCTTCTTTCTCTAGAGACAAGGGTCACAGTCTACTGAGCCATTTTCATCATAAGCCAGTGAGGGAGGTGAGGAGAAGTTATCCTTCCTTGCACAGTCTCTGTTGTCTCCCAGTCTCAGTGATTAAACAGGGGGCAAAGGTGGGGGGGGAGCCCGGGCCCACCCTCTACTCCGGGCTCCAGCCCAGGGACCCTAATAGTATCAGCTATGGTAGCTGACCTTTTAGAAACATGACATGTACAATTCCCTGGGCTACTTCTCCCACAGCAGCCCTCACTTCCTCAAGCTCCACTTCACCCTTACCTCAGGGCCTCCTTCCTTGTGCCTGATATGGTGTGTACTACTCAGCCTCTCCAACAGCGCAACTTCTTCTCACAGCTCCTGACATGCACCCCCACCTGACTAACTGGGAGGCTTTTAATTAGTTTCAGCCAGCCCCTGATTGGCTTCAGGTGTCCCAATCAACATAGCATTCTCCCTGCCTTCTGGAAAGTTCTTAATTGGTCCCAGGTGTCTTAATTGACCTGGAGCAGCTTCCATTTCACTTAACCTTGTACCAGCGATTTGTTTAGCCTGGAGCTAATATATCTATCTCCCACTACTTTTCTATAGCCATCTGGCCTTGCCCCATCACATATCCCTCCCTCTGCTCAACACCATACAGTTGGGCAACTTGGGACGCCAGGCAGTATGCTCGTGGCAGACCATCAGCGTTGCCATGGTGGCATGCAGCTCTGTGCCGTATGCGGAACTGGAATGGTTGGAGGGATGAGAACCACCTGGTGACCCTTGCATTCTTTTCCTTATTCCGCTGCATCCACTGGAGGGGTGCATGGTCCGTCACAAGAGTAAATCACCGGCCTAAGAGGTAATAACGCACTGTCTCCATAGCCCATTTGATAGCAAGGCATTCTCTCTCGATTACTGCGTATTTCTGTTCTCTTGGGAGAAGCTTTCTGATTAGGTAGAGGATCGGGTGTTCCTCTTCTCCCACCATTTGTGACAGAACTGCACTCAACCCTACCTCGGAAGCATCTGTTTGTAAAATAAATTCCCTCTTAAAGTCTGGGGCTATGAGTAAGGGGTCGTTACAGAGGGCAGTCCGAAGGTCTGTAAATGCCCCCTCTACTGCGTCGGTCCACTTTACCATGTCTGGACCTCGGTCCTTCACAGTTAGGGGACTTGCCCTAGTGGTGAAGTGAGGAATAAACCGTCAGTAGTAGCCTACCACGCCTAGGAACGCACGGATCTGCTTCTTTCGGGTCGGCCGGGGCCAGTTTTGAATTGCCTTTAGCTTATTCATTTGGGGCTTCACTATGCCCCTTCCCACAATATATCCCAGGTACCTAGCCTCTGCTAGCCCTACGGTGCATTTAGCGGGATTAGCAGTGAGGCCAGCCCGCCTTAAGGTGCGCAGTACTGCCTCAACTTTCTCCAAGTGGGTTCCCCAGTCTGGCGTATGGATGATGACATCATCTAGGTATGCAGCTGCATAACTAGGATGGGGGCACAGCAGCTTATCCATGAGGCACTGGAATGTGGCTGGGGCCCCATGTAGCCCAAAAGGGAGGACGGTGTACTGGAATAGCCCATCCGGGGTGGAGAATGCTGTCTTTTCTTTAGCTTCTTTGGTCAGAGGAATCTGCCAATACCCTTTTGTCAGATCCAGTGTAGTCAAGAATCAGGCACTACCCAGTCGGTCAACCAGTTCATGGTATGGGGTATGCATCAAACTGGGATATTTCATTCAGTCGGCAAAAGTCATTACAGAATCTGATGATACCGTTAGGCACTAGAACAACTGGACTAGACCACTGACTGTAAGATTCTTCAATAACCCCTAATTCTAACATTATCTTTACTTCGGCCTTGATTTCCTGTCTTTTGGCTGCTGGAATTCGGTAGGGTCTCAATGTTACCTTGGCTCTGGGGATCGTGTGGATATGGTGATAGGTCTCAGTCGTCCGCCCCGGATTGCCCCGTCTGCAACCTGTTAGGATATGGTCTAGTACAGAATTCCCCCATGTTGGCTGCAACACTTTTTGAGTTACGACATTGTCATCTATAATGTTTAGACATTCCAAGGATGTTTTAGTGCTGGTAGCATGAGCTCTACAACGTGTCATTCAAACTGAAGCCCCCATGACCATGCAGCTTTTTCCCCTACACATTAGAGATAGGAGACATAAGGACTGCATAAGGAGGCAGTCATCCTGTTCCCTGGTGTGAACTGGTGATCTAGAGCAGACTTTATTTTAATTTGTGCCAGTCAAATTTAATCTGTGCCAGTCATCGAAGACCTATTTAGCTTAACTAAATTCCCATCGCTCAAAACTGGAGGCCATTCAAAATGCTACTTCTCTGAACAAGGATTAATGGAACATTCCATTGGTTAGATGACAGCTTTTGGCTTCAGTGAGATCAACTAATTAACTCTTTTCTTCTATTATCACTTCCTTTTTGGGGTAATCATTTCTATTTTTATCTTTTTCTTCACTCATATCTTCTTAACCATTTCCATTTTTCACATATAATGGTATTAATACTTAGCATTTATATGCCATATTCCATCTTCACAAACATTTGATATTTACTCTATTAAGCTAACTAAACTAAGGAACTATTTATCGACATCTAGCTAAAAGGAGGATGGCCAGTTGCCTGTGATAGTGCTATAATATGAATCTGTGCTATAGAGGCTTGCACATAACATTGTTCTCCCTTCCAGACCCACAGTGGAATTTCAGTTCTTTCTGAACAGCTGCTGGTTCTAAGCCCGAGAAATTGAGCCCACTCATTGCTTGACCTTACATTTTGTTACATTTCTAAGCTATTCTTTCCTTCAGCTTTTGTGTATGTGCATATTTTAAAAGCTCTAGCTGATTTTAAGGAGTACTTAAGGGAAGGGTAATTTTGTGTGAAACTCCTAAGAGCTTTAGAAAAAGTGAATTATGTGGGTACATTTGACTGTGAACACCTGCCAGTTATTGAGATTAAGCAGGTACAGCTGGTACGAAGTATGTGTAGAAACTGTGGGAGGGGAAGGTGTGCTGGCTGGTTAGATGTCTTTGCACATTGCAGTTCATTCTTCTCCGCTTCTTGCCCCCTGACAGCCCCCCCCAGGCCTCCCCCATTCACCCCCCCACTCTCGGTCCCCTGACTGCCCCTGGACCCCCCGCTCCTAACTGCCCCCCACTGCGCCATCCAAACCGCCTCCTTCCTGACTGCCCCCCCCAGGACTCCTGCCCCATCCAACTACCCCTTCTCCCTGACCCCCCCGGACCCCTCACGCCTAACTGCCCCCTGCCCCTAACTGCCCCCACCACCCCATTCAACCCCCCCTCCTTCCTGACTGCCCTCCCAGGACCGCTGCCCCATCCACCCCCCTGCTCCCTGTCCCCTGACCCACCCCCCGCCGCCTCATCCAACCCCTCCTCTCCTTCCTGACTGCCCCCTGGGGCCCCTGCCCCCATTCAATCCCCGTTCCACGCCCTCTGACCGCCCTTTAATTCTTCACTTGCAGAACAGTTAATATAGAGACTAAGGGTATGTCTATGCTACCATCATGGAATCTGATTGCAGCTCATGTAGACATACATGAGCTAGTTTTAATCTAGCTAGTTCAGGTATTGGAGCAGTGCAGCCACGGCAGCATGGACATTAGCATGGGCAAGCCCCAAAAGTAATTACCCAGAGGTGTACATCCCACACTGAAGCCTGTGCTGTTGTGGCTTCACTGCAACTGGTTCCTGAGCTAGCTAGATAAAATTAGCTTGGGTATGTCTACGGGCTGCAATCATACCCCATGACTGCAATGTAGATGTACTCTAATTTACCGTAGCAAAGAAGAAAAGTATTCAGAGAGAAAAAAATGGAGTGAAACTTATAACTTAGACAGAATGGATGTGACTCAAATGAGCCATGTGTCTCATTCCATCCTAAAATTTGATATACAACCCTCTGAGCAAAACGACAACTCAATTTGAAGATGATTTATTGATTCCAGTAACTCCTGTCTATTTCCTCCCAGATGAAAGCCTCCCACAAAGATTTGATTCTTTGCTTATTCCAACAGTTTACATCTGAAATTCCAGTGACACTCATGATTTTAGTCATCCCATTTCTTTCCACTGTTCATTTCCTTAAGCCAAAGCAATGTACTCTAGTTGATAGTCTGTTAATGGGTCATGCTGGACTTCTGAATGAAACCTTTGGTGCCTCTTCTAATGCAAATTCATTTCCATGTTAAATTAATGTACTTGCTGTGTGAGGTTCAAGTTGCTTTTTTAGAAATGTGTTAGTTTGTCTTAAGATACTGTGCCATCTGGCTAGGTAATATGTCACTGTCAGCCTTCTGTCTTTTTAGCTTCATTCTGTTAAACACTTCTTCAATGAAGAGGGCTTTGCTTGGGTTGTATATTTATTCATACAGGTTAATAAGATGCTACACAGGTTTAAACAAACTTAGCATAGTGATAGCTTTTTTTGCAGGATGTAAATGTGCATTTAATTACAGTAACTCATTCCTGTAAATTTGAAGTGTCATTATGTTGGATCTCTTAAGTCTAAAAAAAGTTGGCAAAGAGCAGCCAAGTATTGTAACTAATTCAGCATCTGTGCAATGAAAAAATATTTATGTTCATGCTGCCAAAAAGGAGATCATGGCAACTTATTGGACTGAAAAGGCAACAGACCACACATTTATTTGATCAGTAAAACTCTGGCTCAATATTTGACACAATTTATTGTCTCCTAGTGCAAGTGCATGGGGCCAGTTTCTCTGACACACTGCAGCTGCTTTGTGTCTCATTGTCAGTGTTAAATGGCACTATAACCAGTCATAGTAGGATTAGTCCAGCATAAGGGTGATCCTCCAGTGACATCACTCCCCCTTTTGGTGCTGGTGTAGCTGGGAAATGGGAGCATGGCCAGAGGAAATGAGGGAGGAGGGATCAAGGCTGGGATGCCCCTGTGACACACAGACTCCCATCTGCAGTTTTGGCTCCTCAGGCTCCTCCTTTGCTGTACTGATGTAAGTTAAACCAGCCCTAGACCTCTGCTATCACAGCACAAGGGGAGTAGCCCAGCACAGAGCTGCAACAGGTCAGGGGAGTACCTTTGTACACATGTATTGACCTGTATGCAGTGCACATCATCTGGACCCCAAGATGTGACCCAGGGCCCAGCGGGCAGTTGGATGGGAGAATTGGTATCATGGGCACAGAAGACAAAACAGACAGTTCCTCCTTGCCCAAACCTGCTGTGGTCCAATGGGGCTAGTGAGATCACTATCCCTGACTGGCTGTGTCAGGGGCTACCAATTAACCTAGAAGGAATGGCCAGTTTTAGAACATTGTCCGTTCTTCTCAAGTAACACAGGCATCCAGCCTGCTTGGCTAGTTCTTCCAGTTCATCCAATTGTCCAGACTGTCTGTGGCAATATCAGTCCAGCAATCTGGGCAAAGTGAGCATCCTGGAGGAATAGCAGAGGACAGCCTTATCAATACATAAATATCAAAAAATGCTTCTGTTTTCCTGGTCTGATTAATGTGGAAGATACTGTGTGCTGGAAATTCACTCTGTGCAAGTTTATTGTGGTGGACGAGCCCATCCTTCAGAGGTAACACACATACTTGGACAAGTAATTATCCTGCAAACTGCAGTGTGGTGTATTGCCAAGTCCTGTACCAAGCCAAGGCTCTGGAGTCATCCTTTTCAGTGTAGCATCACACCAAAGTGAGACCAGAGTATATTTGACTTCCTGCCATTTCTGTTTTTGTATACTGTTAAAAAGTTGACAGTGGTGGAAACTTATTTTTACAGCTCAGAACTAAGTTTTTGACTAGCAGATGCTTCCGTAGGAGAAGATTATTTATTTCCTAGGACTTTAACCATGTCTCCTAAATCAGTGGTTTTCAACCTGTGGACCATAGACCTCGGAGGGTCAGCAGGCTATGTCTCAGCAGTCTGCGAAAGGTTGTCATTACTAAAGAACAACGGTTTTCAACCAGTGGTCTACAGACCCCTGGAGGTCCACAGACTCTGTCTCAGATTTCCACCTCTATTCAAAATTTTTAGGGCTCTGCAAATGAAAAAAGGTTGAAAACCACTTTCCTAGATCAATCACTGTGACCGGAGTCCCAGGGGGGCCAACTGAGGTCACTCAATTAGGGTGAACTACAAAGAATGGGGCAGACAATCCCCAAAGCTGGTGAATATTCCAATACTTAGATTTACCAAGCCAGCTCAAAACAGTTTCTATATAATACCTCACTGGTTATCCAGAAGTCAATAACACAGTTCCTTTGAAGTAACCCAGCCTTAGGCCTCCAAGCCAAATATGATGAGGATTATTGAAAATCTTATTCATCATATAAAAGAATTCTACCAATCCCAAAGGATCAGACACATCACCTCCCAGGTTAATGAATATTCCAGATCTTACCCAAATACTCGCTTATAGTCAATTCTTATTAACTAAATTAAAATTTATTAAAAAAGAAAAGAAAGAGAGTAGTGGTTAAAATATCAGTATACATACAGACATGAGTACAATTCTTGAGATTCAGATTCATAGCAAAGATGGTGAGTTTTGTAGTTGCAGCTTATGACTGAGATCTCAGCCCTCTGATTTAAGCTTCTCCTGCATGAAGCA
Source organism: Dermochelys coriacea (assembly GCF_009764565.3). Classification (NCBI taxonomy): domain Eukaryota; kingdom Metazoa; phylum Chordata; order Testudines; family Dermochelyidae; genus Dermochelys; species Dermochelys coriacea. The sequence continues at coordinate 323,408,822 of NC_050068.2, read as the reverse complement.
TTAAGCAGAACTGAGATAATAAGGATTGGGGCCCAAGCCTTTTTTATACAATGTCAGGCCTTCTTTGAGGAGTTGGAGTCCTTCAGCAAACAATAGGCAATTATGGAGACTTATTTCCTAAGCACCACTGGTAATTAGTTACACAAATTAACACAGGGCCATTTATCCATTAGGCAGTCTATCACAAACTTCAAAGAGACATATAGACAAGGACAAAGGAGTACTTGTGGCACCTTAGAGACTAACAAATTTATTTGAGCATAAGCTTTCATGAGCTACAGCTCACTTCATCGGATGCATTCGGTGGAAAATACAGTGGGGAGATTTATATACACACACAGAGAACATGAAACAATGGGTTTTATCATACATACTGTAAGGAGAGTGATCACTTAAGATGAGCCATCATCAGCAGGAGGGGCAGGAAAGGAGGAAAACTTTCATGGTGACAAGCAAGGTGGGCCATTTCCAGCAGTTAACAAGAACGTCTGAGGAACAGTGGGGGGTGGGGAGGGGGGGAGAAATAACATAGGGAAATAGTTTTACTTTGTGTACTGACTCATCCATTCCCAGTCTCTATTCAAGCCTAAGTTAAATGTATCCAGTTTGCAAATTAATTCCAATTCAGCAGTCTCTTGTTGGAGATTGTTTTTGAAGTTGTTTTGTTGAAGGATAGCCACTCTCAAGTCTGTAATCGAGTGAACAGAGAGATTGAAGTGTTCTCCAACCGGTTTTTGAATGTTATAATTCTTGACGTCTGATTTGTGTCCATTTATTCTTTTACGTAGAGACTGTCCAGTTTGACCAATGTACATGGCAAAGGGGCATTGCTGGCACATGATGGCATATATCACATTGGTAGATGCGCAGGTGAACGAGCCTCTGATAGTGTGGCTGATGTGATTAGGCCCTATGATGGTGTCCCCTGAATAGATATGTGGACAGAGTTGGCAACGGGCTTTGTTGCAAGGATAGGTTCCTGGGTTAGTGGTTCTGTTGTGTGGTTGCTGGTGAGTATTTGCTTCAGGTTGGGGGACTGTTTGTAAGCAGACAATGACATTATTGCACCCAAGATTCATCAAAATGTTAATATTCCCTTTTGATCTCTGAATTAATAGCTATAGTGACAGACAGGAACCATCTGTTTACATGGTTAATCATTAAACAACATATAAGTAAACACATACAATTAGTGATCACCTTGAATTTCTAACAATATAGGTTTGCATTTCAAAGTTTGAATCTAGCCTATCTACCATAGAATGGCCCTAATTAGCATTCACATACTGTTTTAACTTGTCTCTAATGGTTGACTTTGGGTTATTTAGCCTATAAGCTGCTTAACCCTTTCTGGCCATGTGTCATACTTTGTATAAGATTTGCTGCAATTATATAACAGTGGTAGCAACAATGGTTTACATGGTCACATTTTAATCAGATAACATCACAATCACACTTTGAATTTATAACTAGAGTGTGATGTCTAGCTCTCATAGTTCTCTGATATTCAGCAATAGATAGCTTTGATAGGAGTGGCAGGCATTGGCTCAGGAGGTCTGTGCAGCTGGATTGACTGGCTAAACTAGAAGGTTGCCCAGATTTTTGATGGGGAGGGTATGATGGGCTAGGACTGATCTGTTAAGACTAGCCAAAATCTATTACTCTCACATGGCTTTGTTGGAGGCTGCAGCTGACTTGTTTAAAAAAAGTTGTACTGAGCCCAGATGTCCATAATGGCTGTGGGAATAGCATGCTGGTCCCATTGAATTGGGGAAGCTATTATTTATGTCCCTTGCACCTATGAGACTAACTCTACACCCTTGTAAGTCTTATTGGCTTAATAGCTTGATCCATAGGTTCCCCTTCTACATAAAACACCACAAAGGGAATAAGTTGGCCCTAGAACAGGGGTGGCCAACCTGTGGCTCCGGAGCCACATGCAGCTCTTCAGAAGTTAATATGCGGCTCCTTGTATAGGCACCAACTCTGGGGTTGGAGCTACAGGTGCCAACTTTCCAATGTGCCAGGAGGTGCTCACTGCTCGACCCCTGGCTCTGCCACAGGCCCTGCCTCACTCCCCCTTCCCGTTCCCTCCCCCTCCCACCCCCGAGCCTCGTGCACACCACAAAACCACTGATTGGGAGGTGTGGGGAGGTGGGAGGTACTGATCAGTGGGGCTGCCAGTGGGTGGGAGGTGCTGGTAGCAGGGTGTTGGGGGAGCTGATGGGGGGTTGTTGACATATTACCTTGGCTCTTTGGCAATGTACATTGGTAAATTCTGGCTCCTTCTCAGGCTCAGGTTGGCGCACCCGCCCCCCACCCTAGAACTACACATTTCTCTAAGAACAGTAGCTTAAAGCCATTTTCCTTCTATTTTTTAGGACAGGGTGGGATGATGTGTTAGTAGGAAATAGGACTAAAACACACACATGGGGGGCCATGATTCCATGTCAAAGTAAGCCTTCAATACCGTGGATCCTGCTTGACTCTGTCCCCATAACCCTTTTCACTGTTGCCATTAGCCAGCCATGCCACAGTTGCTCTTTGTGACCTCTGTGAGGGTTGACAAGGCTAGTCATTGCTGAGTCCAGAGTGAAGTTATGGCTACTTTAGGCAGGATTAATTTGCCACAGCTTTTGCTGTAGAAAATATTAAGTTTTACTAGAGGAAAGAAAAGGAATTCCATTTTTCTCACTCTGTCATCCCCTTGCCCATCCTCTCTTTCCTTTTGTGCCACACAGATCTTTTGCAGAGGGAACAAAGGTGGCTGCACAAAAAAACAGACATTTCCACACAGTGATCTTTCTCCTCTGCATGATTCTACAGCAGCTTGTTCCTGCTGCTGCAAGCAGGGGCCTTTGTACACCTTGAGGTCTCCGTATGCAGGGGCACTGTATGATGGGGTGTCCACCCTACACAAGTCTGATTGGAGTTAAGGTGGCTGAGTAGGCCAATTATCTGGGAAGAGGGAGAAGTCTTTGGGGCTGCTGGGAAAGGCTGCAAGAAGGTAGGCATCAGTCATTCCCTGGGAAGAGAGATTTTGGAATTGGTACACCCAGAGAGAGAAGGGGAACCAGAATGGTAGGAAGTAGGCCAGGGAAAGAGCAGTGAGGGCAGAAAGAGAAAAATCCCAGAACTCCTAAATTTAGGGTCTCTGGACTGTAATCCGGAGAAGATGGTGGGACCAGGTTCCCCTACCAGCCACCAAGGGCATGGCATAAAACTGAGGCAGGGAATGGGAAGACTGCCTAGGACTGCTGATGGACTGTACCCCAGAAAGGGGAACGCTGAGTGACCTAACCAGAGGCCTAAGTCATGAAGGAGATGCTGAGGGCTGTGGAGATAGAGGAGCTGCAGACCAGAGTAAGAGCTAACCACTGACTGGGTGTAACTGTGCCTTAATGGGTCAGAACTGAGGATGCCAAATTCAGGATGAACTGCTGAGAAACAGGGCAAGCACAACCCAAAACTGGTGGTTATTCTTTTATAAGATATACCAAACCAGCCACAAAAGTAAAATCCTGTTTCACCACACTGGCTAACAAGAAAACTTAAAGGCAATTTCCTCAGGCATTCAAGTTTTTATATCACCACCAAAAACACGGGATTCAGAGATGAGTGGTTCTTTACAACCAGCCTCATCAAATAATAGGTACTTCTGGTCCCAAAGGACCAGCACACACCTACGTCAATATATAATTTAGATCTGACCTAAAAATCACGCTGATACCAATCCTTTAGTATTTAAAATCTAAAGGTTTATTTATAAAAAGAAAGAAAGGTGAGAGTTAAAATTGGTTAAAGGTATCAATTACATACAGTAATGGCAAAGTTCTTGGTTCAGGCTTGTAGCAGTGATGGAATAAACTGCTGACTTAAGTCAAGTCTCTGGAGTACATCCACAGCTTGGATGGGTCATTCAGTCCTTTGTTCAGAGCTTCAGTTTGTAGCAAGGTTCCTCCAAAGGTAAGAAGTGGAATTGAATGGAGATGTTTCCAGAGTCTTTTATAGCTTTTGCCATGTGGAGAGCATCCCATTGTTCTTACTGTGGAAAATTACAGCAACAAGATGGAGTTTGGAGTCACACGAGCAAGTCCCATGTCCATGCATTTCGCCTAGTCACAGCAGGGAATTTCATTAAGTGTAGCTGGGCATCTCCCATAGTCCATTATCAGTTAAAAGTTCTTTCAATAGGCTACTCAATGTGAATAGTCCCTCCAAGCTAATTACTTCATGGGTGTTACTGCAGGAGCAAACATTTGAAATCCAAATATAGACCCAATACTTATAACTTCACATACAAAAAATGATACATGCATACAGATAGCATAATTATAGCTATCAAATCATAACTTTTTCATAGACACCTCACTTGATAACTTTTGTACAAGATTTGCTGCAAATATATAACTGTGGTTGCAACAATGATCTATATGGTTATATTGTAATCAGATAATGTCACACAGGGACTTGGCCCATAGAGCTAATCCCCAGAGTGACCAACCAATGAGGAGGCACCAGCCCAGTGGTGAGTGGAGCACACTGTGACACACTGTCTGATCGAACAGTGTAATTTTCAACTTGTTGGCTTGTATCACATCCTTCCGTTATTTAATTGTTGGCTTTTGTATGTAAACTTCATGAAATCAGAAGAAGAAATTAGATGTTGTGTACAGCTTTTTAGATGGCTCATTATTCACATCACCCGAGAATCCTCTAGCACATATTTTAACACGACAGCTTTTATTCCACTGTACTTGAAAAATTACTACAGAATTGGATTGCTTTTCAAGATGCAAAAGAATACCAAAAAGTAGTTTGGGCATTTATATTATGGTGCTGAGTTTCTGCATTTAGGTCCCAATTCTACAAAATGCCAAGCAGCTCAGTTTCCATCAAAATCCATAAGAGTTGAGAGTGCTCAATGGACATTAAGAGTGTAAGGAACTGTGAAAGACTTTGTTACGGTCTAGCCAGGGAACTTCCGCTTTTTTGAGCCAAGAGGTTACTGTGGGACATAGATAGCTGCTTCGTTATTTTGGGATAGAGTTAGTTTTTGAAGGACACAGCTGCTTTGCATGGCACTTCGCCAGGTAGTAGAAAGCCCCCCTTTAAGAAGCACCTAACTTTATATTCATGACCTGTTTTTGTGTAATGCTTATTAATGCTGACTGTCTGCCCCTCCATTGGACTCCGTCCCAGGCAGAGCTCCGGTGTGCTGGGTTCCCCGCCTTCGTGACTGCAATGCGTGGAGTCCCTGTTGCGGTTGGGTCACTAACCTTCAGTAAAGCCAATAACTCACAGCTGTGTGTAAGCCTCGTTTTTCTCAGAGTACTCCTGCTGGACCTGTGGTGCTTCGAGCACCATGGCCCAGAACATTTGGCGCAGTGAGCGGGGTACTCTGAGAAGCGATGCCGCGTTGGCTGAAGGTAGGGGAAGTGGGGAAGCCATCGCTGTCCCTACAGCGCATACCAGGATGGCCCTTGACGGAGCGTTGGGGGCCGGTAGCGCGGATCATGGCCGGGTAGGCTGCCCCGGAGGATTGGCCGGAGTTTCAACAGGCTGTGGGGGTTACGCCCGTGCAGCTGGTAGAGGGGTTACAACAGTTACGAGCGAACTGGCACTCTGAGGCGGAGCGGCGGGCAATGGGGGAGCTAGGGTGGCTCCTCCTGACCGCCATCCGGGCCCAGGATGAGGAGCTGCTCCGCTTACAGCGAGCACTGGAAGGGAAGACTCAGGAATGCACAGCACAGCCGGAGGCCCGTACCGTGGCTCAAGAAGTTGTCACCTCTCAGGCAGAGCGCGCCCAGGAGCTGACACGACGCTGCGAAGTGTTGGTTGCCCGGGTAGCGAATAAAAGAAGCCTCAGGCACGGGCGGCAGCCAGTCACCACCGCCCAGGTGCGTGCGGTGATCGCTACCCCCTCCTGGGACCCCGAGACTTGGGATGGGAACATTTGGGACTCCTCATCCTTGGACGAGGGGGGAGGAGGAGTCCCCTGCCATGGCTCTGGCATGCCTGGTCCAGGAGTTGCAGGTGCAAGGAGATGCCCTACAACCAGAAGTTGTCCATACGTTTAAAACGAGTGAGTTGCAGGACATTGTGAAAATGTTCCGATAGGATCCTGGGGAGAGCGTCCTGCAGTGGCTCGTGAGCGTCTGAGACAATGCAGGTTACACAGTTTTGTTGCTTTTTTATGAATTTCGATAGTTGGGGGTCCTATTGCAAGACTCTCAGGTACGTACACCATTGGCAAATCCGCCGTGGTCACAGGCCGGGGGGCAAGAAATCGAAAGCCCCTCTTTGTACCGCTGGCTGGCGGCTGCAGTGGAGGCGGCCTACCCCTCGGTGGGGGAATTGGAAGCATAGGTGCGCCCCGGAAGACCATTCCGGAAGGGGTGCAAGCCCTCCATCAATTGGGAATGGCCTGGGCTGTCTCCACAGGCAGGGAGATGGGGCCGGACGATGTACCGGTGACAAAATCGATTAAAGCCACAGTGTTATGCCTGGCCCCTGATGAGTTAAAACCTTCCCTCCTTGCTGTCGTCATGGCAGGGAATGGGAGCGTGGGAGACTTGGCAGCCACCCTTATGCAATTGGAGGCCGCTTTGGCGGGTGTTATGCCAAGAGCCATACAGGCTGCGAAGGGGCAGCAAGGTGGGGGACAGGAGAAAGGGGAGTTGCGGATGCCCCGGAAGACCTTGTGGCTAGATCTCTTCCAGGCTGGTGTCTCTCGCGAGGAAATCAATGGAAAGCCAATGGCGGACTTATATAAGCGGTGGATGCAGCTGCCCCCTACCAAACGTAGTACCGGAGGAAAAGGGGAGAAGAGTGTGGAGCGAACCAAGCCAGTGGAGCCCTCTGCTCCGCCAGCCGAGTGGAAACTGCCGCGCCCATATTGAGGGCGTGGCAGGTCCTCCGTTCCATGTGTCGCGGTGGCCACACACGGGAGGGAGGTGGGGGGACCGACGCCCCTATGTACCGCTAGCGATTCACTGGCCAAGGGGAGGAGTCCAACACGTGTTGGCATTGATAGATATGGCCAGCTGGGTATTATACAAGGGCCTCCAGATCTGGAAAACTGCGTGGAAGGCGAAGGGTTGGGAACTCGCAGGCCAGACCCTGTGGGGAGCGGTGCTCTGGCAGCAACTCCTGCGCTATGCCCGATGAGCCCCTCTGGCCGTGCAACATGTAGACGCCCACACAAAGGCTAAAACCTCCAAGGCCCACTGGAAAGCAGCGGCCGATGCAATGGGAGCGAGGGGAGGCCCTGTGCAATCTGTTCCCTTTACCTCCTGTAGGTCTAGAAACCAGCGCCCCAAGCGAGACCGAGTGGCAGTATTGACTAACGTGTGGTGGATGGTACCGCAGCAGGAATTGCAAGCCGCCGTAGTCCTTACCACCGGGGAAGGATGGGCATACATACTCCCGGAGGGGGAAGACTATCCCCGCATGGTCTCGCTCTCCTGTTTGTTGTGGCGCTCCTTATGAGAATCACCTCTGCAGGAGCTACCACCTCCTCCGTGAATACCTGGTTGGTGTTAGCCCAAAGTGCTGTTAACACGATGTCATTTTGCTTACCGTGTACGTATGCCGTGGGTGCTGTGATGGAGACCTGTTTCATCAGCGTCTGCACAGACCTGACCCTCGTCCAGCACTATTCCTTACTGAAGACAATTGATAAGACTATTACATATACAGATTTGTATGCTTTGGGTCCCGCCCAATACAATGTAGATGCGTCTATGTATTCGTTCTGTCTTCTTGGCTTGTATTTTTTGCTGCCTTTGCAGTCGTGGCCTAGTCTCCCAGTGCTGTGTGTGGTTTTTCCTTTGCACTGCATCCTCATGGTCCTTAGCGTCGCTCGAGAAAGCAAGGGGAGGAGTGTAAGGGACTGTGGAAGACTTTGTTACGGCCTAGCCAGGGAACTTCCGGTTTCTCGAGCCAAGAGGTTACTGTGGGACATAGATAGCTGCTTCGTTATTTTGGGATAGAGTTAGTTTTTGAAGGACACAGCTGCTTTGTTATTGTAGGAGATAGTTCTTGAAGGACACAGCTGCTTTGCATGACCCTTTGCCAGGTAGTAGAAAGCCCCCCTTTAAGAAGCACCTAACTTTATATTCATGACCTGTTTTTGTGTAATGCTTATTAATGCTGACTGTCTGCCCCTCCATTGGACTCCGTCCCAGGCAGAGCTCCGGTGTGCTGGGTTCCCCGCCTTCGTGACTGCAATGCTTGGAGTCACCTTTGCGGGTGGGTCACTAACCTTCAGTAAAGCCAATAATTCACAGCTGTGTGTAAGCCTCGTTTTTCTCAGAGTACTCCTGCCGGACCTGTGGTGCTTCGAGCACCGTGGCCCAGAACAAAGAGGATTAACATCTCATAGGAGGCACTCAGTATCTTGCAGAATCAACCACCTTGATTGTTTTTTTTCACCTTAATAGTACAATAGACATTTGTTTGCAGCAGCACCTTATAAGAGCAACCACTGCTTACAAGGAACATTTTCTTTGGAAACACTTTCCCTACCGCTCAGTAACAGCAACATTGCCACTGCATAAGAGCAACATTTGTGATGTCACATCCTCCACTTACTTAAATCATTTTTTGGTGTCAAAAACAAACAAAATGCCAAGAAGTCTCTCACTGAAAGAAAAAGTACAGATTATCCAAAACTGTCAAACTCCGGGGGCTACTCAAAACCAAGTTGCAGTCAAGTGAGAGTTGCACAGATCAGTTGTATGCAGAATGTGGAAGCAGAAGGATAAGCTTTTGACTAAATACAAAGATGAACAGTCAAACAGCTGCCGTGAGCGGGTGCGTGAAGGAAAAGGCCCCGATGTCGACCAGGCTCTCTTTATATGGTTAAAGGAGAAGATTACACAAGGAGCACTGCTTGCTGGGTCCACTATGAAGGAAAAAGCCCTTCAGATTGCTGTTTCACTTGTATTGAATGATTTTAAGGCAAATGATGGTTAATTTACCAGATGGAAGAAATGTCTTAGTGTCACTTTCAAAAAAGAACACGGTGAAAAACAGTCAGCGGACAGAGCAGCTGCTGAGCAGTGACAGTGTAAAACATTTCCTCACATTCTGGAAAAGTTTTCCCCAGCTGACATCTACAATGCTGATGAAACAGGACGTTATCTGAAAGGGTTCTGTGACAGAGGGCATGTAGAAAAAAATGAAAATCTAGAAGGAGGGAAAGTTTCAAAGGACAGCGTGACTGTGCTCATCTGTGCCAACATGGATGGGAGTGACAAACACCTGCTGTTCATGACTGGGAAGTCAAAATGACCCTGATGCTTTCTGAAGGATTTCAGGAAACTTCCCCTCAATTATGTTAGTTCAGCGAATGCCTGGGTCACAGGTGAGATTTTCATCAACTGGCTAAAAAATGGGATCGTCAGCTTTGCTCACAGAGCCATAAAATATGTCTCTTCCTGGATAACTGATCCGAACGACCCCAAAGCAGGCTGTCTTTGGTCAGAGGACACTCCCTGTAACAGCAACAGCCACTTAGGAGCAACATAGTAAAAGGGCACTGATATGTTGCTACTAACGATCATCTATTGTATTTACTAGTGACCTGAAGGACTCTTAACAACATTCTGCAATTACTGCCTTAGCCGACTGCTCTAAATCAAGCAGCTCAGGAGGAGTGGGCATGAGTACAGGCATAGTAGAATCACCTGATGAACAAGACTTAACCAAAGATTATTTTACTTCTTGGCAAGACCTCTGATATTTGTTTGGTTTAGGCTGGGAAGTGGGCAAGAGCAGAAAAAAATATTGTTAATGGCGGCACAGATGTACTCTACTGGAAGGAAAGAGCTCTCTGAAAGCTGTGCAAGTCGGCCAAGGTTTTGCGTGCAAGTTTCTTCACACATACAAATGTCCTTTTCACTTGGAGTTCCACTACACATTTATCTAACAGTGTAAAACCCAATGTAAAAATAAAAATCATGCACAATCTGTGAGGAAATTAGCGCCTTTGTAAAATTTTAATATATTTGAGAAAATTGGCCACTTTCACTGGGCACTCTCTTTAATATTTAATGAAAAGCTTCCCACTGCATTGGCCAGACCACAAATCTTTTTTTACTTGGGAGGACAGTGTTTTAATCTAACTGTAGCATTTTAAGATGATACAAGTTATCAACTGAATTTCATATTCTTGGGTTGCTCAGAAACACTACTTAGCACCTCTGCCATCTGACTACTTAGAAGAACTTTGTACAAAAGGTGGTTCATTGTGTTTTGAAACATGACTAATTTCTTAGTTGAAGATTCATGGGTGTGATTATTTTAAGTAGTCACAACACAAAACTGAAGGAACAGCACAGGCATAATTAAATGCACGTGTGTATTGTACGCTGCCATAATTGAGGCAAGTGTTGTTGTAACCATGTTGGACCCAGGATATTAGAGAGACAAGGTGGCTGAGGTAATATCTTTTCACACATATTTCAAGGGACCATTCAAGTTGGGCCAGTTAACTAGCCACTTCACCCGGAATGGTCCTTTAAAATATGTGTTAACTACTTATGCTAAACAATCTGTTCCACCTTGTATTTAGCTGTGGCATTTAGCTGTGTAAGCTCAAAAGCTTGTTTCTCTCACCAACAGAAGTTGGTCCAATAAAAGATATTACCTCACACACCTTGTCTTGCTACTGAGGCAAGTCAGGTAATCACTCAGTTTGCAATATAGACTGCACATAGGAGAACATAATTTCTCTCTGCTGGGTGCTGTAGTGATCAGTATTTATTATTTAAAATCAGCATAAGCTTTATGGTACCACGCCATCCAAGGAGAAGCATAAAGTTAGTGGTAGGGGAGTTTTGACATGAAGAACAACTCAAGGAAAGAGGGTAATGGGCACCCAGATATCTGGTAATGAATTGCAGCTGTCTTAATCAACTGTTAAACTGTACCTCAATTCTTTAAAGTCATGAAATGTATATGAAAAGCTCATGACTCACTGGTTATTAATATCATCCTGTAATGTAGATGCAAGCAACTGATACAAAGTTAAGAACATAAACTGAAATTGTAATTCTTAAAATGTGTTTGAAAGCCAAGCAGGAATTACACCACCTTAGACAAAGGAATGCAGTTCTCCCACCCCAGAGTTACTTCCAAACTACTTTGAAAGACAATGGGAATGTATTTACATATGGAATAAACAGAACCACCAAGCTAACAAGGGGTGGAGGAAACCTCACACCACCACGGTAGAGGAGGAGATTGACAGTCACCTGTCTAATGTTCATTCAGTTGCACTGGAGGGGGCAGGAACTAAATAATTTGCATTTTAGCAGACAATCCCAGTGCAGGAAGAAGCAGCAGGACACTTTCTTCAAGACAGACTATATCAGGGATTGGCAACCTTTGGCATGTGGCCCATCAGGGAAAGCCCCTGGCAGTCCAGGACAGTTTGTTTACCTGCAGCATCTGCAGGTTCAGCCAATTGCAGCTCCCACTGCGGTTCGCAGTTCCAGACCAATGGGGGCTCCGGGAAATGGCACGGCCTATGGATGTGCTGGCCGCTGCTTCCGGCAGCCCCCCTTGGCCAGGAATGGTGAACCACAGCCAGTGGGAGCTGCGATCAGCTGAACCTGTGGACGCAGGTAAGCAAACTGTCCCAGCCCATCAGCGGATTTCCCTGAGGAGCCACGTGCCAAAGGTTGCCAATCCCTGGACTATATGTTGCCTACCTTAGAGCAGGAAATTGACTTTTATCTGGAGTTGTCCTTCAGAAGAATCCATTTTAAAAGATTCAATGGACTATAAAAGAGGGGCGTACAGAATCCCAAATTATCTGTCTTTCACCTAAGAAGACAAATGTACCAGGCCTTTGACTTTAGGGGATAGATCCTGACCCAGGAGCTCTGTCAGCCATCTTGATGGAAATGTGGTGAGGATTTTACCTTGAACAAAGTCTATCTTATTACGTTTTAGTTACAAGGGAGCATTTATCTTTATTTCTCTAGTAACCATTTCTGACTTTAATCCATATATTTGTACTCACTTAAAATCTCTATGGAATGAAATCAACTTGTTTTATTTTTATTCTAAACCAACCCAGCGCTGTGTTTGAACTGAACTGTTTGGCAACTCCAGTTAAAGTAACAGACTATTGGATATTGACTCTTTAAAGGAGCAATGAACTTTAATATTTCTCTGATTGTTCCAGGACAGGACTGGATGTTTCAGAAAACATATTTGAGGGGAAATTCAGGGTTACAAAGAGCATAGGGTCACCTTAACCAGTTGTTAACCAAGGCTGGTGGCATCCAGTGGAAGTATGTGGTATTACAGGTAGGCTCCAAAGCTTTGGAGCCTGGCTGCCCAATACATAGACGTAAAGTGCATGCTTGTTGCTGATTGTGGGCATCCTAGGCAGAGATCTGCAGCAGCAAACCTTTAAGGAATTTAAGGGTTATAGTGTAAGAGTGACAACTCTTCACCAGTCTGGATTGAAACCCAGAATGTAACAGGAGTATTTTAATATATATAATTTGTTAAGCACGAATTATATTTTTGTTCATGAAGTGCAGACAGTCCCTGTCCCAAATGGTTTACAATCTAAGCAAATATGCAGGTGAGATTGTGTAATATTAATAATGTGGGAGTGACTACTCAATGCCTGCATTATAACTCCTAGTATGTCCAGTGTGAACTAGGTGTTTTCAGAAGCCTCAGGAGCCTCAGACTGAACTGAGTACTTTCATGTAATTATTTTCATTTAATATTTCACTTTCATTTAATATTTCTTAGATGTGGAGGATACATGAGAAAGTTCTCCAGTCATTTATTAGGATATGTAATGGAGATTGCTCAGTCAGATCTCTCATCTCTATTTTCTTGTTAGTTTATTTTTTAAAAAAGATATTATGAAGAACATGACCTTAATGCTCTTAAGGAGAAATTAACTTTGCAGATGAATTGTCCAGCCCCTAGTCCAAATATTGTTTGACACAGGACCCAAGAGGTGGTAAACTTAAAGTGACAGATCTACAGAACACTGGTTTTCTTAAGGCAAATCTTGGTCACTCCTTCCACAGCCTCCCAGTTACCTGAAGGCAAAGGATCCCAGTTCTGGTCAACTGCCTAGGAAAGGTGACAGATGCATGGAACCAATGCAGGAGTATGCACTCTCTGAATATGTCTACCAGGCAATATAAGCCCAGGGTTAGAATCATAGAATCATAGAATATCAGGGTTGGAAGGGACCCCAGAAGGTCATCTAGTCCAACCCCCTGCTCAAAGCAGGACCAAGTCCCAGTTAAATCATCCTAGCCAGGGCTTTGTCAAGCCTGACCTTAAAAACCTCTAAGGAAGGAGATTCTACCACCTCCCTAGGTAACGCATTCCAGTGTTTCACCACCCTCTTAGTGAAAAAGTTTTTCCTAATATCCAATCTAAACCTCCCCCATTGCAACTTGAGACCATTACTCCTCGTTCTGTCATCTGCTACCATTGAGAACAGTCTAGAGCCATCCTCTTTGAAACCCCCTTTCAGGTAGTTGAAAGCAGCTATCAAATCCCCCCTCATTCTTCTCTTCTGCAGACTAAACAATCCCAGCTCCCTCAGCCTCTCCTCATAAGTCATGTGCTCTAGACCCCTAATCATTTTTGTTGCCCTTCGCTGTACTCTTTCCAATTTATCCACATCCTTCTTGTAGTGTGGGGCCCAAAACTGGACACAGTACTCCAGATGAGGCCTCACCAGTGTCGAATAGAGGGGAACGATCACGTCCCTCGATCTGCTCGCTATGCCCCTACTTATACATCCCAAAATGCCATTGGCCTTCTTGGCAACAAGGGCACACTGCTGACTCATATCCAGCTTCTCGTCCACTGTCACCCCTAGGTCCTTTTCCGCAGAACTGCTGCCGAGCCATTCGGTCCCTAGTCTGTAGCGGTGCATTGGATTCTTCCATCCTAAGTGCAGGACCCTGCACTTATCCTTATTGAACCTCATTAGATTTCTTTTGGCCCAATCTTCCAATTTGTCTAGGTCCTTCTGTATCCTATCCCTCCCCTCCAGCGTATCTACCACTCCTCCCAGTTTAGTATCATCCGCAAATTTGCTGAGAGTGCAATCCACACCATCCTCCAGATCATTTATGAAGATATTGAACAAAACGGGCCCCAGGACCGACCCCTGGGGCACTCCACTTGACACCGGCTGCCAACTAGACATGGAGCCATTGATCACTACCCGTTGAGCCCGACAATCTAGCCAGCTTTCTACCCACCTTATAGTGCATTCATCCAGCCCATACTTCCTTAACTTGCTGACAAGAATGCTGTGGGAGACCGTGTCAAAAGCTTTGCTAAAGTCAAGAAACAATACATCCACTGCTTTCCCTTCATCCACAGAACCAGTAATCTCATCATAAAAGGCGATTAGATTAGTCAGGCATGACCTTCCCTTGGTGAATCCATGCTGACTGTTCCTGATCACTTTCCTCTCCTCTAAGTGCTTCAGGATTGATTCTTTGAGGACCTGCTCCATGATTTTTCCAGGGACTGAGGTGAGGCTGACCGGCCTGTAGTTCCCAGGATCCTCCTTCTTCCCTTTTTTAAAGATGGGCACTACATTAGCCTTTTTCCAGTCATCCGGGACTTCCCCCGTTCGCCACGAGTTTTCAAAGATAATGGCCAAGGGCTCTGCAATCACAGCCGCCAATTCCCTCAGCACTCTCGGATGCAATTCGTCCGGCCCCATGGACTTGTGCACGTCCAGCTTTTCTAAATAGTCCCTAACCACCTCTATCTCTACAGAGGGCTGGCCATCTCTTCCCCATTTTGTGATGCCCAGCACAGCAGTCTGGGAGCTGACCTTGTTAGTGAAAACAGAGGCAAAAAAAGCATTGAGTACATTAGCTTTTTCCACATCCTCTGTCACTAGCTTGCCTCCCTCATTCAGTAAGGGGCCCACACTTTCCTTGGCTTTCTTCTTGTTGCCAACATACCTGAAGAAACCCTTCTTGTTACTCTTGACATCTCTTGCTAGCTGCAGCTCCAGGTGCGATTTGGCCCTCCTGATATCTTTCCTACATGCCCGAGCAATATTTTTATACTCTTCCCTGGTCATATGTCCAAGCTTCCACTTCTTGTAAGCTTCTTTTTTATGTTTAAGATCCGCTAGGATTTCACCATTAAGCCAAGCTGGTCGCCTGCCATATTTACTATTCTTTCGACTCA
The DNA here is from genome assembly GCF_009764565.3 of Dermochelys coriacea. NCBI lineage: Eukaryota > Metazoa > Chordata > Testudines > Dermochelyidae > Dermochelys > Dermochelys coriacea. The sequence goes on along the minus strand of NC_050068.2, from coordinate 323,393,603 downwards.
TCGGGATGGTTTGTCCCTGTAACCTCAACAGGGATTCCTTGAAATACAGCCAGCTCTCCTGGACTCCCTTCCCTTTCATGTTAGTCCCCCAGGGGATCCTGGCCATCTGTTCCCTGAGGGAGTCAAAGTCTGCTTTCCTGAAGTCCAGGGTCCGTATCCTGCTGCTTACCTTTCTTCCCTGCGTCAGGATCCTGAACTCAACCAACTCATGGTCACTGCCTCCCAGATTCCCATCCACTTTTGCTTCCCCCACTAATTCTACCCGGTTTGTGAGCAGCAGGTCAAGAAAAGCGCTCCCCCTAGTTGGCTCCCCTAGCACTTGCACCAGGAAATTGTCCCCTACGCTTTCCAAAAACTTCCTGGATTGTCTATGCACCGCTGTATTGCTCTCCCAGCAGATATCAGGAAAATTAAAGTCACCCATGAGAATCAGGGCATGCGATCTAGTAGCTTCCGTGAGTTGCCGGAAGAAAGCCTCATCCACCTCATCCCCCTGGTCCGGTGGTCTATAGCAGACTCCCACCATGACATCACTCTTGTTGCACACACTTCTAAACTTAATCCAGAGACACTCAGGTTTTTCCACAGTTTCGTACCGGAGCTCTGAGCAGTCATACTGCTCCCTTACATACAGTGCTACTCCCCCACCTTTTCTGCCCTGCCTGTCCTTCCTGAACAGCTTATAACCATCCATGACTGTACTCCAGTCATGTGAGTTATCCCACCAAGTCTCTGTTATTCCAATCACGTCATAATTCCTTGACATCACCAGGACCTCCAGTTCTCCCTGCTTGTTTCCAAGGCTTTGTGCATTTGTATATAAGCACTTGAGATAACCTGTTGATCGCCCCTCATTCCCAGTATGAGGCAGGAGCCCTCCCCTCACAGACATTCCTGCCTGTGCTTCCTCCCGGTATCCCGCTTTCCCACTTACCTCAGGGCTTTGGTCTCCTTCCCCCGGTGAACCTAGTTTAAAGCCCTCCTCACTAGGTTAGCCAGCCTGCTGGCAAAGATGTTCTTCCCTCTCTTCGTAAGATGGAGCCCGTCTCTGCCCAGCACTCCTCCTTCATGGAACACCATCCCATGGTCAAAGAATCCAAAGCCTTCTCTCCGACACCACCTGCGTAGCCATTCGTTGACCTCCACGATTCGACGGTCCCTACCCAGGCCTTTTCCTTCCACGGGGAGGATGGACGAGAACACCACTTGCGCCTCCAACTCCTTTATCCTTCTTCCCAGAGCCACGTAGTCCGCAGTGATCCGCTCAAGGTCATTCTTGGCAGTATCATTGGTGCCCACGTGGAGAAGAGGAAGGGGTAGCGATCCGAGGGCTTGATGAGTCTCGGCAGTCTCTCCGTCACATCACGAATCTTAGCCACTGGCAAGCAGCAGACTTCTCGGTTTTCCCGGTCAGGGCGGCAGATAGATGACTCAGTCCCCCGGAGGAGAGAGTCCCCGACCACCACCACCCGCCTTCTCCTCTTGGGAGTGGTGGTCGTGGAACCCCCAACCTCAGGACATCGCATCTCATGCCTCCCAACCAGCGGAGTCTCCTTCTGCTTTCTCCCCCCAGACCTATCATCTGGTCCACTCTCCGCATTGGTACCTGTGGAGAGAACATGAAAGCGGTTAGTTACCTGTGTCTGTGTTACTGGAACCCGGACATTCCGCTTACCTCTTCTGGAGGTCACATGTTGCCAAGCTTCTTCACTGGCCTCTTGGCTCCTCTGTGCAACCTGCTCTATATCTTTAGAGCTTTGTGCCCCTAGAAGGCTATCCTGAGTTTGGTCCAGAAAATCCTCAGTCTCTCGTATACAACGCAGGGTCGTTACCTGTTGCTCCAGACCTTCAATCTTCTCTTCCAATATGGAGACCAGCTTGCACTTTGTACAGACAAAGTCGCTTCTGTCCTGTGGAAGAAAGACAAACATGGCACATCCAGTGCAGGTCACAACAGCTGAACCCCCCCCTTCCATATCACTTACCTACTATGAGCTTCCTCAGAGACGTTGGCAAGATGTAAGCCTCACTGGGCTCACTCCAGGCGAACTCCCAGGCAAACTCCTGCTGTGAGCTGCTCTGCTGTCCCCGCTGCTCAGCTGGTTCGCGAGGCTCTGGCTATTTTTAAACAGCCAGGCTTCCCTGACGCAAACACACAGACACCCTAATGCCCGCCCCCTGCAGGCTAGCAGCCAATCACACACTCACTCAGGCTCTCTCCCTGCCCTCCCAGCAAACACACGCTCGGATACTTCCTCAGCAAGCAAACACACACACTCGGATACTTACCAGTCCCAGGCAAACTCCTGCTGTGAGCTGCTCTGCTGTCCCCGCTGCTCCGCTGGTTCGCTGCCGCTCAGCTGGTTCGCGAGGCTCTGGCTATTTTTAAACAGTAAAACTTAGTTAGTAAAACTTGAGTAAGCAGACCCTGGGTTTGTTAAGATACGGCTTGAGTATCTCATTTGTAACCTTAGGTTGGGAATTGTTGAACCTTGGGTCCCAACCTGGGGTTCCAGCATCTACACTGCATTATGAAGGCCTGAGCCCATCCACCCATATCCCAGACTTCCTTGTGCCCTCCCAAACTGTGGCCTGTCTAGGCCTTTGTTTGTGCAGCAATGTGGGAAAACTTGACTGTCCACCAAATTTGACTGTCCAGAGGACAAAGAAAGTCAGCCCATGGGATTCCGGAAAACTTTTGGTGGACTCCCAGAGTATGAGCCCAATGGGGCTATGTCTACCCTGCAAAGCAATAGGGCTTGAACACTGGATCCTGGCTTGACTTAGGATCAGACCCTCTACCCACAGGGTTCTGGAACCCTGGCTCCAAGCCCTGGGTTAGTGCAATTTGTATGTGGATGTAATGGGGATTAGCTTGAGCCTGAGTTTGAATCCTGGGTTTACACTGCAGTGTAAACATATCCTCTGTGTTCTTCAGAGCTGACCTCTATAGGAACAGCCACTGCATGCAGCCTCCGATGGATGAGGTAGAGCAAGAATGGTGGTGGCCATGACTGTGTAGATCTCATAGTCCAAATGCCCCATTTCCATGCAGGAAGGTTACAGTAGTAAGTAGTAGTAGCTGCAAGAGTCTTGAAGGATGAATACCTTTTCTTCAGCCCTATGGAATGTCCCTGTACTTAGCCTAATCACTGTAGGATTGGGCTCCTGTAGTGTTCACACCTTGTATTATAACCAGTACAAAAATAAAACCTACAGAATAAAGCCATCATGACCACTCTCTTCTCTGCACAGATCCACTCCATTCCCTAATAAATACATTTATTTAAAGAAACAGAGGCACTCTCCTTTGATACCACTATGAAAGCCCACTTTCAGCTCTATCAGTTTAAACTGCATTTTAACAAGATTGAAAATATGGCTCTTCCCATTGCAGTTCTTAGGTATTTAATCCTGTCATTCAGAGTGACCATGAGAATAGCCTCTTCCAATGGCCAACAGCCCCTTCTTCACACTGATTTTAGCTGGCTACTTCAGCACAGAAGCTGTCAGCTATAGAACCAGTTTAGTGTTCAGTGTCAGCAGTAGCATTTTCTATGCAAGATTAACATGCAAATTGTCCAAAGGAGCAGACCTACAGATATTCTATTCTGCTATCCTGTGTCTCTCAGGGGGCCAAGAGATGTTTCAGAGGCAGATGGAACTACTGCAGTAATGCACTTAGCCAAATGTTCAGACGTATGCTATGGCATGAAACACTTTCCTAAGCCTGGAGAAAATGATGCTTAAAGGCAAAGTATTCAAAGGAAACCACAGCTTCGGGGTGGGGTAGGGAGGGAATCCATTAGTTCCTTCAAACCACCTAACAATAAATGTCCACCCATAAAATCAGGTCCATAAAATGTGGACTCTTGCAGGGGTCATAGGGGTCTGTTTATTTTTGTCAGCATACCTTTTGTATCTTCATTTGAGAAGCAGGCCTTGAGAGCGTACAGTAGCATATTACTGCTGTGAACTTCAATAATAGAAGAAAATCATTCAGTAGTGTGCAAAACTTCAGCAAACAAAATCACTTCAGCTCATCTGCAAGGATAAGGAGAGCATAGGCATGAAATATTCTTTGAGGAGGGCTGCATTAATCGGTATTAGGGAGTAGGTATTCCTAAGAAGGCAGGTGTGCTACTCAAAAAGGTCTTCTTTCAATAGACCCAAACCTTGGCTGCATAAAGCTGCCCTTTTGGTTAATTTGACCACACACTAGGAAACGCTTGAAGCATTTACAACATTACCAACTTCAAGAGATCAAAAATCATGAGTTGGAACCCCTCAAAATCATGGGATTGGCCCATTTGAGATTTAATATGAGATTTAAAAAAATATTATAATGTGTTTTTTCAGTCAGTCTCTTGATTTTTGAACTTCCTCTGACCATTCCCAGGGTGTGTGCATGTGACAATTAGGGTTGCCCACTCTCCCACACGAAACGGGTAAGGAGATTTTGGCCTGCCACAGGAGCTCTCACTCCCACTGTGGTGCTGTATGATTAAAGATGATCATTTATATCATTGTTGCTACTGCTGCATAATGGCACTAAATTTGATACAAAGTGTAACATGTAAGGTGTCAATGGAAAAGTTACAATCTGTCAAGTATAATTATCCTAGTTAAATCCAGGTATCATATTTGTATCAAAAGTTATGAATATTGGCTCTGTATTTGTACCTCAAATGTGTTGGTTCTTGGGTGACACCCACAAGGTAGCTTTTACATACAGTCGAGCCAGCCCAGTGTTGATGAACCATTCAGTTGTGGATTGACCATTCCGGTGGTGATTAAGGGAAATCAGCTCTTCAGTGAGTCTTCCTTCGGATGCCCCAGACAGCACAGAGCCAATGGCCACCCCTGTGACTCAGCAAACATGTAAGGGCATGTGATATGGACATGTGATCTCAGACTCCATTTTTGTAAGTAACTTTCCATACGTAGGGGCTGTAGGCTTTGTTTGGGACAGTAAATTTCAATGCACATGGCAGAGAATATAAGACACCCGAGACATCTCCATTTTGCCTCATTCTTCCTCCAAGTCTCTGGACTGTGGATTTACAACTAAAAGGAGCATCTTGAACTATGGACTGATGACCTTCCAATCTATTGGAAGTTACCAGAGAGATTTTACAAGCCAGCAGTCTACTCCATCACGCTATGATCCTAATCTATGGACACTGAAAATCACTTGTGTATATATATGATTCTTTAACCATTCAATAACTCTCTTATTTTATTATTAAATCTTTAGTTAGTTTACTAAGGATTGGCTGACAGCATGATATTTGGGTAAGATCTGAGATACATATTGACCTGGGGGTAAGTGTCTGAGCCTTTGGGATTAGTAGACCCCCACATACGTTGAATTGGGTTTTCAGTAACCTTTCACTATATTAGACTTGTTTGTCTGAATGTCAACCAAGGGCTGGAGTGCCTAAAAGGGACTGTGTTTGGCTTCTTGTTAACCAATGTAGAGCTATAGAAGCTTTTTTGATAATGGATTGGTGAATCTAATTATAAAATAAGCCATCAGTTTTGGGAGGCTTGTCTGCCCTAGTTCTTGCAGTCTGCCCTGAGTGTGGCATTCTCAGTGTCGTTCATCAGAGGCACTCCATCACACTCACATTTGCCTGTCTTCTGTCCAGCAATTAATCCTGTCCTCCAGTCCCCCACCAGTTCTGTCCCCACCCAACCCCGCTCAGTTCAGCCGCACATCCCATTGATCCCCCACTGCCCTCAATTCACCCTCCCAGCTTTCACCCCATCTTCTCAGAACTCACCATCAATACAGCCCTCCCACCCCATCACTCCCACCCTCCTCACTTCAGCCACCAGGCCATAGTTCAACCCTCCCAGCCTCACCTCTGCTTCTATTAGGGTTCCTCCCCCTCCCTGAGCCTGGAAGGGTCTGCCATAGGATCCTCTCCCACTTCCCAGGCTGACGGGGAGCAGCCACCCAAGCCTGACAGCTAGAGCACACACTTCTCAGTTCCCGCTGTCTGCCGTGGGTGGAGGGGACAGAGGAGGCTGACAGCCAGAGCTCCAGTCACCCGGGGCTGACAGCAATTGCTAAGTAAAATTAAGCCTCACTCATGATCTTGGGACAGAACTCTCAAATGTCAGGATTTTTTTTTCAGCCATGTCCGATATTTCGGAGTTCTGTCATGAGATCATGAGTGACACTTAATTTTACTTAGAAATTGCATCTCTCATGATAAATTCACAAGATTTGGCATGTCTGCATTTAGTTTAAATCTCTGATTGCAGAAAGTCTTTTGTTAATTTGAGCTGGATCACACAAGCTTTTCACATAGCAAGGACTACTGGTACTACCTGTGGCTGGTCATACACACAGTTCTGATATAAATACACTATACTCTGAACTCTCTAGCCATGCCTGAGCCAGCTGAGGGTGCAAGCCTTCCTCCTGCTGAGTTCAGTGGGTGATCTGTCTGAGTGAAGGATGCAGGATTGGGCAGGAGGTCAGGAAGTCTCCAAAATGAAATCTTTCATCACTAAATGTGAAAGCAGTTCTATTAAGTAAAGACTTAATTAAGCAGAGACCGTTGTATTCAGCAGAGGCATGAACTGGGTTTCCTGTTATACAGAAGCCTTCTGGGATATATACTATCCATCTGTTGTTCATAATTTTTAAATAATTGTTTTACTTACAATTCAACTGAATCCTGCTTCTTTCCCAACTGCCCACTGGTTTGTTATTAAATAGTTGTTTGAGAATGCTGGGCCACTAGTGCTGATTTAAAGAAAAGGAAAAGAAAGGCTTGCTTTGTAGATAAAGAACTGAGTGGATTGTAATAAACAGATAAGAAAAATAGTAGTAGGTCAAATCTCAAAAGTGCCCTGCTCAGCAATGTCCCTTTGAAGACATGTGAAGTATATTTCCATATTGTTTTTCTATTTTCCTTTACTTACAATAGCTTCTCAGAAATGGGAAGAGAATATTTCTTTTGCTAACACTTTGTCTTCTTCTTGCAATATTTTACCTTACATTTCTCATAGAGATCTACTTCAGTTACTGGCTTACCCTGTTTGCCAACAATCACCACACTATTAGCATAGCGAAAAGAAAGAAAAAAGTTTTAGTGAACTCCTCTCTGTTGGATGTCCCAATAGCAGCAAAGCAAAACAATAGTATAGGTCCTACATAAAGGCCAAGGGCCTGACTCACCACTATCTTGCACTTTTCATAATCATTTACTACTCTACAAAATGAGTTTAACCCTTAGCTCCTAATCTGACTGCTCTGTGCTACCTCAACTGGACAAGACAGCCTTAAAGGGACAAGCCAAAATTCCTCTGACACAGGGCAACCGTCGAATCACTGGCAAAATACCACTCGCTCTCCACCACCTCTACATAGGCAGCTCCTCAGGGAAGAGGAGGAGACATGCCAGAGGCTGGAAGGATCAGGCACAGCACAAAGACTCCTCAGTCCTCAGACAGCCCTACGGCATCGCAGTAGTTGGCATAATTTAGAACAGCCCTTTGGTTACTCTAAAATAGGGAGTGTCTATTTTGGCCTCCAGCCAACCCAGGAATGGGAAAGAGGAAAGAGGCTTAGAGCCACCTTCCCTGCTACTCTCCTCAATTGCACTAGATGTAAATTGGGCTAGTTATGACGTGGATGTAAATTGCTAGCAGATCAGAATAGAAGCATTTACATCAACTTTGCCCTCTATCTGTAAAGAGATAAATTATCACATAAGCTACACAATGGCAAGGAACTGGGAGGTGGATATTTTGTTTAATTTCTTGGGGACACAGGGTTTCTTCTTTCAAAGGTATGTGATGAAAGATGGGGTGAGGAGTAGGAACTGGGAGGGTTAATTAAGACAAAAAAAAAGTCAGGTTCCAGACATTTAATCTCCTTATGATCCCAAAGGGCCTCACTATCTTCTTTTCTTAAATCTTGTTTACTATTTGTTACTTACTGTAATGGTAAACTATCTGTAAACCAATTTAGTTTATCTAATCCTATTAAATGGAACTTCAGACTCTTTTTAAAAAAATTAACATTTAGCAATGTAATATATATATAATAGGACTTCCAGGATAATAGATACCAGTTACTAACCTAGCCCGCCTTAAACATCTGCCTCTTCTTTTCAAAGATTTTCTATGTCTAGCCCTGTTGTTTTCAAGAAGCTAGGGAGAAAGATAATAAATAAAATGTTCACTGTGTGATCTCCATTTTTATCTGGCAGCTATTGCTCTGACAAAAAGGGATCATACCAACTTTGCAGGAGGACATCCCAGCAGGGCTGGCCTTACCATGAGGCAAACTGAGGCGGCCGCCTCAGGTGCCAGACTTGGGGGGGGGGCACTAGGACCCAGAGTGTAGAAAGTTGAGTCTGCTGCTGGTGCATATGTATTCTCTTTGCTCTAGATGCACAGAGATGGTGGAGTGCTGGGCTGGAGGAAGGAGGGCACAAGAGATATAACAGGCAGGCAAGGGAAAAGGTGAGAGGGAATAACAGAAAGCAGCAGGAGCTGCAGGGAGAGAGAGGAGGAGGAGCCTCTTATGTACCTCTCTAGCATCCCCAGGAGCCTGGACTGATTAACACCAGCTTCTCAAGGAGCTTCCTGTTTCCTGCTGCTTTCCTGAACCCACTTGAGGAGAACAGGCCATCAACTGAAGTAGTAGGAGCCAGTTGTGCCCTTAAGACGCTGATATCTTCCCTCACTCTGGCCCTGCTACCAATTGTCCCCTTCAATTGTGTGTTGAGAGCCACTATAGCTAACACAGAACAGCAGTCATGAGTGAAAGAAGAAAATGCCGCTCTGGGGCAGCATTCAGAAAAAGAAAGCAAGCAAAGGAAGCTTTTCTATTTAAGCAGGAAGGAGCTCTCCTGATAGACATAGACACAAATGTTCATGATGAGCCTTCCGGCCCCAGTGAGGATGTGAGTGGTGAGGAGATGCCTGATCTTCCAGTTAGTCAGAGTGCAGGTGACTAACTGGAAGCTATTGCAGCATCCATATCTCCATCTCAAATGGATGTAACCATGCACATTCCTGAAGAAAAGTGTAGATCAGAGAAGAGTGTGGTGGAGATGTAAGAACCAGCTGCTGCTGAGTTTAGTTCCTTAAGTCTAGATGATCCAGGACTGTGGACCCTCTTGAGCAGTAGCCTGAGGGACTTCCTTGTACTGCATGGGCCACAGCAAGTGAAAAATTTCATGTTCCCGAAAGATAATGAAAACAGAAGTTTCCATCCAACACATTACTGGCATGAAATCCCCAATAGTGACAAAGTGGAGCGGCAGGGCCGTCCCTAGCTATTTTGGTGCCCTACGCAGCCCCTCCATGGGGGCCTCTGTGGGGCCTGGGGCCTCAGGCCTCCATGGGAGCAGGGGGGCTGGCCGGCCCCAGGCCACCATGTGGGACGGGGACTGGCCACTTCCTGAGGGAAGTGGAGTGACCCAGCCCCACCCTGCTCCGCTCCCCTGGCTCCTAGCCGCAAAGCCGGTGAGTGCTGGGGGCCTGTTCCCCCCTTCCCCCAAGCCTGGGAGACAGAGTAGGCTGGGGCCAGGTAACTCCACTTCCTGCAGGAAGTGGCCAGCCCCCTTCCCCCCGCATTCCCCGTGGAGGCCTGGGGCCAGCCCCTCCCTGCTCCTGCCTGCAGGGGCCTGGGGCCCCAGGCTGCTCCACTCTCCTGGCTCGGGGGGGAGGGGTGAACCGCCCCCCTGAACTTGCCAGCTGCGCAGCTGGGAGCCAGGAGAGTGGAGCTGGCTGCACTCACCACGAAGTGAGTGCAGGTTCAGGCCTGGCTGCAATCTTCAGGGGAGTGAGGGCGGGGCTGGGGTGGAGAAGGGGTGGGGCAGAGCAGAGGTGGGGGCCTGGGGAAGAGCAGAGCAGGGGCTGGAGCAGCACGCAGCTGCACAGGGCACCAGGAAATTTGGTGCCCTACGCAGATACGATCTTTGCATATGGGTAAGGATGGACGTGTGGAGAGGCCACATTGGGTTCTACAGGAACAAAAGACTGGAAAAATCTGGCTAGAAATCTGGCATGCCATGAGAAGGCAGCAAATGACCAGTGAGCATTCCATAGGTGGAAAGACCTTGAGATGAAACTAAGGTTAAAGGCCACCCTAGATGATCAGCATCAAGAGAAGATTGCATCAGAGTCTCTTTACTGGCAAAATGTTCTGAAAAGGCTCATTGCCATTGTGAGAATGCTTGCTACCCAAAGCCTAGCACTGCATGGAACTTCACATCAGCTGTATTTGCTAAACAATGGAAACTTCCTTAAAATCGTGGAGCTGATGGCTCAGTTTGATGCTGTACTCCAGGATCATCTAAGAAGAGTCACCACGCAAGAAACATACACACACCACTACCTTGGCAAAACAATTCAAAATGTGATCATACAGTTAGTGGCAACAAAAGTCAAACAGAAGATTGTGGCAGATCTGAAGTCAGCAAGATATTACTCTGTTATTCTGGACTGTACACCTGACATCAGCCATATGGAACAAATGACTTAATGGTGTATTTTGTAACAGAACCTAGTGAAAATGTCCCTGCAGTGGTGACTGTCAGAGAGTATTTTCTAGAATTTATTGACATTGATGATACCATAGGAGCTGGTATGACAAATGTGCTTCTTAAAAAGCTGGAAGATACGGGAATTGTGATAGCTGACATGAGCGGTCAGGGCTACGATAATGGTGCCAACATGAGAGGAAAGAACAGAGGAATGCAGACACAGATCCGAGAGTTAAACCCTGGAGTTTTTTTTTGTCCCATGCAGTTCTCATTCATTGAACTTGGTGGTCAGTGATGCAGCATCAGCTTCCAGTGAGGCTGCTGAATTTTTCAATATAATTCAAAGCATCTATGTATTTTTCTCTGCATCAACTCATCAATGGCAAATTTTGCAGCAACATCCTCTCTGACACTGAAACCACTGAGTGCCACACGATGGGAACGTCAAGTGGAGGCGATAAAGCCTATCAAACACCAAATTGGGAAGATAGATGATGCCTTAGTTTCCATTATGGAGGATAATGCTATGACAGGAACTGTTCATGGGAGAAGGAAGACCTACACCAGCAATGCAGAGCACTAGAGACAGTGTTGACACATGATGACATGCACGATATTGATGCGAGTGATTTAGGTGATGAACTGAAAGCCCTTTCAAGATACGTTTTAGCAGGATCAACTCCAAAGGCTGTTCTGGAATATATGTGCACAAATAAGATGACCACCCTCTTTTCAAATGCTTTTGTTGCTCTGCGCATACTTCTAACACTTCCTGTAACAGTTGCCAGTGGAGAACGCAGCTTCTCCAAGATGAAGTTAATAAAAACACAAATGCTCCACAATGACACAGGAGAGGTTGGTCGGCCTTTCGACCATCTCAATAGAACATATCCTGGCCCAGACTGTGGACGTTCAGCAGGAAGCAGTTCAAATCTTTACAACCAAGAAGGCACGGAAAACACCACTTTGGTTATTCAAACAGATAAAAATGTCAGTAATTACTATGCAGACAAGAAAAGTTACATTTGCTGTTCAGGCATTTGAAAGTTAAGTGTTACTTAAAATTTTTGAACAAGGCATTTTAAGTGCTTAGTTCTCCTTTATTGGGGTAGGTAGCAGAGCAGTACCATGAGAGGAGTAGAACAGGAAGAAGGCAGAATTGAGACCTTTCAAAGTTTTGGCTCAAGTGAGGGGGCATGGGGATGTCACTTAAGCTCCCCGCTTCAGGTGCCAAAATGTTGTGGGCCGGCCCTGCATCCCAGAGAGCCATGCATGTGACTAATGATAACAAATGCACTCTCTCCCTCAACTTGGTAGAGCATTCACATAGAATTCTGTGTGAATGCTCACATTCTAAGTGATTAATTTGCATGCAAACTCTGTCAGCTTCTTACTGTGCTACTTGAGTTACTCATGAAAAAATGTGTTGAATATTTGCTCCCTTGTCATAGGTACTTTGTCTACATATAAACTTTTCAAATTTTTACCAGAAAGAAATTCTTATCTACTGTATACCTTTGAAGACAAATGTAGCAGAACTTCACTGATTCCCTCTGGTTCTTTAGAATAAAGCTCAGTTTGATCAATATTGCTGTTACGCACAGAATAATTTGCTAAATGTTTTTGCAGTATTCAACCAGCTCTGGACTCTAAACTAGTCAGACTATGAGGTACAGACTTCGGGTTACAAAAGGAAGTCTAAACTTGAATCAGTGCAGATATTTGTTATCTTTTTTTCATACAAAAAAAAGCGTGTTCCTTTTTATATAGGAATATAATATACCTCTTTTGTAAAAGAGGTAGCGTGTGTGTGTGTGTGCGCACGTGCACGCACACGCAGGGATTTGAATAGGAAGGTTATGCATCAGGAGGAGGATGGAGAGAGTTTCAAAGGCTAGGACAGAAGACACGAAGAAGAGTGTGAAGAGTGTTAAGAAGTCATGCTAGAATTGTAATAGAACTTAATAGAACCCAGTGGGATGTGCTGGCATGAGAAGACCCTCTCATTCTGACAAGTCTTTAGTCATAGACTCTTGCCTCTTTTTCTCTGGGTTCCTCCCACACCTTCTCTGTGGTAGACAGTGGGAGGTGCAGCAGCATAGGTGAGACACCAAGGCCTGCACTCTGTCTAGGACCTGCTCCCCATCTTCATTAGCCTCTCCCTCATGAAGTCTCCCTCTTTGTCCTTATGGAAGTTGAACAAAGAACCCCATCATGGGCAAATCTCTAGGAAAAAATGAGACTGAAGAGGGGGTCTGGACAGCCCCAGAGTGGTGGAAAAGCCCTGAAGACATTCCCACTGCCCCAGACAGGGTACATGGAGGCCGTGAGCTTCTCAACTGCCCTAGAAGCAGTGGGTGGGAAGGAGAAGGGGGATTGTAAAGTCTATCAACAACCCCATTGACAGAAGCAGTAGGGGGTGAGCCAAGAGCTGCACAACAGTTCCCTCTGGTGCAGTGAATAAGGGGGACTGTTCACATGGCTGGGAGTTTGCAGGCCTGAGTTCTTTGTTAGTGTGTATGAAGCTCTTTGCAGATTAGAAGTGCTAAGTATTCTTACTATTGTTTCTTGTTTAGTATTTGCCTTAGTCTGCAGCACATTCACCAAATTTAGTTTGCTTGATTTCCATTTACTAAACACAGATTTTTTTTAACAATATTAAAACTAGATCTCAGAAACAACATATAATCATTTTATAAACAAATTACGTACCCAGCAATTTGGCATGGATTTCAGTTTCCTTTCAATGTGTAGGATCTTCAAATATTTCCCAGTCTAGGATTTAACAAGGTGGGTTTTTTTTTTAAAGTTATTCTTATGGTTTCTTTCCTTGATGCCAAGATACATTTTAAAATTATTTTTTCTCTTGATAAAAGATGCCAAACAAGACCCCAAAAAGCAAATCTTAAAGAAATGAAAATAAACTAAGAAAATGTTCAAGTTTCTAATATTAACATATTTTAAATAGCATTGGTATGCAGGTGGCTGGATCTTGGCCGTGATTCATAAGCTTTTCATAAACAGCAGGGAAATAATAGTTGCTCTGCTACAGCATATATTTTGGCTTAAAAAAAAAAACTGTACCATGTCAGTTAATAGTAACTATCTGAGCCAAAAATAACTGTCACTTTTTCATTTTTAATTGCTGCATCTGTTTTTCCATTTACTCTTGGCATGATAGCACAATGGGACACTGACAAATCAGATATAACACCTATTACTTTGGAGCTCATAAAGAAACAGTCAGTGGACTACCATAAATATAATATAAATCTACAGATGGTTTAGGAATGGTGAATAATGCTATTTCATCTGTACTGAATATTCTGACACTTCCCTCTTAAAGATATTTTGGTAGCATTTCTAATTAAAAGCAGCCACATGCTGTGACTTATGTAAATATGCTTTTGCCAGATTCCTGATTATTATAATTGTCAGGGTTCCCTCCCCACTCTGAACTCTAGGGTACAGTTGTGGAGACCCACATGAAAGACCCTCTAAGCTTATTTCTACCAGCTTAGGGTAAAACTTCTCCAAGGGACAAACTCTTTGCCCTTGGAAGTTACGCTGCCACCACCAAGTGATTTAACAAAGAATTAGGGAAAGGACCACTTGGAGTTTCTATTTCCCCAAAATATCCCCCCAAGCCCTTACACCCCCTTTCCCTGGGATGCTTGAGAATAATACCCTAACCAATTGGTTACAAAGTGATCACAGACCCAGACCCCTAGGTCTTAGGACAATAGAGAAATCAGTCAGGCTCTTAAAAGAAACAGAACTTTATTAGAAGGTAAAAGAAGCACCTCTGTAAAATTAGAAGGGAAGCTAATCTCAAAGGGCAATCAGATTTAAAACACAAAGGATTTCCCTCTGGCCAAACACTTTAAAGTTACAAAAAGAAAACCAGGAATACACCATTCTCTCAGCACAGAAAAAATCACAAGCCAAACCAAAAGTAAACCAACGCATTTCCTTGCTAGTACTTACTAATTCTAATGGAGCTGGAGTGCTTGCTTTCTTGATCTCTCTCCAGCAAGCACACAGAACAGGCAGAGAAAAGCCTTCCTCCCAACCCCAGATTTGAAAGTACCTTGTCCCCTTATTGGTCCTTTTGGTCAGGTGCCAGCCAGGTTACCTGAGCTTCTTAACCCTTTACAGGTAAAAGGATATTATGCCTCTGGCCAGAAGGGATTTTATAGTACTGTATACAGGAAGGTTGTTACCCTTCCCTTTATATTTATGACAGTAGTGCTGACAGCCTTTAAGGCATTGCCCTCCAGCATGGAGAACCAGCTATACTAAATATACATTGTGTGCATGTGTGTGTACTTCACATGGTACTTCCCACTAAGAGTATCCAAGGGCCTCACAAACATTAATGACTTTTTCCTCAAATACCCCTATTACTCCTATTTTACAGATGAGTAACTGAGGACTGGTCTTCACTATGTGGAAATCAATGTTGCTGCAACCAATGCAGCAGGGGTTGATTTAGCGGGTCTAGTGAAGACCCACTAAATCGACCACTGAGCGCTCTCCAGTCGACCCAGTACTCCTGCTCCCCGAGAAGATTAAGGTAAGTCGATGAGAAAGTGCCTCCCATTGACGCAGTGCAGTGAAGACACATAGCTGGAGTTATTCATGTAGCTGGAGTAGCGTAACTTAGGTCATAGATTCATAGATACTAAGGTCAGAAGGGACCATTCTGATCATCTAGTCCGACCTCCTGCACAGCGCAGGCCACAGAATCTCACCCACCCACTCCTACGAAAAACCTCACCCATGTCTGAGCTATTGAAGTCCTTAAATCATGGTTCAAAGACTTCAAGGAGCAGAGAAGCCTCCCTCAAGTCAACCATGCCCCATGCTACAGAGGAAGGCGAAAAACCTCCAGGGCCTCTCCAATCTGCCCTGGAGGAAAATTCCTTCCCGACCCCAAATATGGCAATCAGCTAAACCCTGAGCATATGGGCAAGATTCACCAGCCAGATACTACAGAAAATTCTTTCCTGGGTAACTCAGATCCCATCCATCTAATATCCCATCTCAGGGGATTTGGCCTATTTACCCTGAATATTTAAAGATCAATTAATTACCAAAATCCCATTATCCCATCATACCATCTCCTCCATAAACTTATCAAGTAGAATCTTAAAACCAGATAGATCTTTTGCCCCCACTGCTTCCCTTGGAAGGTTATTCCAAAACTTCACTTCTCTGATGGTTAAAAACCTTCGTCCGATTTCAGGTCTAAACTTCCTGGTGGCCAGTTTATACCCATTTGTTCTTGTGTCCACATTGGTGCTGAGTTTAAATAATTCCTCTCCCTCTCCTGTATTTATCCCTCTGATATATTTATAGAGAGCAATCATATCTCCCCTCAACCTTCTTTTAGTTAGGCTAAACAAGCCAAGCTCCTTAAGTCTCCTTTCATAAGACAAGTTTTCCATTCCTCAGATCATCCTAGTAGCCCTTCACTGTACCTGCTCCAGTTTGAATTCATCCTTTTTAAACATGGGAGACCAGAACTGCACACAGTATTCTAGGTCAGGTCTCACCAGTGCCTTGTATAACGGTACTAAAACCTCCTTATCCCTACTGGAAATGCCTCTCCTGATGCATCCCAAAACTGCATTAGCTTTTTTCACAGCCATATCACATTGGCAGCTCATAGTCATCCTATGATCAACCAATACTCCAAGGTCCTTCTCCTCTTCTGTTACTTCTAATTTATGCGTCCCCAACTTATAACTAAAATTCTTGTTATTAATCCCTAAATGCATAACCTTACACTTCTCACTATTAAATTTCATCCTATTACTATTACTCCAGTTTACAAGGTAATCCAGATCCTCCTGTATAATATCCCGATCCTTCTCCGAATTGGCAATACCTCCCAGCTTTGTATCATCTGCAAACTTTATTAGCACAGTCCCACTTTTTGTGCCAAGGTCAGTAATAAAAAGACTAAATAAGATTGGTCCCAAAACCGATCCCTGAGGAACTCCACTGGTAACCTCCCTCCAACCTGACAGTTCGCCTTTCAGTAGGACCCGTTGAAGTCTCCCCTTTAACCAATTCCTTATCCACCTTTTGATGTTCATATTGATCCCCATCTTCTCCAATTTAATTAATAATTCCCCATGTGGCACGGTATCAAATGCCTTACTGAAATCTAGGTAAATTAGATCCACTGCATTTCCTTTATCTAAAAAATCTGTTACCTTTTCAAAAAAGGAGATTAGGTTGGTTTGGCACGATCTACCTTTTGTAAAACCATGTTGTATTTTGTCCCATTTACCATTGACTTCAATGTCCTTAACTAATTTCTCCTTCAAAATTTTTTCCAGGACCTTGCATACTACAGATGTCAAACTAACTGGCCTGTAGTTACCTGGATCACTTTTTTTTCCTTTCTTAAAAATAGGAACTATATTAGCAATTCTCCAATCATTAGGTACTACTCCTGAGTTTACAGATTCATTAAAAATTCTTGCTAATGGGCTTGCAATTTCAGGTGCCAATTCCTTTAATATTCTTGGATGAAGATTATCTGGGCCCCCCGATTTAGTCCCATTAAGCTGTTTCAGTTTTGCTTCTACCTCAGATATGGTAATATTTATCTCCATATCCTCATTCCCATTTGTCATGCTACCATTATCCCCAAGATCCTCTTTAGCCTTATTAAAGACTGAGGCAAAGTATTTGTTTAGATATTGGGCCATGCCTAGATTATCTTTAACCTCCACTCCATCCTCAATGTTAAGCAGCCCCACTTCTTCTTTCTTAGTTTTCTTCTTATTTATATGGCTATAGAACCTTTTACTATTGGTTTTAATTCCCTTTGCAAGGTCCAACTCTACTCGACTTTTAGCCTGTCTCACTTTATCCCTACATGTTCTGACCTCAATTAGGTAGCTTTCCTTGCTGATCCCTCCCATCTTCCACTCCCTGTATGCTTTCTGCTTCTTCTTAATCACCTCTCTAAGATGCTTGCTCATCCAGCTTGGTCTACAACTCCTTCCTATGAATTTTTTCCCCTTTCTTGGGATACGGGCTTCCGATAGCTTCTGCAGCTTTGATTTAAAGTAATCCCAGGCCTCCTCTACCTTTAGATCCATAAGTTCTTCAGTCCAATCCACTTCCCTAACTAATTTCCTTAATTTTTGAAAGTCAGCCCTTTTGAAATCAAAAACCCTAGTTGCAGATTTATTTTGTTAATCCTTCCATTTAGTTTGAACTGAATTAGCTCATGATCACTTGAGCCAAGATTGTCCCCTACAACCATTTCTTCTATGAGGTCCTCGCTACTCACCAAAATTAAATCTAAAATGGCATCCCCTCTAGTCGGTTCAGCAACTACTTGATGAAGGAATCCATCAGCTATCGCATCTAGAAAAATCTGAGCCCTATTATTATTACTAGCACTGGTCCTCCAGTCTATATCTGGGAAGTTAAAGTCTCCCATGATCATGCAGTTTCCATTAGTATTTACTTTATTAAAGACATTAAAAAGGGCTCTATCCATATCCAAATTAGATCCCGGAGGTCTACAGCACACCCCAAGCACTATCGTAGGAGAGGCTTTACTAGTTTTCTTCCCCAATGTAATTTTTGCCCAGACGGACTCTGTCTTATCCATTGCATCGCTTCTTATTTTTTTACATTCTACCTCATCATTGATATACAATGCTACTCCACCACCTTTACCTTTGTTTCTGTCTTTCCTAAAGAGCACATACCCTTCAATACCTGTAGTCCAGTCATGACTACTATTCCACCATGTTTCTGTTATCCCTATAATATCTGGTTTCACTTCCTGCACCAGTAGCTCTAGTTCCTCCATTTTGTTACCTAGGCTCCTCGCATTGGTGTACAAACATCTTAATTTTTGCTGTTTGGCCTCGCTCACATTTTGTACCCTATTAGGCACAGTCATTCTACAGCCAGTATAACCTATTAGACTAGTATCCACACCGCCCTTGCTCCCTATATACATTCTCCTACCCACGGCTGTATCCTTTCTTACTTCGTCTTCTTCCCTCTCAATGCTAAAATCTGGCGTGGAGATTTCCTGGACATCTCCCATCCATCTCCCCCTAATTCCTAGTTTAAAGCTCTTTATCAGTTGTGCCTTCCTCCATCCTAGAAGTCTATTTCCTTCCCTACTCAGATGAAGTCCATCCCGAGAGAACTGTCCTCTGTCCGTGAATGCCTCCCAGTGGCCATACATTCCAAAGCTCTCCTTATAGCACCACTGCCTAAGCCATCTGTTGACAGTCATAATCTTGTCACACCTTTGTTGCCCTTCTCTAGGAACAGGAAGGATCCCGCTAAAGATCACCTGAGCCTCAATTTCCTTAAGCGTCTTCCCCAGCCTAGCATAGTCTCCCTTAATACTTTCCAGCGAGAATCTAGTCGTATCATTTGTTCCCACATGAAGGATAATTAGGGGATTCTTTCCCGCTCCCTTTAGGATCCTTTTCAACCTCAGGTCTACATCCCGTATCTTAGCACCCGGAAGACAGCACACCCTTCTATTCTCAGGATCAGCTCTAGTTACAGGCCTATCTATGCTTCTCAATAAAGAGTCCCCGATCACATAGACCTGCCTTTTCTTGGTGACGGTGCTATTCTCCAGTCTCTCCCCTGTTCCCTCTGGCTGCAAGTGCTTTCCATTCCTATTTTCCCTTATAATCTTCTTCAGCCCATCCTGTATCCTCCTGGGGCTCATATTTGGTGTAGTCTCCCTTGACTCCTCCCCTTTTCCTATAGGACTAGCCTCTCTTGTCTTCTTCCTTACCCTTCCAGCTTCAACAAGTACCTGCTGAGCCCCTTCTTCATTTTCCAACTCTGCAAACCTATTCCTAAGCTCTATTTCTCCTTCACTAGCCCGTCTTTTCCTCTGCCTGGTTCCTTTAGTCACATGTTTCCACTGACCACTTTCCTCACCCAGTCTCCCCTCAAAATTCTCCAGCCCTGCTTCCATCCATGGCTCTGAGCTTTTCCCTTCAGATACCTCATATCTTTGCTCCATCATCTGCTCAAACCCCTTCCTAAACTCACGAGACTTTCCACCTGCATCTCCAAACCTCGGATCTTTTCCTCCATCAGCTCTATCAGATGGCATTTCATGCAGAAAAAACTCTTACCGGTTCCCCCCTCCAGGATCATGTACATACCACAGCTTCCACATCCAGTCATCCTCAATGTGTCTTCCACTACAGGAGTCACTCCCACAGCTGCCTCTGTATCCGTCATCGCCTTCCCACCTAAATCCTGTTAATCTGGGAACCACCCCCCCAGCAAAAGCAAACCCCAAACAAGCACCACAATACAAACTCCCCTTGCAAACTCCCACTCAAACTCCCCTGTTTAGAGCTCTGTTTGCTAGCTCCTGTGCCACTGCAGCTGTCTGGCTTATCCTGTTAGTGAATACAAGCCCTGAGACATAAAAATTAAGTGATTTTTCTTAAGGCCACACAGGAAGTCTGTACTAGAGCTAGAAAGTGAGCCCAAAGTCTCATGAAGCCCATTCCAGTATCTTAACCACAAGATGATAGACATGGTCTGAATGTGTTATAGATCTATTTTAAGACAAGGTTGCTACTAATGTGTGTATACCAGAGAACAGAGAGTTTAAAAAATATTTTCCATTTTTTCTTAAATCTTCCTTATCTTCAACTTTTTTCCCCCAAGATTCAAAGTTTTTACATTTGAAATAGAAAATTTTGAATTTTCGAAGATTTCAACTAATCCTAAAGGTTGAAAAAAGAATTTTGTTGTTGACTTTTTTCTGATCTTTTTAAATTATGAAATCTCAAATACTGAAAAAATTTATACCAGCTTTACTATGAAATATTACCATTTTACAAATAACCTTATATATTTAAGGAATAGTAGATAAATGTGCCTCTTCCCTTTTCTTCTCTGTGGTAAGAGGCATTGTACTAGCTTAATTTATTCTGAGACCTGCAAGCTCTCTTTGTTTAGTGAAGGTGAATCTGTGGTTTGTATATAGAAGGTGGTTTCTCTGACTTACAACAGAAAGCTAAATAGGGAGGGTTTATAAGAGCTCTTTGGGGGAAGGGACTATCATTTGTTCTGTATAGTGCCTAGCACAATGGAGTCTTGGTCCATGGTTAGAGCTCCTACATGCTATGGCAATACAAATAATAAAAAATAGTAAATGTATAGTCCAAAAAGAGGATGAATGGGTAGACTGGATGTTCTGCTTCAGAGTGGAATGATGGCTGCAAAAGAGTGTTATTTCTTGAGTGTATATGAAGAATAACTTGTGGCCTTTTGATCATACTGGGCGGGTAAGAGAAGATAAAGTCTTTAATCTGTACATGAACGGGTAGAGGCAAGATTTTAATGTTACCAGCTAACACAAGGTGTGTAACCATAAAGCTAATGTGCCAATATTTTAAAAGGGCAAACAGGACGTCCTGAGTAATTATAGGTCTGTCAGCCTGACTTTGATCCCAGGCAAAATAATGGAACAACTGACATGAGATTTGATTAATAAAGACTTAATGAAGGGTAAATATAATTAATGCCAATAACATGGGTTTATGGTAAATACATTAGATGGACTCTTCAGACTATTGAATTCTTCCATAATGCAGATATTGCAGCTCTCATTTTTTAAAAAAGACCTAGTGATACTCTCCTCTCTGGAGTACACATAACATAAGGTTAAAGAAGTCTAAGTTTCTAGTTAAATGGTTATTTTTCCCAGTAATATAAAAGAGTATTTTGACAGGGAAACTTTCCAGTATTCTTGTTAGTTGCTCTTAGTACAATTTTATTTTATTGCCAGGTGCTGGTCTCTCTTGTGTGTCATTTTAAATGAGGACATGTCAGAATATTTTATGATAGAGTTGTTTTGGCAATTAAGTCAGACACCCTAAATGTTTCACTAATTTTGTTTACCAAGGCATGTACTAGCTTAATATCTTTTAGCTTAATATCTTTCAGCACCATCATTGTCCTGACCTGCTCTGTTACCCCTTCTAAGTATTTTCACTTTGTCTTCAAATGCTATGCAGCCCACACATTTTTCTGCACGTCAGATATAGAAGATAAAAATGTTTATTCCCCCCCTCCCCCATTATAAGATAATTAAGTCTGTGGGGAATGCTGGAAGCTCTTATCTGAGATTTAGTGGTGCAGAATCAATGGAGGAAAAAAACCATCCGAGCACAATACTGAGAGAACTAAGAGGAAGATGGACTGAGGAGCACTCAAATAATTTGCTCCCAATGGCAACAAAAATACAAAACAAAACCCTCTTGTTGGCAATTTAGAGGTAAAAGCTTTGAGTGATTTTGTGTCTTCATTTAATCTTCACATAGGTCCGTTTGCACTGAAGTCAGCTGAATTATACAGCTGTATTCACCACTCAGGTATATCTTTTGCCAAGTGCTGAACTGTAAATAAGTTGATGGTGAAATTGAATGGGCTTCTATAAGGTGGTGACATAAAGAGAGAGAAAAAAAAAACATTCACTAACAAGCAAGACTCAGAGTCTGACCCACCTACATGCTTATAAATATTCTCCATAAATTCTTGGCTTAGGTTCCACCAATTTGAAACTTAAAGCTATGTTTTCCATTCATCAAATAAAATTGTCTGGTGGAAATTACTTCAGATAAATACATCACTTGAAATGCTGATGAGGTGCATTTTTAGCATTCTGAGAACATTTACATCAGCAACGAAAACATATCCCTTGAGTATATTTTAGCAACAGATACAGAGCCCCTGTATCATATGTCATAGCAAGAAAATAACTAATGTTTTGGATTACCTTTGAGGCTTAAATAACAGTGTTAAAGGCAAGGAGATAAACAAAAATATATTTGATATAAAGTTAAAGGTTTGTTTAGTTTCAAGAGTCTTTTGTTCAGACACTAGGCCGAGTAGGTTTGATGTGGATTATGAATATGAACTCATGACTTAATTAAATGGGCTGTTTGAGAGTTTATGATTAAGGCTATGTTTTAGTAAAAGTCATGAACAGGTCACAGGCAGTAAACAAAAATTCACAGTCCGTGACCTGTCCATGATTTGTACTATATGCCCCCGAATAAATCTTGGGGGAGGGAGTGGCCTGGGGTTGCCGTGGGTCCTCTTGGCGGAAGAACCCCGAAACCCCTGCTGGTGTTGAGGGGGGGTTGGCAGGGTTGGCAGGCTCCCTACCTGGCTCCACACGGTGCCTCTGCCCTGAGTGCCAACTCCACAGCTCCCATTGGCCGGGAACCACAGCCAATGGGAGCTGCGGGGGCAGTGCCTACAGGCAGAGGCAGCATGCAGAGATGTTTGCTAGGAGCTGGGGGGGGGGATGTCACCACTTCTGGGGAGCCCCCAAGTTAAACACTACCCAGAGCCCTCACCCCCTTTCACGCCCCAACCCCCTGCCCTGAGCCCCCTACCACACCCAAACTCCTGCTGCTGCTGGGGAAGGAAGGCACAGTGGCCCAAGACTGCCCCCACAGCGGCTGGTGTGACTGGCCCAGGGGCTGCCTGAGCTGCTCAGGCAGCCCCCGGGCCAGCCATGCCAGCTGCTTCAGAAGTCACGGAGGTCCTGGAAAGTCACGGAATCTGTGACTTCCATGACTTCTGTGACAAATTTGCAGCCTTACTTATGATGCTGCCTATGCTGCATTTCTACATGTTCTTTTCCAGGCTTCCACCCCATTCCACACTCCACCCGAGTTAAAGCCCAAATCAAACTTTCTCATAGATACTAAGGTCAGAAGAGACCATTCTGATCATCTAGTCTGACCTCCTGCACAATGCAGGCCACAGAATCTCACCCACCCACTCCTACAAAAAACCTCACCTATGTCTGAGCTATTGAAGTCCTCAAATCGTGGTTTAAAGACTTCAAGGAGCAGAGAATCCTCCCTCAAGTGACCCGTGCCCCATGCTACAGAGGAAGGCGAAAAACCTCCAGGACCTCTTCCAATCTGCCTGGGAGGAAAATTCCTTACGCAAATGTAGATAATTGATGGGCTCATACAATACAAACTTTATCTAAACTTTTCCTTTCTATATTAGACAGCCTGTGATAGAACCAGATGTCCATGCAGAGAGTGATGGTAACACCCATTGTTTCACATTCTCTGTGTATATAAATCTCCCCACTGTATTTTCCACTGATGGCATCCAATGAAGTGAGCTGTAGCTCACGAAAGCTTATGCTCAGATAACTTTGTTAGTCTAAGGTGCCACAAGTCCTCCTTTTCTTTTAACAGCTGAAACGACTCTCAAGATAACAGTTTCATTTCCTTTTAAGTCTTCTGACAAGTGCTCCCTGCTTTTTTAGCCCCACACCAGTAACACTGAAGCCTGGCAAGCCTAATCCAAGAAATTTAGAGCTGGGAGAAGCTTTCCAGGTTTTTATTTCCATAAAACAAGTAGATTCTGTTTAGCCTGGAGGAGACACTTTGATTCTCTTCCCAAGCCCCTTCTATTCTCCATGAGTCCAGCAAGAGTCAACCTTGTGGGGCTCAATGTAATGACTCCTGGACCTAGGAACCATTTCCCATGTCTATCTGGACAGGATGGACTTTGGTCTTTCTTTGGCTATTATGAATGCCCATAAATAAATAGATGCAGAGGGTGGGGGGAAGGATTTCATTCCATCCTGTATTGGACTCTCTATAATGGAATATTCAGAACTACTCCAGGAGTAAAATTCTGGCCCTCTTGAAGTCAATGGGAGGTTTGCGATTGATTTCAGTGGGGTCAGGATTTCTCCCTAAGTTTCTTGCCTAAAGAAGTTTCTGTCAGCTCTGTCAGGCCACAACTCTTCTTATAAGATGTCCTAAATTTATTAATTCTCACAAGTTCACAAGGCTACAGTTAGATTCCTGCAGAACCACCAAATTAGAATTAGGAAGCAAGGTCTCCTATGCTGGAAAGAACGAGGGCCTGAAAGCTTCAACATCAAAGGTATCTTAGAACCACTGAAGGAGGATGGGAAAAAATAGCTCCTTCCAACCACAGAACACATTCAGCAATATCAGTCTCCATCTCCTGGGCAGAAAGAAACAAAGTAATATGAGGAGTTTTGCAGAATGGCCATGTGGCAATTTCTACATTCCTTCACTAGATACTAGGGAGTAGATTTGGTTTCTTCTTCAAATGCTAGATTTTGTTGATGGTTATTAAAGGTGCTGTTCTTCCCTAACCTTTCTTTGTTTCCTTCTGTTGAGCCAGCTGCTTACTACATCCTGTCAGACAGTCCAGATTAGAGGATTCTCTGTGTATGCAAATAGACAGTTTGAACTGTAAATATATGTCTCCTAACAGAAGAATCTTCCAGTCTACCTTTATTCCTACCCTTGTAAATAGTGATATATTTTATAGCTTATTAGGTGGGGACAAAGTTTGGCAGCTGATTATCTTTGTCCACATAAAGGCAGAATCTTAGAAAGAAAAATAAATAAACTTAAGGCAGTAGTTCTCAAACTAGGACCGCCACTTGTTCAGGGAAAGCCCCTGGCAGGCCGGGCAAGTTTGTTTACCTGCTGTGTCTGCAGGTTCGGCCGATCGCAGCTCCAACTGGCCGCAGTTTGCCACCCCAGGCCAATGGGGGCGGCAGGAAGGGCGGCCAGCACATCCCTCTGCCCACGCTGCTTCCCGCAGCCCCCATTGGCCTGGAGCAGCGAACTGCAGCCAGTGGGAGCTGGGATCGGCTGAACCTGTGGACGCGTCTGGTAAACAAACCAGCCTGGCCCACCAGGGCTTTCCCTATACAATCGGCGGCCCTAGTTTGAGAACCATTGACTTAAGGGAAGGCAGGAGAATATTTGATATATGACTGTAAGAGAAAAATCTCTTTGAAGTTTGCCTGCATGGTGCAAAGGTTGAGGATCTCTCGAGACATATAGATAGACATATGTGTAGTGCTGGGCAGGAGCCGGAGGTAGGTACATGTAGGTACCATTGACATAGGGAAGAATAGGAGAGAGGTTCTGGAGGCCAAATTTAGGCTGCTAGGTAAGAGACTGAGGTCCAGGCCCTCCGTGGTAGCATTTTCTGAAATGCTTCCAGTTCCACGCACAGAACTGCAGGGTCTCAATGTGTGGATGAGACAATGGTG
The DNA here is from genome assembly GCF_009764565.3 of Dermochelys coriacea. Taxonomy (NCBI): domain Eukaryota; kingdom Metazoa; phylum Chordata; order Testudines; family Dermochelyidae; genus Dermochelys; species Dermochelys coriacea. Next base: position 323,367,968 of record NC_050068.2, on the reverse strand, counting down.
TAGGGAGGAGGGGTTTAGATTTATTACAAACTGGGGAAACTTTTGGGAAAGGAGGACCCTATACAGGAAAGATGGGCTACACCTAAACCAAAATGGAACCAGATTGCTGGCATTTAAAATTAAAAAGGTCATAGAGCAGTTTTTAAACCAAGGGCAGGGGGAAAGCCGAGAGGTGCGGGGGAGCATGTGGTTCAGACAGATGCATCCTCTTAGACAATCTCCATTAGTAGATCTTCCCCTATGTCCTAGTAAAGGAGAGAGAATGGAAGATGATAAAATATGGTAGGATCTGATGAGAAACAGTCAAATGAAAAGAGTCCCATTCAAATACATCATGTAATAGCAGACAGCTAAAAAGTGACAAGTTTTTAAAGTGCTTATATACAAATGCTAGAAGTCTAAATAATAAGATAGGTGAACTAGAGTGCCTTGTATTAAATGAAGATATTGATATAATAGGTATCACAGAAACTTGGTGGAATGAGGATAATCAGTGGGACACAGTAATGCCAGGGTACAAAATATATCAGGAGGATAGAACAGGTCATGCTAGTGGGAGAGTGACACTGTAGGTGAAAGAAAGCATAGAATCAAATGAAGTAAAAATCTTAAATGAACCAAATTATACCATAGAATCTCTATGGATAGTAATTCCATGCTCTAATAATAAGAATACAGCAGTAGGGATATATTACCGATCACCTGACCAGAATGGTGATAGTGACTGTGAAATGCTCAGGGAGATTAGAGAGGCTATAAAAATAAAAAACTCAGTAATAATGGGAGATTTCAACTATCCCCATATTGACTGGGTACAAGTCACCTGAGGATGGGATGCAGAAATAAAGTTTCTTGACACCTTAAATGACTGCTTCTTGGAGCAGCTAGTCCTGGAACCCACAAGGGGAGAAGCGATTCTTGATTTAGTCCTAAGTGCAGCACAGGATCTGGTCCAAGAGGTGAATATAGCTGGACCACTTGGTAATAGTGACCATAACATAATTAAATTTATTTAGGGAAAACACCACAGCAGCCCAACACTGTAGCATTTAATTTCAGAAAGGGGAACTACACAAAAATGAGGAAGTTAGTTAAACAGAAATTAAAAGGTACAGTGCCAAAAGTGAAATCCCTGCAAACACTATGGAAACTTTTTTAAAGACCCCATAATAGAGGCTCAACTTAAATGTATATCTCAAATTAAAAAACATAGTAAGAGAACCAAAAAAGTTCCACCATGGCTAAACAACAAAGTAAAAGAATCAGTGAGAGACAAAAAGACATCCTTTAAAAAAGTGGAAGTTAAATCCTGGTGAGGAAAATAGAAAGGAGCATAAATTCTGGCACATGAAGTGTAAAAATATAATTAGGAAGGCCAAAAAAGAATTTGAAGAACAGTTAGCCAAAGACGCAAAAAGTAATAGCAAAAACGTTTTTAAGTACATCAGAAGCACAAAGCCTGTTAAACAACCAATGGAACCACTGGACGATCAAGATACTAAAGGAGCACTCAAGGACGATAAGGCCATTGTGGAGAAACTAAATGAATTCTTTGCATTGGTCTTCAGGGCTGAGGAAGTGAGGAAAATTTTCAAACCTGAGCCATTCTTTTCAGGTGACAAATCTGAGGAACTATCCCAGATCGAGGTGTTATTAGAGGAGGTTTTGGAACAAATTGATAAATTAAATAGTAATAAGTCACCAGGACCAGATGGTATTCACCCAAGGGTTCTGAAGAAACTCAAATGTGAAATTGCAGAACTACAAACTGTCATCTGTAACCTATCATTTAAATGAGCTTTTGTACAAAATGACTGGAGGATAGCTAATGTGACACCAATTTTTAAAAGGGCTCCAGAGGTGAGCCTGGGAATTACAGGCTGGTACGTCTGGCTTCAGTACTGGGCAAACTGGTTGAAACTATAGTAAAGAATAGAATTGTCAGACACATAGATGAAAATAATTTGTTGGGGAAAAGTCAACATGATTTTTGTAAAGTGAAATCATGTCTCACCAATCTACTAGACTTCTTTGAGGGGGTCAACAAGCATGTGGACAAGGGGGATCTAGTGGATATAGTTAAACCTAAGTTTTAGTCATGGCTATTTTTAGTAAAAGTCATGGATAGGTCAAGGGCAGTAAACAAAAATTCATGGGCCTGTGACCTGTCCACGACTTTTACTCTATAACCCTAACTAAAACTTGGACCAGGGGGCGTGGGTGCTCTGGGGTGAGGTCCAGGGTGCTGCAGGTGCTGGGCAGGGGGTGGCCCGGGACTGCCACTGATGCTGGGGGGAGGCAGGCAGCAGTGCATGGCCCGGGACCAGTGCTGAGGGGGTAGAGGTGGGCAGCAGTGCGTGACCCAGGACACCAGCTGGTCCTGGGGTAGGGGAAGGTTGGCGGGGCTGGCAGGCTCCCTACCCGGCTCTGACCAGCATGTCCCTGCAGCTCCTAGGGAGAGGAGTGGTCAGCTGGGCTCTGCGTGCTGCTCCCACCACAAGCACCGTCTCCACAGCACCTATTGGCTGGGAACCGCAGCCAGTGGGAGTGGCACCTGCAGGCATGGGCAATGCATGGAGCCCCCTGGCCCCTCCACCTAGGAGTTGCAGGGCCATGCCGGTGGGAGCCAGGGAGCCCTCTCCCCAAGTAAACACCCCCCTGCAGCCCAACCCCATGCCCCAGCCCTGAATCCCCTCCTACACACCCAAACTGCTGCTGGCCACTGCAAAAGTCATGGAAAGTCACAGAATCCGTGACTTCCGTGACAGACATGCAGTCTTGGATATAGTGTACTTAGAGTTTCAGAAAGCCTTTGACAAGGTCCCTCACCAAAGGTTCTTAAGCAAAGTAAGCTGTCATGGGATAAGAAGGAAGGTCCTTTCATGGATTGGTTTTCAGAATGGAGAGCAGTAAATAGTGGTGTCCCCCAGAGGTCTGTACTGGGACCAGTCCTATTCAACATATTCGTAAATGATCTGGAAAAAGGGGTAAACGGTGAGGTGGCAAAATTTGCAGATGGTACAAAACTATTCAAGATAGTTAACTCCCAAGCAGACTGTGAAGAGCTACAAAAGGGTCTCATAAAACCGGATGACTGGGCAACAAAATGGCAGATGAAATTCAATATTGATAAATGCAAAATAATGCACATTGGAAAATATAATCCCAACTATACATATAAAATGATGGGGTCTAAATTAAGTGTTATCACTCAAGAAAGAGATCTTGGAGTCATTATGGATCATGCTTTGAAAACATCCACTCAATGTGCAGCAGCAGTCAAAAAAATGAACAGAAAGTTGAGAATCATTAAGAAAGGGATAGATAAGACAAAAAATATCATATTGCCTCTATATAAATCTATGGTAACCCACATCTTGAATACTGCATGCAGATGTGGTCACCCCATCTCAAAAAAGATATATTGGAAGTGGAAAAGGTTCAGAAAAGGGCAACAAATATTATTAGGGGTATGGAATGGCTTCCATATGAGGAGCGATTAATAAGACTGGGACTTTTCAGCTTGGAAAAGAGACAACTAAGGAGAGATATGATAGAGGTCTATAAAATCATGACTGGTGTGGAGAAAGTAAATAAGGAAGTGTTATTTACTCCTTCTCATAAACACAAGAACTAGGGGTCATGCAATGAAATTAATAGGGAGCAGGTTTAAAACAAACAAATGGAAGTATTTTTCACACAACGCACTATGAACCTATGGAACTCCTTGCCAGAGGATATTGTGAAGGCCAAGACTATAACAGAGTTCAGAAAACAACTAGATAAGCTCATCAATAGCTAAGGATAGGTCCATCAATGGCTATTAGCCAGGATGGGCAAGTATGGTGTCCCTAGCCTCTGTTTGCCAGAAGCTGGGAATGGGCGACAAGATGGATCACTTGATTACCTGTTCTGTGCATTCCCCCTAGAGCACCTGGCATTGGCCACCCGTCGGAAGACAGGATACTGGGTTATATGGATCTTTGGTCTGATCCAGTATGGCCGTTCTTATGTTCTTATAAACTAGAGTCTTCAATTGTGAGCCTCTCATATGATGGACCACTGCTGTCTTTAAGGCTTCTTTTGAGTGACATTTCTCATGTTTAGTCCACACCATGAATTAAATTTTAGAAGGTTTGATAAAGAACTAAATAATGAATAGGAAGATATCTTAATAAGGAAGAAGGATTTTTTCCATCTATAAAGAAATATTTCAGCCCCCTCTCTTGTACGCAAATGGTTCTTCTAAAACTTCTTATTTGCATAGCCCTTTTCAAGGGCTCACAATGGGGCCATTTGGGTTATTTGTGCATGTATGCATTTATTCTGAGGTGCAGAGATGGAAACCATAAGTGCACGACCTGTTACAATATGTCCAGCTTCATCTTTACTGAATAATCTGTTGTTTTTCTGATCCTTTTACCTTCACAGGTTCTAACCAAGTGCTGTCTCAAATGAAATGGAGAATCTGTAGTTTACATGCATCTTTCTGTCTCTCAGGAAAATTTAGACATGACCAATATGATTTCTGGAATTTTAGAACATTGCACAACTGTTGAGAAAATAGATTTTATACATTCATGTACAATAAGAGTACGAGGCTTTGATCTCTAATCCCTTTAGGATCCATTAACCATTAACCCGGGGGAGCGACATCTCGGGGAGAACAAGGATTTAAAAGCCAGTTCCTAAGTGACCAGTGGAGCTACCAAACAGGGAGTTTTCAGAGGAACTTTAGAAAGAGTGTGAATCAGATACACCTAACATTTTCTAAACTTAGGCCAATAAACACTGCATCCCCAAAAGTAAACAACAACAACAAAACTGCAAGTGTAAAAAAAAATGCAGGCAGAAGTCCAGCAGCTACCCAGTTTATTGAACTGAAGGCAGTATGTATGATTATCTGCCTTGTGAGCAGGTGGTACATGTGTGCAGTCAGTGCAAGATGCTCCTGGCCCTTGGAGACTGTGTATGGGCTCTTGAGACCTGAGTGGAGGTCATTGAACTGGAGGAGTTAAGGGAGACAGAGAGGTACGTAGATGAGAGTTTCCGGGACTCAGAGTGATCCCATCCCTAGACTGAGAGCCTCTGTGCTGTTGAGGAGGATGAAAGTCTTGGGGAAGGAGACCATCATACTGGAGTGGAGGGAAATGATCTCATAGTTGGGACCCTCCTTCCAAATGATCTCAGTATGAGAGGATTCCATGACAGTATCTCTCCAGAAGAGGAAATCCCAGGTACTAGGAAGAGACGGGTAATAGTAATGAGGTATTCAATCATTAGATATACAGATAGTTGGGTTTGAGATGACGGGGAGAACTGCATGGTGAATTGCCTGCTGGGTGCAAAGGTTGCAGATCTCTACAAACATCTAGATAGACATATGTGCAGTGCTGGAGAGAAGCTGGTGGTCTTGGTACATGTAGGTACTAATGACATAGGAAAAGGTAGGAGAGAGGTCCTGGAGGACACATTTAGCCTGCTAGGAAAGAGATTAACGTCCAGGTCCTTCATGGTAGCATTCTCTGAAATGCCTCCAGTTCCACACAGAGTCAGACAGGCAGGCAGAACTGCAGGGTCTCAACACATGGATAAAACAGTGGTGTAGGGAGGTGGGTTTGATGTTTATTAGGAACTGGGGAACCTTTTGGGAAAGGAGGAGCCTAAACAGGAAGGATGGGCTCCACCAAACCAAAATGGAACCAGACTGCTGGCATGTCAACTTGAAAAGGTCGTAGTGGAGTTTTTAAACTAAAGCCTGGGGGAAAGCCAACAGATGCAGAGCAGAATACGGTTTGGACAGAGACATCCCATAGGGAAGGATCTATTAACGGGGATTGTCTATAGTCTCATAAAAAGGAGAGGGTAGAAGCTGATAAAGCACAGATAGGAACTGACGAGAAAGAGTCAAATGAAAAAGTCCCATTCAATTACATCACATGAAGGCAGACAACTAAAAAGTGACCAATTTTATAAGTGCTTATGTACAAATGCTATATACTAAGATGCATGAACGTGAGTGCCTGATATTAAATGAGAAGATTGATATAATAAGCATCACAGAAACTTGGTGGAATGATGACAATAATGGGACACTGTAATGCCAGGGTACAAAATATATAGGAATGACAGAATAGGTTGTGCTGATGGGGAACTGGCACTATATGTGAAAAAAAGGCATAGAGTCAAATTTAGTAAAAAAAAATCTTAAAATGAATCAAACAGTATCATAGATTTGCTATGGATAGAAATACTGTTGTCATTCAAGCATGGAATAACAATAGGAATATACTATCAACCTCCTGATGGTTATGATAATTGTGAGATGCTCGGGAGATTGGAGAGGCTATAAAAATAGAAAACTCAATAAAAAGGGGGGATTTCAGCTGTGCCCATATTGACTGTGTGCATGTTACTTCAGAAATGGCTGCAGAAATAAAGTTTCTAAACACTATTAATGACTGCTTCTTGGAGCAACTAAGTCCTGGAACCCACAAGGGAAGATGCCATTTAACATGGGGATGGGGGCTGGAAACCAACCACCATAGCATTTAACTTCAGAAAGGGAAACTACACAAAAATGAGGAAGCTAGTTAAACGGAAATTAAAAGGAACAGTCACAAGAGTGAAATGCCTGCAAGCTGCACAGAAAATTTTTAAAACCACCATTGAGGTGGCAATAGAGGAGGTTTTGGAACAAATTGATTAATTAAACAGGAGTAAGTCACCAGGACCAGGTGCTATTCAGTCAAGAGTTCTGAAGGAACTCAAACATGAAATTGCAGAACTATTAATTGTGATATGTAACCTATCACTTAAATCAGCTTCTGTACCAGATGATTGGAGGATAGCTAGTGTGATGCCAATTTTTAAAAAAGGCCCCAGAGGCAATCATTGCATTACAGGCCAGTAAGCTTAACTTCAGTACCAGGCAAATTGGTTGAAAAATATAGTAAAGAACAGAATTATCAAACACTATTTGAACATGATTTGTTAGAGAAGAGTCAATGCAGCTTTTGTAAGGGAAAATCATGCCTTACCAGTCTACTAGAATTCTTTGAGGGTATCAACAAACTTGTGGACATGGGTGATCCAGTGGATATAGTGAACTTAGACTGTCAGATCCCGCACCTAAGGCTCTTAAGCAAAATAAGCAGTCATGGGATAAGAGGATGGATTGGTAACTGGTTAAAAGGTAGGAAACAAAGGACAGGAATAAATAGTCAGTTTTCAGAATGGAGACAGGTAAATAATGGTGTACCATGGGACCTGTACTGGGGCCAGTATTGTTCAGCATATTTATAAGTAAGGAGGTAAACAATGAGATGGCAAAATTTGCAGATGATAATTATCTTGAGTAATTTTGTAAGTCCAAAGCAGACTGCAAAGAGTTTACTATGCAATCTCATAAAACTAGGTGACTGGGGAATAAAATGGCAGATGAAATTCAATATTGATAAGTGCAAAGTAATGCAGACTGGAAAACATAATCCCAGCTATATATACAAAATCGGGCTCTCAAGTGATTAAAAAAAATAATTGCGATTAATTGCACAATTAAAAATATTAATCGTGATTAAACAATAACGATAGAATTTTTTGAGTTAATCACGTGAGTTGTGATTAATCGACAGCCCTAATAAAAAATGATGAAGTCTAAATTAGCTGTTGCCTCTCAAGAAAGAGATCGTGGAGTCATTGTGGATAGTTCTCTGAAAACATCCACTCAATGTGAAGCAGCAGTCAAAAAAGCTAGCAGCATGCTAGGAACCATTAGGAAAGGGAAAGATAATAAAACAGAAAGTATCTTAATGCCACTATATAAATCCATGGTATGCCCACACCTTGAATACTGTGTGCAGTTCCAGTTGCCCCATCTAAAAAAAGATATATTAGAAATGGAAAAGGTACAGAGAAGGACAACAAAAATGATTAAGGGGATGGAATACCTTCTATATGAGGCGAGAATAAAAGACTGGGACTTTTCAGATTGGAAAAGAGGCGACTAAGGGGGAATAATTACAGACATATATAAAATCATGAATGGTATGTAGAAAGGGAATAGGAAAGTGTTATTTATCCCTTTACAAAAAGAAAAGGAGTACTTGTGGCACCTTAGAGACTAACAAATTTATTTGAGCATAAGCTTTCGTGAGCTACAGCTCACTTCATCGGGTGCATTTCCACCAAATGCATCCGATGAAGTGAGCTGTAGCTCACGAAAGCTTATGCTCAAATAAATTTGTTAGTCTCTAAGATGCCACAAGTACTCTTTTTCTTTTTGCGAATACAGACTAACACGGCTGCTACTCTGAAATCTCTCTTACCCCTTTACATAACACAAAAGCCACACAAGAAGATAATAGGCAGAAGGTTTAAAAACAAACAAAAGCAAGTATGTCTTCACAGAACGCACAGTTAACCTGTGCAACTCATTGCCAGGGACTGTTGTGAAGACCAAAACTATAACTGGATTCAAAAAAGAACTAGATAAGTTCATGGAGGATAGGTCCATAAATACCTATTAACCAAGATAGTCACAGATGCAACTCCATGATCTGGGTGTCCATAAGCTTCTGACTGCCAGATGCTGGGAGTGGATGATAGGAGAGGGATCATTTGATGATTGCCCTGTTCTGTCTTTTCCCTCTGAAGCATCTGGCATTGGCCTCTGTCAGAAGACAAGTGTGACACTGCACCCCATATTCTTCATAGAGATATTATGATGATATGATTATGGCATAACTATGATGTATTTTATGCAAGATAGGTCATGTGAGATATCATTGAAAAGGTTATGGTTTACTGAATATGATTATCCTATTTGTATGCATGTTCCATTTTTGTATCTGGAGTTAGGAATATTGACTATGTATCTGTGTTACAAATATGTTTACAGCTGGGGAGCGCCTACTAGGCAAAAGGCTCTCAATCTAGATGGCTGGCTGGGAAGGGCCCATTCAGGTTAATGAGCCATTTGAGAAAACAATAGGCCTTAGAAGAAGTTTATCTCCCACTGGGGTAGGGGTGGGGGATTCCTCCTCTGAGTTATGGCTGCTGTGACACTACAGAGACATGTGACCTGGCACTGGACTCCATCTTGGGATACCACTGTTATTCCACTGACTGGCGTGGGAACCAAGCTTTGAAATAAATGGTTCCTGCCATATGTAAAAGCTGTTTAAGTCAGAGGAATGACATCATTATGGTTCTTCACTGACTCCCCATCCAAAGAGACTCCTGGAAACACCTGAGGAACAAAGACTGAACTGGGGGAAGTGCTGGACCCAGGCTAAAGGGATTTTTAGCCTGCAAATGAAACACCTGGGGATTCCTAGCCGTAAGTTAGTGCAGCTTGCGCCTTAAGAAGCTGGAGCCTGCTTGAATCACCATTTAGGGTGAGAATTTTCTATTCATATCCAATCTATGTGGTATATTGAGTTTAGGTTGCATGTTTTGTTTATTTGCTAGGTGATCTGATTTAACCTGATTGCTATCCCTTATAATCAATTAAAATCTATCTTTTGTAGTTAATAAGCTTGTTTTTGCTTTGTCTAAAACCAGTGTGTGAGTGTGGAAATCATAACTCAGGGCAGAAAGCTGTTGCATATTTCTTCTCCACATTGAGAAGGGGTGAATTTCATGAGCTTACACTGTACAGTTCTCTGTCCAGCACAAAATGGTATAATTTTGGGTTTATGCTCCAGGGGGTGTGTGTGCCTGAGTAGCTGTGAAGTTCCTCAGCTGAAGCCTCCCCATGCAGAGCTGATCACAGTATCTGTATGTAACTGCAGCTGGGTGTGTCCCTATCTGTATGTGTGCTGGTAAAAGTGCAGGCTGGAGTCTGGGAGAGGGCTTGGCAGGCTGGGCATAGCACTACAGTGTAAAGAGAGCCCAGGCTGGTGCTTCGGGGGGCCTAGTTCCAGGTGGCATCCCAGGGGGGAACCCATCACACTAAGATACTGGGCTAGATGGAACATAGGAATGACCATACTGGGTCAGACCAATGTTCTTATATTTCCCAGGTATTAGCAGTAATCTATCACTGACAAATTACATTCCATTAAAGAACAGGCATCATATAGCAAAGTCACCAAAACCCAGCCACCTGACAAGCACTCACATATTTCCCTTCCCCACCACCGTCAGGAGAAGGAAGGGAGTTTATAGGGCCATTTTATTAGGATTTGGTGAGGCTTCTGCATGTTACCCAGACAAGAGGGTAGGACCTCCCCTTTTCCTTCTCCACTCTGGGTAATGCAGTCCAGCCAGCATGAGTACAGAATGTCCTTAGAAGTAAACAGACAGAAGACTCGCCCATAGAATACCTCTTCTCCCAGACAGGCACTATTGCTGCATCATGTTTGGAAAGGATCAAAAGCATCCTCAGCTCTCTGGCTGCTCCTAACTTTCATGTTTTCTCCAAACCTATTGTTAAAAATTATCTGCTCTGCAAGAATATTTTAAATTAAATGACATATTGAGAAACCAAAGGCATTTTATGTAGAGATACAGTGGTTCAACACACTGTCTTGCTCTCTAGTTGTTTCATCTGAAAGGACTACAATGTCTCCCCAGTAAAACTGCCTCAGTTGGACATTACTATATACCAGTTGTGATTATGTTAGTTTCCCCATCTTAGCTGTGAAAATCCATCTGTCTGTGTCACCCTTTAACTACAGAGTCTAGCAAAATAATGGGGCAAAGAAACAGCCACATGACTATTAAAGCTCTGAAATGGTCTAGTGAATATAGATTCCCCCTGAATAATAAAGTCACCTTTCTCAGAAATTGTGTGCCTTCTTGACAGTGTCACTTTAAACAGACATGTTGAAATCAGATACTGTCTCCCAATCCTTTTGCCAAAATCTGTGGTTTTATAAATCACATCTTATTGTTCAGTCTTTACCTTTGTGAAAAAACAGGGGAAACTATTCAGAGAAAATATTGAAAATGACTGTACACACAATGCTGTTAAACACAAAGATCTATTCTTTGTTCTGATCACTGTTAAAGCAATCAATCTATTGTTACAAACACTTAAAAGAATGTTCAGAAACAGGTGATTTTATGTTGACAGAGAGAGAGAGAGAGAGAGACACACACACACTCTTCATACCTGCCTGAAGAAGAGTGAATACAAACATCAGTAATAACTTCTAGCTTCCCAATGAGAAGTACACATTTTGTTTCGCCCAGTGAAGGAAATTTTACAAGGAAGAAACAGCTAGTGACAAAAGCTATTTTTTCTCCCATTAGTGTATTCTCCTCCCCTGCCCCGCCAAGTTACATAGAAATCTTGTGCTATATCTGAATGTGTTGATGCTTTGTAAGATTTTAGGAGTCACAAAGCCCTACACACTCCAGTGCAGAAGAAAACAACCTTGGTTTCAGGCATTTATTAGTAATTTGGAACCACAAGCTGTACTGAAACAAACTAAAAGCAAGAAGTGTGGCTTTCAGCCTGCGTTGCAGTGTCTGCATCTCAGGCTCAACATTCAGATGTGAATCAAAATCATGTTGCATATCTCACCATAGCCTAGATGTTAAAAATGAAGATAGCCAAAAATAAGTCAAGGAACCTTTACAGCACTCCAAAGCATTCTGTAGCATTCCTTAGAAACACCATGTATATTTGCACACTAGGCTTCAAAAAGATTTGGAATCTGGGCTTGGTTCAGAAAAGCATAAAAAATCTGGATCCTTAACCAAAGCTGATCGAACTTCTTGAGCCTGGAAAATGTTCAGCCCCTTTGTGCAACAATGAACTTCTTTATGAGATACCCACTCTGTTCCTACTGCATGAGACTAGTGCTCCTTGTGGCATAATAGCACTTTCAACTTTGGCGGGAATCCAGAATCCAGGAATGCAGAGACACAATAATGGGGGTAGTGAGGGCAGAGACATTAGTTACATATTTCAGAATCACAAACACAGCTTGGTTTGAGCTGGGTTCCCAAAATGAGGAAAATTTACAGAAGTGGCTATTTTTTCTGGACCTGTTTCACCCATCCATTTACTATTTACCATGACATTTGCAAAAGCAGTGCCTAGGAGTTTAGCATGTGTGAGTCCAATTTCAGTTAATAAAACCCCTAAGCAGCACTTTGAAAGTGTAGCTGTTCAAGTTAGGTGTCAGGTTTTTAACCGGAACCCCCGGTAGAAAAGGGACCCTGGCAGCTCCGGTCAGCACTGCCGACTGGACCGTTAAAAGTCTGGTGGGTGGTGCTGCCCAGCTAAGGCAGGCTAGTCCCTACCTGTTCTGACACTGCACTGTGCCCCAGAAGCGGCCAGCAGGTCCAGCTCCCAGGCTGGGGGGGGGATACAGGACTCCACACACTGCTCCTGCCCCGAGCACTGGCTCCACCCTCCCATTGGCCAGAAACCAGGCCGGCCAATGAGAGCTGGGGGGCAGTGCCTGCAGGCGAGAGCAGCGCGTAGAGCCAGCTGCGTGCCTCCGCCTAGGAACCATCCATTTTTGGGGTGCAGTGTGGTCCATGGTGCCAGGACAGGCAAGAAGCCTGCCTTAGCACCCCAGGTGTGCCACTGACCAGGAGCCACAGGAGATAAGCCCATGCCCCAATTCCCTGTCCCAGCCCTCCCAAACCCAGAGCCTGCTCCTGTACCCAAATTCCTCATCCCCAGCCCCATCCCAGAGCCCTCCCCCAACACTCTAACCCCCTGCTCCAGCCCAGAGCTCCCTCCCACACCTGAACCCCTCATCCTCAGCCCCACCCCAAAGCCTGCACCTCCAGGCCAGAGCCCTCACCCCCTCCCGCATCCCAATCCCCTGCCCCAGCCCAGAGCCCTCTCCCATACCCAGAACCCCTCATCCCCGGCCCCAATGCAGAGCCAGAGCCCTCATCTTCTCCCAAACCCCAGCCTCGCCTCAAACAGCAGCACTCTCCCATACTGTGAATCCCTCAGCCCCATCCCATCCCAAGCCGGCAGCCTACTCCTACACCCCAACCCCCTCATCCTTGGCCCCAGAGCCTGCACCCCCCAGCCTATACCCCCTCACACCCCAACCCTCTGCCTCAACCCCCTTCCACATTCCAATCCCTCTGTCTCACTCCCCAGCCTGGAACCCCCTTCTGCACCCCAACCCCCTGCCCCAGCCCAGTGAAAGTGAATGAGGGTGGGGGAGCCATTGAGGGCAGGGGAAATGTAGCGAGCCGGTGGTGGGGCCTCAGGGAGAGGGCAGGGCTAGGGTGTTCAGTTTTGTGTGATTTGAAAGTTGGCAACCCTAGTTCAAGTCCAACACCAGCAAAGACCATTATATTATTAGTCTCTCTAAACCAGGGATTCTCAAACTGGGGGATCAGGACCCCTTGGGGAGTTGCAAGGTTATTACTGGGGGGTCCACAAGCTGTCAGCCTCCACCCCAACCCTGCTTCGCCTCCAGCATTTATAAGTGTTTAAAAATATATTTAAGTGTTTTTAATTTATAAGGGGGGGGTTGCACTTCTAGACTTGCTGTGTGAAAGGGGTCATCAATACAAAAAGGTTTGAGAACCACTGCTCTAAACTATCAAATTCTATTTAAAATTCACTTCAGCAAGGCCTACAGACAACGAGCCTGCCAGTGCATTAGACAAACAGACACTCATCTTGTCCATTTCCTCCCTGCACCTGGAAAATTTCCACAAGAGGGGTTAGGAGGTGAGGGAAACTTGGTTTTCCCAATTGTTCCATGATGGAGATGTTCCTCCTCACAGAACAGAGGCAGTTCTACCTTCAGAGAACATTATTATCTGTGAAGAGGCCGTATGCCCCTGCACCAGCTCTAACGATAGGACTCCTCCCACTGTCAGCATCCACCAGTACCTTCCCTCACCTGACCTCCATAGAGCACAGGGTGACTGTAGAAATGTTAGGTTTCAGAATAGCAGCCGTGTTAGTCTGTATTAGTGAACCTGTGATAAATGAAGGGTATGGAGGGTAGCTCCCTTTTACGGACACCCAGCCCTCTTATAGCGGTTCTCTAATTGCTCTACCTATAAAGGGTTAAAAAGTCTCACTGCTATACGTAGGTAAAGGGAAGTGAGTTGACACCTGGCCAAAAGACCCAATGGGAAGTCTAGAACTTTTAAAAATTGAAACAAGATTCCCCTTTTGTCTGTCTGTTGTTGCTCTCGGGGAGAGGCAGAAAGGGAGCAGTTATGCTGTGAGAAGCTTGGGCCAGGTATGAAAAATCATAAGTATCATACCTAGAAACTCATCTGAAACCCCAGATATGTAAATAGATCAGGAAATGTCTAGGAAGATGTGATTAGGTTTATCCCTTTTATTTCTTTATGGCTTGTGGATTCCTCTGTGCTAACCCCAGGTGTTTTTGTGTTGCTTGTAATCTTTAAACTGGACCTCAACAGAATTATACTTGATGCTTGATCCTTGTAGTTTTTTTTTTTAAATCTAGCAAAAGCCTAAGTTCCCAGATGTATTTTCTTCTTTTTATTACTAAAATTTACCTTTTTTAAGAACAGAATTGGATTTGTGCATCTTAAGAGGTTTGTGCACATGTTTAATTAGCTGGTGGCAACGGTTGATTGCCCTTTTTTCCCCTTCTTTCTGAGCTCTTCCCTGGATTGGGGGGCATGGTGAAAGGCCTTGAGGATACCACACAGGAAGGAATTGCCAAGTGCACCTTCCTGGGTTCTTAAAGGGGTTTTGCACTTGGGTGGTGGCAGCATCTACCAGTCCAAGGTTAGAGAGAAGCTGTAACCTTGGAAGTTTAATACAAGCCTGGAGTGGCAAGTATTAATTTTTAGAGTCCTCGTGGGACCCCACCATCTGCACTTGAAGTGCCAGAGTGGGGATTCAGCCTTGACAGAACCTAAGGCTGTTACCTCTTAACAATGCCCCACATGCCTCAGGGAAGCTGTTGTTCACCTAAGGCCCTCTCTCCTGCTTTAGGCTATTGACATGCCAGGCACAAATCCCAACTCCATGGAGGGCTCTTCATGGGGAATGAAATAAGGAGCAAGAGCCAGTGCTACAGAGGTGGCTGACCTATCACCTGGCCCTCTCTGAGGAGCAAAGGGAAAGAACACTAACAGAAGGCTACTAAAATTGCCACGATGTATGAATCTCAGGATATTAGCATTATCTTCTGGAAGTCCAAGTGCATCTTGTGTTGTCTACCTATTTCAATTTTAAGATCCTTGGAAGACCATGTTTTGTAAGGAGTGAAATAAAAAGTAGCAATAATAAACATCAAATGGAAAACAGATCACCTACCTACACTGTGATAACTTCAAAGAAGCAGAAAATTAAGAAATGTATTTAAAAAATATAAAATCTAGTCTTGTAAACTATTTCCTGTCTTTTCTGTGCAGCTTCCTCAAAGGAGTATTTCCCCCAGCTCCACCCCCACCCGCCGCATAAACCATATGCCTTTAAAAATAACTCAGAGATTGTTTCTTCTAGCAATTGTGATGACATGATACAAGGTTTTTTCCTACACTATTTTGTAGGTGATAAAAATAGAATGGACTAAAGTGATGCTCGCTATAATTTTAACCTCCTACACAGATTGTGTGTCTCTCTTCCCCCAATATAAAATTACAGGCCTTGTAACTAAAATTGTAAATCAATTTGTTGAAGCATGCATACTAGAATCATTGGCAACTTTATCTTCCAGTTTGGGTTTACATAGAATATACAGGCTCCCAGCTACTAGATGAGGCACTATACTATTCATGTCTTTTGAAAAAGTTAGAGTTTTTTTTAATATATAAATGTCCATCCAAGTCTTAAGTTTTAATCCTGATGCATTAGGTGAATCTTTCATTATTTTCCCTCCCTCCCAATTATTTTTGGGAAAGTGCACTTAATAGAAAATACTCATACACAAATTTTGTTTGACCAATGCTACAAAGATTTAATTTGCACTATAGTCAAGATAAATTTAAATTTTTAAAGAAAAATAAAAAATGGAGCGGAAAGGGCGGTCGGAATGCAAATATTGCTAGAATATAGAATTA
This sequence comes from Dermochelys coriacea, assembly GCF_009764565.3. Taxonomy (NCBI): domain Eukaryota; kingdom Metazoa; phylum Chordata; order Testudines; family Dermochelyidae; genus Dermochelys; species Dermochelys coriacea. The sequence goes on along the minus strand of NC_050068.2, from coordinate 323,351,981 downwards.
AAGCACTTGCCGTAAAGCAGGGTTGGTGCTAGATTTAGATGTAGTACAAGACTTGGGGGGGGGAAAAGTTATAGACTAGAGCTTGATATCACAATATCCTGTGAACCATTATAAGTTAAAAGAAAAGGAGTACTTGTGGCACCTTAGAGACTAACAAATTTATTAGAGCATAAGCTTTCGTGAGCTACAGCTCACTTCATCGGATGCATTTGGTGGAAAAAGTTTTTTCCACCAAATGCATCCGATGAAGTGAGCTGTAGCTCACGAAAGCTTATGCTCTAATAAATTTGTTAGTCTCTAAGGTGCCACAAGTACTCCTTTTCTTTTTGCGAATACAGACTAACACGGCTGCTACTCTGAAACCATTATAAGTTAGATTCCAACAATGAGATTCTGATGCCACTTACAATGGAGTAAATAGGGAAGATGAAATCCTGGCCCTATTAAAGGTCAATGGCAAAACATCTATTGACTTCACTGGAGCCAAGATTTCATCCAGAGTATCTCCATCAAATTCAATGAAATTAGTTTGGATTTACACTGTGGTTAGAAAGGTCAAAATCTGGCCTAACTCTGTGTGCATCTTTGCAGAGACTATTATTAATTACTACTATTATAGAAATTCCAATTAAAACCAGTTGGACTTGGGAATCAGACTACGATCTTGAGAGTACAGTATCTTGTTTAAAATCCCATTGGGTTAGAAAGTTGTTCTGATGTTTTATGTTGAAGATAAATTTTAATCAAACTGGATTCTCTCTGCGCTTAGTCACAGCAATGCATTCAAGAGGATCTGAGAATATTTGGAGCCTGTTATGACTCTGGAGGAGCTAAAAAGAAAGGAGAAAAAAAGGTAAGTTTGAAGAACCTAAAAGCTGAATCTCCCTCTTACCCTTGCTGTCCGGGGAATTCAAACACATAGTAGCAGGTGCAGCAGACAAATTAATTTAAAAAATAAATATACATCAAAAAAAAAAAAACAACCCAAAAAACACCCCCCAAAACAAAAACAAAACAAAAAAAAACACACCTGTTACAAATCATTTGCCACCAGAAATGATCTATGCATCACTTCTGACCACAGAGACATGACAAACCTACTTTCCTTTGATCTTTTTTAATTAATAAAGCTGAAGAAGAAGAATAGGTTCAATGGCAGCAAGGACCACTCTGACACCAGTGACATTCCAATGTGTGCTTCGTGACCCTGCTCAGACAAGCTCTGCCTGACCAGCTCTTTCTGGCTAACTAACATCCCTTGGGTCCTGTCTATAGGTAACAAGGTATTTGCAGAACAGATAGGACTTTTCACAACACATGCCCTGTCAAATGAAAATCTTATACTGTTCTCCACGGGAAAAAAAAACCCAGATGATCAGCTCTGTTAAGGAATTTCCATTCATGGGGTCCTATTTAGTGAATTACGGGTTCCAATGCATATAGTACATACCAGACTCTCATTGCCATTAGGACAGGACAAGAAAAGAAAGAAAAAAAAACACACAAAAGCCCACTTTTTGAGCATGGATTGCTTTTTGTTGGAGATTTTGTAGCATGGACATGCTATAGAACTGCTCATACGTTTAAGGGAAATATAGCAGGTTTTACAATGAACTGGACAACTGGGCTGACAGGTTTATTGTCTAGATCTCTGTTTATCCCTTATTATGACAGTAGCACTGAGGAGAGAAATTGAAGTGTCAGTTTAGAAATAAATGGCTGGCATGCCTGTGGCCTTTAGAAATAGGTCTCCTACCCTCACACAGATTTGAGCTGTCAGCAGTTATTTTAAATTACACCGACGTGAAATCATTTGTGTCAGAGAGGAGCGATGCTTCACAGTTGCTGATGAATTGTACAGTTCCTAAGTTTCCTGCACTCAGATTGGCTGTAGCTGATTGATTTGCATAATGACTCATATAGCTATTTAAATAATAATCGAGGAGGTGACTTATTAGTTAATAACAGTGTCCTGGGCTAAACAAACTTCACCTGAAGGTGAATTTATTGCTTAGCCCAGGATAAACTTACCACCATGTTACCAGGGAGCCCAATCATTTTTATTACACTAAAAGATGCATTCCCTCTTCTCACTCCTGCACTCCGCTGACTACTGTTCTCCGCTCCATCTACAAGCCCATAACAAACATGAACACACTGACATGTAATTCAACTCCCCATCCTCTCGTGCTACCAAACCCCAGGCTCCTCAATATTTCCCCATATAAATCCATGTCTCTTTAGGAAGACATGGTCTGACCCTGCCCTTCTATCATTAGAGCAATTCCTTTTTAAAAGTAATGTTACTTCTTATCTTGCATTAAGTGTGGTGACAGGGTAAGGATGCAGGGAGGTGAATAGATAGAGGAGCTATGCTTGTTATGGGCACATGGGTGAGGTATTCTGGGAAAAGTGGCCAAATTAGAACGCACACCCTATAGAGTTAATTGCTCAGTAGTTAATCGGCAAAAGGACAAAAACCTTACTGTAAACATTCAACAAGCTTCTTGCACCAAACCAATTAATCCTGGAGTAGTTGTAGAAGAGATATATGCCAGAAAGATAGGTGAGAAGAAATACCACAGCAAAAATGCCAAACAGGTAATAACCCCCATTGCAAGTAGGAGAAAATGCTACATTTCAGTGACAAAACGGCTGCCAGCCTGCATTCAGATCATACACCTTAACCAGGAGCAGAAAACAGGCTCCAGGGGGGCACAGCCACCTCAGTAGCTGAACAAGCTATCACAGAAGGAACCATTTTGAGAACAAGAGTCACCGAGGTTCAGAAATACTTATTGACAGATGTCCAGTACTCTGACCTTTATCCCAGATGTCTCTATTTATGTGTTTATTAATTGGCTGTACTGGTTTGTGGTTATTTTTGGTTCCTAGGCTCCAAGGCCAGAAGGGACCATTGTGATCTTCTATACTGATCTTCTGAATAACTCAGTCCACAGAACTTTAAAATAACTCCTAGAGCATATATTTTAGGAAAAACATCCAATCTTGATTTTAAAATTGCCAGTGATGGTACATTCACTGCAACCCTTGGGAAATTTTTCCCCATAGTTAATCGCTCTCACTGTTTTTAAAAAAAAGTAAGTAGGCCTTGCATCTGGTTGATATGTTTTCTTTGCATAGGATTTCTTGTTTAAAATATATTTTAAAAGGGAAGGTGCAACAGAAGCCATAGGAATCAGGGGATATTGATCCCTGCCATGTGAGAGGGGTATAATTTTTGGTAACTGACTTTTGTCCTGCAAAAAGAGACAGACGCTAAAGCTCAGTGTCTTACCAGCACTGCTGGTAAGCCAATATTTTCTTCAAGTCTGCATAAGGAGGCTACCACTCATTAGCTTTGGTTAAAAGAGTACTGTAGATAATGTTTTCTTTATTTGTATTTAATATGAATATTTGTATACTAAGCAACTGTGCAGTATTCTCTTTGACAGAGCTTCTAATGAGACCTAAAATACCAGAGTTTAAATAAAATGGGCCAAATTTTGACTTTAAATAGAATTGTAGGTGTTCAACACTTCTGAAAAATCAAGCCCAATAGCACTAGGTTGGACTCTAATGCTCTCTGAAAAGTCCGTAGATGATAGAACTCCAGCCTGTGCTTTAGCAAAGAGTTAAGATGAAGAGCAAGAGGGAAGAGTTCTATATAGTTAGCCCCAATCTTCTAGTTACACATATTAGAATGCGTTTTTGCTGAAATCAAGGGGGGGGGGAATAAAGTTCCCCACATTTTTTTTGGCTAAATGTCAGCCTTAGTAAGAATATGTATTCAAGAAAGGATACGTGCAGGGAGAGCAATTTTCCATGTAGTACAAGTAAAATATATTAAAGAAGCAGGTAGTTAGGATGGAGTGTAAGCAAAAAGTAGCTGGCAAAAAACCAAAAACCCTATCGTTTACTGATGTCAGCCTGCTCTGCAATCATGTATTGTAAAGGGTAACAACTCATAGTGAGACACTCCAGAGAACCTTGAGATAGGAGAAACAGTACATTTTCTTTTATTCCACATATAAGAACATATTTATATGCAGCAATGCAAAGTAGTTTTTATTTTCTATTAATATTTGTCATGAAAAAACGTCCTTGTGTACATAAATATCTAGTATCAACAGTTGAGTAGGAAACAATACAGGACTCAAACAATGATAACAGTAAGGAGAAAGAACAAAAGCATTGTGTGCTTACTTAACATATCTTTGCCTCCCATATCCATTTGCACTCTTATTTGAGCTATATTTAGCATATTGTGTTTTAGACTGAGATATTGAGAAGGGCCAACTAACATCATTTGCTCCTTTGATTTTCATTAACATTCTGGGTAGATTTCCGTACACTTCATTGTCCCAACGTCAGAGCCTCAAAAACACAATCACAATCACAATACCGGGAACCAATGGTCTATTTCCTCCGAGCAAGTTGGGGCCACGGGAATTTTTTTAATCTTTTCTTTTCCTTCACAGCCCTTACAGCTCCCCCTCTTTCACGCTGCTCTATCGTCTCTCCATATTTATTGACTTCTGGAGTTACTGAGATGAAATAAGAAAAGGAGTACTTGTGGCACCTTAGAGACTAACAAATTTATTAGAGCATAAGCTTTCGTGAGCTACAGCTCACTTCATCGGATGCATTTGGTGGAAAAAACAGAGGAGAGATTTATATACACACACACACACACACACAGAGAACATGAAACAATGGGTTTATCATACACACTGTAAGGAGAGTGATCACTTAAGATAAGCCATCACCAGCAGCAGGGGGGGGAAAGGAGGAAAACCTTTCATGGTGACAAGCAAGGTAGGCTAATTCCAGCAGTTAACAAGAATATCAGAGGAACAGTGGGGGGTGGGGTGGGAGGGAGAAATACCATGGGGAAATAGTTTTACTTTGTGTAATGACTCATCCATTCCCAGTCTCTATTCAAGCCTAAGTTAATTGTATCCAGTTTGCAAATTAATTCCAATTCAGCAGTCTCTCGTTGGAGTCTGTTTTTGAAGCTTTTTTGTTGAAGTATAGCCACTCTTAGGTCTGTGATCGAGTGACCAGAGAGATTGAAGTGTTCTCCAACTGGTTTTTGAATGTTATAATTCTTGACGTCTGATTTGTGTCCATTCATTCTTTTACGTAGAGACTGTCCAGTTTGGCCAATGTACATGGCAGAGGGGCATTGCTGGCACATGATGGCATATATCACATTGGTAGATGCGCAGGTGAACGAGCCTCTGATAGTGTGGCTGATGTGATTAGGCCCTATGATGGTATCCCCTGAATAGATATGTGGACAGAGTTGGCAACGGGCTTTGTTGCAAGGATAGGTTCCTGGGTTAGTGGTTCTGTTGTGTGGTGTGTGGTTGCTGGTGAGTATTTGCTTCAGATTGGGGGGCTGTCTGTAAGCAAGGACTGGCCTGTCTCCCAAGATCTGTGAGAGCGATGCCCTTCAGGATAGGTTGTAGATCCTTGATGATGCGTTGGAGAGGTTTTAGTTGGGGGCTGAAGGTAATGGCTAGTGGCGTTCTGTTGTTTTCTTTGTTGGGCCTGTCCTGTAGTAGGTGACTTCTGGGTACTCTTCTGGCTCTGTCAATCTGTTTCTTCACTTCAGCAGGTGGGTATTGTAGTTGTAGGAATGCATGATAGAGATCTTGTAGGTGTTTGTCTCTGTCTGAGGGGTTGGAGCAAATGCGGTTATATCGTAGCGCTTGGCTGTAGACAATGGATCGAGTGGTATGATCTGGATGAAAGCTAGAGGCATGTAGGTAGGAATAGCGGTCAGTAGGTTTCCGATATAGGGTGGTGTTTATGTGACCATCGCTTATGAGCACCGTAGTGTCCAGGAAGTGGATTTCTTGTGTGGACTGGTCCAGGCTGAGGTTGATGGTGGGATGGAAATTGTTGAAATCATGGTGGAATTCCTCAAGAGCTTCTTTTCCATGGGTCCAGATGATGATGTCATCTATGTAGCGCAAGTAGAGTAGGGGCATTAGGGGACGAGAGCTGAGGAAGCGTTGTTCTAAGTCAGCCATAAAAATGTTGGCATACTGTGGGGCCATGTGGGTACCCATCGCAGTGCCGCTGATTTGAAGGTATAGATTGTCCCCAAATGTGAAATAGTTATGGGTGAGGACAAAGTCACAAAGTTCAGCCACCAGGTTAGCCGTGACAGTATCGGGGATACTGTTCCTGACGGCTTGTAGCCCATCTTTGTGTGGAATGTTGGTGTAGAGGGCTTCTACATCCATAGTGGCTAGGATGGTGTTTTTAGGAAGATCACCAATGGACTGTAGTTTCCTCAGGAAGTCAGTGGTGTCTCGAAGATAGCTGGGAGTGCTGGTAACGAAGGGCCCGAGGAGGGAGTCTACATAGCCAGACAATCCTGCTGTCAGGGTGCCAATGCCTGAGATGATGGGGCATCCAGGATTTCCAGGTTTATGGATCTTGGGTAGCAGATAGAATACCCCAGGTCGGGGTTCTAGGGGTGTGTCTGTGCGGACTTGTTCTTGTGCTTTTTCAGGGAGTTTCTTGAGCAAATGCTGTAGTTTCTTTTGGTAACTCTCAGTGGGATCAGAGGGTAATGGCTTGTAGAAAGTGGTGTTGGAGAGCTGCCTAGTAGCCTCTTGTTCATACTCCGACCTATTCAGGACGACGACAGCACCTCCTTTGTCAGCCTGTTTGATTATGATGTCAGAGTTGTTTCTGAGGCTGTGGATGACACTGTGTGCTGCATGGCTGAAGTTATGGGGTAAGCGATGCTGCTTTTCCACAATTTCAGCTCGTGCACGTCGGCGGAAGCACTCTATGTAGAAATCCAGGCTGCTGTTTCGACCTTCAGGAGGAGTCCACCCAGAATCCTTCTTTTTGTAGTGTTGGCAGGAAGGTCTCTGTGGGTTAATATGTTGGTCAGAGGTGTGTTGGAAATATTCCTTGAGTCTGAGACGTCGAAAATAGGATTCTAGGTCACCACAGAACTGTATCATGTTTGTGGGGGTGGAGGGGCAAAAGGAGAGGCCCCGAGATAGGACAGATTCTTCTGCTGGGCTAAGAGTATAGTTGGATAGATTAACAATATTGCTGGGTGGGTTATGGGAACCATTGTTGTGGCCCCTTGTGGCATATAGTAGTTTAGATAGCTTAGTGTCCTTTTTCTTATATAATATAAAATAACAGAACGCCACTAGCCATCACCTTCAGCCCCCAACTAAAACCTCTCCAATGCATCATCAAGGATCTACAACCTATCCTGAAGGACGAGCCATCGCTCTCTCAGATCTTGGGAGACAGACCAGTCCTTGCTTACAGACAGCCCCCCAATCTGAAGCAAATACTCACCAGCAACCACACACCACACAACAGAACCACTAACCCAGGAACCTATCCTTGCAACAAAGCCCGTTGCCAACTCTGTCCACATATCTATTCAGGGGATACCATCATAGGGCCTAATCACATCAGCCACACTATCAGAGGCTCGTTCACCTGCGCATCTACCAATGTGATATATGCCATCATGTGCCAGCAATGCCCCTCTGCCATGTACATTGGCCAAACTGGACAGTCTCTACGTAAAAGAATGAATGGACACAAATCAGACGTCAAGAATTATAACATTCAAAAACCAGTTGGAGAACACTTCAATCTCTCTGGTCACTCGATCACAGACCTAAGAGTGGCTATACTTCAACAAAAAAGCTTCAAAAACAGACTCCAACGAGAGACTGCTGAATTGGAATTAATTTGCAAACTGGATACAATTAACTTAGGCTTGAATAGAGACTGGGAATGGATGAGTCATTACACAAAGTAAAACTATTTCCCCATGGTATTTCTCCCTCCCACCCCACCCCCCACTGTTCTTCTGATATTCTTGTTAACTGCTGGAATTAGCCTACCTGCTTGTCACCATGAAAGGTTTTCCTCCTTCCCCCCCCTGCTGTTGGTGATGGCTTATCTTAAGTGATCACTCTCCTTACAGTGTGTATGATAAACCCATTGTTTCATGTTCTCTGTGTGTGTGTGTGTATATATAAATCTCTCCTCTGTTTTTTCCACCAAATGCATCCGATGAAGTGAGCTGTAGCTCACGAAAGCTTATGCTCTAATAAATTTGTTAGTCTCTAAGGTGCCACAAGTACTCCTTTTCTTTTAACAAAAACACTGTGATCCACTAAGTCAGAGTTAGGCACTTAGGTTGCCTATTCGATGAATGGAGAGAGATAGGTACCTCAAAACGCAATCCACAAGTCAGCATGCTAGGTGGGGAGCTGCCTAAGCTAGTGAAAGCTGTGCTGACAAAAAACTTGTGCCCTAAACTCTGCCCCTCTCACAGAGCTAGTTGCCCAAGTCCAGGCTGCAGGGAGACATCTATCTGTTTGCAAACCCAGGGAAGATAGGTAGTCAAACACCTAACTCATTGTGGCATCTACTCCAGTAGGCGTGCTCAGAGCCTGCGTAGGCTTACAGAAAACAGCTGGGGGAAGAGGGAGACCAACCTCCCTTAGAGCCTTTAGTCCAGTGGCTAGAGCACTCATCTGGGATGTGGGAGACATACATTCAATTCCCCTTCTGCGTCATAAGGAGAAGGGATTTGAACAGGGAATCCGTTATACCAGCGCTGAGTACCCTAATCCCTGCACTATAGTCATTTTGGTGTGGGGTTTCCTCAATCTCTCCTATTGAAGCTGTTCCACTTTAAATAATTAAAATATTAATTGGGCCAGAGAAGAGTGAGAATCACTCTATACTCTAGTGCAGAGGTTCCCAAATTTTTTTTTATTGCGTACCCCCCTTCCAGCCCTACCAGCTGATCCCATACCCCATCCCTTCTCATCAGATACTTTGTGTGTTCTTCTTAACACTACATGTCTTTAGCCATCTGTTCATATTTCACTGTTACAAACAGATATATTTCTAGTGTGACGTATACTACTGAAAAACCCTGACTAAGTTCTGAGCTCAGCTAGAATGGACAGTTGCTGGGCAACTGAACCCATGCTGTATGGTGATTGGAAGTGAGGGCTCTGTACATCAGTGTATCCGTGTTCTCATTGGCACATCTTGACATAAATTAACTACTGTCTTTTATATACTAAATTCCCATAGTTTTAAAGCTCTGAGTAGCCTGTTATGAAAATGTAATAAATAAAATTAGATAAAATCCACCATTACACAATTCATTACACAAAGTAAAACTATTTCCCCATGGTATTTCTCCCACCCCACCCCCCACTGTTCCTCAGATGTTCTTGTTAACTGCTGGAAATAGCCTACCTTGCTTGTCACCATGAAAGGTTTTCCTCCTTCCCCCCCCCCCCCCGCTGCTGGTGATGGCTTATCTTAAGTGATCACTCTCCTTACAGTAAAAAGAAAAGGAGTACTTGTGGCACCTTAGAGACTAACAAATTTATTAGAGCATAAGCTTTCGTGAGCTACAGCTCAGAAGTGAGCTGTAGCTCACAAAAGCTTATGCTCTAATAAATTTGTTAGTCTCTAAGGTGCCACAAGTACTCCTTTTCTTTTTGCGAATACAGACTAACACGGCTGCTACTCTGAAACCTCTCCTTACAGTGTGTATGATAAACCCATTGTTTCATGTTCTCTGTGTGTGTGTGTGTGTGTGTGTGTGTGTGTGTGTGTGTATATATAAATCTCTCCTCTGTTTTTTCCACCAAATGCATCCGATGAAGTGAGCTGTAGCTCACGAAAGCTTATGCTCTAATAAATTTGTTAGTCTCTAAGGTGCCACAAGTACTCCTTTTCTTTTTACAATTTTTCCCATGTACCCCCTCCCCCAGAGATGTCTCATGTATCCCCAGGGGTATGCATACCATGGTTCGGGAACCCCTGCTCTAGTGGTTAGGACGCTCACCTCAGAGATGGCAGAACCCTGTTCAAATCCCTTTTCATCAGGCAGAAGGGGGACTTTAAGTAGAAGTACTTAACCACTGAACTAAACATTGTAAGAGGGCCTGTGAAACAGAGCTCAAAAAACTACCATCAAATAGCATTCACCATGGGAAATCCATCATAGTAAAAGCTGTCAAATCTTTTAAACCTATTTGCTAAAAGAAAAGCATTCACTGCAAGAAGTTGCTTTTGAGATGCTGTTTTCAGAGTTAGCCACAGACTACAAGAGTTCATACATCAGGCTTTAAAGGTCTGTTTACTGCCAAGTGTTTGGCAAGAAAATTTGGCTGAAACAAGTTTGCTATAACATATGACTTACACAGTAAATTATATGCAACAGCTTTTTGCAAGTCTAATATCTTTGTGGTAAAGAGTAAAGATAAAACATGAATCAACTGTAAAGAAATCCAGCTCAAACTTTTATATTACTTACTAAAAATGTTTTGACAGCTCAGGAGCCAATATAGATAACAGAGAATTCATCAAAAGCAAAATTGAGTTTTGGACTTACATTTCAGATCTGGCACCATACTATATTGTGGATGTACATGACAAGTCAGAAGCAGGCCCTGAGGCATTACAGTTACTAAAATGTATACAGTATAGTCATGAACTGAATTAGTCAACTATAAAAAGAAAGTATCCTAGTTACATTAACTGGTCATTTCAAAACTTGTATAGTAAGGGGTTTTTTTTAAAATGTTTGAGATTTAATCAAATAATCCTTATGTTCACAAGGCAACCTTAAGCATAAAATTAAATTTTATAGTTGGGGGTGCTGAATGTCTCTGTAGAAACAGAAGGAACTGAAAAATTTATACCATTTGGTGGTTAACAAAAACAAAACCCACATAAAACCAAGCATTTTAATCATGTAGATTTCCAGATTGTTCAGAGTTATACTGGAGGATTCCTCTCCTGCATAGGTCTGGAGGTTTATAAAGTTAAAGTGGGTGATCAGTCAGCCAAAGGAGCACTTAAAAGTTAATGCATGTAAAACTTAAGTGCTGAAACACTTGAGGCCAAGCCTGTGAACATTAAGTCAACTAGCATCTATACTTCATGATATAGTGAATTCATCATTACTTGTAGTCTTCAAATTGGGTGCATGCATGTCTAGAAGATAACACTCTAGCTCAGCCATAAGATATTAAAGCTCAGTACATATAACCCAGGCCTGCTTGGTGTGGTGCTCCGAACCCCTCTAAGGGCACCTAGCCAAGGCTGTAGCAGACTCATCAATCTCTAGCTGGGCTCAGAGCCATGGGGCTATTAACTCATGCCTTTAGCTCGAGAGGTCCCAGGTTCAATCCTGCCTGTGGAGGACTGGAGTTTATCAGCATTACATACTCCTTACATAATGTGGAAATAATTCAAGTCTAAAAGGCCTAGTGTTATACAGGAGATCAGACTTAATCTTAGCACTACCTTCCAGTATTTATAAAAATGTTTTAAAAAACAAAAACACTACACACACACACACACACACACACAGAAAAGTTTTAGTATTTAGCCTGAACAGAAGCCCAGAGCGCCTTGAGCATAAGATGAACCAAAATATCCCCCAACCCCTTTAGAGTCAAGTAAAGTCTCAGGTTTCTCCTATTCATCAGAAAAGAGCAAAAGTACAAACATGAATTAATTACAGAGAAACCCAAACAATGACATAGTTGAACATTTATAATACCTCCTAAAAATGTTTTCAGCTAATAGCCTATCCTTCTTGCTTCCAGAAAGGAAAGCAGAAAAACTCCCTTTTCATGAGGAGTTAAACAGAGCCTACAACTGTTGAAGAAGAATTACAACTGCCTTCTTTCAGCACAAGTATATAACTCCTTCTCACAGCAATCACCAAACTTCCTCTTCCTTTAATATGCTCCAAGCTGTCTTCCTGAGAGCCTAATGGGCCCCAGCTGCTGCAAAGCCCTACCTATTAACTCTTTCCTCCCATAAAACCTTGTCTGGAACTCTAGGGTTTCCTCACTCAGCCATCTTTCTGGGCTCCACCACAAACATGTATGCATCTGAATTTTCAAGTTTTAAAACAGCTCCATCCCTTAGACAGAGTTAGTGAAAAATTCTTGAGAAACATGATAGTTTTAATGGGTAAGTTAAAGCTTCTTACACTTATGAAAAGTTTATTCCACATATTTAAAATTTATAGCAAAAAAAAATGTATCCTGCATATTATAAAACATTTCAGAGGGAAATGTTGTTCCTGTAAAAAGTTAGAAGGATGTGAAAAATATTTCCCAAAATAGAAGTCTGGTTGCAGCCTTAAATATGGAAGGACAGCATGATCTTATCACCTTTTCCATTGTCTTTCTTTCCCATCTGTATTTTTACAATTGGTGCATCTTGTCTGAAATTACATTGTATGGCCCAGATCCACAAAGGGACTGTGGTGTTGCAATGCTGAGTGTCACGGTGTCTAACTGGAATAGCAATAAGAAAAGGAGTACTTGTGGCACCTTAGAGACTAACAAATTTATTAGAGCATAAGCTGTAGCTCACGAAAGCTTATGCTCTAATAAATTTGTTAGTCTCTAAGGTGCCACAAGTACTCCTTTTCTTTTTGCGAATACAGACTAACATGGCTGCTACTATGAAACCTGGAATAGTAATGGGATCCACACAGTTTGGTGCCTAGGCTCTACATACAATGAGTGGGGAGAGACAGGCAGCTAAGAATGCCATTCACAAAAGCCAGCATGCTAGGCAGGAAGCCACCTAAGCTAGTCAATGGGAGATGTCAAGGAGAGGGATGTGGCTCACTTCTCATGGAGTTAGGTGCCTAAATCCAGGATGCAGGGAGGTGCCTATCTCTGCTTACAATCCACAGCCAGGAACCTTCTCCTGGAGTCAGAGAGCTTAGGTGCCTAAGTCATTTACTGAGAAAATGAGTCTGCACCTGTCTCGCTCCACACAAAACAGCCAGCGGAGGAGTGATGTTGCTGCTACCAACCTTGTAACTTTTATCCCAGTGGTTAAAGCATTCGTCCATGATATAGAAGACCCAGAGTCAATTCCCCCATTACCTGAGTAGGGACTTGAACAGGGGTCTCCCACACAGAGGTGATGTAAGGGGATGGGGGATCACATCCCCCCACCCCCCGATTTCTGCTGGGGTTTATATCACCAGCCCTGAACCCTGCTGCATACCATCAGAATCTTTAAATTGTGCCCACCCACTATCAACAGTTATGCATCATCTTTAGCAAAGCTTTTGATATGGTCTCCCACATGCTAGTAAGTTAAAGTATGGATTGGATGAATGGACTATAAGGTAGATAGAAAGCTGGCTAGATCATCGGGCTCAATGGGTAGTGATCAATGGCTCAATGTCTAGCTGGCAGCCGGTATCAAGTGGAATGCCCCGAGGTCTGTCCTGGGGCCGGTTTTGTTCAACATCTTCATTAATGATCTGGATGATGGGATGGATTGTACCCTCAGCAAGTTTGCAGATGACACTTGAGGTGGATATGCTGGAGGGTAGTGATAGGGTCCAGAGTGACTGAGACAAACTGGAGGATTGGGCTAAAAGAAATCTGATGAGGTTCAACAAGGTAATCCTAAGTCCTGCACTTAGGACGAAAGAATCCCATACACTGCTACAGGTTGGGGACCGACTGTCTAGGCGGAAGTTCTGCAGAAAAGGACCTGGGGATTACAGTGGACAAGAACAGTGTGCCCTTGTTGCCAAGAAGACTAACAGCATATTGGGCTGTATAAGTAGAAGCATTGCCAGCAGATCAAGGGAAGTGATTATTCCTCATTATTCAACACTGGTGAGGCCACACCTGGAGTATTGTGTCCAATTTTGGGCCCCTGACTACAGAAAGGATGTGGACAAATTGGAGAGTCCAGCAGAGGGCAATGAAAATGATTAGGGGGCTGGGGCACATGACTTATGAGAGGCTGAGGGAACTAGGCTTATTTAGTCTGCAGAAGAGAAGAGTGACGGGGGATTTGATAGCAGCCTTCAACTACCTGAAAAGGGGGTTCCAAAGAAGATGGACCTAGGCTGTTCTCAGTGGTGGCAGATGACAGAACAAGGATTAGTGGTCTCAAGTTGCAGTTGGGGAGTTCTAGGTTGGATATTAGGAAAAACTATTTCACTAGGAGGGTGGTGAAGCACTGGAATGGGTTACCTAGGGAAGTGGTGGAATCTCCATCCTTAGAGGTTTTTAAGGCCTGACTTGACAAAGCCCTGGCTGGGATGATTTAGTCGGGGTTGGTCCTGCTTTGAGCAGGAGGTTGGACTAGATGACCTCCTGAGGTCTCTTCCAACCCTAATATTCTATGATCTCTGCTCCCCACCTTGCAAATAAGTGCTCTAACCACTGAGCTATGGGATATTCTGATGTGGGGCTCCCTAAGTCTCTCCTGATTAAGCTGTTCCACTGTGGATAAATAATGAAACAGTATTTGGAGCAGGAGGTCTGGGTTCTTGGTGTCCCATTTCCAATGTGGGCAGCCAAACCACTAGGCTAGAGTGTCAGAGTCTCTCTCTCTCTCTCTGGCCCAATAACTAATTCATACACAGTGGAACAGCTTCAACAGGAGGGACTGGGAGAGCTCCCACATCAGAATATCCCATAGCTCAGTAGTTAGAGCAATCTCTTAAGAGGCAGGAAACCCCTGTTCAAAGCCTTTCTTCCTTCTTCAGCAGAGGGGGAAATTGAACCTGTGTTTCCCAGTGATTTAGAGCACTGAAGAAAAAAAAAGTTGTAAGGTGGGACATGTGATGGGTTCCCCCAGGATGCCACTTGAAACTGGTGTACCACTGAGCCCACCTGTCCCACCAGCCTGGGCTCCCTTCAAACTATATTGCTGAGTCAAGCACTCAGGCTTCAGATTGCACTTTACCAGCACACATACAGGTAGGGACACGCCCAGCTGCAGTTTCACAAAGATGCTGAAATCAGCTCTGCATGGGAAAGCTCATCTAAGGAATTGCCCAGCATTCAAATGCACCCTCCTCCTAGAGTGTAAACCCAAGATTATCTCATCTTGCACTGAACAGAGAACTATACAGCATAAACTCACTGAAATTCACCCCCCCCCCCGTCAATGCGGAGGAAGATATGAACAGCTTTTTGCCCCCCCTCCCCAGTTATGAATTCCACAAACTGGTTTTAGATCAAACAAAAACAAGTTTATTAACTGCAAAAGATAGATTTTAAGTGATTATAAGGGTTAGCAAACAGACCAAAGCAGCTCACCTTAGGAAGTAAACAAAATCGCAGACCGAGCTTAAGATACTAGATAAACCAGTATAAGTAGCAAATTCTCACCCTAAATGATGTTTTAGGCAGATTGCAGAGATTCTTGAAGGTCAGCTGCACTGACCTGCAGCTTAAAACTTCAGATATTTCATTCACAGGCAATACACCTTTCTAGCTTGGACTCAGTCCTTCTCTCCCCACCCCTTCTTTGTTTCCTTGATGTTAACAGCTATCATCCTTGGTGGGTGTTCAGTGAAGAACGAACCTCAGTTATGTACTCCCCTGTCTTAAATAAGTTTTACATATGGCAGGAATCCTTTGTCTTCCAGTATGATTCCCAACCCAGCTCAGTAAAAAAGTACTAATTTTAACATGGAATCCAGTATCAGGTGATGTGATCACATGTCCCTCCAGCCCCAACTAAAAGTCTGTTTGCAGCGTCCACAGGAAGGTGGGAGATTATCATCTTCAAAGACCTATTGTTTTTCCTAATGGCCCTTTCCAGCCTGCAATCTAGACTGATTGCATTCTGTCTAGTGGGCATTCCCCAGGTGTAAACAGATTTGTAATAGGTGCATAGACAATATTCCTAAGGTCAGATACAAAAATGATACATGCATACAAATATAATAAGCATAATCAGTAAAACATAACCTTTCCTATGATATCTCACATGACCGATCTTGCATAAAATACATCTTAGATATGCTATAATCATATAACAATATTTCCATGAAGAATATGGGGCATAGTACCACAGGACACCTCCACCTCTGGCCAGATTTTGAATGGGACCCACACTAGAAGACATGCCCACTAGATCACACATGAGTTAGGCAGAGGAACATTTAATCTTTCCATTGTTTGTGGACTGCACTGGGGCTTAAGCAGGAGAAAGGCATCCGGACACCTAGCATGAGGCAGCAGTGCACATGCCCAGAGGCAACTTAGACATTTGAGGAACTTTAGTATGAAAACTTAGGCCCCAAGTGACTTTAGGCACCTACAGGGTCAGGCAGCAGCTGAACCAGAGGGCTTGTGGATTAGTGCTTACATCTGGTACTTAGGTGCCTAAATTCCTTGGTGGATCTGGGCCTTAGCTCTTTGGGAAAGGGACTGTGTCTTCCCTCTGTGTTACTTTAGCAGGTACCAAATGTGCCCACATTCTGATCAGTGCTTTTGGGCACTGTTATAATAAACATGACTGAAATGTAGAACCTCTGGGGTGAAATGTGTCCGCAATTCAACTGTACATAACAGCTTACAGCAGGAAGTGAAAAAGAGCCAACAAGCTTCAAGTGTACTTTAAAAAGCCTAATTACCCAAATTGCAATTAGCCTAAGACAGGGGTTAATGTTCTTACTCCTACAAAAAGGATGCTCTCTAACACAATGTTGTAGCACTTCTTCAGTTCAGAGAACAGAGTGCCAGCTCTGAAATCAACAACATCCCTTACTGGTGTTCTCTTGAAGCCGCATCTAAATACTAATTCCACCAGCCACTGCTCAGTTTTAAAAAAAGAAAAGGAGTACTTGTGGCACCTTAGAGACTAACAAATTTATATGAGCATAAGTTTTCGTGAGCTACAGCTCACTTCATTGGATGCATTCAGTGGAAAATACAGTGGGGAGATTTATATACACAGAGAACATGAAACAATGGGTGTTATCATACACACTGTAAGGAGAATGATCACTTAAGATGAGCTATTACCAGCAGGAGGTGGGGGAGAGGAAGAAAATCTTTAGTAGTGATAATCAAGGTGGGCCATTTCCAGCAGTTGACAAGAATGTCTGAGGAACGGGGGTGGGGGGGGAGGGAAATAACATGGGGAAATAGTTTTACTTTGTGTAATGACCCATCCACTCCCAGTCTCTATTCAAGCCTAAGTTAACTGTATCCAGTTTGCAAATTAATTCCAATTCAGCAGTCTCTCCTTGGAGTCTGTTTTTGAAGTTTTTTTGTTGAAGAATAGCCACTCTTAGGTCTGTAATCGAGTGAACAGAGAGACTGAAGTGTTCTGCATCCGATGAAGTGAGCTGTAGCTCACGAAAGCTTATGCTCACATAAATTTGTTAGTCTCTAAGGTGTCACAGTACTCCTTTTCTTTTTGTGAATACAGACTAACACGGCAACTACTCTGAAACCTGCTCAGTTTTAGATATCTGAAGAGATCCCAGTAAAATTGACATGATTATGTATTCTAAATCAAGCTGGGTTTTAAGCAATACTCTAAAATTACAGCCTTTGTGGATAGCAATCATCAAAAATATTCTATTTACATTGGGTAAATGACAAGCTTTTCTATAGCAATTGTAATGGGGGCTCCTCACCCCTAGAGCACCCCCCAGCAGCTCCATACAGGGCTGCTGTTGCACCTCTACCTCAGTTTCCCAGGTGTTTTTAATTAGTCCCATGAGGCTTGTACATTGAACAGCACCCTTCAAGTGTCTAGTTTATTCAACCCCAAAAGCAGATCATCACAAAAACAGACCTCCCTCTCAGCTTCTCTGGCACCTACTATGGTGTCTTCAAAACTGTGCTCTTAATTTCCCACACCTCTCTTCCACCGAGCTGGAGCTATGGTTCTCTGCTAATTCAGGGGCCCTGCAGAAGCCTTATTGCTCCCTGCAGTGTCTAGTCACCTGCCCTGCTGTGTGGGAGGAGACAGCATTATGCTAGCCCCTGCTCCCAGGTCATTTCTTATTGCCTGGGTAAGAGGGGATCCCTGCCTCACCTTTTCTGCAAGGCTCCAGGTCCTTAAAGATACACTAATGAGATTCCTTTTAACCGCTATTTTTTCCCCAGGACCCTTTTTCTCTCTGTCCGTATCTCCTCAGTCCTTATGTGTAAGACAATCCCCAAACTCTTAAAAGCCATGCATGTGATAGGGAGGACTGACTGATAGTAGAAATGCCCTTAAGGGGCAGACTACCTCATCACAGCAATATATTTTGGAGACTGATGGGAACAAATGGAATTCACATCTTATTAAAACAGATATGAAGGTAACTAAAGAGTGTTTACATTACTGAAAAGATGTACAACAATATTTTTAATTAATTCAATGCAATTTGTATCAAACATACAGTGCACACAATGCCAAAAATTGGTAAAATATACAAAGAACCATTTATTTATTTAAAAACACAGAAAAACAATATATTCATAGCAACCCTTTGAAAGGGATCATATATATACACATACACACATATAAAAATAGACTTGGAATTTGTATTTATTTATTACTTTATAAAACACCTACATTAGTCTTTGGATGATGAACAATATGAAAAAACATATAACAAAAACATAGCAATCACAAAGTCCAATTAGCATAATACTTTTCTTGACAGCAAAGAGGCAGATTATTAATACAACTATAGTTAAATACAAGAAAAATAATTTGATGAACTATTACAAAACAGACATTCAGTGAGGTCAGTCACAGAAGTGAGCAGACCTGTTCCAGGAGTACTTCCCATTCCAAAGGGAAATTTCCAGATGCTGTCAACCACAAGTAGATTAACAACTCCCACCATCTGGCTATATACGTGATCCAATCACTGTGCACCACCAATGGGAGAAGGTATCCAAAAATCAGCATGAATCACCTTTCTCCACTTCTGCTCCTAGTAGCAACTCTCATTCCATCTGTAACAAGATTACAATAATGTTTTCCTTCTGAAAAATCTTTCTTTTCTTTTAGCTCCTGCAAGGAGCATCTCAAACTCTCACTGAAGACAAAGGAAGTTCAAAGAGTTCAGAATATTGCAGAATGAGAACAAATTCCTTAGAGATTAAAAATGAAGCCCCATGGGCATTTTATCAAGATCCAAATGTCAATACACCTGGGCTAGGCAAGCATTCATGCCTTAGAAACAAACTCTTTATTGCTAGAAAGGGTGAGCAACCAATCTGATTATGCTGCCTTAGCTTTAAACCACTCTTACTAAGGATATTTTGTAACCAAATATTGTACAAGTCACTGAAATGTACATAAGGGACAGACACTAAAGCAAAAAATATATATTAGTGAGCCAAAGCTTTTTTAAAAAATTAAGATTGTTAATACAGCACAAGAGTTAGAGATATGCAGGCAAATATTCTTGAGAAATTCCTGGCTCTTCATATTTCAAGTACACCAAAAATTAAGTGACATTTAACACATAATAAGTCTACCATATGGTTCAAAGCCCTTTGAGTATACATTTTTCAAAAGTACATAGTCCAACCAAAAAAGCATGAATATTTTAGAAAGACACCACCTGTGCCAGTCTCACAAACACAGTTACTTTGCTTTCTTTTCTCAATGTCTCTGTTTGCCGTATTTGTATCTCAGGTATGGCAGAATGGCTCTCTGTCTAAAATATGGATGGGGTGAAACAGTTAATTCAAGAAATCAATTAGGAAATTAAACAAGTTTCCTACTAAAAAACTATTTTGACATTACACAACATAAAATACTATGTAAAGTAAGTACCTCATTTCAACAGTGAGCTTTTAGGCTTAATTTCTGTTTTTTCTAATATCAAGTATGAAAAGAGATCAAGGATTTCACAGACACAAAATACCAAATCTTGCTAGAATTAAAACAAATATTTTTAAAATAATAAGCAAAAATACATGGCTTTTAAAAACCTAACAAAAAGGTTAACAAATTAAGAACACAAACATTGTAGCTACACAAGTTATTGAAAAAGTTACATAACGATATGTGTTAAAGTACTTTAAATGTTTTAACTCTTGAACATGAACTAAGGGTAGGAAACATGACACTATAATTCAAAATATCATTAAAATAAATATCTGGTCATTTGAAAAAAATGGTTCAAGACTGCCACCTTGTGAGGATTTTTAAAAGTGTGTATCACAAAACAAAATTAACCTACCCTCCTCAAAGATTACAAAAATGGGCTACATCATTTTCAGAAAATAATTCTGAACATAAATTATGCACATGGTCTGAGCTATTTACTATCAAAAGTTATTAGTGTAGTCTCCATTGAAGAAAATTTTATGAATGCACCTATCTATAGTAGATTTTGCATCTGAAATTAACCAATATTATATGTTGTTGAAGGATTAAAGAGGAATGAAGCAAGTCAAGTAACACTTCTAATCAAAAGAAAATAGAATTACTCCTACAGGACTAGTCACACACTGCTGTCCAAAAGACCCCTGTAAATCTTCTGAAACAATAATCTCATTTTCTGATTAAGTACTGTATGCAAAGCCCCTGTAGCTCAGCCTCTATTTGCTAACCACCACAATTATTTTTATGTAAAATATGTGCTATATTTTCCCACATTGTAACAAATCAAACACATTATTGTAGCTAATTCAATTGTACCTGTTCTTCTCTTGACTTTAAACTACATACATTGTTGAGCTAATAGGATCCACATTTTTTTCCCTCATATATAATTCAGCAGAAGTAACCTCAAAAGTTCGAAACTCAGTCTTTTCTCTATATATTTCTCTGTTGTCTGAGATGCAAGTTATTTTGATTTTCCTAATATTGACTGTGGAAGATCACCCTTCACTTTCCTAGTTAATAAAAAAAAATCAATCAATCTAGAGCTACCACTTTTGGATACTGTTAAAACACGACGTTAGCTGCCACCCAGGACAAAACCATCTGCTTCGACAAATTAGCATGATGAAATTATTTTTAAACGGATGCCTCATTAGAAACATTTACAGTAATTCATTTTTATAATACTTCAGTAAATCATTTCACCTACAAGACATTTTGGGGCTGAGGATGTGCCCCTCTGTTTTTAAAATTGCAGGCTGGCATTATCTCCCACAATAAATTTCAAAAATTGAAATATTGTAGGGGCAAAAGACAAAGATTAGAATTTTTCAAAACAGAAACTATTCTTTTCCAGGATTATTAAAATCACAGAACCTTCGTCCACTAAAAATAGATTAAAACAATGCCATTGTTAATGGTAGTTGCAGAATTTCAAATGTGATTTCAATAAATCTTGAAACCTTTCCTATGACTGATAGCATTGTGACTACGACCATATCTATTTCTGAAAAATACAGTATTGCTAAAATAATATTGCATTTGTTTTCTAAATTCACTGTTCAGGAATAAATTGAATTAAATCCAATAAAGAGCCTCTAGCTCATCAGCAAAAGTGATGTGTATATATATACGTATGTATACAAAGTGAATCTCTCTCTCTCTCTCTCTCTCTCATATTCTGTGTTTTAGTAACTTACTAATGCATGAATACCAAAACTCCCCTGGTTGGGAACATTATTTGAAAGAACAGTGAGCTGTTAAGAATGCCAAATGCCTTTTTTTCTTAAATGAAAAAGTAAGTATTTCAATTCAATCCTGTTTTTAAATTAGTAAAATACATAAGTACAGCCATTCTGGGTCAGACCAATGGTCCATCTAGCCCAGTATCCTGTCTTCCGACAGTGGCCAACGCCAGATGGTTCAGAGGGATTAATAGAACAGGTAATCATCAAGTGATCCATCCTGTTGCCCATTCCCAGCATCTGGCAAACAGAGGCTAGGGAGACTTCAGAGCATCAAGAACAGGAAGTAGCACCCTAAAGTATTCATTCAAAATGCAATTAACACATTTCACTGGGGAAGAAAATTCAGGGTGTTAAAATGTTGAGGTGTTTCAGTTTGTAAACGTCACCCTTTTTATTTTAAATAGTTCCTAAGACCTATGTATAAGTCATTCACGAACTGCTTGATCACTAAAAAGAAAGAGAGTACTTGTGGCACCTAGGAGACTAACAAATTTATTTGAGCATAAGCTTTCGTAAGCTACAGCTCACTTGATTACTAGTATCCTGTATTAAAAAGCCCATCGGAAAATTTATGGTGCTCTGAGCTCAGGGGGCTTCTACAATGGGTTCCCTTCTCTTTACAGGACCAGAAGAGTATGACTATCACAATTTTTCTATATTTAAATTCACTCTTTTCTTTTCAACTGAAACACAACTGAGCTCTCTCAATTAAGGATAAGGAGAAAGAGAGCACAAAAGCTATCCATCCTTATGTTTATCTGAAAGGCATTCAGATACCACAATATCAAGAGAGATCTACATAGAAAATATGTGTACATGGACTATATAAATTCAGACCCACTCTCCTTCATCTAATCAAGGAAAAGCCAGCTCTCCCATAACCCAAACATTCACAAAAGCTTGATCAGGAAGAGGTCAGAATTCTAGACAAAAAACTACTTGAACCCCCTTGGTTAGCCCTTCCATTCCCCCCCCAACAGCAAAATTAAGGAGTGTGTGTTTAAAGTTGTATTTAAAACTTACGCACACACCTTTTACATAACAACATTAATTACTGTTTTAATTAAACACACATAATGATGGGAGCCATGAAGAATTCTCTCCCATAAACTGTCACACTGAAATCGTAAATTAAGACAGTGGTATGGACTGGGCTTGGAAGCAATGATGTGTGGAGGTGCTTGAAATGCAACACAGCTCAAGCTTCTGCTATCTCTTTCCCAGTTGGTTCTGGCATGCGGAAGTATCTGAGTGGGCTTCCCTATTCAAATGCTACATACAGATTAACAATAAATTACAGTTATTGGAGGCAGGGCAAGAAAGAAAGCAGGAAGCAGGGGAGTGCTTTAAATACAATACTCAAAAGAAATTACTCACTGAAGGGTAGCTCTAAGCCTTCCTCAAGAGAAGTGGTGTGCAAGAATGCTGTGAATGGATGGATGGGATTCCAAGCCAGAGTGCAACGTTTTGCATGCTGCACAGCTGAGAAATGACAGCTGTGGGTCAGTAACTACACATCTCTGACCTTCTGAGAAACAATTCCATTTCAGAATAATTGGAATGATGGTCGTATAGGTTTTATAGGCTGAATTTGCTGAGAATACAGAGACCTGACTGCAATATTTCAGTCCCAGAACAAGGAATAGCTTGGAGACACTTCATTCTAGGGCATTCTATTTATAAAGCTGCTTTATAAGCTATTAGAAATGTCCAAAGAATACTTGCAAATCTAATTAAAGTAATTTACTAAGGGGAAAAGACACAGCATTCTTTGATTTTGAAAATACACAAAGGTGCTTTTTTTAAAAACAAAAATTTCCATATATAATACACCTTTGTATGAAAAAGGTACTAGTTCTATATATATGAAAAACATGTAAAAGTACAATTAAATAATGCCATTGGTACTTTTTTAAGATTATATGTCAGATCTTAGAAACAATCAATTCTACTTGGGAGAACACTTACATCCCACTTAAGTGCAAACTTGTTAAGCACATAACCTCAGGACATAGAAAGCCTATTATTTTAAAGAGTGTTCATTATACTAAGCTCCACAGTTTAATGATGTGTTTTAGAAACTGCTCCCTTTTTAACACGTCATATTATCAAATGCAGTTTATCTTTTGTTGTACAATTACATGTATTTCTGAAAAAGAAGGTTCATGAATAAGGTCTGCATTATGAGTTTATAAATATTGATCTGGGGTAAAATGTTCAAAACACCTAAGTGACTTAGGAGCCTAGGTCACATTTTCAAGAGTGACTTAGCAGCCTAAATCTCACTGAAAGTCATTGGAAAGTAGGAACTTTTGAAAATTTTACCCCTGAAGAATCTGGGGTGAAATCCTGGCTCCACTAGATTTAACCCCTGATTTCTAACAGATATGGATGGAAATGACCTATGCTGCAGATTTTTACTGTTTATGAAACCCGGTCATAACTGTTAGACAAATATATAACTGCTGAAATACTTTGGAAACAAAACCCTACAACCTGAAATCAGAATGCTTACCAATTAATTTGCAATTTTTTTGGAAGTTTTATTTGTGCTGGTCTCCGACCAAGAATTTAACATTTACTCCAACATTTCCAAGTATCACTGTTACTTTTTTCCTTAGCATCTAAAAACAGATACGTCTTTCTTCAGAGCCCCCACTAGAGGAAAAATAGTTTTAAATATTTACCATAGAACAACAGTATTATTATGAAATATGACTGTAAACATCTCCCTCATTTCATATTAATTGCAGAATGTTTGGAAACACTTCTGAATTTTCCCTGATGCCATATTTATTAAATCCAGGACTCTAAAGCCTTAAAAATTTGGTATAATACCCTATCATGTACAAACAGTAAATCAAATCTCACATTAATTTCCAAGAATATAAATATCCAACTCACTTCAGTCCCTACACCGTCCACAGAAAAGTTACACATAGCAATACACTCTACTTAATTTTAGGGTTCATAGTTCATTCATTGCAGAAAAGGCACAGAATTGAGTCTTCTTAAAGTACAAAATCACCACATAAACCTCTGGATTTCTTCACTATTTGGCCACTGAAATGTTTTGTTCAGAAATAGATGAAAGCTTACTGCATTCACAACAACATATAAAGTCAGCTCAAGGAGAAGCCTGGAAAGAGGTGGAACTGGAATATTGAGCCTATATATTAAAAATGGCAAAATGAAGTAACGAAATTCCAGTAGCTTTTGAGGAACTGTGACAGCAAACACACATACAAAATATATTAAGTTCCAGAAAACAGATTTTGATTTCAGTGAGTCAGCCAAACTCCAGCCAGCAAATATATAGGCTGGAACAAATATGTATTTCACAAGGTCATGTCTTTGGAAGACTTTTCTCCATACATAAAATGTGTAATGTCTGTTATCTCCAATCAAGTATTTATGAACATATGTAAATTTCCAGACCAGGAATAAAGAGATGGCAATGAGTATGCTATATTGAATCAAGTGCTTCCGTACTGATAGAAGGAAATTTCCAATTTTATTAGGTGTCATTAAATGAGGAAAGGAAAAAAAGAGAGTAAAGGAAAAAAAGTAGAACAGTTGAGGGATATGGAAACAGGCTTCATGGCTATCCCTGTCACCAACAACTATTCCACCATTGATTACCACAAAAGCAAAGAACACAATTACTAAGAGGATGTACGGCCAGGTCAAAACAATAAGAGTTACTAGGTTTTTAAATGACATGATGTACTCAGTAAGAAATTGTACTACTTTGATTAATTCTGAAAATGATCCCTTCATGGCTGAAATTCTTTCTTCTTTTTTCTTCTGTAATTCTGTCTTCCAGGTTTCACTTAGCTTTTGTGCAATAACACATCCCCCACAGAAAATAGTCCATATAATATTTGTTTGCCGAAACATAAAGCCACAAAACCCAAGTAGGGCTGAAGTTTTATGGTTACCATAAAGACACATTAAATATGCAAACAGAGTAAAAAACACTGATCCTGTGTCTGTATAATAAAGGAATGTAAAAAAATAGAGGGTAGGAAACATTGCAAGGGTTAACGTAGATAAGATTCTCTGGAAACCAGACACAGTCTAGAGAGAGAGGAAGAAAAAAAACTATCAGTAGTATTACTTCCATTAAAGAACAAAAATCACAATTATTTAAAGGGTACCATCCTTTAGAATCCTCAATACCATAAAACGGCATCTCTTCTGAGCTGAATCAGTTTTTATTACACCAGTATGCACACTGCACTCAATTTATTGTCAACCTTCTGCTACACTAATATTGGAACATAAGACAATAAAGCATAAGAGAAATATGAGAATGTAGAATATTAGAGTACTGATGGTGATTTAAAAATAAACTGTGATGAAAATAGGAAAATTACATTAATTTCAATTCTATTTTAGGTGTTTATATAGTGTCTGTCATGGTATATCCAAGGCCCCTATCCTGCAACTATCCAGTTCCCTATGACATCCAGAATGCACCATTCTCTGACAGCACAGTTACCATAACTTCTGCTGAAACTGGCCATAGAGTGTCATTTAAGCCTACTTAATCTGTGCTGCGGTTTCTACAGTTCCTTTTCATTATAATTTTATAAAGTAATAAAGAAACTTTGGGAAAAAAAAAAGTCTTACAGTTGAAAATACTAAAGCCAACACTTTTACTTATATAGCGGTTACTTTACATTTATATTGCATCTACAAATATAAAATAAAAGCTATTCCAAAAGAGTGAATTCTTTATTAAATTAGACCCTGACCTTGTAAAGATTTATGCATGTGTTTTTTAAGAGATGACTTTATCCTGGATTGAGAATATCTATATGGAGAGATGATTTCTGATGATAAAGGGATCCTTAATCTAGCCGACAAAGGCATAAACTGATCTCAAGACTGGAAGCTGAAGCTAGGCAAATTCAGATAGAACTAAGGTGCAAATTTTTAATTAGGGTAATTAACCACTGGAACAATTTATCTAGGGATGATATTTTTGAAATCTTTATATCAAAATTAGATATTTTTCTAGACAATAAGTTCTAGCTCTGTAATGCTCAGACCTCAGTGTTCAGGAGCCAAATTAGTGATTAACATTACCCAAAACAGCCACAGTAGTGTGAATTCATTGTTTCATTTGCTACAGTACTACATATTCATATTTAAACAGTATGACCGGGGAAATATTTTGTATGAGTGTATTTATGTATATATAAAATTATTCTAGCAGCAAAATGACTGACCAAGTATTGTTATTTTATCAACTACAATTGGTTAATAACATAGTAAAAGCATCCTGACTGGTTAATAACTTAGATTGGTTAATAATTAAATCACACAGTGTTTTAATATTATGTGCTGCAAAGAGTCACAGAAGACACATTAAAAAGACGCTTGTGGCTCACAAGCCTCAATCTGAGTATCACTGTTCTAGCTCAACCCCCAAGTTATGGGCTTGATGAAGGAATTACTTGGTGAAGTTCTAATGTCTGTGTAGTGCAGGTCAGACTAGATTATCATAAGGGTCACTTTCAGGCTATAAAAATCTATTAATATTAACTTTATAAATACAGTAGTCCCATCTACTTGAATAGGACTGTTCAAATGTGTAAAGTTGAACACAAGTGTAAGTCTTTACAGCATCAAGCCCTAAGGGAAGGGAAAAAAACTGGTTTTAGAGAAGAAGGAAGGAAGCCATTAAAATAATCTAAATGATATTATGACAGTTTGTTGCCTAAAACTGAAGAGATCTGAAACTCCTCATACAGTAAGGGATAGCTTAGAGTCTCATCAACATTTGTATTTATTACTGTATGTAATTCTAATGGATTCAGTGTACCTTGTTTTTATGATGTATCTTGCACAAAAGCAAATACAGTAAGTAGAAGTTCCCAACACTGAAAAGGAGATTAATAAATCGGAGCATTCCTGTAGAGCACACTACGCTTCCAGACCATCCAAAGAGCCAAACTGCAGGTTTCACTATTCCAACCGACATCAAGTATAAGCCAGGCAATGTAGTGATCATGGGGTCCCACTTAAAAATAAAAAAAAAAAAACAGGGGATTAAAGGATTGGGAAAACCCAAAGATGCATCACAGAAACAATTAAAAACAATAACAGGTTGATAAATAGTTCTATTTTACACTCCAACTCATTAATTTTCCATTTAGATATGTTATATTGTAAAGGTGAGTATAAATCCTGAAAACACTTTTGCACTTGACTAACATGTTTCATGCAAGTAGTTCCATTAAGTTATTGGTCATCTTTATATTCAATATTAGTCAGATCAGTAAACAAAAACAGTCTCATCCTACTTTCAATCACAAAAAAAAGTTTTAGTTTTTTTTAGTATTCTATGGATTTTGGTTTTGGAAAAAACAATCAATCATTTTTATCTGGAAAACCTAAAGACAACACGAAAAGGAAAAGAAATTGCACCTGTACCCTTTTTTTGCTTCTTTATGAGGTATACAAATGTTTCCTCTCCACTAACCCAGCCATAAAAAAGTGTATTTTTCTCCTTGGTTTTTGTTTTGTTTTGTTTTTACATGACTAGGCATTTAGGCTTCTCTATCCTATTATTTTTCTTAAAAACTTTATGGACAACCAACTGACAAACCAGAGGATCCTATGTCATTAAATGCACCAAGCAAGTGAAACTTGACTGCAAGTAGAAACCAGACATCTATTAAAATCTCAGTTTTTGTTAATAACTAACAGACAACTAAAAGAAAAGAGGTAGATAAGTGGTAGATGCCTAGTTGCTTTGGAGATTGACTGGATAGATTTTCTAAATGGAATAACCCTGCAATCCTGGCAGGAGGTGGACTAAATGGTTTTGATTTTTTTTTTCTTTTTTTCCCATTCCCTCCACCTTTGTCCTTTACTCCTCTATGTCAATGATGTCTAGGGTAGATTTATTCTCTTTAGTTTTTACTTTTTCTTTTATTTTTTCCTCTATTTTTTTCTACCCCTCTGTAACCTCTGAGAACAATTCCCATCTACTTCCCCATCTTAGCCAAACTCAGGGCAGATCATTCTTAGCATTACTGATGTATCTTAAGTAAAAATAACAAGCACAAAAAAATCCTTAATTTAAAAAAAAATGCCAAGCCTTCTTTATATATCATAAATAAAAAAGGGCCCAAGCAATATTTTCCTTCTTTGTGGTCACCCTTAAGTGAAACATAAGTACTGTACATGCATTCCTCAAACTATTTTTATTAACAAGCACTTATTAGCTGAGAAATTATGACTATAATTATACCATCACATTTTTCTGTTGCTAGCTAAGGCCTGACAATTGCTCCCCCTCAGAAATAACTTGTGCGGTCCACCAACCAGTAAGAATTGTTAAAAACTCATCTCCACTTATCACATCATTTGAGTGCCAAAGCAGTTTAATCTGCTCCAGCAAATAGGAGGCATATATTCTACACTGCACATTTCTTTCTGTGGCATGGGGAATACATACACAGGTAGTCTCCCTAGAATGCGTATCTATAGCAGCACAGATGTTAGGACATGGCTTAAGCAAGTAAAGACATACCTGAACGGTGTTAGTATGTACCCTAGTACATACCCTGTACTCTCTACTTGCCCAAGCCATACATCACTGCTGCTGGAGCCTCACCCAGCCACAGGAAAAGACTCCTGCAGCAGGGAAAGATTCTGGCAGCGGGGAGGCAGAGAGGAAAGAACCCAGTAGCTCCATGCTGTTAGAGTCTTTCCCTGCCACAGGGAGAGATTTCAGCAGCAGGGAAAGACTCCTCCAGCTCCCCACTGCTAGTGTCTTTCCCTGCTGCTAGGAAGGGCTCTGGCGGGGAGGAGGCAGCAGGGAAAACCTAATTTTCCTATTGCACCCCTCCCCCCGCCAGAGTCTTTCCTCACCACAGTGAACGGCTCCAGCAGTGGTGAGCTGCTGAAGCCTTTTCCTGCCAACGCCACCAGAGCCTTTTACTGATATGCATAGCTATATACATCATACTGTGGGTGAAGCCTGCTTTCCACTGTGGCCTGTAGCTGAATACACCCTACATGCCGCACCTGTGGTGCTTAGTGTGTAGACATAACCAAAGACAGCTCCACCGCTCCCACCCAAAAGACCAATGATTGATGCCAAAAAACAAAGAGGTATCGGGGTGCTGGAACAATTGGTATAGTGGGGGTGCTGAGAGCCCTTGCACCAAACTATAAAATCCTGTATGTGATGGAAACCACTTCAAGCCAGGGGATGCTGCAGCATCCCCAGCACCTGTGGAGGTCCCATAACTCATTGTATTACGCCCTGCCAGGATGGCGACAGAGAAAATACAGGGAGGACCGTGCTCTGAGTAGTGTCATTCCCTTCACTTGAGTGTAACTGCAGTGGGGGAGCAGATAAGGAGCAGGACACCTTGAGCCCCTGCCTCGAGCTGGGGCGCCCAGAGCTTGGGGCTGTCACGACTGCCAGGCTCCGGGCCCCCAGCCACACAGCAGGCACCATGGCGGGGCGGGGCTGCGCTTCCACAGACGTTCGTGGAAATGGCAACATGCGGGCTTGGGCAGCCTTTGCCCGCAGACAAACCGATCGGACCAGCCGGCTCTCCGCAGGCTCCTCGGGGAAGGCACGACGGCGACCCGGGCCCCTGCTGGAGGGGCTGCCGGGATCCTGCCAGCCCCGGGGGAGGAGCTGGGGCCCGCTTCGCGGAGCCGGCGGCGCTCTGGGTAGGGCTGGCACAAAGCCGGGGCTCGGCAGCGCCCTGTCAGAAGCGGCCCCGCCGAGGCGGAGGTGGGGGCCGGGGCCGGGGCCGGGCCGCCCCGTACGCACCTGCTGGAAGAGGCCCTCGCAGTAGGCCTGCGCCTGGGGGACGTGGAAGGCCTCGTCCATGTAGGGCGCGCGCTGCTCGCGGTTCAGCGCCGAGAAGAGCAGGCCCGAGAGCAGGAAGGTGCCGCCGATGGCGGCGGAGAAGCCGTAGGCCTCGGAGCGCTCCATGGCGCGGGCCGGCCGGAACGCAGCCTGCCGAGCCGGAGCCGGAGCCGGAGCCGGAGCTCGGGGCGGGGGGCGAGCCGGGGTTTCCGGGGAAGGGAGGGATTGATTGCCCGCCGCACGCGGAGGAGGAAGCGGGTAGGGTCGGACGGACAGACGGACGCGCGGGGAGGGAGCTGCTGAGCCGGAGGACGCGGAGAGGTGCCCACGCGGGCTGGCTGCTGAAGCTCCCCCAGCGGGAGCGCTCCGGGGTGGGTGATGCCTCAGGCAGGTGCCTGCTGGAGAGGGCCGGGGACTGTGCAGGGCTCAGTGCCCCTGCCCCGTGTCCCACGATGGGAGGCCAGAGCCACTGAAAGTCTCAGGTCCAGCAATGGACAGACAGACAGAGCTCGGGGGCGATCGGGGTGAACTGTGACAGGAGCTGTAAGACCTAAAGCTTTTCTCTGTCCCTGCCACAGCATTGCAGAGCCACCTCGGCCCGGTGCTACGCCACTTCAGACACACCTTCAACCTCCGGTTTCAGAGTAGCAGCCGTGTTAGTCTGTATTCGCAAAAAGAAAAGGAGGACTTGTGGCACCTTAGAGACTCACAAATTTATTAGAGCATAAGCTTTCGTGAGCTACAGCTCACTTCATCGGATGCATTCGATGCTCTAATAAATTTGTTAGTCTCTAAGGTGCCACAAGTACTGCTTTTCTTTTTACCTTCAACCTCCGGCGGCCTGGAGCTGATGATAGTTGGAGTTAATATTGTTTACGCTTTTTTTTTTTTTTTCCTGTTTTTGGGTAAGAAAAAATTCTTAGTAACGATATGATGATTTTTTTTGTCTTGGGCGGATTAGTCACATACAATGGATTCAGTTTCTAAAGTTAATTTTTAACTTTTTTTTTGTTAAGTAGTAAAAACAAAAAATGGAAGTAAAAATAACAAATGGAACATTTTACAAATCTTTTTACAATGTATTAACTTTTGCATAATGATCGTGTTTACTTATTGTATTAAAGAAGAGAGAAAAGGAGGAAAGAAAGCATGTGTAAAACTGAATCAGACCATAGTCACCAAAGGCCTTTCTTATAAGGTCCTAGTGTGCTTTCAACTCCCATTTAAGAGAAGGGCAAGTCAGCACCTTGTTAAGATCTTGGAGGACTGGGACCTTCCAGTGGACAGCTGACTGGCCATGTACTGCTGCCTGGGCTTCCTTCTTGTTTCCACCTGCCAAACTTTCATCTGCCAATACTTCCTTATTATTTTTTCCATATCAACTAATGAGATGTCATCTGATTGTGAATGGCTGGGGAAGTGGTTTGCACAATCCTGATTAGGAGAGGTGGTGGTCCATGCTAAGAAAATATTTGCAAATTCCTGTCTTAACACATAGGAGTGGTTATTTTATGCAATATTTTTGTAGCTGTGTCAGTCCCAGCATGATAGAGATGCCTGCTGGGTGAGGTAATATCTTTTATTGGTGAGCAAGACAAGCTTTCTAGCTTACACAGAGTTCTTCTTCAGCTCTGGGAAACTTAATCAGAGTGTCTCAGCTAATAACAAGGTGGAACAGATTGTTTAGCACAGTGCTTTTCAACCTGTGCTCTGTGAACCTGTGCAGGTCCGCAGACTATGTCTAAGATTTCCAGAAGGGTCCACACCTCCATTCAAAATTTTTTAGGGGTCTGCAAATTAAAAAAGGTTGAAAACCACTGGTGTAGCATAAGTAGTTAACACATATTTCAAGGAACCATTCAAGGTGAAGTGACCCATATTTTATAGTATGTGCTACTTAAGCTTAATTAAGAACTTTGTCTCTTTCAGAATAATGTTTATCTTAAGTATTATGAATCCTGTGCAGTAATTATGTTTATAAATACTCTAGGTTTGGCTGTTTTATACTGGTTCAAGGCAAACTCACTCTTTTGTTACAAGATGCAGCATTTCACACATCAACTGGAACTATTTCCTGACTGTAGTGTGACTCTTGTTTTGTTTAACGATGTCAAAAATGCTGTTGCTCTAAGAAAAAAAGCAATGGAAGGATCTATTGATGGAGCATTAATAAATCCTGCAATGGTAAGCAAATCACTAAATAATTACACATTGTAACTGTTTATATTGTATTACAGTTTTGTAAGCTATAATTCCTTCTCTGGATATGTTTGTATTCCTGAAAGCTTCTGCATATGGTTGGACTTCTGTGCCTATCCGTAGCCCCATGGACTTCATGCAAGTGTAAGGGTCCACCCATGCAGATCTGATTGTGGGATTGGGCTTTAAGAGTTTACAGCCTTCTGTCTTTGATTCACTTCCCCTCCTAGATGTAGCTATTTGAATGATTTACTTCCATCTGTCAAAGTAAATGCTAATCATTTAAAGATTTAGTTCCAGAAATACAGTAGTTTGAATAATCTTCATGTTCTAATATCTGGAGCCTTTGTTTTTCTTTAACTCCATATTTTCAGAACCTGCGATTACCTTTTGTTAGAAATAGCAAAGCAATGGTTGGGGGAGAGAAAAAGAACTTTATTAAACAATCCTGACACATTAGATTGCTGAATTTGATTCCAATTCTTTGATTTGAGACAGATTAATCAGTGATGTTATTCATCCATCACTAAGGGACAGTCAGTCATCCTAACAGGTTGAGTACTATCTATCTCAGTGAGTAGTCCCATTGACTTCAGTGGGAAGACTCACAGAATAATCTATTGCTCAATATAAGGATGGCAGATTTTAGGGTAGTAAAACAGGAGTAATTGAGTGAGAAAGTTAACATTATTAAGATTATGTGATTTTGACTGGGGGGAAAAACCTAATTCTTTATAGTTTTAATCTATTCCTATTCTGTTCTGCAGATTGTTGATCCATTTCAGATACTTGTGGCAACAAACAAAGCAGTTCACCTACACAGGATTGGTAAAATGAAGACTAGAACTCTTAATGCAGAAATTATTTTCAACCTTTCCCCAAACAACAATGTAAGATTTACTTTGCTGAACAAATGTCTCTGTTGCCAGATGAACTTTCCAAAATCCACCCAGCCAAGCTGAAAATAAGCATTAACTGAATACTATACTTATCTCAAGGGCCCAATTCTGTGAGGTACTGAGCTCCTTTCTTAGATAGCAACAATGGTTAAACTTCCCTGGTCATATTGCAGTGCACACTTATCAGCTCTCAGTGCTATGACTTCTCCTCTAGGTCATCCCTGAGAATCCAGGAATACTCCTGATTGACCAATTTTCTTTTTTTTTTTCTTTTTTTTTTTTTTGTGGACTGCAGGTGGTAGCAGCCCTCAGCCTGTCATAACAAATAAGTTCAGATTTTTAAAATTACCACAATACAAAGAACAGAAAATACAATTTTGGCTTTTCTCATTCAATTTACACTTTTAAAACACTGTGTAAAACAATATGAGGATAAAATTGCATAAAATTAATGATCAATTGATCCATTTTGTCCATAGCAAAACTAATTTAATACAATTCTTTATTTTTGCCACCAACCAAGCAAATATGACAACTGTCCAGATAACCAAACTAGTATAATTGCATAACAAATATTCTAATTTTTGAGTCCATAAGACACAGGACTTCTGAGCCAAAACTGGAAAAAACTTGTATTTCTCTGATGACAATAAGCGCTACAAAATAATAAGTAATGTGGCAAATCTTCAACATGGCTAGACCTACATGTACCTAAACAATTGTGCCTCCCAGTGCAAGCTCACTTCCTTTTTAAGAAAGCCACCTTTGTTTGAAAATTGTGTGTTTCTAATTAGCTTATTATTAAGATTTCCACATATTTCTCTATTATACCCTAAGTTCCAGAAAGCCCCAGGAATGAAAAAAATTAGTGGACTTGCAAAAGCAAGGGCAATTTTAAAGTTTTAGACTTATTAAAGTGTTCCTCCAGATTGTAAATTCACATTCTGAATGCATAACCAGTCATTAATATAGAAGCACTGTGCTTTTGGTTGAGATAAAGCATTCACTCACCTCTGCCGTAAGTAAGAGTTGGAACAGAATTAGGAAGACCAAACATTTTCCTCAAAAATATATTTTTTACTTTAAGGCATGCTCCTTAACCTCTGTATATGCTTATCCTATTTATCATTGCTTGTAAAAAAAAAAAAAATGCCCAGATAAGAAAAGGACTTGATTTGTTCAATACAGTGGTCATTGTCCATTTACGCAACTTTGGTCTGTGGCCAAAGGTAATTACTTTAGTTTTCTGATCATTTATGGATATACTCTCCTGTTGAGGAAAAAAAAACACCCTAAAATTTCTGAACAAACACTTTAGACACAAAGGTATTTGGGACAACAAAACCATATGACTTACCAAAGTAAAAATTAGGTCTGTATTCTCTGCTGCTATAAACTGGCACTGCTCCACAGATGTGGAACTATGCCAATTTACACAATTAGAAAATTTAGCAAAATGACTGAAAAGATTATACCAGTCACTTGCTTCCATGTAATAAGAAAATGACCAATACAATTTCAGTATTTCTCATTTTATCTTAGATTTCAGATGCATTGAAAAAGTTTGGTATTTCAGACAATGATTCTGCAGTGCTCATTGTTCTGATTGAAGATAAAGAAAAAACTGTAAATCTGGAAGGCATAATATCTCAAGTGGAAGGTCAGCAGGTTTCTCTAGCAGAACTCCACAAAATAACAGACATAGCCAAAGTTAAAAAGGTTTGTAAAGGCTTGTTTTAAGAACATATGAAATATGACTGGGGCTGGGATATTTTACTTAACTAGCTCATTAAATCCAAATTGGCTTCTAAAGATTCCCAAATCCGTAGTGTGAGTACTCATTACTTTTCTTTAACTTTGTGGGTTTTTGTGTATGTGATTGGAAACTGTTGTTTTAAGTGGAAATAGAGTATTTGTTTGCTGCTGCTTCTGTTCAGGGAATTTCATTTTTCAATGGATGTTGATCCAGCAGCATCCAAAACTGTCAAAGGCTTCAATGAGAGTTTTGGATACACAAGGAATGCTAGGTTGAGTCCTTATGAGGTTTCTCAAAACAGCAGGCCCAAATACAGCAAAGATTTACCCAATTTCTTAACTTAAAGCATGTGAGTAACCCAATTGGAGGGTCCTAAAATAATAATATTGAGTTGACAGGCTGCTGGCAGTTGCTTTAGAAATAAAAAGATTTTGCAATAATGTCATAACCTTTATTTTAAATCCTTGCTGCTTTTTTTGACGTGTGTTATATAGACTTCTGGAAACCAAAACAGGAGTCTGGTTAACTGCCAGAAAATAAAATAGCTGTTCAGTGCCTGAAACTCTTCATCATATAATAAATCTGTTTAAAGTAATGGTTGCAAACCCATTTTCATATTTAAACATGATCAGCAAAGGACTTTTTAAAAGCTGTTTGTGCCCTTTTTTCTTTTCTATAATATGTAAAGAAGACTTGGGCTATTTTTAAAAAAAACTTTTTTTTTTTTTACCTTTAGAAATATCAAGAATGTTAAGTCTAATATTCCTTGCTTTTGCTGGAGAAACTTTCATAAATCTTTGAGTTTTGTGTTGGGAGCTCTCGCACTTAAATGAGGGGCAAAGGTGTTAAATATGTAAGACATGGATTCTGTGCGGAATCCTGGTCCAATTGAAGACAGTAGGAGTTTTGCTAGGGTCAAGATTTCAGTCCAAGTTTCCAAAATGCTCATTATGTTAAAAAAAAAAAAGTTAATGAGATGCAAACCAAAAAAACATAGAGCTCTTAAGTGCGGGCTAAAAGTCCCATTCCTGCCATTTCTTCCTTTCACTCTCTTGCCTCCTGTGATCTAAAAATTTGTCTAGGTCCTCAATCTCCATCAAGTCTAGCCTGAAAGAAGAGATCTACATTTCTAATGTTAAAAAAAGGGGGGGGGGAGAATCTTCAAAAATATTTAAATATCTCCTTTATAAAGAAATGTTTTGTTGTTTTGGGGGGGGTTTTAAGAAAAAGGCTACATGCCCAATTTTTTTCTTCTCCGTGTAACCTTTACATGTTGGGGGGGGGTTTTTGTTTCTACAGATGTACAAACTTACTCCACAGGAAGAAAAAATTGGCACGTTACTTGATGGCATCATTTGCAGAATGTCAACAAAAGATATTTCATGAAAACATTCAAATAAAAGAAAAAATCCATTTTAAAGCTACAGGAACAACTGTAACCATTCTTATTAGTTTTGGACTCTGTCTCAATACTAAAATATTTTGCACTCCTTTATTTTCTTTTGCGTGGAAAAGTAAGAAGAGTCACTAAAACATTCTGTGAAAGAAACTGACAGGACATTAACCACTAAAGGAACATTGAAGCAATATTTTATCTTAAGCTTCATTCAACTTCAGAAATGTGTCAGTGCAGTACTGAGCAGAGTTTGAATTCTCACAGCTTGTACAGATTCTACTCATTGTTTTATTTAAAAATATTTTTAAAAAATTTTTCCCAATATATTTTAACTGGTCATAAACATAAGGTTCCAAAATCTATTACTACTTACCTTTGTAGTAAAGTGCTTTAAGATCATCAGATACGCCACGAACAGTGCAAACTATTTTTATTATCCCCAAGGTCTGCAATGACTTGGTTTGCATGGACATGGAGAATAAAGGATGATATGGAGACATTTTTAGCTGCTAAGTGTTTATGTATGTATCATACTTGTCTAACCATCATGCACAAGGAGAGCATATATAAACTGCTTCTTGTGATTTCCTAACACTCACAAGTGTATGTCAAAAACACATAGAAAATGGGTCCCTGCCCCAAGGAACTTACAATCCAAATGAGAGATTTGACAAATGGGGATAACACACACATTATGGAAGGAGGAGTGGTGAGGAAGGAAGCAGCTCATAGAGTTTTGTTTACATTGTGCACATTTAGTAGATTCATAAACTTCAGTGTAAATGCACTCATTTATTTGTAGATATTGCAGAAGTTAGTTTTTAGGAAGGATTTGAATGAGGTAATTGTGGAGGCTTGAACAAATTTTTGGAAGACATTCTAAGCATAAGAGCTAACAAGGAAGAAGCCACAGAAATGTTTGCAAGAGGAGATGTAAGGGGTATTGAGGCTGGTGTTGGTGAAAGGTCAGGAGCTGATACAATCTGTCCTATGGAAGGTTTTCTCAACAGTCTAGCTATACAGCTATTGTGGCTCATAATTTGAGAACTCAAAAGTAGTCAGGATAGACATGGGTAAAGTTTTTTTTACCATTCAGCTTGTGATGAAAGAAGCAGAAGAATGTACAAGCATACAAAAAGAAAGTTGGAGGGTTCTTGCCTTCAAGGTATCTGTAACAAAACTACAATAGCATGTAGTAAGAAAGCCAGAGGATCTTCTACTAATCCATCTAAACTTCAATGGGTGCCTGCAGTTTCATCCATGACATTCTGCTTGCTATGCTTTTTTGAACAAATAGTTATCTTCTTTCTATGCCTTTGCCATATCATTCTTCGACAATTTATTTCTCTAACACCACTCCCTTATGAATTGCTCACAGTTGCAGCTTTGTTCCTCCCATATATCCCACTATTAATTTTTCTCCAAAGATGTCTTTGACTGAAATGAAGATGCACTGCTAGAAACCCCACCCAGGTGCCTGTTTCATCAGCCTTTATTAACTTCTTTCTCTGCTTGTGTTTTGGTGCTTGGGTAAGAATTCTATATAGTTCTTATTCCGCAGTCATCACTGTAGCACCTGAGCACTCAGCAGTTGGTGCATTAAGCAACATGATTATATATTTGTCATGTGTTTATTCTCTCATCTCCTCCCAAGGGGAGAAGCATGTCCTGTGGAATGTCTTATTTTGGTAGAGTTTTAGGTTTTTGTTTTGTTTTTAAATACCATAGGTTCCACATATTAGCAAGTCCTCGGTCTTCAGCAAAAAGTTGCTATTATCCAGCAGTTGCTAATAAATGGAAGGCAGGTTTGCAAGACCACAGCCAGGGAAGGTAGCTCTGGGATGTGCTTTCCCTGACTGCAAACCAGCTCAGGCAAAGCAGCAGTAGGAAGGAAGATTGCAGCCTGGATGCCAGGGTTCTCTGTGAGGAGTGAAGGTGCTAGGTGTCCTATGGGACTCTAAGTACCTCTCCTTTCCTCTATGTGTTGGGGCTCAGCATGTCCCATCGCTTGCGTCTGTGCATGCAGTCTCCTGGCAAGATACAATGAGGGTTACCATGCAGCCCAGCATCCAAGCTGCAGCCTCCTTTTCTGCTACTGCCTTGCCCACAGCCTCCCCTCCCTTACCTCCTCTGCAGTTCCTCTGCATGGGCAAGTTTGCTGAGCTGCAGGCAATTGCCATGCTGTCCGGAGTAGTTCACAAGTGTGAGTGCCAACTGCAGGGCAGACACTCCAGGCTGGTTGTACTATAATTAGATTTCACCAATCCAGTAATAAATGTTTACTCCTAAAGCACTATGACAGTTTTACTGTGGAGTCACAGTCTCCTTGGGCATTCCAGTCTATCTTGCCTCCCAGGCAAGCTGGACTTCATGATAGTTACTTGCTATATACCAAAAATGACAAAAATTTCAGGTTGCTTTCAGTCCTAAGGGATCAGTCACTTACCCGAGGTAAGCCAATGTGTACCTTCAGTTTCTCACCAAAGACAACGCTTGTAGCCAATTCTGTAATAAACTAAAGATTTAATAACTAGGAAAAAGAAATTAGAGAGTTATTAAAAGGTTAAAGCAAGCAAACATATACCTAAATGAGTTACATTTTGTGGTTTTAAAAGGTGACAGCTATAGTAATGTTAGCTCTGAATCTCTTTTAGGGCTAACCCAAGCTGAGTGCGGGGATCTTTGCTTCTCTTTCATAGCTCTGGCCTGGTGAGAGTCCAAACGGGAAAAAAAAAAAATCTTGTGAGCTGTTTTTATTTCCTTCTTCCAGAATTTAAGCTGGCGGGAAAAGCCCTTTTTCACGTAGCTTCTTCATGGGTTTGAAAGGGCAATTAACATAGCCTTTGTATGGCAATGTCCCACAGAGGCTCATTTAGTTTTGATAGGCCTCCTTAACAGAAGACAATTTCTCCTGACTGGGTTCACAGTTTGTGTCATAAATATAAAGGGAAGGGTAACCACCTTTCTGTATACAGTGCTATAAAATCCCTCCTGGCCAGAGGCAAAATCCTTTCACCTGTAAAGGGTTAAGAAGCTAAGGTAACCTCGCTAGCACCTGACCCAAAATGACCAATGAGGGGACAAGATACTTTCAAATCTGGAGGGGGGAAAAAGGTTTTTGTCTGTGTGATACCTTTGCCAAGAACAGATCAAGGATGCAAGCCCTTCAACTCCTGTAAAGTTAGTAAGTAATCTAGCTAGAAAATGTGTTAGGTTTTCTTTGTTTTGGCTTGTAAATTCGCTGTGCTGGAGGAAATGTGTATTCCTGTTTTTGTGGGGGTTTTGTAACTTAAAGTTTTGCCTAGAGGGATTCTCTGTGTTTCGAATCTGACTGTCTGTAAGATTATCTTCCATTCTGATCTTACAGAGTTGTTCTCTTACCTTTTTTTTTTTCTGTTCTTCTAATAAAGTTCTAATTTTTAAGAATCTGATTGGATTTTTTGGGTCTTAAAAATCCAAGGGGTTTGTGCTCATCTTGTTTATTCTCAAGCCTCCCCAGGAAAGGCGGTGTAAGGGCTTGGGGGAATATTTTGGAGAAATACGAACTCCAAGTGGTCCTTTCCCTGTTTTTTACCTAAAACGCTTGGTGGTGGCAGCGTTTTACCTAATCCAAGGGCAAAGACTTTGTGCCTTGGGGAAATTTTAATCTAAACTGGTAGAAATAAGCTTAGGGGGTTTTTCATGCGGGTCCCCATATCTGTACCCTAAAGTTCAGAGTGAGGAAGGAACCTTGACAGTTTCAGAGCAAACATTTTTTACAGTTATAAAGCAGGTACTTAAATATTACCTTCTAGCATGTGATAAAGAAATTATAAGTAAGATTATTGCATGCAGCAATTTACAAGCATTTCATAAAGTCTAAACACGTTACAAGTTCAATATCCATCTCAACCATACTAACACACAGGTGAAACAGATTAGTTTCCAGAAATGAATTTGTCAGCGTGCAGCTGATGCCTAAAGCTTTGGCAAGCGCCGGCACCTGGTCTGCCAGCATCACACAATCCCAGAAAGGCATGCTGGGACAGGCTGAGCACTGGCAGCAGGCAAGTTTGAAGGGCTGCAGGCTGGGAAGGCATGTCCTAGTGCTTCCTTCTCTGGCTGCAGCTTGCAAACCTGCCTGCAGTTGGGTGGCAGGTATCATAGGCTTGGGGTGGCCTCCCCAAACAGCCTGGAGTGGCCACACTTACACTCCACCCCCAGGTCCCCTCCTGCAGTTCCTGGCACTCTGCTGGGACAGGGGCTGGCTGGCCTGCCACAGGAACTCAGGGCGACTGGTGCTCGG
This sequence comes from Dermochelys coriacea, assembly GCF_009764565.3. Lineage (NCBI taxonomy): Eukaryota > Metazoa > Chordata > Testudines > Dermochelyidae > Dermochelys > Dermochelys coriacea. The sequence continues at coordinate 323,311,167 of NC_050068.2, read as the reverse complement.
ATTGTGCCGCCCAGCGCACCAGGGTTGGGGACACTGCGGCCGTGCCACCCGGCGCACTGGGACTGAGGGCACTGCTGCCCAGCACTCTGGGGCTGGCCACCCGGTGCACCTGGGCTGGGGATGCTGCAGCTGTGCCGCCAGGCACTGGGCAGAGGGCGGTGGTGGGGGTGCTTTGGGCTCCTGGCGGTAGGCAAATGGGGAAAGGTAGACAAAGGGGTAGGGGTCAGGGGCTAGCCTCCCCCAGCAGCCAGATCATCAGCTGCCCATGCCCAAAACATTGTTAATAAGCAGTATGCCATTGCCAGTATCGAAATCCTATTTACACTGATGTTAATGGGAGGGGATTGGTTCCCAGAAGAACGTTGTCATCAACCAGAAGAATCTACTGTATATACATTTTGCTGTGTATTTGCATTTTAAAAAGGTAAAGTCAAAGAAATGCACGTGGAAGGTAGTGAGGTTTGTGATGGTTCTTTGTTTCGGGGGAGTTCATTCCGGTCTTGAATCAGCTTCCAAGAAAGTTCTATTTTCTGCACAGATGAGCTTTATCCTTATAGTCGAGAGTTCCATTGTGCCAGAGGAGTATAGTTGTTGAACACAGTCTTCATGCTGGAGCATTAGGCAGTCTTTTAGATTTCCTGGGCCCAGGCCATGGAGCACCCTGAAGGTAAGGACAGAGGCCTTTAATTTGATTCAAATTTCTATGGGAAGCCGGTTTAGGGAGTGGAGAATAAGTTGGACATGCTCACTGTCACCTGTGTTGCTCAGGAGGTGCACTGCAGCATTGTGTAGGAGCTGGAGTTTCCGAAGTGCTGAAAGCTTCGTGTCCAGCTATATTGCACTGCTGTCGTCCAGCCAAGAAGTGACAAAGGCACAACTAACTGAGGCGAGGGCATCCTGTGCTGGGATGGAACAGTCTCCTAACTAACTGGAGAAAGCATTAGTCGTTGGTGCCATGTGAAATCAAGTGTCAGTGGGAAGTGAAAAGTGCTCCTAAACTACAGCCTGAATTAACCTTATGAATTAACCTTTGTCTTATGAAAGGAGACTCAAGGAGCTTGGCTTGTTTAGCCTAACCAAAAGAAGGTTGAGGGGAGATATGATTGCTCTCTATAAATATATCAGAGGGATAAATACCAGAGAGGGAGAGGAATTATTTAAGCTCAGTACCAATGTGGGCACAAGAACAAATGGATATAAACTGGCCATCAGGAAGTTTAGACTTGATATTAGACAAAGGTTTCTAACATCAGAGGAGTGAAGTTCTGAAATAGCCTCCCAAGGGAAGCAGTGGGGGCAAAAGATCTATCTGGCTTCAAGATTAAACTCGATAAGTTTATGGAGGAGATGATATGATGGGATAACATGATTTTGGTAATTAATTGATCTTTAACTATTCATGGTAAATAGGCCCAATGACCTGTGATGGGATGTTAGATGGGGTGGGATCTGAGTTACTACAGAGAATTCTTTCCTGGGTATCTGGCTGGTGAATCTTGCCCATATACTCTGGGTACAGCTGATCACCATATTTGGGATCGGAAAGGATTTTCCTCCAGGGCAGATTGGCAGAGGCCCTGGGGTTTTTTCGCCTTCCTCTGTAGCATGGGGCTCCGGTCACTTGCTGGAGGATTCTTTGCTCCTTGAAGTCTTTAAACCATGATTTGAGGACTTCAATAGATCAGACGTAGATGATAGGTTTATTGCAGGAGTGGGTGGGTGAGATTCTGTGGCCTGCGTTGTGCAGGAGGTCGGACTAGATGATCATGATGGTCCCTTCTGACCTTAATATCTATGTGTCTATGAACCAGCAGAGGCTGCATTGTGGCTGCAAACTCTTTAAATGTTTTCCTCTGCCCACCAGCATCACTTCTGTCTGTAGATAACTTAAGGCCCTGATTCTTGGGTTTGTCCAAGCTCCACTCTGCCCAGGACTTGCTTTGCATCACCTCGGCAACTCACCAATTCTGGGGTGGGTAAGGGGTCATTTTAATAGCCAAAAATATTCAGAGCACAGTGAGGCTCCAGCCACACCCTCTATGCCAGAGAGTTGGTAGGGTGGCTTACTTGCTCACCACCAAATGGGAATTTTTTCTATACTGGAGGAAATGCCAGGAGATCAGTTAAACCAGGCTCCCTTCACTGTCAGAGTAGCACAAGGAAGGGCCATAGCAGACCTAAGAATTAGGCCTCAAATTTTAACTTATACAGTTAACAATGGGGGAAATATGCACAAATCAAAACTGTTCAGCATAGCATTCTGTAAAGCATCTTTGAAGTTGAATAGCAAACCCTCAGCCTCACATGAACAATATCTGGGAAAGGAGGAGGGGGAGAGATTCCACCACTTTCTAACTGATGGCTCTACAAATGCTTTTCACCCTAATTTTCAAAGATAAATGTTTTGATTATATAGTAAAATTCTTTTGAGTGTGGGTGCTCCTTTGGAAAGCCCTTCATCCCAATTAAATAGATTTCCCTATTGAGAGAAGATGCCTTTTTTAAAATCAGAAATGATTCTCAAATTCCCTTACTTCATTCACATCAAACCTGATAGCTCTAAAGACTGAAAGGTCTCCCACTGACAAAAGGCTTAAAGTGTTTGTTCCCCAAAAGGAGATGAAATAAAATTGAAGGAGAGAAATCCACCGCCATAGAGTATTTTTGAAAAGTCTGATGATACCAACTTAAAGTGAGCTTATTTTAAATGATGCTTGGAAAGGGTCATTGAAGTAATTTTGTTTAATTGAACCCGTATTAGAAAGGGTCTTTAGAGGAAAGACCATGTGTTTTCAATAGTCACCAAGTCCCTATGTCAACACCACGTATCATATGGAGGCACCCCTATTTAAGCAGCAGTTCTGACCATTGAGTATCATTAGTCTATATTTCTTTCCTTGGAAAAGGTCATGTATAGCACTGCACAATTGTCTGCATTTTTTTCCATTTTCCCCCATTCTCTGAGGCACTCAGAAGTAGATACTGACAGGCTAACAGGAAGGTGCAGAAGAATAGATCATGCCTCAACTTTTTGAGTGCTAATGGTTGAAAAAGGGTGTGTGTGTTGAGAGAGAAGGAGGTAGGAATGCGGTGAAGCGTACTCTCGCTTTTCTTTGTCCAGTCTGAGCACTGGCTGCTGCTGAAAATAATGAACTGATGTCCTGATCTGGTTAAGGTGCATCTTCTATTCCTATATTTAATATGGAACTCTTTCCCTTCCAGATTTCTGACAACTGTCCTGTTTTTGTGATCTGATATCTGTTAGAGTTTCCTCCTCCTCTACCTTTTAAGTAAGCAGAACATAACATGTCCTCCTTTTTGTTGAACTTGCCATTGATTTGATTTGCATCACATCTCAGGTCATGAAAGACGTGCCAATTTACACAGAGCAAAATAAGTATCATGAAATTAGATGATTAACAAGTTTAAAACTCATTTCATACTACTTCCAAACTATAAAGCCAAGATTTTCAAAAATAAGACCCTAATGTTAGGCTCCTAAATCCCTATTTAGGCACCTAAATAAGTGATTTTCTACTGCTGACATGGTTCCCATTCACTTCAGTAGAAAAAACTAAGCTCCTATTTTTGAAAATCTTGGTCTCAGGAAACAAACAGAAATGCAGAGGGCCCTGAGAGACAATATTTATAAATTAGGACCCACATACAAAGATGACAACAAACTTTTGGCAAAAGAAAAGGTCCAAACAGAAAAGAACCAGACCTATTTTTGTGCTAAATATTATGTTTTGGAACATGCTGTCTTTTTTAAAAAGGGAGAAATAAGACGGTATTTGAAAATGGCGTAGGGAAGAGTTTGAAGCTTCTGAAATAAAACATTCACAAGAGTAGCCTGGGACTATTATCGTGGAAAATTAAAGACTTGTTTTCATTGTCTGACAAAGCAAATGGCACATGGAATGTATCACCAGGCTTGTTGGCTGAAGTGCTGACGTTGTTTTTGGTAGTTTAAAATAACAGCAGACAGGTATGTTTAAATCACATCCTTTTTTGAACATGTGCAAAAAATCAGTCCAAGCCTGTTTAACATAAACAGACAAATTAATAAAAAGATCACTACGTAATAACTGACACATACTTTCCAAACTTGTGTTCGCATTTTCTCTTTTTCATCAGTCATGTCCATAGGTGCGAAAAGTATAAACAGCTTATGATTGTATGCATTTTTATGAACCATTTTAGTATTTAAATTATGCTGCTGTTATGTCTCTTGGGTTTAAGTGCTGCATTATGATTTGCTCTGAGAGCTGAATGATGTATTTTATCCTTTTAACAAAAAAAGGCTATAAATCCTTTATAGAATCAAATGTTGGAGCCCAGTGGAAATTTTTGCACTGTGGGGCATGAGATTTATTTATTTAGTTTATTATTTATCAATTTTAAAAGAAACACATCCAATATAGTTATGTTTGGGTGGCTGAATACACTAGACGTAAACAGCCTGAAATCCAGAATTCAGCTGTTAAATATAACACAGATTTTCACACACCTCCTATTGATCCCCTCAAGCAAAAATCCAAACAGATGGTTTCACCATGTGACTTGAGTTTGAGTCCCGGTCTGGGCTCAGACTTGGGACTCTCCTAAAGAGCTTAAAGCTCCCCTCCACAAAACCTGTGAAAGGAGAGTTGGGTCAGGAGAATGGGATAGGTGTCACACAGTAGCTGTTACATTCACCTTTACCACTGCTGTGGCTACAATGTGAAAATTCATCTCTGCATGTTACATGGCATGTCTGGCCAGTATGGGGAAACATCAGGAACCAGATGCTCAACACAATGTGTTCTCTTTTCAGGACAGCATAACATTTCAGGGTATAAGTGTGTGCCTGCTAGCCAGGGCAGACAGCTGTGCTGCAGGGCTTGGAGACGCATGGAAAGGTCACAATCTATGAGAATCTGCAGTTCTAAAGCTTCTTTGAGAATTGACGTTTCTGGCCATTCCACTGCACTGCCGGCCTCCCATCCTGCAAGGAATGATGCAGTAACGTAGAAATAGAATAGGAGTCATTAATCAAAATGGAGACACCCTCCTTTACAAAACAGAGAGGATAGTCATCAGGGAGTGCCCTCATCTCCCTGAGAAGAGTATCTGATACTCAACAGTAACCCCTCAGCCAGGAGCAGTTAGTCTTCAAACTAAAGGATGGTTTCTGTGGCAAAGAGGAATGAAGGAGTGAAGTAAAATTGGAAAATATCAAGAAATCCGATCCTTTCAAAGGGAAAAAAAATGGTTACCTATCTTTCCGGAACATTGTTCTTCAAGATGTGTTGCATGTGCCCATTCCACTGTTGGTGTTTGTGTGCTCCAGTGCACAGCTGTCAGACAGTTTTTCCTTTAGTAGTAGCTGTCAGCTGCCTCATGCACCATACACAGGCATAAAGGGCCGAGCCATCCCTGACGTTACACCCCATATTCTTTATGGAGATATGCTTATGATAGGGATATGGCATAACTGAGATATATTTTATGCACGATGGGTCTTGTAAGGTATCATCGGAAAGATTATAATTTACTGAATGTGATTATCCAATTTGTATACATGTATCATTTCTATATCTAAAGTTAGGAATATTGGCTATGTAACAATTTCAACAAGGTGTATACTTGGGAAACAGACAACAGGCCATCAGCCTTGATGGGCCATTAGGAAGAAACAATAAGACTTTGAAGATACTAATCTCTCTCCTTCCTGAGAAGCCTCCTGGGACGTTGCTTTGACACAACAAGGTCAGATGGTCATGTCACCTGGTACTAAAAACCCCTTTGGACACTGCTGGTACTTTTCCACTGGAAACAAAGACTTCCTGCCTTAGGTATATTCTATTTAAGGCTGGGGAGTAATGCAAACAGGACTCTTCTCCATTGCCTTCCTGCCTAAGAACAAAGAGTACCTGAAGAGACAAAGGAACTGGGCGGTGGGAAACGCAAGGGCTGAGTCCAAACTAAGACAGGAATCTAGTCTGTAAAGAGAAATAACTGGAACTCTAAACTATAGAAACTCTGCAATTTGCCTAAAACAACATTGAGGGTAAGAAATTACTTATTGAAACCTGTCTCTTTAAGATCTTAAGCTTGGTATGCATGTTTTGTTTTATTTGCTTGGTAATCTGCTTTGTTCTCTTTGTTATCTCTTATAATCACTTAAAATTTACCTTTTATAGTTAATACATTTATTTCTTGTTTATAACATAACTCAGATTATGTAATTCATATCTGTGGGGAGAGGAGGGCAAGAAGCTGTGCATATCTCTCTCCACATTGAGGGAGAGGATGAATTTTTATGAGCTTGCATTGTGCAGAACTGTCTATACAGTGTAAGACAATATTATTTTGGGTTTACTCCCAAAAAGGGGGTGTGCATTTGAGTGCTGGGCAATTTCCTAGCTGAATCTCCCCATAGAAAGCTGCTTTCAGACTCTATGTGATTCTACATGCTTCCCTACCTGTGTGTGTGCTGCCAGAGGCCAGAGAGGCTGATTCAGCAAAACAGGGAGAGGGAGCCCAGGCTAGTGGAGCAGGTAGGCTTAATGAAACCCCAGCACATTAAGTGGCATCCTGGACAGGGGTGTCTAACTCGACACAGGTTCAGAGTCTATTTGGACATGGACTGGAGGACCTCTTGTCCAAATTTAGTATTGTCTCTAGAGTTTTAAGAGATAAGTGTAATGAGAGGTAAACGTGTGAAGTTATATGACGACCAAGTTGCCACTTTGCAAATGTCTAATATTGGCATGGCATGTTAACCAGAAATGCTGCAGAGGTCACTTGGGATCTAGTCGAATGACCCAATACTCTATCCAGCGGCTTCACATTAGCCAAGAAGTAACACAGGCAAATATAGCCAGATATCCATGAAAAAATCCTTTGCGTGGAAAAAGGACTGTCCTTCTTTCTGTCTGCAAATGCAATGAACAATTGAGATGAAGACCTGAAAAGTTTAGATTATTCCAGATAAAACTCTAAAGCTCTTCTAGTGTCTACAGTATGCAGTCTCGCCTCCCCCTTATTACTATGAGGCTTTGGGATGGTCAGTAAGAAAATGGCTTGGTTGATATGAAAAGTGGAGATCACTTTCATAAGAAAACTTGGATGGGGATGAAGGTAAACTTTATCTGTGTAAAAAAGATATATAGAGGATCTGATACTCATGTCCTCAACTCCCCCAATCTCCTGGTCGATGTAATGGCTACTAAAAATGCTACCTTCATTGAAAGATACCACAGAGAGCAGCTAAAAGGAAGGACCCATCAGCTGTGGTAAGGCTCCGTGGTGGAATAGAGTTCTGTATATATGGCAACAGTCTATCCAAACCCTTTAAAAATCTTACAGCCATTGAGTTGGAAAAAAGGGAGCGGTTATCCACAGGAGGGTGAAATGCCGATATAGCCAATAGGTGTACCCTGATCAAGCTAATCACCAAATTCAGAAGATAGTCCAGCACGTGCTGAATATAAGCAAGAATAAGAGAGATGCATTTAAGCCATGACCAGATGGAAAACCTCTTCCTTTTAGCAAGATAAGTTGTCCTAGTTGATTGTTTTCTACTATTCAGCAATACCTCCTGCACCTTTCTAGAGTAGAACTTCTCCACTGATGCTAACCATGAAGCCTCCAGGCCATTAGGTGAAGGGCCTGAAGATTGGGGTGGAGAAGGAGGCAGCTGCAATTATGTAAAATTAGGTCTGTGTGAAATGAGAGTGATGGTGGGGGACTGATTGAGACCACTGTTGATGGAGCCATGCTGGAGCAATCAGTGTAAGATGGGCCTTGTCCTACATGGCCTTGCCTAGAACTCTGGGCAGAAGAGGGATGGGGGAAAGCATACATCAGACCCTCTCACTATGGCAGTAGAAAAGGGTCCATCAACAAACCCAGGGTGCATTTGGGGAGTTCCCCAGAGCTGGAAAATGAACCTTAATATGTTTGGGTGAAGGGACCACTCTCGGTGATTAATAAAAAACCTGCTCAGGTGATCTGCTAGTTTTTCTAGATCAGAATTGCTTGATTAGAATCCCCAAGAGGTAAACTGCTTTCAGAAGTATAGAGTTATCAATGCAGAAATCCCAGAGTAGTATTGCTTCGCGACACAGTAGTGAGGAATGGACTCCCCATTGCTTGTTTACATAAAATATTGCGGTCATATTGTCAGTCAGCACCAATACACCCCTTCCCTGATGAGGAAGGAACACCATGCAAGCTAACTGGACAATCTACAACTCCCTGATGTTTATGTATAGATAGAGATCTTGGGGAGACCAGAGACCTCGATTCTGCAGGGGTTCCAGGTAAGCCCCCCAGCTAAGGTCCAAGGCATCCATGACTAAGGTAAGAGATTGAGGTGGCAAAAGGAACGCCCTTGCAGACATTGGTTGGGTCTATCCACCAATCTAGGGAGGATAAGATATGACTTGGAACATGCACTAACATGTGCACTATGTGGTGCCTTCATGGAGAATACACCTCTGCCAACCAGCCTTGAAGAAGCATGAAATGCAGTCTGGCATACTGGACTGCACAAGTGCACACTGCCATGTGCCCCAGCAGTCTTAAACACTTTCTCAAGTTGGTGAGAGAGTAAACATTTAAATCCAGAATGAGGGTTTGCATTGCATGAAAACTGGCCTGAGGTAGTGAGGCCCTAGCCATTGTTGAGTCCAGGACTTCTCCAATAAATTCTATTTTCTGTACTGAAGACTAAACTGACTGGTCTGTGTTGATTAATAGGCCGAGCACATTGCAGGTGGATTGGATTATGCTCATACTGTATGCCACCTGTGACATGGATCGACATCTTATCAGCTAGTCATCCAGTAAGGGTAGACATGGACCCCTGACTTATGAAGGAAAGCTGCTATCACTGCCATGCACTTTATAAAAACACATGGGGCAGCTCAGAGACCAAACGGGAGCACTGTGAACTGATAGTGGTGACCAGTGACAGTAAATCTCAGAAATTTTCTGTGTCTCTGATGAATTGCCATGTGAAGGTAGGGGTCCTTTAAGTCAAGAGCAACATACCAGTCTTCCAGCTCCAAGGAAGAAATAATGGAAGCTAGAGGGACCATCTGGAATTTTGATTTTTTTCAGGAACTTGTTTAACTGCCTTACATCTAAAATAGCCCTGAGATTCCGTTTTGCCTTCAGGGTCAGGAAGTATCAGGAGTAAAATCCCTTTCTCCCGAACAAAAGAGAGACCTCTTCTATAGCTCTGACTAGGAGGAGCAGTTGTATCTTTTGGCGTAACACTGCCTCATGCAAGAGGTCACTGAAGAGGAAAGGGTGGGGGTAGAAATAAATTGGAGTATATATCCAATTTCAGCATGCTTAGAACCCACCCATCTATTGTGATGTAGGCCCAAGTATGACAGAAGTTGGACAGGTGGTTTGCAAAAAATTGGAAAAGAACAAGATGGCACTCTTAGAACTGATAGTCTGCTCTTGACCTGCACATCAAAATGAGCTCGTGGAAGATACTGCCTGATTTGATGAACCAGCGGCTGCCAAAGCAGGGGGAGATGGTGAACATCTTTTGTAACCTCTGCTCCTTCTGCTTGGCAGGTCTTGGACTTGAGGGGCAAATCCCTGAAAATACTGGGACTGATGAAAACGGAACACTTTTTGCTTCACTGCTGGGGTGATTTCAGGGTTGCTCTAGAGTCTTTGAGACTATGCAGAGTCTCGTCCATCTTTTCTGAGAAGAGCAATGCCTCTTCAAAAGGTAAGCCCTTTTGTCTGTTGCACCTGTGCAGGGAGTCCAGAAAAGTGTAACCAGGATAAGCACCTCATTGTGAAAGCAGAGGTCGTGCTGTAAGCTGCAGAAACTGCTGCATCCAGGCTTGCCTATAGAGCTGTTCTAGAGACCAACTTGCCCTATTCTATTAAAGACTATAGCTCCTGTTTTACCTCATTTCAGAGTTTGTCTTTGAACTTTTAAAACTGTATCCCACAGGGTGAAATCACAGTGACACAGCAAAGCTTGCTAGTTTTCAATATGAAGCTGTAATCTGCTTGTGGAATAAAGCTTCCTCCCAAATAAATCTATCTTCACACCCTCTTTATTTTTGGGAATTAATGCCTGGTGCCCTTGTCTTTCTTTCTCATTGGATGCCAGCATTACAAGGGAACCTGATTATATAGGTGCTTGAATCTCTAAGAGGAGACATAGTATCTCCTCTACACTCTTCTTGCAGTCAGAGACAAAGAAGCTGGGGTCTGCTGGAGGACCCTGGTAAGCTCTAAGATAGCCCATTTATAGGCTATTCTAGCTGGAGCCACAGATGTCAAAATGTCCACCACCTTGTGGGATTTTTCTTGGACCTCCTCTGGGTGGATGTCTGGGGCCACAGCCATCCTCCTCAACAATTCCTGGTGAGTCTTAAAATCATCAGGCGGCAGAGAAGTAGGCTCTACCACAATTGCCTCATCAGGAAATGAGGAAGAGGATGCCAACAGTACCGGGGGCTGGTCCAGTTCCTGCTCCTCTTGTGGTTGCTCATGAGAGGTATCCCCAGTACTCCTGGTTCCAGCACCTATGGGCAGTAGGAAGGAACTGGAGGGGGCCTAGGTGACTTGACCCTTTATGCCTGTGTGTGGTGGGCAAGGAAACAGACGGCATTTGTGCTTCCCCAACGGGTATGGTTAAGGGAAAAACTCTCTGACGACTGTGCACTGGAGTGCGCAAACACCTGGAATAGTGGAATAGCCATGTTCAATAACTCAAAGAACAAATAAAATTTAGGTCATTACCTCCTTTATAGTTTCTTCTAAATAATTGGTTTTAATAAGGTCATTCAACCAAATCTACTATAAGAGAAGACTACTTAAATATATCAGTTGATACATTTTCCATTAAAAAAACCCCCAAAATATTCAAAACACACTGAAATGTGGCAAAGTCATATTAAATATACTACTGTTAAAGGGGATAATCTTGCACCAGTGGGATAAGCACAATAGAAAATCTAGCTAAATGTTATATATCTATTCATATATCAGGTTGCTCATATATCAGATTAACATCTAACACATCACCCAACCTATCCCACACATTGCATCACTCTTATATTTTCCACACAAAAACAGTGTGAAACTGAAAAGTTATTCAACTATTTTTACTCAATGAATAAATATAATCAGTAAATCATGGTTCTTGTTATGTGCCTGTGCAGGGGAATAAAGAGCTTCTTCACTCCCATATGGGGTTAGTTATTTTACAGTTGCAACACAGTGGGAAGAACAGCTTCCTCAGGGGCACTACCTCTCATCCCCTGCAGATGGGTAAACAGAGATTCCAACCCCCTGCACCTGTAACACACTTACCAGTACAGGTTTCAGAGTAGCAGCCGTGTTAGTCTGTATTCGCAAAAAGAAAAGGAGTACTTGTGGCACCTTAGAGACTAACAAATTTATTTGAGCATAAGCTTTCGTGAGCTACAGCTCACTTCATCGGGTGCATTTCCACCAAATGCATCCGATGAAGTGAGCTGTAGCTCACGAAAGCTTATGCTCAAATAAATTTGTTAGTCTCTAAGGTGCCACAAGTACTCCTTTTCTTTTTACCAGTACAGTTGTTCTGGCACAGAAGAGGAGTAAGCAACACCAGGAAAACAGCTTACTTCCTCCCAGGGCCAAGGGGGAACCCGGAACTAAACCAGGGCTCTGTGTCACAATTCAGTCTGTGAGCTACACTGCCCCAAAAGCAGATATCTAGTGCCCCTTTATTCAGGGCTTATAGTAACTGCCTCATTTAATCTGATATCTGTACAATTTATGTGAAGCGTAGCTGAGCTCCAGAGAATATACAGGCTAGAAAAAGTATGAGGTGAGGCATAGTCCTTCGGATATATATCAGGATATGGGCTAGGAGTTCTGGATTGTGTTCTTGTTTCTGCCACAGAATTTCTTCACTTCCATCCAAAATGGAAATAACAACAATTACCTGAAATAGTACTGAGAATTAATTAACATTTGTAATATGCTTTGAGGTCCTTGAATGAAAGGTGCTATAGATGTGAAAAGTAGGAAGAGTATTACTGAATATATATCTCCTCTGAACTATGGAGGAAAGATTAAGTGTAGGATACCCTTTTATCAGGGGGTGGTGAACTTTCATATCAAGAAATAATAGATACATTTTAACTTAATAAGACAACTCAGTTTAGAACTCTCCACAGAACTTTCTTGTGGTGCATTTCTGCCAAAAATTATCAGCATTTCTCAGGAACTTGTGCAAACAATAGCATAACATTTCCCCTTGCAACATCTTTTCATAATAAGTTGAACATGGAGCTAGTGAACTGGCTCTGGGCATACTGGTACCATAAAAGTTTCTAAAAATACTTGTGTACTATACTTATGGGGCCCTTAGTTACCATGGAGGGAGAAAATTGTACAAAAGCTTGACAATTTCATTAGCTGCCAGATATCCTTTACTAATGGGAATGGAACATTTTCAAAATGTCAATTTTTTTTGCAGCTGTTAGTTGTTTTCCTGGCCTGTGCCAACTGCCCTGTGAGTAATAAGGAATCCATATGAAAGAAAAGGGGGTCTTATTAGCTTTCATCTTTAAGTGTTAGCATCAATATAGCAGCAACAGCAGCTAAAAAATTTTAAAATTATATTGCCCTTTTCTAGGATGAAAAAAGAGTGAAGGTCTCTCTTTAGTATGTAGTTTATGCCAGTGAGAGAGTGATTAAACATTGGAACAAATTACAAAGGGAAGAGGTAGATTTTTCCATTTCTTGGGGGCCTGGGATCCAGACCGAATGCTCTTCTGAAAGATATGCTTTAGTCAAACACTAGTTATTGGGCTCCATGCAGGAGTTACTGGGTGAAATATGAATGGCTTGTGTCACACAGGAGGTCAGACTAGATGATCTAATGATCCCTTCTGGCCTTAAAAATCTATGAATCTTCTTAGCTAAAAATCGTTCCCTTTTCCCCCATCCCAAAGGCAGAAAAAAGGCTCTGAATCTAAACAGTGATGGGATTGTTGAATTTCAGTGATAAGATTACATGAAAGAGGACGGCATTACTGATTTAGGGCTCAAATTCCCATTTATTTTAACTGAGTTTTGTCTGGAATGAATGAGTAATAAGTGTAGTATGGGGCCTTAAACTGTATGAAGGGTACCATATAAGAAACTATTTTGGTGCCATGTTTTGGGTATCCAACCTGACACCTTGAGGTGAACACCTGCAGCTCCCATCTACTTCAGTTGGAGTTGTTGATCCTCATCACTTCTGAAAATCAGGCTCTGAGTGTCTCAAATTGAGCAATCAGAAAAATTAGACACCCAAAATCAGGCCACTTGAAAATATTTGTATTAATTTATTTAATTTGAGACTGTTGTGCCAGCACTGAAAATTGTGAACCAATTTTGCTCTCATTTCCACGGATGGAACTCTCTGAGCTTTGATGGTATTGCAGTAGTGTAACCGTGAACTGAATTTGACCTAGTACATTATTCTTTCATTATTATTACAGTACTTTTGAAGGTATTCTTTGAAATCACATAGACTGAGATTAATAGGATTTGTCTTTCTTTTCATTGCCATAATTTGTTTTACAGCCAAATATGATTTCATCATCATACTAATGTTAAGTTTCAGAGTAGCAGTTAAGCAGTGTTAAGTAATCTTTTCCTACTGTTTATGAATTTCTAAAAAAGTTACATAATATAAAGAGCATTGTCTGCCCCGATGAGATCAAAAGCCAAACAGCAAATTAAGAGCATGTTCTATAGAAAGATATCATATTAATAAAAAACTTAGAATCTTTCAGAGAAATTCAAAGTTATTTATTATTGTTCAATAATTCAACATCACAACAGTCTTATGACATAGACACTTGTTTCTAGATGGGGAGTCTGAAGCATAGAGGATAAGTGACTTCCCATGATCCATATAGTGAGTCAGCGGCAGAGATGCCATGTGGATGTAACAGTATTTGGATGGGCCAGAAAGCACAGAGTATTGTAGGCCTCTGCTGCATAACTTTGAAACTCTTCCCATGCCATGCTTCTTTTACCACCAATTCAAAATCTCATCCCCACCAGTTCCTGCTGATTCTGACTTTCTCCTCACCTCTCCACACCAAGTTGCTTGTGGTACTGCCTCCATTTTCTCTGAAATTTACAGAAACTACCAGAGGCCTTTATCTGTTTTCCAGCACCAGCAAGGAGATCCTTGCAATGAGATAGATCTGGAAGCTATTTGCTGCACCTTGCTGGTCTTCTGCTCTCTCCTCTGAACTTCTATGCTTCTCCCCTTCCAAAGACCAATCAGAGGTAGGAAGAGAGGCAGTCCTGGAAATCTAATAATTTTCTCTGAAGCACCAGGAGCTCTTAAAGTATTCTCTGGACCTGTGGACCACTCTACAGCACCCCTGAGGCAGGATTTATACCCATAAATTGACAACTGAACCCAGAAATCCTGCCTGCAGTCACTTATTCTAAATGCAAGACTGAACTGCTTGCCTAGTTATAAATGGAACTATTTCATGTGCTTATTTATACCTACAAATTATACCTAGCAAATATTTTTGAAACAAGAGAAGGTTCTTTGGTCAATTATATCCATTCCTTGTTTTCTTCACTTTAATTTATTTGTTCTTCATAGATACTTATCCTCCATTCCTGTTCAGAAATTACTTGATATTTCTTTTTACTTCAGTAGCTCTGTTTTGGTAAACTCTTCCTGATGTATATTGTCTTTCATGAAGAGGTTTTACCTGCTTCCTGTTTTTATTCCTTTTCAGTGTATTATGGATACACGGTATGCATCCAGTAAAGCAGCAGCCGTATGACCATATAGATAGATAGATGTATAACACTTCATGTTCCACTGAATTCCATGTGCCTACATTAATACTGTTTGATACACACATACTGTGCAAATGAATTAACACCTATTAGAAAAGGGGCAAGTGACTGGTAAAGAAATAGAATGTAAAATGTCATACTTTTAAAATAGGTAAATTTGTGTGTCCAAACTCTGAAGAAAAATGTCAATAGCTAATCATTAATTATTAAAATACTTTATATAACCATATATCTCTGAAGTTTTGTGTGTGAAGTATTCAAAACATCTTGTAGTAATATAATGTATTAACGTGTTGTTGGTATGTGGACCACTATTACCTGGCTGAAGTAAATAAAGCATTGGTATAGAGCAGGCAGTGGGTTAAGAATGAGATTGCATACATTGATATAAACTGGTAATGGGCTAGCTGGTCCATTAACAAAAGACTCCTTACAAATATAGTTTTTCCCACAGTTTATTCCTGAGCCTGTGCAGATTTTAACAAAAAGATGTTTACATAAACATAAAACGAAACGGAATTGCCTAACTCAAACTACACCACTTCTCTCTAGCAACTGAGTTGGGAACTCGGCTAGATCAGAGGTCTTTGCTTGCTCATAATCAGGTAGGCTCCCTTCAGTATTATCACAACTCCCTGCTATAATATAAAACAACAAGCAAATGAGCAACTCAAGTCAAAAATGGAAAGTGGGATAGATGTAAAAATATCTTGACCAGCAAAAGTATTAATCACATTCCCCCCCATCAGATTGTATTTAACATACAGTTTCATTTACATAGTTACACAATTATGTTACACTGAACAGTGTTACTTTACTAATATTCCACTTTCTCATTGAAGTTGTGTTCTGTACTTTGTCCACAAAGTGGGTTCACTGGTTCAAATCCACTGGCACAAGCAGTTCTGCCTTTAAATTAAAGATGAGCTGTAATTTGCAAAGTCCATGAATTTTGTCCCTTCCTTTGTATTTTTAATCCTCATGAGTGTCTCTAAGTTTTTATCAGAGACAGCATTTTGCAGCTATGAGTAGGCATCTTTCCTTGCCCAGGCTCCCCAAATTGCCATTAGGATAACCATGATGATTACTGTGTATAAGAGTGTATAGAATGTAGCTAGCTCATCTCTACCCCACTGTTTGGAGCCACAGGAATTCTGCCAGTTCTCCCCAGTATTTGCTGGAGCTTTCTGTCTGTGAGCACGGAGAGAATGTATTCTGCCAAAACAAAAAGACTAGGATTAAAAATAGCTCTTTTTATTAAGAGTACTGCCATGTGATAGTGAAGTCCAGGAGGCAAATTAAACCACTAAACAGAGTTGGTAAACAGCTCCTCAAACTGTACAGGGTTGGTAGGGGAATCTCCATAATTGGAAATATAGAACATTTGCCAGCCATTTGTCACAACTGTAACGCTGACAGGCAGAAGAGGCTGAGTAAATGTTAGTCAACAGACCGTACTCTTGGCAAAAATTATTATTCATGTATTTGTTGATACAAATAAACTTTGTGACGGATTTTTCTTTCTTTTGTTTTTCAGTGTTCATCAGATTGACAGCTCTGGAAACTGAAATCCTCTTTTATCCAAAGGAACAGGTACAACATTGCCATGTAAGCTTCCCCATGCTGCCTTGGCAATGTATTTCCAACTCAATTCTACTGTAGAGAGGACATTTCTGAGAAAATACTTCAATCGCCATGCCAGTGTAATCCTTGGCCAGAGATACCAGTCTGTGGCAACTGCGCTGTGAGTATATCCACTGGTAACTATACTGAGAATGATAATAATATTTTGCACTTTTATGCCACCTTCCGCATCTGGTTTCAAAACACTTTGCAGACATTAAATGTTGCAACACCTTTGTGAGGTATTATTATCCCCATTTTATAGAGAAGGAACCTGAAGCACAGAGAAATTAAGGCTAAATTTTTCATAGATGACTTACGACTATTGATACATCAGTTTTAGGTGGCTGCTACAGACACCATAGGCCTGATTTTGAGAAATACTGAGGATCCACAACTCCATCTGAATACAATGCAATGGAAATGACAGAGTAGACCAGCTACCAGTGTTTTAACCATCATCATGCCTAAAACTACTCTGAGAAGGACTAGATGATATGGTGGTAAAACTCTAGTCTACACTAGTGTTCCCACCATTACTAGCACTGGTGCGAGAGCACCAGGTAGTGCTTAATTCATGCCAGGGTTTGCCAGGGCTCTAGGCTTGGCAGTTCATAGCCCCAGCACCTCTGGGCTTGCTGCATCAGTTATGAAAGTAAAAAAAAATTGCTTGAGCCCCAGCACCTCTTTTATTATAAATTAAGCACTGGCACCAGAAGTAGTACGACAGTGGGAGATTTAAGGAAAATGCCAATGCAGACACAGCCTTCGGGTAAAGACCTCTTAAGCACAAAGGTATATGACTGTCATACACTCAGAAAGAGAGCTTTTAGAGCAAACGATTAAAGACAGAAGGCTAATAGGAAATGTAGTCTGATGAAGGAATTTCACCATTAAAGCAAGGGCTCTGCATACATTATTTTCCAATAGATGAAAAATGATCCTATTATCCTCAAATTAACTATTTAATGTGTGCTCCTTAGGGCATGGACTGTCTTCTATCTTGTACAGCAACAAATACCAATAATTAATAATAATATCTACCAGTAGCATTTTTAAGACCACAAGAAAAGTGTTATCCTTATCAAGCAGTTTGTCCTCCCTCCCGCTATCTGTCTGCCTGGTGGAATGTAACATGTGTAACTTACCTCCTGGAAACATTCATGATATCCCAATGATTGAGCTCTCAAGAAGACAAGCTTCCAATCCCTCTGAAGTGGGGGAAGGTGTTTTGTGGAGTAGGTGGGCAAAGATGTCCTTTCTATCCCTTTGCTCCCTCCCACATGAGGGAAAGATCTGCACTGGGCACACAAAAAGTCAGCTTGGCAATCAATAATGTGGTAGTCACCCAGGAAATGCTCTGGAGCTGCTCAAGAGGAATATAAGAGCAATCTCAGTCATGCTTTCTCCTCCTTCTAGCTGCTGGGATCTTTCCTTATAAACAGAAGCAGCTAAGATGTTGCCAAATTTGCAGAAGCAGCCCTCCCTATGGAGTTATGTGCAGGGGAGAGTGCTAGAAATGGAAAATACAGAAGGATGAAGTGTAGCTCAGAGCTGTTTCAGTCCAACCAAACACAGCATGTGAAAACCTAAATAGATTTCTAATACAGTGCAGCCTGTCTTTTATGCACAACTTGGTTACTTCCTGCAATGTGGGCATTTGATTGAATTGAACTGGAGAATAAATATTAAGTCATCATCATTCGGACCTGTCCCAAAATTCACAATCAAGTATTTGGCCGATGGGGACTCCCATATTAGGCATCAGCTTGAGGTTGCTTTTAAAATCTGTCATACTTTGGGAGGGAGGACGGTGCTATGTTTCACTGAGACATTTACAAATTCATTCTCATGTTTTGAAACCTTTAAATTTGTCACTGGCTTGAGAAAGCACTATATATTGTGTAAGATATGCCTACTCTAAATGCTCCTCTTTCTTTGTTCTACTCAGTAATTCAGAGCATTGGGGAATGTGATGAGGAAAGACAGGAATAGGTAGCTGGGAAAAAGATGAAGGGTAGATTGTAGCAGGAAGAAGAGAGGGTGAAGGGAGGTTGAATGGAGAGCATATAGTAATTGACAGAGGATAGGATGGGGAAGGACAGATAATAGGACAGATGGTAGCAGGTGAGAGTAGATGGTGGCAGAAGTTTGGATCGAGACCACAACGTGAAAGACAAAGGGCAGCATGAGGAAGTGCAGAAGGCAGCAGGAGGAAAAATGGGAAGCAATGTTAACAATAAAAAGGGCTGGAAGGAGCTGAGAGTAGTGGGTGACTGGAGGAACAGCAAAGAGTGAAAGAAGAAGAAAAAGTAGTAGTCTATAAGCTCATAATGTGGATTTTTCACCCTGTGTTTGTGCCTTAGGTCTACCAACTTTGTTCTTCAGCCCACTTTCCACTTTCAGTACCTTTAATATCCAATTTTAAAATGCAAAAAACAAAGTATTAGGCAATTAAATCTTTGGGGGGTAATTTTTTAACATTTTTGAACATGGTGTTGGTGCTTAGGCTTCATTAGGGAAAGTGTGAGGTCTCAAGACTGAGGTCCCAGTTATGTTGGTATGCCCTGAATATGAGATTTGAACATTGGACTATAAGCTATGAACTATTTCTGAAAGAACTCTTTGCAACTACAAAGATCACCATCTCTGCTATAAATCTGCACCTCAATGGATTGAACTTATGTCTGTATGTATATTGATCTTTTAACCATAGTCTCTCTCTCTCTCTCTCTCTCGTTTTTGTAATAAATTTTAGTTTAGTTAATAAGAGTTGGCTGTAGTGTGTATTTGGGTAAGATCTGAAACATTCATTAAGCTGGAAGGTAATGTGCCCGATCCTTTGGGTTGGTAAAACCTTTTCTTTTATAGACTAAACTGGGAGGAGAGGTAGATACGCTGGAGGATAGGGATAGGATACAGAGGGTCCTAGACAAATTAAGAGGATTGGGCCAAAAGAAATCTGATGAGGTTCAAGAAGAACAAGTGCAAAGTCCTGCACTTAGGACAGAAGAATCCCATGCACCGTTACAGACTAGGGACCAAATGGTTAGGCAGCAGATCTGCAGAAAAGGACCTACAGTGGACGAGAAGCTTGGTTATGAGTCAACAGTGTGCCCTTGTTGCCAAGAAGGCCAATGGCATTTTGGTATGTATAAGTAGGGGCATTGCCAGCACACTGAGGGACGTGATTGTTCTCCTCTATTCGACATTGGCGAGGCCTCATCTGGAGTACTGTGTCCAGTTTTGGGCCCCACACTACAAGAAGGATGTGGAAAAATTGGAAAACGTCCAGCGGAGGGCAACAAAAATGATTAGGGGACTGAAACACATGACTTATGAGAAGAGGCTGAGGGAACTGGGATTGATTAGTCTGTGGAAGAGAAGAATGAGGGGGGATTTGCTTTCAACTACCTGAAAGGGGGTTCCAAAGAGGATGGATCTAGACTGTTCTCAGTGGTAGCAGATGATAGAACGAGGAATAATGGTCTCAAGTTGCAGTTGGGGAGATTTGGGTTGGATATTAGGAAAAACTTTTTCACTAGGAGGGTGGTGAAGCACTGGAATGCGTTACCTAGGGAGGTATTGGAATCTCCTTCCTTATAAGTTTTTAAGGTCAGGCTTGACAAAGCCCTGGCTGGGATGATTTAGTTGGGGATTGGTCCTGCTTTGAGCAGGGGGTTGGACTAGATGACCTCCTGAGGTCCCTACCAACCCTGATATTCTATGATTCTATGTAACTAACCGGAACAGCCCAGACTGCAAATGTTTCAATCGAGGGCACAATTTCAAATTTTCATTCATCAAATATTTGACCATTTTAGTTCTCTTCGCACAAGTACTCTCGCTAAATTCAAACACCTGTTCCTCTGATTTATTGATTTATTTTAGACAAATAGCAGTTCTGCAGCCATTCTAAACACAGAACTTCTATTGACTCCAGTTACAGTCATGGACAAGAGGGTTGGAGGATCAGGCCTTAATTACATGTGGATTTGCTGCTTTTCTAATAAAGGTTTTATTGGTCTGAGACTTTGCTGGAATTTCCTGAAGTTGAACAGATAAACATCATAATTAGGAAGTATCAGGTCTCCAGAGAGGGAGACCTAGGAATCAGCTGATAAAATAGCATTAGAATGTAGGTACCTCATTCCATTGGTAGAAGTAGAAAAAACAGTTCCCTGTTAACCGGCTGTCCACCCACACAAACATAAAACAAAAATCAATTTAAGGTGGCTTTGCAGAAATACATTCCCTATACTTCACCGGCTGATAGAAAGTCTTTTCAGATGTGTGGCCGGATCCTCAGCTCATGTAAATCAACATAGCTCTGTTGACGTCAATGAAACAATGGTGATTTACACCAGCCCAGGTTCTGGCCCCATTGACTTCAATTCAGTGACGCTGAGTCAAACCTTGGTCCAGTGATTAAGGCTCTGGGCTAAGATTCAGAATACCAGGGTTCTCCTCCTGCTGTGACCTTGGGGTGAGTCATTTCCTCCCTGGCTGGGATGATTTAGTTGGGGATTGGTCCTGCTTTGAGTAGGGGGTTGGACTAGATGACCTCCTGAGGTCCCTTCCAACCCTGATATTCTATGATAAACCTTCTATGATATGATGAAATAAGATTTACAGAAATTTTCATCATATTTGACGTGAGTACCTGGATGGAGGCCTGAGACTGGATCACTTTAAGGGAACTGTGTTGCTTGGACTTCTGAGTAACCAATAAGGTAATAAAGAAGCTGTTTTATGCTGGCTTCATAAATCTAAGTATTGGAATATCCACAGCTTTATGGGAATTGTCTGCCCCATTCTCTGTAGTTCACCCTAATTGAGTGACCATAGCTGGCTCCCCACTAGGACCCTGGTTTCAGTGGGGTAGTCATGCTTGGATACACATTACCACAGGTTAATTGGGTTTTTGGATCAGAATCACATGTGTCAAAATTTAATTTTGATATTGGAGAGTTTAAGGGTTAAAAATCAATTACAGTGAGTGACCCATGATGAAGATCCTGCCAGAAAAAGCCTGGAAGAATTGTGCTTACAGAGAGGGTTATATTTGAAGCAAAAGGCCCCACAGCAAGAACTGAAAAATTTGTTAATTGCCAGTGATAAGGAAGCAGACCCAGTGAAAATACTTGCAGTGAGAAACCAGCAGCTAGAACTTGAACAAAAGCAAAAAATAGCTGATATGGAAGGAGAAGCTGCTGAAAGAGAATGTTTTGAACAGGAACAAAAAATGGCATATATTCGATGCAGGAACTAGAAGCTAAGGCAAAAGCAGACAGCTCCAACTCAAGAGAATAAAGGAACAGGAACTCTATCATCCTGAAAAACCAGTTCCTCTCAAAAAGAAAGATGGGGTAGAATCTATCCAGTTTGTAACAATGATGGTATGTTGTTTGACTCTAACATAAGAATGGCCATACTGGGTCAGACCAAAGGTCCATCAGCCCAGTATCCTGTCTACCGACAGTGGCCAATGCCAAGTGCCCCAGAGGGAGTGAATCTAACAGGTAATGATCAAGTGATCTCTCTCCTGCCATTCATCTCCACCCTCTGACAAACAGAGGCTAGGGACACCATTACTTACCCATCCTGGCTAATAACCATTAATGGATTTAACCTCCATGAATTTATCCAGTTCTCTTTTATACCCTGTTATAGTCCTAGCCTTCACAACCTCCTCAGGCAAGGAGTTCCACAGGTTGATTGTGTACTGAGTGAAGAAGAACTTCCTTTTATTTGTTTTAAACCTGCTGCCCATTAATTTCATTTGGTGGCCTCTAGTTCTTATATTATGGAAACAAGTAAATAACTGTTCCTTATTCACTTTCTCCACACCACTCATGATTTTATATTCCTCTATCATATCCCTCCTTAGTCTCCTCTTTTCCAAGCTGAAAAGTCCTAGCCTCTTTAATCTCTCCTCATCTGGGACCTATTCCAAACCCCTAATCATTTTAGTTGCCCTTTTCTGAACCTTTTCTAATGCCAGTATATCTTTTTTGAGATGAGGGGACCACATCTGTATGCAGTATTCAAGATGTGGGCGTACCATGGATTTATACAAGGGCAATAAGAATTCTCTGTCTTATTCTCTATTCCTTTTTTAATGATTCCTAACATCCCGTTTGCTTTTTGACTGCCGCTGCACACTGCGTGGACGTCTTCAGAGAACTATCCACAATGACTCCAAGATCTTTCTCCTGATTAGTTGTAGCTAAATTAGCCCCCATCATATTGTATGTATAATTGGGGTTATTTTTTCCAATGTGTTACTTTACATTTATCCACATTAAATTTCATTTGCCATTTCGTTGCCCAATCACTTAGGTCGTGAGATCTTTCTGAAGTTCTTCACAGTCTGCTTTGGTCTTAACTATCCTGAGCAGTTTAGTATCATCTGCCAACTTTGCCATCTCACTGTTTACCCCTTTCTCCAGATCATTTATGAATAGGTTGAATAGGATTGGTCCTAGGACTGACCTTTGGGGAACACCACTAGTTACCCCTCTCCATTTTGAAAATTTACCATTTATTCCTACCCTTTGTTCCCTGTCTTTTAACCAGTTCTCAATTCATGAAAGGATCTTCCCTCTTATCTCAAGACAACTTAATTTACGTAAGAGCCTTTGGTGAGGGACCTTGTCAAAGACTTTCTGGAAATTTAAGTACACTATGTCCACTGGATCCCCCTTGTCCACATGCTTGTTGACCCCCTCAAAGAACTCTAATAGATTAGTAAGACATGATCTCCCTTTACAGAAACCATGTTGACTTTTGCACAACAATTTATGTTCTTCTATGGGTCTGACAATTTTATTGTTTCAACTAATTTGCCCTGTACTGACATTAGACTTACCGGTCTGTAATTGTCAGGATCACCTCTAGAGCCCTTCTTAAATATTGGTGTTACATTAGCTATATTCCAGTCATTGAGTACAGTAGCTGATTTAAAGGACAGGTTACAAACCATAGTTAATAGTTCTGTAATTTCAACTCGAAGCAGTTCTCTGTGTGTAACCAAATTTACCCCAACACTACCACTTTTTATGTGTAAGCAGTCTGAATGAGCTCTCCCCTGACATCTTGTGATGAGCTGTGGAAAAAAACTTCCAAAGCTGATCTCGTTTGCATGGACACACCCATCTTGCCTAGGTGCTCAGCATGATGGGATTGCATGCCCAAATGATCACTTGTGGCTGGTGTTGGATCCCCAGTCTCCTTGTTATTGGGGCAGGAGTAATAGAGTTTTTATCCTTGTTGTGTAAACCAAGGGCAGCAGAACTGTACCTGGCATACCCCAATGGAGGGACTCACCTTCAACTGAATGGCACTCGCTAGGCAGGGGACATGGGTTCCAATGCGTTGAGAAGGGGTGGGGTTTTGTGTAAGAATCCTAGGTACTAGTTGAACCTTCCTATTTCCATGGTATAATAAAAGAGCTAATTTAGACTTTATTGAGAGCCCTGTTACAGGCTGCAGAGCTGAAATCACTGCTACCTAGATCTAAATATTATATTGACTTTGAGACACTGTCTCTATTGCAAGAGACTGCCCAGTGTGCACCAGCAGTGAGGTTCCCCTACTGAGAGCTGTGTTAAGTGGCAGAGGGCCCCTGAAGACATCTTGGCAAGTGGCCAGTTGGGCACTTAGTGGAGAGGTGTGGCTAGTAGAGAGGAGGGGCCAGCAAGGTGGCTGGTGTAGAGGTACGGCTGCTGGAGAGGCATGGCAAGCGGCCAACAGATAAGCTGGTGGAGAGGGCCAGAGGAGAGCCTGTAGAGATGTGGCAATTGGTTGTTGGGGCAAACAGTAAGCGCCCAAGCAGACTGCGTGTAAGGTGCCTCCTTACCCACCCCTGCCTTCCATACAGGGTGGGCGGTGAACTTTGCAGCTGAACCTCTGAACTCTGGGGCTGCACTGGCCAAGGACAGCAACTGTGAGTGGGGTATAGAGAAGGGATGGGCATGGTAAAGGGACTTTTGGGTTGCTGCGCTTAAACTGAGGGGAAAAAGACACTGTCCATCTTACTTGGGGATGGGTCTTTTGCTCATGGTTTGTGTTTATGAGCACTAGTTGCAGTGTTTTCCTAAATTAATGCTGAATTAATTCTCTCCTTTTATTAAAAGTTTTTGCTATACTCAGACTCTGTGCTTGCGAGCAGAAAGTATTGCCTCTCAGAGGTGCCCAGAGGGTGGTGTGTAATTGTCCCAGGTCACTGGGTGGGGGGCTCGAGCCGGTTTTGTGTTGTATTGTTGAAAAAGAATCCCTAGATACTGAACCTGGCCCTTGTTGCTGCTGCCTTTACCTGGCAGAAGGGTTACATATCTAAATACTTTTACTGTGAGCTCAGGTGAAGGTGTGATAATGAAAGGGGGGGAGTTCACTTTGATGGACACCCGGCCAGCCAGTTAGCTGTAAAATCCTTCTTGGTGTTTGTTCTCTGCTTGCTTTACCTGTAAAGGGTTAACAAGCTCACAGGTAAAAGAAAAGGAGTGGGCACCTGACCAAACAGCCAATGGGAAGACTAGAACTTTTAAAAATTGGGAAATAAATTTTCCCTCTGTCTGTTGTTCTCTGGGCTGCAGGGACAGAGCAGCAATGCTATAAGCAGGAACGCTGTGTAAGGTTTGAAAAAGTACCTTCCATACCGAGAAGAAATTATTTGGATAGGGAATGTTTAGTTAGATACAATCAGGTTTATTTCTTATTTTGGCTTGTGGATCTGCTCTATGTTAACCCCTGATGCTTTTGTTTGTTTGTAACCTTTAAGCTGAATCCCCAAGAAAGCTAGTTTGGGTGCTTAATTTTTGGAATTGCTCTTTTAAAATCTAGCAAAAGTCCCAGATGTATTTTTTTCCTTTTTGTTTTTAATAAAATTTACCTTTTTTAACAGGATTGGATTTTTGGTGTCCTAAGAGGATTGTGCATGTTGTTTGATTAGCTGGTAATTTCCTTTGTTTTCTTTCTCAGCTCTTCCCAGGACGGTGTGAAAGGACTTGACAGTACCCCACAGGGAGGAATTCCCAAGTGTTCCTTCCTGGGTCCAAGGGTTGGGTTTTTTTGCATTGGGTGACGGCAGTGTTTTTACAAAGCCAGATCAGAGAAAAGATTAACCTGGGAGTTTAATACAACCTGGAGTGATACGTATTAATTTTTAGAATCCTTGTGGGCCCCCACTTTCTGTACTCAAAGTGACAGAGTGGGGATTCAGCCTTGACAGAAGGTAACCCTATAACTCGTACAGAGAATGTAAAAGTCAATGGTAAAAGCTATTTAGGGCAAATTACAGATTCTAACATCACTCTTGTTAAAACAGATTTGTCAAAGGGGAAGATTATTTACACATCAGAGTGTGAATATTGTAAATCCTCTATGAGTTTACTTTAAGTGTGGCCTTTAGCCAGAATCCATCTTGAATGGAATGGTGTTAAACATGAAGTTATAGCTGTGGAAGGAGTTATTGCCTAAGGATCTTTTGATTGGGGATGATATTAAAGCTTTGTTCAGTCAAGTGTGATGACCTAAACCAGTCACAGGAAAGAGATAATCCTGAACCTGTCCTATTAAGACAAGATTTCCTATGGAGGGTTTCTCCAAATGTTTTCTCGGGAAGATGGCATATGTGGAAAAAATTCCTAAGTGTCTGTCTAGTATCTCAGAAGTGAATCTGGCATTAGAGAAGGCTCAGGGACATGTTTCTCTAAAGCAAATTAAAGTTGGTGATCAGGTTAAAGCCCTAACTGAGGAAGGAAAGGGTGCAGTCTTGATAAGTGATGGATTGTTGGCAAGGTTAGTGGAACATGAGTATCCTTATACCTTACTTGTTACCAGTGTGGAGAATGTGACAGTGAAGGAATGTTCCTGTGTCTGTTAGGGATAATGACTTACCCATGAGGGAGCTACCCCCAATCTCCAAGCAGTTATCTGTGAACAGCCACGTGTGCTGGAAGAGAGTGAGGAAATCTCAACTTGTTTGGGTGTTGCAAATAGCAGTGTGCCTAATAAAGGAGAATGTACCTCCAGTCCTTTGTTTGTGCAGCAGACAAAAAGTGCTTCTCAGTTTACGCTAGTTGAAAATTTATCAGTTGTCCCAGAGTTGGATCTGGATTTAACTAAAGCCCAGGAAGGGAATGTTTCTAAGTTTTTGTCTGTAGGGAGAATGACATTGTGACTAGGGTTGCATCCAGTTGATGTCATAAATAGCTCCCAGAGACCATGCAATTCTGGTGCTTCTATTTTGCCTGTTGCTAGTGTGTGTGGGTTTTTTTGTTTTTGTTTTTTGTTTTGTTGGGTAAAGATATGACAACCTAGTATGATCAGGGTGATATCCTAGCCAGCGCATAAGGAAAGCGTGAAGGTGATTTGACTATGTTACCCACTGACAGTGTGGAAACTTGTAACAGGAAAGAGAATACTTCTAATCTTATTATGAAGTCTAACAGTTTACCTGAAAGGGGGTTTTGTGAAAATCATCCTGATGGGCCAGAGGTGATTCTGAATGTATGTGAAACTCAAGAAAGAGTTTAGTGATTTGTCTGTTGTGCCAAAGTCGGTTCTGGACATAAATAAAGCTCAGAATCTGTTGCAGTACATGATATTGCAAAAGAAAAGGAATTTCTTAGTGAAGTCTTTGAAGTCTGTGGAAAAAGAATTGTTTTCATTGACTCTTAATGGGCCATTGTTGATAATAAACAGTCTCTCTACTGAGGAAAGTGTGTTGGTGCCTAGTGACCAAAGTCTTTCAAATGAAAATGAATCCACTGAATTTGCTTTGAAAAAATCCATTGTAGATAGCTTTGAGGTGATTTCAGATGGAATAAAAATTATTAGGGAGTTTAAACAGCCCTATACACTTAACCAGCTTGTTGGGGAGACAATGATGTTGGGACAGGACCATCTCCATGTTGATTCTTTGAATAAACAGCCTGTATCTCAGGTTCAGAGGGACGACTGGACAGCTGAATCTGCAGAGCAGTTGTGCAGTTAATCTCTCGAGAATACAGGGGATGGCAGGTAAACTCTCATCTCCAGATATTTTGGATATGACCTGTAGTCTCTTAGGTTTCAGAGTAGCAGCCGTGTTAGTCTGTATTCGCAAAAAGAAAAGGAGTACTTGTGGCACCTTAGAGACTAACAAATTTATTAGAGCATAAGCTTTCGTGAGCTACAGCTCACTTCATCGGATGAAGTGAGCTGTAGCTCACGAAAGCTTATGCTCTAATAAATTTGTTAGTCTCTAAGGTGCCACAAGTACTCCTTTTCTTTTTGTAGTCTCTTAGTAGACTTGACATCTGGTTCCGTGTGGAAGCAGAGGTTGGTAAGGGAAGGACAAAAGAACCTGAGTAACATGCTAGTGAAAATGGATGGTATCTCTTTAAGACAGAGTCCAGCCTTGGAATTGGTAAAGCTCGAGGATCTGAAAACTAGTAAACAAGCTAGTGTCTGTGTTGATGCAAATTACTTGACTGACTGAAGGGGCAGGGGAAAGATTTGCCCATAGCCATTAGAAATAGGATGCACCCAGCCAACCAATGGATTCTGTTACACAAAAGAGTTCAGATTTTGACCCTACTGGACAGGGAGGAAGGGAAGGATCAAGCCTCGCAAATAAAAGCCACAGGTTAACTTTAAAATACCAAAACCCCAAGGAAGTGGTTAAACTGAAAACCTATGTTAAGGAAGACCCTGAGGACAAGAAAAAGCTACAAAGATTCAAAAGGGATATTGAACAAGCTGACCTAAAGAATGATTTATCTAAAGCAAAGGCTTGGCATGACAAAAATAATTATAAAATGTACACGTGATAGAACTGATGTTAATGTTATTGCTAATGATTGTAACTAACTTGTTGCTGATGCCAAGAACTGTAAAAATGTACAATGTGCATGGTCTTTTGGAAAAGCCCTTGAACATGTTAAGAATGGTACATAATAGAAACCCTTATGATTATGCTGGTTGGTTCAACAAGTACAAACTTTGTGTTAAAAAGCCTAATAATGTTGAGGCTTCACAGCTAATGCATAGACATATTTCCAAAATTTTCCACAGCAGAAAAACCACTACAAGCTTGAATTGCTGTGCACAAAGGGAAACTGAGGTACAATACCTCACAGCCTTCATAGCTGAATACCAGAGTAAGTGCTCTCTGAAGAAAGAAAAGGAGTACTTGTGGCACCTTAGAGACTAACAAATTTATTTGAGCATAAGCTTTCGTGAGCTACAGCTCACTTCATGAAAGCTTATGTTCAAATAAATTTGTTAGTCTCTAAGGTGCCACAAGTACTCCTTTTCTTTTTGCGAATACAGACTAACACGGCTGCTACTCTGAAACCTGCTCTCTGAAGAACACTAATGGCTATGTTACGTTAACACATAGACCAAACCCTGGAATAACTAATGTGTTTCACAAAGTATGGACTGAGTTTTTTGCTGGGGCCAAAGCATGCATCTATAATTTGGCCTTACAAAGAATTCAATATAAACACAGCTCATATCAATGTTGGAAGGTCCTTAAGGTGTATCCAGGAGCTCTAATTTTGCCCTTCCACACCAGTCTCACATTGGGGGTGTGACACATGGCTAGAAAAAGTTAAACAACCTGCAAAATAAATAACCCTCAAAAGACATGTGGGGAGATAATGTTTGTGTTTTTGTGTATTTACATATGTATGAGTAGGGTCAGCAATGTAATCAAGAATCCCTGTCTATGATGTATTCTGAAATCATTTAAATGAATTGTAAACACAGGATATCTCAGTATTCATCTCTCTTTGAAATGTACTGTGAATGGTGGAGGTAAAAGCAAGTAGCTTTGTTAATTCGTATAGCTAAGTACCAGTGATGGACCTCCTTCAAAGTCATCCTAATTACCTTTTGTTCCCCGAGGAAATCCCAACTTGTCAAAGAGGACATAAAATTGTATAAAAGATCCTTGGGTCCTGATTCTGTCATTTCAGATCTGCTTAGGTTTCATCAGCAGAAGATTGAGGCACAAGACTGAGGTCCCAGATATACTGGTATGCCCTGAATATGAGATTTGGACATTGGACTTATAAGCTATGAACTATTTCTGAAAGAACTCTTTGCAACTACAAAGATCACCATCCCTGCTATAAATCTGCACCTCAATGGATTGAATTTATGTCTGTATGTATATTGATCTTTTAACCATACTCTCTCTCTCGTTTTTAAAATACATTTTAGTTTAGTTAATAATAAGAATTGGCTGTAGCGTGTATTTGGGTAAGATCTGAAACATTCATTAGCCTGGGAGGTGATGTGCCCGATCCTTTTCTTTTATATGATGAAATAAGATTTACAGAAACTTTCATCGTATTTGATGTGGGTACCTGGATCACTTTAAGGGAACTGTGTTGTTTGGACTTTTGTGTAACCAGTAAGGTAATAAAGAAAGCTGTTTTATGCTGGCTTCGTAAAGCTAAGTATTGGAATATCCACCAGCTTTATGGGGATTGTCTCCCCATTCTTTGTAGTTCACCCTAATGGAGTGACCATAGCTGGCTCCCCACGAGGACCCCCGTCACGCTCTGGCTGCACCGTGACCACTGGCCACCCTTCTTCTCCCCAGCTCGCGCGGCCACATATTCCAGCGCTGAAGGGGGTGATGCAGACTCTGGTGCACAAGGACCGAGGTCATGGATGGGCCACCACGCAGTACGATGATGCCCGATTGCATGAGACCTGCAGGCAAAGGACGTCTCCACATCAGGTGCCAGACTCCCGGCAGAGTGTGGGGCCCCCACGCTGGGGCGGGCGGGCTGACCCGGGGGGTGGGGCCAGCGAGGCCCTCAGGGTACGGTACCGGCAGGAGCCTCGCTCTGGTCGGGGGGGGGGGGGGGGAACGTTGGGGCATGAGACAAACAGAGGCGGGCTCTGAGGACAGCCTCGATTTGGCGCCGGCAGGCGCGCCGCACGCCGACTTGGGGGCGGGCCTAGGCCGCGCGTGGAGGGTAACGGCGGCGAGAGCCTCACTCTGGTGCTGGCGGGGTCCTGGGGAGCCTGGAGCGAAACAGGGCCAAGGGACGCTGCTCCTCAGCGGAGTCATCCCTCCTGAACTACGAGTCCCACCATGCATTGGGTTCTCGCGCCACCCGAACGCCGTCCGCCCTGGGTCACGAGGCGGTAACCTCGTTTAAACCTACCAATGAGGAAGCTCGATCTGTGCGGGCTCTCCGTGCGCCTGGCCGCGAGTAATTCAAATGTGCTGCTGCGCGTCGCTTCCCTCTTAAGGGAGGGGGCGCCACCAGCCCAGGGGCGCACAGTGCGGCCGGAGGGCTTGACCCGGTGCTGCGCAGCGTCGGCGGGACGGCCTCGGGGGTGAGGGTGGCCCGGTGGCCTGTGCGGACTGTCGGGGCCTTGGGTGGGCTGAAGGGGCGGACTGGGGAGTGAGGCAGGCGGCGGGGAGAAGGGGCGAAGTGGTCCGGGTTGGGTCAAGGAGCGGGGAGTGTGGGGGGCCCCCGGAGCGGCGTGAAGGCGCGGCGGCCCCCTCCGCCGTGGGGCGAAGGAGCGGCTCGGGGCTCGGCCGCCCCGCCCCAGGTGGGGCGAAGGGATTTGCAAAACCAGGCGAGTGGATGGGGACGTAATAAACAGACTAAACTGCGCGCTAGCAGAGGGGATGGAGTTTAAGGCGCCGTTTGCCTTAGCCACATGATCTCTACAACTTGCCCACGCCTTCCGAAAACGGCTTGTAACCGAACCCTAGCCAGTGTTTAAATTCTGCTAAACTGGGCGCACAATTCTAACTTGGCTTTCCTAAGAGGTACATTTGCTGCTTTTCTTTCTGTGACTGCACCAATCGTCTATAAAATGGACCACGTTTAATCTTTTGATTTAGTTTTCACTAAGATAGATTTAAAAAAAAAAAAAGACTTAATGTTTAGGTACCATGGCACTTAGTACAAATAGGTAACTAGGTAACCCACAGAAGCTACTTAGGTATTTCCCAAAGGGAAAAGGGACACTAGGTGGGGCTGCGCCAGGCTGGTCCAAACCACTTGTCCCCCTGCATGACCTGTTTGTTCTTGCCAACTCATCAAGTTGGGCTTAAAAAAGGGACTGTCCTGGTCAAAATGTGAGGTATGGTCACCCTAAGTTACATTACATGAATAGTTTAAACCTTCAAAGTGCTTAGGGGTAACTGCAGAACTCCATGAACTCTCAACTGTGTGCTGGGCTTGGAGCTTTGTTTTACAGAGCCCCCACCACTATATTTGAGTTCTTCAGCACCATCTCATTTGATTAGAAGGGAGACAAGATTTGTAGAATTTATGAACCTTGCAGTCATTTGCAGGGCTATTGCTGAAGTTAATTGATCCAGCTCTTTGAAGTTATGGATTTCAGAGTTTACACTTCATTGAACGGCGCTACCTGTGATTCCCTAAGTGCAATCCTTGTCAACAACTTGATCCCTATGCTTCAAAACATATGCCTGCAAAATTAAATTGTGAATCTTTTTGAACTGTCTTATTTTGCAGACACTATGGAAGAGGGAAAGGAAATGTCAGTAGGCTGGTCAAATAATATGGCTGAAGAAAAACTGGATGTTTGTAAGAACAGTGGTAGGTGGAAAACTATTGTTAAATTTATCTTCTTATAACTTTTCGCAAGGGATATACAAGCCTGAGCTAGTTTCTAAGATACAGCTACACTGCAGCTGGGAGTGCAATTTCTAGCTCAGATAGACATACACTGGTTTTGACTGAGCTTGTAGGCTATAAATAGCAGCGTAGCACAGTACTGCAGGCAGCAGCACAGGCTAGCTGCCCAAATACATACTTAAGGTCTCCGACGGGATTGTGCTTGGGCTATGTAGCTATGGCAACGCTGATGTTTTTAGCGTGCTAGCTTGATCAAAGATGGAGCGTGTATGTCTACCTGAGCTGGAAATTCTACCTCCAACTGCAGTGCACATGTACCCCACATGTTCTGATTATTTAAATTGGTGATTCTGTCACATCTGTTCCATAACCTGCAGTCTTTTCATGGATGGCCTGTTGTTTCCCACTATTTTGATCTTAGTGATTTTCTGCAGAGCTCTATAAGAGTTCTTTGAACCACTGGTAGCCTCTGCAACATGTGGTGATGGTGGCATTTAGGGTCTTTCTAATCTCCCTCGTATTTCTACTCTGAAGTCTGCTCTAGCAATTTCTTCTTTCCCATATCCCAGAGTTTGTTTTCCATCAGTTTAGCTTCCTTGTTAATTGATGTAAATACCTGATGCTTGACATACTTGTCATTCCCATGGGTCCTTCTAACCCCTTCAACTGTGTCCTTGCTTCCTCTGTTCCTGGACATGTTCCCTTGGATGACTGGGGAAAGTCACATTGTTATGCAGCTCCCTCAGTCTCTCCTATTAAAGCTCCTCTACTGTGGCTAAATAATTAGCAATCTCCCTCAATTCAGTGTTTGTTCTCTCTTGCCACACACCATCCTTGGCCAGAGGTTACTACTACTCTAATTCAGATTCCCATGCCTCTATCTTAGGCACTTACCACTTTAACATCTAAGTCAGAGGGGAGCAAACTACAGCCTGCGGGCCCCATCCAGCCCACAGGACCCTTCCCTCTGGCCTGCGGGGTCAGGACAGGCTTGCAGAGGTGCCAGCCCAACTCCCTGGCAGCATGGTGAGCGGGGAGGAGGCTGGCCCCTCCCTTTCTGCTCCCCTTCCTCCCTGCCTCGCAGTCACAGTTCCCCCAGCACCTGGGCAGTGTGGCTGCAGCTCTGGCCAGGTGGCATGGCTATAGTACCGCCAGACCTGGTACTCCAGGGCGGCATGGTCAGGGGGAGTTCTGGGGGTGGGGAGCGAGGAGCAGGAGGGCTTCAGGGGGGAGGTCAAGAGGTCTGAGCCCTGCTGCTGGGAGCAGGGGCAGAGCAAACCAGGGCCCCCCTCCAACTCCAGCATGCTTGGCCCCTGTCCCCAGCAGCCAAGCCCAGACAGGGAGTGAGCCCTGCCTGACTGCCAGGGAGAGCAGCCAAACGAGCAGGGGAAACACATAGGAAAAGGACTGAGCCCCCCTTTCCCCCACCCCACAGGTAACTGGCGGGGAGAGCAGGGAGGGTTGGATAGGGGATGGGCGTCCCAGGGGGATGGTCGCGGCAGAGAGCAGGGGCGTTTGGATAGGATGCAGGAGTCCTGCGCGGCAGTGAGGCGTGGGGAGCAGGGTGGGTTGGATGGGGGTGGGAGTTCCGGGGAGCTGGAATGGGAGTGGGAGGCCAGGCCACGCCTCACTGTTTGGGGAGGCATAGCCTACCCAGCCCTCCATACAATTTCTGTACCCGATGTGGCCCTAGGGCCAAAAAATTTGCCCAACCCTGGTCTAAGTGCTAGATTCACAAAAGCACTTAGCTGCCACTTTTGGCACCTAAATCCCAGAATCAGGCCCCAGTGGGATTCACAGAACCCCTTCTCAGCTGCCACCAAACCCTTGAGGTGCTTGTCAGTACCAAGTGAGTGTTTGGGGTTTTTTTTTTTTTTTTTTTCTCTCCCTCCAGTAAAAGTTCCCTAAGAGTTTGTTTTTCTGCCTCTCAGCAAGTGCACTGCAACCTCACTCCAGGCAACCAGATGCTTAAGCCCCAATTCAATGCACTCATCTGGAGGAAGATAGGCGCGCTTTTGCCTAACTCACCTGCGGGGCCGAATCCAGTAAGCTGGCTCAGAGCTTGCCTACCAGATTATGCCCCCATGGATGAGTTCACACAAAATGGAGTGGAGGAAGACCTTCCTTGTAACTCTTAGCCCAGTGGTTAAGTGGTGGGAGACCCACAGTTCGTCATTCCCTCCACCTGAGGGGGATAGGGGATTTGAAAAGGATCTGCCACCTCTCAGGTGAGCGTCCTAACCCTAGGTTATAGAACAGGGGTCGGCAACCTATGGCATGCGTGCCAAAGACAGCACGCCAGCCGATTTTTTTTTTTTTAATGGCACGCTGTTGCCTGCCGAGCCCCAGTCGCTGGCCGCTCAGCCTGCTGCCGAACCTAGGCCGGGACCCTGGCAGGCAGTAGCGTGTCATTTAAAAATCCTGCCCGCCACGGCCCGCTCTTCTCCACCTACCCCCAGCGAGGGCAGGATGAAGAAGCTTGGTCCTGCTGGCTGCTGCTGCAGGGCAGACAAGCTCCCCACTCCCATGCCTCTTCCCCCAGTGCTGGGTTCCTGCCCCTCCTCCTCTCCCTCCCTGCCGATGGCCCTTGTGGGGGAGGGGAAAAAGCAGAGTGCACGGGGGAGGGGAAAAAGCAGAGCGACAGTGCACTCCCTGCTCCGGGGCATTCCCCTCCAGCTCTGGGCAGGGGGCTGGGAGCACCCCCATGACCCTAGCCCACACTCCCAGCTCCCAGCCCTGACCTCTGCACCCCCCCCACAACCCTAGCCCTGACTCCAGCCCCCCCACATCCCATGTCCTGACTCCTGCACCCCCTCACACACCCACAACCCCCTTCCCTGACTCCTGCACCCCCCCGCCCTCATTCTTGCACCCCCCACATTCCCACCCCAACCCTGAGCACCAAACAGGAGCTCCTGCACCCGGCATCCCCCCACATTCCCACCTGCACCCCTCGCGCCAAATGGGAGCTGCCCAGGTTAGCACTCCACACCCAAACCTCCTGCCCCAACCCTGAGTCCCCTCCCTCATTCTAGCTCCTGGCCAGACCCTGCACCCTAGCCCCCAGCCTGTTTCCTTCATCCCCAGGTCTGTGCTCAGTGTACTCCCACCCTCAGCTCAGTGCAGAGAGAGAGGAAGAGAATGGGCTAGAACCAGGGAGAAGGTAGGTACCACTCTATGTGAGCAGGGCCGGGATCCCAGACCAGCAGCGGGCTGAGATGGGCCGGCAGCCGGGACCCTGGCTGGCAGGAGCCAGCAGATGGAACCCCAGACCGGCAGTGGGCTGAGCCGCTCAGACCACTGCCGGTGTGAGGTTCTGGCTGCCGGCTCCTTGCCAGCCGTGGTCCCGGCCACAGGCCCTGCTCAGCCTGCTGCCAGCCTAGGTGAATGGAACCGCAGGCTGGCAGCGGGCCGAGCGGGCCAGCAGCGTAAGATCAGCATTTTAATTTAATTTTTAAATGAAGCTTCTTAAACATTTTGAAAACCTTGTTTACTTTACATATGACAATAGTTTAGTTATATAGACTTATAGAGAGAGATCTTCTAAAAAAACGTTAAAATATATTACTGGCACGCAAAACCTTAAATTAAAGTGAATAAATAAAGACTCGGCACACCACTTCTGAAAGGTTGCCAACCCCTGTTATAGAATATTCTGTTGAGGAGCTCCCTCAGTCTCTCCTGTTGAAGCTCCTCTGGAGAAATAATCAACTATCTCCCTCCATTCATTGTATAGGAAGCCTGAGCAGTGATTTTTCTAGATGCCCAAAAGTTATGACGCTCAGCATTAGAATATGGTGGTATTTAGACATAGTAAGTGCCTCAACTCTTGACATCTCTTCTGAATGTTTGACACCCACCCTGCCACTTGAAGCCCACATCTTTAATCTCAGATCTCAAAACTGACATCCTCCACTAGGAACTTTCTCTTTGCTTGGGATCCACTCTGTCCCCTCCATATCTTCTCCTTTTCTTCCGTATCCCAGTTAGATCTCCCTTCTGCTGCCTTTCATTTCCAGGCAGGCCTTTTCATTCCCTTATTTTCATCTAACTACTGTCTTCTCACTTGTTCTGTGCCTTATTCAAACAAGTCCTCTTATACTTCTCTTGCTGGGAGGGTGGAGTCTGTCCTAGATTTCCTAGTTACTACTATATCTCATTTCCCCTGCTCTCCTTTGCCTTTTAAACATTTGACAACTGGTTTACATATCACCCTTCTATTTCTCTTCCATCTCTGACCCCTTCTAGTCTGGTGCTTTCCCACTTCACAAAAACTGCTCTGCTTAATATAGCTTTCTCACTTTCCTGCATCTTTTTGCTGCCTCTAAACTCAATAACATCCTCTCTTCCACTGCAAATTTCTTCTAGGGTAAAATTTAGTAGCTTATTTTAATTGTTTCAGTTGAGTGCAATGCAAAAGTAATGGGTGATAAAGAAACCACTCTTAATCTGAATATTTTTTGACAGTCATCTTGACATCTGTTCCATTTCAGTGTTAAAAGTAGTCTTGGTCACTTTCCCCAAGGGCGCTCAATAACGTTTTTGCTTTTACAACCTTTTCCTGATTTTAAATGTTTCTCTCTCCCATTGCTGTGTCCCACGAACAGAAACTTTCTACTGAAAAAAGAGCACTGGTTATATACAAAGTGCTGTCAAATGCACACTAAAACTAGGATATTTTTCTAATCTTTGGGTTTTAATAATGTTAAGTGTTACTTGAAATAATTAAACATGTTCAGAAAGACGTGCAGTTATTTTTAATTATATGACCTAATAACTTGAACTATTGTCATAGTTAGTTTTAAAGACATCTTGGCAATGTCTTTGGAATGACTACAAATGGGGTGTGAATTTAATGAAGATCAAGTAACTACTTAAAGCAAAATTAGAAGCAACTCTAAAGGTTAAATTTGTTAAGGCTAATGCCAAATGGCAGTTTTGTGAGAAATATACTGCAATGCAAATTGTGTAAAACCTTGTAACTACAGCGATAGTCACAATTAATGAGATCATTATACTTTCAGACTTTCCCCTTCTAACTGATGAAAAATTTGATTTTGACCTTTCGCTGTCTCCTGCAAGGTAAGCTAAGTGTTTAAGGGCAAGTACATATTTCAAGTTCAAAGGATTTTACAATATCTTGACTGTCTTGTCTGTCTTACAGTGGAAATGAAGATGAAGTTTTTGTTGGACCTCTTGGACACAAAGAAAAATGTGTTGCTGTCAGTATTGAAGCAACTAAAGATGCTGAAGAAAAGATCTCTCAGATCCCTGATGATAAGCTTATGTGGAGTCCTCTTACTGGAGAGAAATTTGTGGAAATTTTTAAAGAAGCTCACTTGTTAGCACTGCAGCTGGAAAGCGGCAACAAAAATGAACAGAACAAAGTCACCCAATCAGAAGGGCCAAAACCCAAGGTTATAGAAAAATTTGTGCAAGCATCCAAGTCAAAACTAAAAATCTTTCAAAAAGGAAACATAGAAAAAAGTCCCAGGGCTATTAAAAGGGAGACGTACTGTGTGTGGGACAGCCCAATTTCTCAACTGCCACCTTCCTTTCAGAAGTGTTCAGATTTACCTGTGACAGCAGTTGACAAAACTCCTCCAAATACATCTAGTCCTATTAAAATCCATAAATTTTCTAAAATATCTGTTTCATCTCTAGCCCAAGAAGAGCAAAGTGATGAAAAAAATAAAAAGGCAATAAGCAAATTGCACACAAAGGCTCTTGGAAAAAGCCATCAACTGACGGTAGAAAAGGTGAAGAATTTTCTTCTGGATAGCTTAATACTCAATTAAAAAACATGGTTGTCTTGAGATAAGGGACTGTTTAAATCTCCTGCAAGCTTTTGTTTAACAACTTTCTTTTTTTAATGCATCTCTCCATTGTTTGAGAGAACCTCAAATAGGAAACTGACTTTACACAAAGAGCTGGCAAATGCACAAGATAAACTGAAAGCATATTTTAACTTGTTATACTAATGCTAGTGGAGTAGTAGTTACTAAAGTAGTGGCCAGAACTGCAGAAAGAAGTTGTTTTGTTTTTTTAATTGACTGAATTTAAGTTTTTATACTGGATGTTTCTGACTTCTATGTAAATATTTAATACTTATTTTGTCATCCCTCTGGTAAAATTATTGCTGTCTTTTGGTGATTTAGATGCCAACAGGCTCTTTACTTAATTAAGCTCTCTTCAAAATTGACAGTAGTAGGTACAGCTCTGGAGATACAGCAGTAATAACGCTTTCTAGTCTTGGTACATACCCTATCTAGAGCATGATTAGCCAACTATGTAAGACTGAGGAGGACCCAGCTAAGCAGCAGTACACTGAAGAACTGCCCAGATATGTTAGGGGAAGTGGTAGCTGTGTTAATCATCTCTCGTGTACATAAGCCCTGTCCAGGTTGGTTTTTCTCTCCTGTCCTTCTGTTCCTTCCCATTCATAGCTAAGGCTATGCAACTAGCAAGATACTACTTCTCTCCGTGTGCACTACTGAGGAGGAGGATGTTGGTTCCTTACTCCTGAGAAGGAGGGTGAGGAAATACTGCCATAGGCAAGGGGGCAAGGGAGCTTCTGTAGTCTGCTTTTTTCCCCTTTGTCTCCCATCCCATAGCTTTGATAGTGTTGCTGGCCATGTGGCCCTCTCAGATGCTAACTGGAATACACTCATGAGCTGTGCAGTCTAAAACTTTCATGTCTAGCTGTTGGTGTCAACCAGCGAAGAATCTCCTTTGGGCTGTTGGAAAGAAGGGTTTGTGTATGCATTACATTATGCCTACAAATGGGAGACATACCTTTTCTTAAAATAGGTAACAGCCACTGCAGTGTCTAGGGATGAACATGGGCTGAAAGAATCCCATAGAGACTAACTTGCTGCAGAGGTGATCACCGCATGTTGATTTAAAGCCAATTTCAGTAAATGAAATG
Source organism: Dermochelys coriacea (assembly GCF_009764565.3). Taxonomy (NCBI): domain Eukaryota; kingdom Metazoa; phylum Chordata; order Testudines; family Dermochelyidae; genus Dermochelys; species Dermochelys coriacea. Next base: position 323,272,140 of record NC_050068.2, on the reverse strand, counting down.
AACATAGTCTATGCTGTATTTAACAACTTTAAAGTCTAATAGAGTCTAAATTGAGAATTTGGAATTTTTAATGTCTAGCAATTCTCATACTTTGTAGGTGCAATATCCTTTTCTGTTAGCTAGTATAAAAAATATGGATTACTGAATAAATCGGCTCATGCAAAATCTTTGCAGCCGTTGAAATTATAATAGCTTTCAAATAAATTTAAAATTTTAATCTTGCAGCCAAAACCAGGGAAAAAACATGTGAACAGCATGGGGTCATCTGAAGATCTACTCTCTGACAAATCCAGTGTTGCTTCAGATGCATGTGACTCATCATTCAGTGGCAGGTCATTACAAGACAAGCGAGTTCTTCCTTCTCAAAGCAAGGTAATTGCAAGTGTTAATACAACTGCAGAGTGAATATGTTTGAATATTGGTGGCTCTTACATACGTAAAAATGGAGAAGACAAACCTAGTTTTCTCACTTAATGCCATAGTCTTCTCTTATAATGAATTCAAGGTAAAGTTTCTATTCTACAATTGCAATTCTTGGATGGCTAAATTATACATCGTGTTTTCCCCATATTTTTAACAGACAATTGTTCTTAGTGCATCAGCATATAGTTAGGTATTGTGTTAACATGAAATGTAGTATGTAATATTAAGGAGCAAGGAAATGCAGATAATAGGCCTCATAGGAGGTCTGTGGATTAAAGTCTTTACTCTTCATGGTCACCTATTGTGCTACTTGGAAAGACTGTCATTTTTCTAGCATGGAAGCAGAATAGCAGTGACTCTTGCTACATCAGAAGCCAAATTCTAGGAACCATAGCACTACAATTTAAGTACTCATGTCTAAAAGAATGACTAACCTGTGGAATATAGTTTGTCTCAATTTTGTTAAAACTTTTGTACAACATTGCAATCCACTTAATATTGCCTATGCTGTTTCCTTCCCCTCCACCCTCCCAGAGGCGCCTAATCTCTTGGCAGTGGATACACTTAAATGAAATATTGGCCACTCTCTCTCCAGATCTGATGCTAATGGAACAGTCTTAGTTATAACAGTCAAACTCGCACAATCACTTTCCCAAAGAAAAGAATTGTAATAACATGGGATATTGTGTGTGAGGTGGGGAAAGATGCCTAGCATTTCAAAAATAGCACTCCAGTGTACTGTCCCATTAATCTTCTTCATTTCTATACTTAGAATCCATCTTAAGGATATGCTTGAGCTTGGGGGTGGGGAGGGAACACCATCGGGCTAACAATCAATTTCTGAGACCTATCCTATTTCAGTTCTACATAAGAACTTAGGTACCATACAAATGGTATGGTTCTAGTGACAAGATGCAGTTTGTGAGACTGCTGAGGATCACCTCCATATTTTTCATGATCTGAAGGCCGTGGCTGAAATACTGAAGCTGGAATTCTTGACTTAGTAAATTTATGGCGAATCCATCCTGTCCAAGTCAGTGATTCCACGCTGCTTTTTGCCATATATATATTGCCAAAATATAATTACATTTTTATTTTATTTTTTGCTTCCCAGCAGTCTGCTTTTTACTTAAGCATTTTATTTTAATTAAGCAACAGGATTTAGAACTTTCCCTGGGACAAATGAACCCAGAGAACGGTGATGCATAATGATGTAGAAATCTAACAAATGAAAATGTTGTTGTGCTTGCTTTATGTCTTTTGGACAGTTAAATAAATTAGACTTTCTTTTATTCACAGTTTGGGTTAAGGAAGACGCAGTTAAAACCGCCTAGTGTTGCTAATGGTCCTCTAAGAAAGAACACCTCATCTTCATCATCATCATCCATTTCCAGCATGAACTCCAGTTTGAATTCAAGTTTGTCTGCCTCTCCCATAGGGGGAAATGGTAATAACTAGCATAGAGATGCAGTATGCAAATCAGTTTAAACTTAAAATAAATAATGGGTTTTTTTGACCTGCAGGTTCCAAAACGTGTTTGGTGCTGTCTGCATTTCTTGCCGCTTCAGAACGCTAGGCTGTGTTTGGGGTGGAGTTTGGAGTGTTGTAGCTGTATTGTTCCCAGGATATGAAAAGCAAGGTAGGTGAGCTAATATCTTTCATTGGACCAAGAAGGTACAAGCTTTGAAGCTACATAGAGTTCTGCGTACCTTCCACCAACAGAAGTTGGTCCAATAAAAGATATGATCTCAGCCCCTTGTCTCTTGGTGTTGAGAACAGGTGAATAAAACTTCATGTAGGCTGACAGCTTGGTAGTTAATTCAAGTTCTTGACTTCTAGCACTTGAATTAAACCAGACTTTAGAATCAATGAGGCCAATATCTACAAACTAGGATCTGACACACTTACATGGTATGCTTCTCGGTGGTGATTTAACTTTTATTTTTTGCATAGTCCATAATGGTTCTTTTCTGGTTAGAATTATGTCTAGACACAGGAACCTCTAAATGCCACAATGTAACATGATTTAGAGAACAAACAACGCTATGAAGTGGAGAAGAGGGAGGAAGTCAAAAAGTATGTTACGCAAGCCCTGGTTTAGTCCTCCAAAGCCCCATATAGTAGTAATTTACTCATGGCAAACTTAAACCGTAATATCTCAAAGGTTGTGGTTAACACAAAAGCAGGGAGTAATGCAATTGTCAAAGCCTTATCAGGACTTATTAGAAACAATAGTGGAATATAATTGCTTACAGTTTCTTGATCCATTGTAAAACAAGACTAAAGCACACACCTCTAACATTATTTCATATTTAAACATTTGCCTATCATGAAGATAGAAGTAGTCATTGTTCTACCTGAAGAGTGTCAAGACTTGGAAGCCCTTCTGAGCTTCCTGTTTTAAAGTTATTAGCTTTTTACACTAAACAAACATGCACTATGTCTCTGTTCTCAGTCCCTGTAGCTGTGCACTCTCTGTTTTTTAATACCTGTCGGCTGGCTGTATTTCCTCTTAAAACTTAATGACAGAACTCTAGAAATCACACTGCTATCCAACTTACATCTGGAGCAGAGGTTCCCAAACTTTTCTTATTGCATACCCCCTTCCAGATCTCCCAACTGCCTGTGTACCCCTACCCTTCTCATCACTGATACTTTGTGTGTTCTTAACACTACCTGTCTTTAGCCATCTGTCCATATATCACTGTTATGCACAGATATAGTGTGACATGTATAACCGAAAATAAAACCTTCTGAGCTCAGTTAGACTGGAGAGTTGCTGGCCAACTGAACCCACACAGTATGGTGATTGGAGGTCTCTCTCTATCTGCGTTCTCCTTGGTACATCTTGAAGTAAAATACCTACTGGATTTTATATAACAAATTCCCACAGAGTTTTAAAGCTTTGTCTAAGTAGCCTATTATGAAAATGCAGTAAATAAAATCCACCCACAATTTCGCCCATGTACCCTCCACCCCAAGATGTCTCACATACCCCAGGGGTATGCATACCACAGTTAAGGAACCCCTGGTATAAGGAAAAACGACTACTTAATACCAGTAACTTGCATATACTGTTATCTTCTGTAGTAATCCAAGATGGTAATAAAATGCCCTGTACCTTTAGCAGGCAATTATTTTAGAATTGTGACTCATCTTATTTGTATCCCATGTGACTTTTTTTTTTTTTTGAGGGGGAGGAGGGACAAATTTTTGTAATAAAACTGAATTAATGAGTAAAGCTGCAGGATATAATCAGATCTATATTTAGCATAAAATTTGACCTCTATAAAGAGATTGAGTCTGTTTAATAAGCAACTGATATCTTTAAAATGTATCCAAAAGCAGACTTGCAGAAGTATATGGACAATGTATGTGGCTAAACTACGTATTTATTCCAAACAAAATGAGTCCCTGCCCTCAATTGCTCATAACGTAAGAGTGGGAGAGGAAAACATGCTCCTAATTTCTTGTGAACTAAGAGGTTCCATGTTTCAGGAAGTGAAGAGAAAGGCACCTGGAGGAGATGAAAGTATTTTGGCATGCATGATTGGGGAAACACTCCAAGTGTAGGGGCCTGCATGAGCAAGCACCGAAGTCTTTGAGGAAAGTGAAGTGTTGGGGGGAATAATCGGGTCCAAAGAGAATGTTAAGTGACCACAGATGAACTGTAGGCAGGGAGAAGAACTATGTAGAGCACTGAAAAGGGAGAACAAAACTAAACTCTAGCCCAGTCAACAACATAACATATAGATAATAAGGAAGTTGCTATCGGGAAGTATCATGCAAGACTCTGCTATTGGATTTCCATGCTTCAATGATTCAGAAGTTTAATATCTTGTTTTTAGAGATTGTTTATTCTGTTGGCTGTGGAATCCATGTGACCCTCATGCTATGTCTAGGCAACCTATTCAATAATACACTTCCTTTTAGGGGTCAAGAAAATACTATCCTAAGTTGTAGCTTGCTTTTTTGCCAATAGCCTAAAACACATCCACGCTACTTATACTTACCCAGTGTAAAGGAGCACTTAGCTGAAAATTTAACTTTTGTAAAAACTTGTCTTATATAACGTAAGCTTAATAAGTTTAATAAAACTTTACTTCAATGGGAAAAAGTTTAGTAGCACATGTCTTGGAAATACACCGGACCCTCGCTAGAACGCGCGTCTATATAGCACAAATTCGTATATAACGTGGTCGTAGTCATGGATCCCAAATTTAATTACTTTAATTGCAATTCATTTTAACGCAGTCCCCATGTGAATGCGGTACTGTGCACGGATCCCAAATACCAAGTTCTAGCAAGGGTCCGGTGTATTTAATGCAAATGACTAGAAACTGTCTAGCAAATCCAATTAGTCTAATCGAAAAACTATGATTTTAAGTGAATAAATAGAATATTGAAAAGTCATTTAAAAAAAAAGTTAACTTTTTAAATACTCTTAACTAGCATAGGTAAGGAGACTTCATTGACTGTCCCTTAAAATATGTATATGGGCCAACTACATTGAAAGTACAAGTTATGTTTACATATATCTATAAAGAAGGCATATTGAAGAGCTTCTCAAAATACCTTACTCTTGGTTCATTTGACCTGGAAGCTGATACTCTGAATCGTGTCAAGGAGGCTTTTCTGAAGCATCAAAGAAAAATAACCACTTCATAGAGTTTTCCTACAGTTTTCACTCTTCTGGGATTTAACAACTAGTGGCTAAAAAGTGGAAAAAATTTTAAACCTTTAAATTTTAACTACAAAGTTCAGATGCTTGAACACCTATCATAAATGATTGCATAATGTTTTCATATCTTCAGCTGCACTTGAGTAAACTGACTCTCTTGTAATTAGTTAAATATACCTTGTAACCAGTTGAGAGAAAAAACTAGCAATTCAGAAGTATAAATATGAGCTTTCTATCTTTCAGCTAAATCAAGTCTCTCTTCAAAAATTTCTGTGAGCAGCTCCAAACTCTCATCTAGCACAAAAAGACTGGCTATGGTTAGACCTATCAGAATGTCATCTCTGCAGGCAGTCCATTCTGATGTGTCCTGCAAGCAAACAATATCAGTTAGTACTCCCAAAATATCTACTGCTGGGAATTTAGCCAAGTCTTCAGCTTCTGTGACAGGATTCCAAACTCTAGCCAGTGGAATTCAGAGACTGAGCTCAGTCTCTAATCTGCAGAAGACATCTCAGCAGAACAAAGATGGAAGTGGAGCAAAAGGAAACACATGCCCAAAAGGCAACGCTAAAATTATACTCACACCTACAAATCAGATTAAAGTCCCTAAGAGATGCGGAGGTAAGCACACATTTTGGAAGGCTGTTTTTTGTGTTAACTCGGCTTTTAATTTTAACATTTCTTTCAACATTCCTCACGCTATATGCTAATTGAGAGTGAAATTTGTCTTTATTTGTATATTGTTCCAAAGCTCTTGGGATGGAATGAATCATGTGACTTGTAGGTAAGGTGTTATAGTTGAAAACAAAACTAGTATAGATAACAAGTAAGTAATAACATAGAGTAATATTTTTTTCTTCCCTTAGGTTCATCATCAGAAAATACAGCACCAAAAATAATGGAGCCAATCAGATTACTATCTTGTGGCGCATTTGAAAGGTAACTTTGTAATTAGAATTTAACAGGTCACTTGCATGTTTCCTTAACTATAACTACCTTTGAGAATATTGTACCAAGCAACTATGTAACCTGAATTTTAAAAGTGCAATTCTAATTACTTTGAAAACTAACATTGTGAGGTATCTCTACTCTCTTGGTAACTTCCAGATTACTCTGCCCTTCCACAAGTAAAAATGTTAACTCACCCTGGGATATGAAAGTCAGTTTGGCTCTTTTGGGATTGGATAACATAAATACCTAACTGGAATTCATTAACCATTCTGATGTGCAAGGGAACAGAATCAACTCTCGCATAAGTGATACTTCTGCAGTGCAAGTGTGTGTGTGTGTGTGTGTGTGTGTGTGTGTGTGTTGTTTTTTGTTTTGTTTTGTTTTGTTTTTTTAAAGTCCGCTCTAAATATACTCAGGAAGCAAATCTATTGAGGGCTGTTTTAACCTAATACCTGTTCACTGTAGAAGTGCACTTCAAGATTCTGTTACATTGAGTGCTCTGCTTCCTCTTCTGTCTCAAATTAATCAGAAATTTTCAAAATGATTTGAAACATCTGTTAACTGAACTTTAACTATGAGGATGTGACCAGTTCCAGCATAATACAGCAATCACTTTTAATGTTCAGGTTTAGTTATCCTAACACTTCCATATCTGTTTGTGTTCTTAAGCCTGCCTTACATTGTTTATTTCTGTTGTCTGAGTAGTATTCAGAATGAAGTTGTAAGAAGCTTCTAGAAGTTTTCAGTTAAATGTATGCTGAATGTTTTCTTCTAGTGGTGTTGCTGTCTGCACTCCTGTCAGATCTTCAGAAGATGGGGCCTCGCAGAACTCTTGTCTTAGTTCCAGGTCCATTTTAATTACTCCAGCCAGTATAAAACGTTCTGCTGTGCCTACACCTGCCAGTCGTTGTATCTCAGGAATTCCAACAATAACTCCTAAAACTTTGCCAAGATCTGTCTCCTCTCCACATTTTATGTCTATTCGTCAAGTCTCCAGTGTGTCCACCAGAAAGACTCTTGCAGCTTGGTAAGATACCATGGGTGTAACATGGCTCTACTGAAGTCTATTAAAACTCCTATTGTCTTCAATGGGGGAAGGATTTTGTCCCAGATGTTCAGACACTGTACACTAGCATATAAGTGATTTAATCTACTGTTGAGTAGAAGCATGGCCAGATAACTAGCAAAATAATACAGCTGTACTCGTTGGTTTTTTCCAACATAATTCTCTAACATGGTTTGGTTTGCCTGAATCCGTAAACCAAGGGATAATGTTAGTCTCTTGTAAAAATAGTGAAGATAAGCACATCTTAATCCATCACTTGACCACATTTTCAAACTACCTATGAATCAACTTGAATTATATGCATCATAGAACTTGTATTTGAGGAATTTGCTGCTTTCAGCCAGCTTACTTGATGTCCTGAATAGAAAGTGACTGCAGAAGTAACTTTGTGTTCCAACACAATACTTCCAACTACGTGAAAAATAATGCAGGACCTAAATGTGGCAATACTTTCTAGATGAGGAAAGCAAGCAGGCAGTTAAGTCAAATGATCTACTTTTAAGTTCAGTTTAAGTTATACTGTCACCATTATAAAATCTGGCATCCTAAGAGAGGCCAAGGATTGAATTAAGACTGAACTATTCTTGCTCCATGACGTGGTCTTTCCATGCCATAGTTGAGACAGTGGCTAGGTACAAGGGGAATCTGGGCAGCACCACCACAATTCTGTACCTGTTCTGTGGAGGGGATGCAGTCTCTTCCACAGCTGTCACCCAAAAGTCTTTTCACAAGCTCTAAATATATACACATCTTAAACTAGTATTTATGGCAGTCTTGTATGGTGCTGATTCCTCAGAATAAAATTTAACTAACCTTATATTTCATGTTGTGCTCAGATAAAACCTTTTGTTCCCGTGTAAGCCAAGCATTATCATGCCAGTCTCTCATATCTCAAATGTTCAGTTACTTCCTCAAACTACAAGTCCAAAATACTCTTTCTTCCCAAAACCCTCTCCTTTCCCCACTCCACTAGCCCACTGATTGTTAAGCTTGCAACTTTGGAATCCTCCAATTTGTCTCTGTACTTTTTCCCTTCACCAGGGAGCGGACTGAACCAATTGAGTGACATGTAGTACCAGCACTTCTCTGGTACAGCAATCTCTGCATAAGCTTCCAGAAACTTAAGCTAAAATTTTCAAATGTGGTATCCTAAGATTATCCACCAAATATGGCTTGTCCATTTTGCTTGTACACTGTAGGCAACTTTGACTTATCTATTTAAATTGTAATTCCTCAGGGCAGAGACAGTGTCTTTATGTTCTGTGGGATGCCTAGCATGCTTTTAGATAATGAATAAATAAGACGTTACTTTCAGACTGAGGGTACTCACAAAATAGAGAAAAATAGTTATAAAATGGCGCTTTAGCATTTGTAGGGCAGCTAAATGACATGAACCTTACCTTGTTTATACTTTAATAGTAATGCTTAATGAATATCTCTTAAATACTTGCCAACTTACTTTCCCCCAGTTCTAAACAGGCAAAGGACACCAAGACACAAGTGTCATCATTTGAAGATGATGACTTATCTCCTCTATCTATGATACCTCTTACACTTGTCTTTTCACCAGAAAAGACTACAGAAATAGCACAGAATGAAATACAAGAGACTGAAATACAAAAACAGCCAGCTGAAGGAGCACAAACTAATGAGGTACGTAAACTGAATCCATTTTTCCCTCTTGTAAAAGCTGCCGTTGAGTGAACTGCATGAAAATGTGTGCTGTCTACTAACTAAAAACTTGCTCAAATTTTGAAGTGAACTAGATTAGGCATACATGTGCCCTCTAGTGTTTGCTTATCATACCATTGAACAACATTTCTTCATTGGGATAAATGTTCCTGGAAATCGAATTTCAGTCACCTGCACAAATAATTGCAGGTCAGATTTTAGATTTGCACTCCAGTTACCTACACTGGAAAGTCCTTGTGTATTTATGAATCCAATCATGAAACACAATACCATGTGGGGTAATTCTAATCGCAGTTATATAATATATCTGGTTTTGGACAGTATTGAATGTCTGTAGACAAACAGAAAACTGTTTAAACCATAGTGTTAAAAGGAGAAAAAAAAAAAAAGTCTAAACTCCTATTTGCTGAAATAGCAACTTGCTTGCAGATATCAGGCATAGACCAAACTAACAATTACTCATTGTTAGTTCAACTGTAGTTATTTTCTCTGGTATTCTGTTTACTTAATGCTGGAAGCATTTGTTTGGTGTATGTAAATACTGCATCACAATCAAATTGGATAGAGGTGTGACTAAAGCTAGTAATCTTATAGAACTGTTTCTTTGTCAAAATGTTGTCAGGTCACAATTGTAGGTACAAGGTTAAAACTGAATTAAAAAACTGAAATATGAAACTTGAGAATATTTTTCAAATATGATTTAGCACTTGCATAATACTTTACCTCTGCTCTGCACACTAATCCTCCTCTCATCCACCAAACTATACCTTTAGGATGGTGTACATATAACCTACAAACCTAAGAATGATGGTTGCTTTTTGTGGCTTTTCCCTATGAGTCAATAACTGATTTTTCTACATTATTCTGAAGAAAGTACATTAAACAGAGGAAAATAAACTATTTATCATTTCTAGGTCTTGCTGATAGATATTGGAATAGATGAAACTCCCATTGCTGCTTTGGAATGTGAAAGTAGACCTCTCATTGACCTTTCTAATACTCCAGAAGTGAATAAAGTTATTCCACTAAAACCTAGTGTGGTAGGACAGGTAAGGTATCTCAATCATTTGTTTCCATAAATGCATAAAAATTGTGCAAAAAACAATTGTTTGGTTGTATGCATTGGTATGTAGAATAGTTATTTCTCCCCTGTAACAATGTACTGTATACGAATAATGCTTGGCACTAGCACCTTTTATATTCAACACTCTTATTTAAGCTGAATCCAATTTATGGATTCTTCTTGCAGTCTCTTCCCTTTCAATCTCTAGGGTAAGTGAACATTTTGTTGTAAAACAGAGCTATTAATGAGCATCAGTTCATGAGTCAAGAATTTTAATTATTCAGCTTTGCATGGCCCACTCTTGCTGTGCTGCTTTTTGAAAGTCAAAAAACTAGCTGCATCAATTGTTGTTGTAGAAACACAGCTCTGTGCAGTCTCACTAAACTTCTCTTAGTAGCAGTGGCATGTCATGACACTTTTTTTAGTACATTTTGTGGGGTTGTACAAGGGACTGGATAGACTCATCCCATGGACACAGCCAGTCAGGAAGTCCTATTCAGAGCTTTCATATTCTTGTAGAAATTAATTCTGAGGCATGCACTGCATGCGTAAATGGCACACCACTGCTTACTAGCCCTGAACACCAATAACCTGGAGGCTAGAATATGTTCCTGCTACTCTTCTCTGCTGTGGAATCACGTCTGTCAAACCCTTAACTGCAGCACTGGTTTTCAGCACTACACCAGTTCAGACCAGTTTGGCATGTAGAGGTTTGTGTTAAATTGCTCATCACTCCTGATGTGGTCACCACTCTTCAAAAGTCAAAACAGCTAGGGCTTGACCTTGGCTTTAAAAGTAACTTGGTCACTAATGTGCAGTGCCATGGAGACTCTTGGCTTTCCCTCCATTGGAGCCAATATAGAAAAGCAGATGTGGTAGTAGTGCACACTGACACTATTCCTAGTGTTCAAGGCACATATGCACATGATGAGTGTAGTAGGACTTAACTAAGTAGTCATTCCATGACTTAAAAAGATGAGTTTGGGAGGGAAAGGTAATGGGAGTAAGCTATTACCAAAAACTGTTACTGTGATTCCCGGAAACAAATGGTGCTTTTTAGGGGACAACAACTTGATAAAAACATCTGGTGAAAGTGCTGGTGCTTTTATTTTACTAATAAGTAAGGCTTGGATCCACAAGAGACATGAGCAGCTAGAAAAATCACAGGAATACCGTGATCTGCAAAGCCTGAGTTAAGAGTAGGACCAGTGGTTAGGGTACTCATCTAAGATGTGGGAACCTACAAGTTTAAAGTATTCCCTTCTGCCTGGATGAGGGGTTTTTATATCCATTTAATCTGTACATTTAAACAGGAGACTCCCATTTCTCAGGTGAATGCTCTAACCTCTGGGCTATGAGATATTCTGATGTCACTCTCCTGTTGAAGCGGTGTCGCTTTGGATAAACAATTAGTCTCTAAAGCAGGGGGACTGGATCTTGGGTCTCCCACATCCTCAGTGACTGCTCTAACCACCCGCTTATAGGACCCTTCTCATGCATGCGTGCTCTCTCTGGCCCAGTTACTCTTTTATTTTCTATAGTAGTGCCTCTCTTTAAGAGGGGTGTCTGACATTCCCCAGGGTACACTGGACTGATGGACAACTGTGTCTCCCTCAGTTCTCCAACCTGGAGTGCCTTTTACACTGCTCTGCTGTGAGAGCAACCACTCCTGGTCTGCCCACACACAACCTCCAGCATGTAAATCGCTCTCAGCTATGCTCTGAGTGCTGCAGCCAGCCACCCTGGAATTACATTGCAGGGCAACACCAGAAAGCTCCCAGTCCCAGACTTCCCCCCTCTCCCCCCCCCCCATGTGCATCTTGTACTGCCCCTTCTGGACAATACAAACTCATATAAAGTCTGCCATTTCATTAATAGAAAATGATATACACAAATCTTGTTCTCAAATGGAATTTCCCAAACAATTCAATCTAAACACACTGGTTTAGATAAAACAATAAAACAAGTTTATAAACTATGTAAAGATAGATTTTTAAATGATTACTAGTAATGAGGCATTTGAGAGGGAGGGATAACTCATTGGCCTGCTAAACCCAGGGTTGTGAGTTCAATCCTTGAGGGGGCCATTTAGGGATCTGGGGGCAAAAATTGGGGATTGGAACTGCTTTGAGCAGGGGGTTGGACTAGATGACCTTCTGAGGTCCCTTCCAACTCTGATATTCTATTAAAAGAATTTGTTACAAAGAAATAAAAGGTAAAACACGACTAACACCTACCTTAACAAGTTAAGTGAATTCAAAGCAAAAGGTTTCTCACCACATGTTCTAGCAGTCTTATTGGCTGAATCTTTCGGCCATGATCCCTCCACAGTCTAATGATAGTTCCTTTGACCTTCTTCAAGTGTTGTTGACGCTGTGAGTAGAGATGAAGGGAGAGCGATCCTTTGGAGGTGTGTGTTCCCCATTTTTGTCTTTTTTTTCCTCTTCTGAGAATCCTCTCCAGCTGGGGTTCAGGAGACTGAAAGTCTGTGGAGATGGGAACTTCCAGCTGTGTTGTGTTGTTTTGTTTTTTTGACAAGATGTAAATTTCTCGCTCACATCCTTTTTCCTGCCAAAGAATGGACGCCTAACCGGATGTTAGTCCATTTTATTTTGTTGACACCGGGCTGAAGCATCAGTTTGCCTTTTGTCTTTGAGGAATTGGTCTAAACTTGGAATATGTCTCAGTAATGCTATACAATGTTGCTACACATTTTACCAGGACAATAATAATCAGAACATTATGGATTTTCAGATGATACCTCACGAGGCATACTTTGTACAAAATCCATTATAGTTTTGTAAAGGGTTAACATTGGGATACAAACTATTATGGGGGGTAGGAGGAGGGAAGAGGGGCAGGTAAAACACATGCCTCTCTCTGGCATCTCCCAACAGCTATCCGAGGTGTGGGGTGACCTACCATCCTGGCTTCTGTGAATCCCTTCTCCCTCTGCTGTACAGGAAATCTGAGTACCTAACTCTGTCTTTTAATCCCAGTGATTTTATTTTAATCTTTTTTTTTTTTTCTCCTAAGCACGTAAAAGCTAGGTGTTGAGAGGCTGTGTGACAAACTGATTCACAAATGGACTTTAGCCCTGAGACTCAGTTCCCATGTATTTTGCATAAATTCTTAGTGTAGCAAGAATTATAGAGATCAAAACCAAGAAAAATAGGTATGATTTTTTTAACCTTTTGGGAGCTAATTCAGTCCTGATAGACAGCATTCTTTGATACCTTGGATCAGTGTCTTTGGGGCAGAGACTAGCTCTCCTTTTGTATAGCACCTAGCACAAGGGGCTCTGATTGGTGCATGTGGCTTCTGCTGTAATTAAACTTTTACAGTAGAATAGAGAGGCTCTAAATTGAACATCTAAGTGGGTGGTGTAGATATTTGTCTTCAGGCACCTGAAGAGAAGAATCAGCTAGCTAAATCTTATGTCACTTCATTTCTATCTTTCAGCTAATAGATTTGAGTTCTCCTCTTATCACTCTGAGTCCTGACGTGAACAAAGAGAATCTGGATTCCCCTCTGCTGAAGTTCTAAACTTAACATTAGCTGAACCAAAATTTTATCTTGGGACTAGCATCTGCAATCTTGATTTGATATATTAGCCATCTTAATAGGACTGTGTGGAGTGAATATCATGCAATAAAATCCCTTTAATGTACTACTGAATGTAACTTGTGTTGACAAAATGGAACTAGAATAATCTGTTCAGCAAATCCAAATTGGGAGCACCTGATTAACATAACTGTCTTTAAGCATTGTTGCAGATCCATGTAGTTTAAAAAAAAAAAAAGTGCTGTATGTCTGCTTTAGTAAAATTATTTTAAGTCTAATTATACATAACCGTAACCTTTTTCTAAAGGTTTACTAGTAAATAAAATGATCTAAAGTACTAAAATTAAACTGAAAATTAAAGCTAATGTTGTAATTTTTGTATCCAAAGGATTTTAATGGTCTGTATATATATGAAAGCATCACAAGTCTGAAAATAAAATGGTTTTGGGACTACAAATGTGTTACATGCTAATTGTGCCATAGAGTATTTCAAGGAGCTAAAATTAGCTACATTCAATAAAAGCATCTGGATCTAATGGTGCACATTGACATAATCAGGATAATGTTAAAGGTGGTAGTGTCAGAACTTTGCAAAGTGCATATAAATTGAGTTGCCTGCCCTGAAGGCTTTTTCTATAAAAGATTTAGAAAATTGAAAGAATGGGATCAGAGTGAAAAGTGCGTTATGCTAATTTTAAATTCTGATAACTTTGAGGTAGGGGAACATTGCAGGAACAGATAAAACAATAATGAGGTCAGCTGTAGAAAGCAAGGTAAAGGATGGGATTTGACAAGGCCAGCTGCTGCACTGTATGAGAGATCTAATTCTAGATGTAAGAAATGATACAAAGTCAAGAATAGGACATAAAATGAGTAAAATACCTGGCTCTTCCCATTTTATTTTTCGCATCAAATGTAAAGTCTGGACTGCCCTACTTTTTGCTAGAGATCTTGCTTGGAAGATCCAGAAATGGACTGGAAGCTTTTTAACCCTTCAACTATCAACAGACCTTGTACTCTGATGTCCATGGTAACAACTCCAACTCGGCCTGTTTAAACTATAAAAGCAAAAGTTGAAGACAAAGCCCGCTATGAGCTGAATTGTTTAGATTTAAAACTCCTGATAAAGGTTCTTTAAGGCTCCAAGTAAACCCTTGGGTTCATATGACTAGGTGAAAGATTCTAGAAGTAAGAGGACACTTTTGAAATAACTGAAATGTTTCAATTGATGTTATGGGTTCTCTTCTCAGACATGGTGTGGATCACAGGCCAAATCTGGACTACCAGATGCTTTTGAATAGATCCTGAAATTTTTGTATTCAATTATTCTTAGTCATTATCTATTGTTATAGTTGCTGGGTTTTTTATTATTTTCTCTGGAGTCTGGACCTTGACCAAGAAATTTGGACCTTGACAAAAAAAAAATTGACTATTCCTGTCTTAGGCCTACATCCTGATCAGACTAGCCAGAGAGGGAACCAATGGCAATGGCATTACCACCAGATTTGACTAAATCCTGAGCACTGCCTGGCATGTGAGACTTTGGTTCTGGCTCTCCGACTCCCTCATGTCAGGGGCCAAGAGGGCAGGAAACCTGGGTCCCCACCTTAGGAAAATTCTGGTTGTGCCCCTGCTATAGAATCTTACAAAGCTTAATCTTTGCCTATACTATCAAATAGCTATATGAAGCAGATCCAACACTCACCTTGACCACTCCTTTGTCAGATGTCGACACGATCCCCTAGCTTTCTTCACGCCATCATGTCTGTCTTGCTCCATGTGGCTTGAGGCTGCATTATTCCCAGTTTCTATGTAGTGTAAGACCTCATGGCAATCCATTCCCTAGAGCAGGGGTTCCCAAAGGTGGGCTGTGACACAGTCCCGGGTGGTCTGCCAGCACAACTGCATTCTCCAGTCAAGCTCTTGGTAAATCTCTAACTCCATGTGTGACTTGTGTAACTTAAGTAAAAGCTATAGAAATGTAATGTTTTGAGATGTATATATTGGACAGAGTTAGAAATCTTTAGTTTAAAAAAAATAAGCTGCAATATGTCAATTTTAAGTCTTGTGAGTACAGCAGTGCGTTTCACTGCCAGGTAACCTAGCAACATAAACACAGTCCACCATTTACAACTGTAATAAACAGGAAGCAGTATTTCAACCTGACATGGATCGATTTATTTTTCAAAAGCAAGAAGGTTGCGTTGGTAGAGAAGATAATAAAAGTACCGGACCACCTACAGCTATGCAAAATTAGCCAGCCAAAAAAAATAGTGGTAAGAAAATATGATGACACGTACTTAAAGTTCGGATTCTCCTTTATGGGATTCACAAAAAGAAAAGGAGGACTTGTGGCACCTCAGAGACTAACAAATTTATTTGAGCATAAGCTTTCGTGAGCTACAGCTCACTTCATCGGATGCATTCAGTGGAAAATACAGTGGGGAGATTTATATACATAGAGAGCATGAAACAATGGGTGTTACCATACATCCTGTAAGGGGAGTGATCACTTAAGGTAAGCTATTACCAGCAGGAGAGCGGGGGTGGAGGGGGACCGTTTGTAGTGATAATCAAGGTGGGCCATTTCCAGCAGTTGACAAGAATGTCTGAGGAACAGTGGAGGGTTTGGGGGGGGGAATAACATGGGGAAATAGTTTTACTTTGTGTAATGACCCATCCACTCCCAGTCTCAATTCAACCCTAAGTTAATTGTATCCAGTTTGCAAATGAATTCCAATTCAGCAGTCTCTCATTAGAGTCTGTTTCTGAAGTTGTTTTGTTGAAGAATTGCAATTTTTAGGTCTGTAATCAAGTGACCAGAGAGACTGAAGTGTTCTCCGACTGGTTTTTGAATGTTATAATTCTTGACATCTGATTTGTGTCCATTTATTCTTTTATGTAGAGACTGCCCAGTTGGACCAATGTACATGGCAGAGGGGCATTGCTGGCACATGATGACATATATCACATTTGTAGATGTGCAGGTGAACGAGCCTCTGATAGTGTGGCTGATGTGATTAGGCCCGATGATGGTGTCCCCTGAATAGATACATGGACAGAGTTGGCAATGGGCTTTGTTGCAAGGATTGGTTCCTGGGTTAGTGTTTTTGATGTGTGGTGTGTGGTTGCTGGTGAGTATTTGCTTCAGGTTGGGGGGCTGTCTGTAAGCAAGGACTGGCCTGTCTCCCAAGATCTGGGAGAGCGATAGGTCATCCTTCAGGATAGGTTGTAGATCTTTTGATGATGCGTTGGAGAGGTTTTAGTTGGGGGCTGAAGGTGATGGCTAGTGGTGTTCTGTTGTTTTCTTTGTTGGGTCTGTCCTGTAGTAGGTGACTTCTGGGTACTCTTCTGGCTCTGTCAATCTGTTTCTTCACTTCCACATGTGGGTACTGTTGTTGTAAGAATGCTTGTTAGAGATCGTGTAGGTGTTTGTCTCTGTCTGAGGGTTGGAACAAATGCGGTTGTATCACAGAGCTTGGCTGTAGACAACGGATCGTGTGGTGTGGTCTGAATGAAAGCTAGAGACATGTAGGTAGGAATAGCGGTCAATAGGTTTCCAGTACAGGGTGGTGTATTTTGTGACCATCACTTATTAGCCAGAAGAGTACCCAGAAGAGTACCCAGAAGTCACCTACTACCGGACAGGCCCAACAAAGAAAATAACAGAACACCACTAGCCATCACCTTCAGCCCCCAACTAAAACCTCTCCAACGCATCATCAAGGATCTACGACCTATCACTCTCCCAGATCTTGGGAGACAGGCCAGTCCTTGCTTACAGACCGCCCCCCAACCTGAAGCAAATACTCAGCAGCAACCACGTCCCACACAACAGAACCACTAACCCAGGAACCTATCCTTGCAGCAAAGCCTGTTGCCAATTGTCCCCACATCTATTCAGGGGACACCATTATGGGGCCTAATCACATCAGCTACACTATCAGATGCTCCAGAATAGCAGCCGTGTTAGTCTGTATTCGCAAAAAGAAAAGGAGTACTTGTGGCACCTTCGAGACTAACAAATTTAATTGAGCATAAGCTTTCATGAGCTACAGCTCACTTTGGCTCGTTCACCTGCACATCTACCAATGTGATATATGCCATCATGTGCCAGCAATGCCCCTCTGTCATGTACATTGGTGAAACTGGACAATCCCTACGTAAAAGAATAAATGGACACAAATCAGTCGTCAAGAATTATAACATTCAAAAACCAGTTGGAGAACACTTCCATCTCTTTGGTCACTTGATTACAGACCTAAAAGTTGCAATTCTTCAACAAAACAACTTCAAAAACAGACTCCAATGAGAGACTGCTGAATTGGAATTCATTTGCAAACTGGATACAATTAACTTAGGGTTGAATTGAGACTGGGAATGGATGGGTCATTACACAAAGTAAAACTGTTTCCTCATGCTAATTTCGCCTTCCCCTTCTCCCCCTTATTGAGTTAGGTTTGAAATGGCCCACCTTGATTATCACTACAAAAGGTTCTCCCCCCTTTCCCCCCCCTTTGCTGGTAATAGCTCACTTTAAGTGATCACTCTCCTTACTGTGTGTATGATAACACCCATTGTTTCATTTTCTCTGTGTATACAAATCTCCCCCCTGTATTTTCCACTGAATGCATCCGATGAAGTGAGCTGTAGCTCATGAAAGCTTATGCTCAAATATGTTTGTTAGCCTCTAAGGTGCCACAAGTACTCCTTTTCTTTTTGTAAATACAGACTAACACGGCTGCTACTCTGAAACCTGTCTTTATGGGATTGGATCAGGATGCGTATCCATTACTTCAGTGTGTTATAACCGTTTTATATTTATATAATTTTTATTCTTTTCTAATTAGTAGAGTGTAGGGTTGGTTCCTTATGTAGCATAGAAAGTGAGATTTTTACACTAAAAAAATTGAAAACAATATAGTGTTTGAAGTTGGACAGCCATTTTGTTTTAAAATTAATGTATTTTAACAATTTTAGTAACATTGTGTTGCTTATTGTTCAAAGGGGGAAAAGCACAATGTATAAAACTGAGCACACCATCTTGCTCTTGACGTTTAAAGCGTACTTTTACTTAAAAACGGTTTGGCTTTGAAGATCTTGAAGCATTTCTATTAGTGTATAGGGCTAGGGCTTTCTGTCCTTGCAATTGTTTACATTAAAATGATTGTTTGTTTGCAGTGTTATAGTTTGTGTACGTAACAATTTAAAATTAACGGTTTGCCTCCCGAAGAGTTAAGAGTGGGCCCCAGTGCTTATTACAGCTGGGCCTTAGGGGGAAAAGCGTGAGACCCCCCGCCCTCGAGGAAAGCCTTTCACGGGCTGCTCCCCGATCCCAGCTCTGCTTGAAGCGGCGCTGCCCTCTGCCATTCAGGGGGTGTCTGAGGGAACGTCCTACCACGGCCTGAGCCTGACTCTTGCTACTTTTCTCTTCAGGCTCCCCCTTCCCTGCTCCCGCAGCACCAAGCGGCCGGGCAGGGCTGCTAGGCCCCCGGCTGCTGGCTCGGTCGGCAGGAAGGCAGTTCCCAAGCAAGCCCTGCCGCGGGCACTCCCACAGCAAACGCATTTCTACCCGGCGGGACGCCGCCCGCCCTTCTTTAACTGCTTCCCAAGGGGGGAGCATCCCCTGCCCTCCCCCCGCAGGGGCCGGTGGAGGAGGAGGAGGAGGAGGGGGTAGATCTCCGAGCCAGCACACGGCGCTGAGTCGCCTCCTTTCTCCGCGCCCCTCCCTCCGGTGGGGGCGGCTCTGAGTGAGGGGCGGGCTCGCCCCAGTCCGAGCCCGGGTGCGCTTCTCCCTGCGGGGCGGCTCGTGCTGGGTGCGGGGCACGTTCCCGTCCGCCCCGCCCCCCTGCTGCGCCCTAGCGCCCCGGACGCCGGGAGAGCGGGGGCGGGGCGGGCCGGGAGGATGGTGGCGGCGCGGCGCGTGGTGTGCGCGCTCTCTGGGGGGGTGGACAGCGCGGTGGCGGCGCTGCTGCTCCGGCGGAGAGGTGAGGCGCCCGGGGGCCCGTGGTGCGAGGGGCTCAGCGCGTTAGGCGCCGCCGGGGCAGGGGGTCCTGGGGCCGGTGACGCGGAGAGAAGGGCGGGGAGGCTGGAGGCCGGGGCCCGGGAGGGGGAGGGGGAGAAGAAAGGCTGGGGTGCCTGGAGCTGGTGACGCGGGGGGGCTTACAGTGCCGGGCTTACAATGGCGCCCTGGAGCCGGGCGCATGCTCAGAAGGGGCCTCGCCCTGCTCTGCGTGCCCGGAGACCCCCCCAGCCCGTTGCTCCTCTCCGCCCCCCGGCCGGACCCTAGCGCAGGTCTGGCTCTGGACGGTCTCTGCTTCCCGCCACCTCTGGGGCCCCGCCTGTGTCCCTGGAGCTGAGCCGCCTGGGCCAGGTGCAGCAGCCTGGCCAGTCTCAGCCCGGGGGGGGGCCTTGGTTGGGTCCCTCCAGACAAGTGGGTCCTGAGGGAGGGGCAGTGCTGGGCTGTGAGGGGGCAGGGAAGTTTTCTGAGTGTTGGGGCACTGGGGGGGGGTCTGTGGGGGGGTGCTGGGCAGTTGGGGTGGGGCTGTGGGCAGGGCACTGTGCATTTGTGGCAGGGTCTTGGGGGGGGCACACTGAGCACAGTGGGTCCGGGGGGCTCTGGTCATAGGGAATTGGAGGGGGGGAATGTGTGGTGTGGCATGGACCAGCCCCCGAGGGGAAGGGGCATGCTGGCAGCACAAGGCCGGGTGTCTGGCAGCTGCCAGTTTGTAAATAGCGTCCTCGTGCTGGGCGAAGCAGGGCTGCCCCTGTCATGCCATGACCCGATGGCCCTGGCCGGCCCATTGTTCTGGGGACTGACACCTCCTCCCCCCCCACACACCATGCTCCTTTGCCCCCATGGGGACCCACCAAAGGTTAATCTGGCCCTATACTGGGAGAATTAGAAGAAGGGCAGGAGATCCTGGGAGGGGAGGGGGAGGGCTGAAGGGCAGGGGGTCCTGGGGCCCGTGACACGGCGGGGAGGGGAGAAGGGCAGGGGGTCCTGGGGCCCGTGACACGGCGGGGAGGGGAGAAGGGCAGGGGGTCCTGGGGCCCGTGACACGGCGGGGAGGGGAGAAGGGCAGGGGGTCCTGGGGCCCGTGACACGGGGGGGAGGGGAGAAGGGCAGGGGGTCCTGGGGCCCGTGACACGGCGGGGAGGGGAGAAGGGCAGGGGGTCCTGGGGCCCGTGACACGGCGGGGAGGGGAGAAGGGCAGGGGGTCCTGGGGCCCGTGACACGGCGGGGAGGGGAGAAGGGCAGGGGGTCCTGGGGCCCGTGATACAGCAGGGAGGGGAGAAGGACTGGGTTTCTGGGGCCCGTGACACGGCGGGGAGGGGAGAAGGGCAGGGAGTCCTGGGGCCCATGATACGGCGGGGAGGGGAGAAGGACTGGGTTTCCGGGGCTGGTGACACGGGGTAAGAGGGGAGAAGGGATGGGGTGCCTGGGGCTGGTGACATGGGTGAGAATGATGGGGGGGGGGGGAGCTGGGAGGGAGAGAAGGGGTGCCTGGGGCCTGTGATACTTGATGTGGGGAGGGCTAGGGTGCCTGGGGTCTGTGATATGGGGAGGAAGGCTAGAGTGGCTGTGACAGGGAGTGGGGGAAGGGCTAGGAGTGCCTGGGGGTGACTCGTCATCAATTGCTGCCTGCGGGAGTATTACACTGTCCTGATTGTTGTCATTACAGACACTCCTCCTGCACATACCTGTCTGTACCAATTCATTCCAGGCTGATTTTCCTCCAATCCCTTGAATTCATACAACAGTCACCCTCCTCCTCTTCCTGATAGTTAATCGTAACAATTTAACATTGTTCTTCTCTGTAATAGGCACTAAATCTTGTTAAACATCAGGTTATTTAAAATGTTAGCACATTTTCTCACGTGATTTTCCCAGTGTAGATATGGGCTTTCAGAGAATAAAACACGAATCTCTATTAATTTGATGATATCTCATGATTTGTTATAGCAAAGCGTGTATCAAACTCTTTTGATACCAAGGTTGAAGACTTTTTTAATTCACTATTTTACTTTCTGAGTAAAAAGGAATTCCTTATTTTCAAACCTGAAGAGCTGTTGAAAAGAGAATAGGTTGAATGTTTTTCGTTACCATTGCAACTGCATTAAGGGCCCTTACATGGGAAGTGCTAGTCTTACAGCATTTGCTATTTGGCATAGAATTTTCAAACATTTAAAAATTAGAAATTATACGCCTGCTGGGGGATGTATAAGAAGAACAATCCCTTATGTTCTTTGATAGGTTTAGAAACATTAAGTACCAAATGCAGTGTTTTGCTGGGGTAATGCCTGCCCTCCTGCATTCTTGGAATGATTCAAGAGCGGGACAACAGGGCCCTTGTGAGTTTAGGGAAGGAGGGGAAAAAACTGCTGGGATGGGCCTCCCTGAAACTCAGCTGGCAGAGAGAAGCATCTGCAATAGGACCCTTAGACACTTATGCTATCTGTGTGCAACTGCTTTTTAGTTTTTACTCTGGACATTCTTCCTTTTTGCTGATTGGCTGTTTGCTCCAACTCTCTCCTGCCCCCTCCTTCACCATCTCTTCGCTTCAGCCTCACTTCACCTACCCTCCAAAGTCCATGCACACTTCTTTCTCCCAGTTCTCTTTCTCCTATCCCTTACCTGCACGCACACATTTTGCCCCTCTGTTATCTTATTCCATCCTAGCAAAACTAACATGATGTGCAGCTGACTATTCTTCTTCACTTTGCTGGTATGTTTCTTGTTTTGTGTTTTCTGAACAGATCTGTGTTTTGTGTTTTCTGTTTCCAGTTGGGATCCTAAAGGTTACTATAATACATAATTTTTTTCTCTCTGAAAAAAAATCTAAAACATGTAATGATCCAGTATTCAACCTAAAAAGGAAAGGAGTACTTGTGGCACCTTAGAGACTAACAAATTTATTAGAGCATAAGCTTTCGTGAGCTACCGCTCACTTCATGGAACAGTATTCAACCTGTTAGTGTCACCTTGGGAGTTCTAGAACCAGGTGTTTTTAAATCTTCAAATTCATATTGGACAATGAGTGGGTGGGGGGAAGGTATCTGGATGTAGAATACTCTGGAAAAACTAGCAGGGGACAGAAAATCAAATCAATGGGAGACTGGCTTTTAAAAATTCTTTTCAGTCTATACATAAACAGGAATTACTAATATATGCAATGTAAAACAATCTTGGGGTCTTGGCATGTTCTCCGGGAACGTCAGGTGCTCAGAATGCTGGATTAAATAATGGTATTTGGAAGAAATGAAAGAGGCTCTTGATTTTTTACCAAGCACACATCAGTCTGCCTTGATGGCTTGTCGAGTGTTGCGCTATCTGTAGCAAGGAAGTGCAGTGTGAGGCACTGATAGAATGACTTCTTGACAACTATAAGAACACGCAAGATACTGTTGCCCAGTTGGGACTTGGAAGATCCAGAGTTTGGGTCTGATCCATATGAATGTTTTCAGTATATGAATAATTCCTTTCCTCTTCCCTTAGGCTATCAATTGACAGGGGTATTTATGAAGAACTGGGATACTCTGGATGAACAAGGAGTTTGTTCTGCTGACAAAGATTGTGAAGATGCTTATAGAGTTTGTCAGAAACTGGATATCCCTTTTCATCAAGTTTCCTATGTCAAGGAGTACTGGAATGAAGTTTTCAGGTAGGATTGTTTTAGAGACATTGTCTTTAAAAATACAGTTTCTCATAAAGCGTTAGTATACCTCTACCCCGATATAACGCGGTCCGCGGGAGCCAAAAAATCTTACCGTGTTAAATGTGAAACTGTGTTATATTGAACTTGCTTTGGCCCCCCCTTGCTTCTTGTCCCCTGACTGCCCCCTCCAGAGACCCCCTGTCTCTAATCACCCCCAGGGCCCCAGCCCGCTCCATTCCGCCAGCTCCCTGCTGTGGCGCTCTGCTTCCCGCCGTCAGTGAGTGTGGGGAGGTTGGGGAAAGGACACCCCCCACGCTCACCGGTGGCAGGAAGCAGAGCGCCATGGCTGGTAGCTGGCGGAATGGAGTGGGCTGGGGCTGCGCTGCTCCACTTCCGCCTCTGCTGATGAGTGCGGGGGGAGGAGGATATCCCTTCCCCGAACCCCCTCCCCCGAGCAACACGGCTGGGGCTGGGGCGAGGGAAGCGGAGCAGGCTACTCCCGGCCCCCCACTAATCACCTGGGCCACTCTGGGTTTGCAGGACCCCCAAAAGTGCCCCCACACAGCTCCTGCCTTCCAGACCTGGGGGTGGGGGGCCGGGAGGCCTGCTTTACTGCGTTATATGCGAACCCGTGTTATATCGGGTCACATTATATCGGACTAGAGGTGTATGTGAACAGTGAGACAGTAGAGCAGGGGTCGGCAACCTATGGCACGCATACCGAAGACGGCACGCTGCTGCCTGCTGGGTCCCAGCTGCCGGCCCCGCTCAGCCCGCTGCTGAACCCAGGCCAGGACTCCGGCAGGCAGCAGTGTGCCTTTAAAAATCCTGCCTGCCCTAGCCCACTCTTCTCCGCCAACCCCCCCCCCCCCCCCCCCCCCGTGGGGCAGGGTGAAGAAGCTTGGTCCTACCGGCTGCTGCTGCAGGGCAGGCAAGCTCCCCCCTCCCCCGCCTCTTCCCCCAGCTGAGTTCCTGCCCCTCCTCCTCCTGTCCCTCCCTGCCGCTGATCAGCTGATGGCCCTTACGAGAGAGGGGAAAAAGCAGAGCGATAGTCCAGGGAGAAGGCGGAGAAGAGGTGGGGACAGGGCCTTGGTGAAGGGGGGTGGAATCAGGGCATATCCCCTCCAGCCCTCTGCTGTGAGTCGCTCTGGGCAAGGGGGCTGGGAGCACCCCCACGACCCTAGCCCACACCCGCAGTCCTCTGCCCTGACCCCTGCACCTCTCCACGTTCCCAGCCCTGACTCAAGCCCCCCCACACATATCCAGCCCCCCCACACCACATGCTGTGACTCCTGCACCCCCCTCACATGCCCCCAGCCCTCTGCCCTGACTCCGGCACCCCCCACACACTATGCCCTGACTCTTGCACCCCCCCACATTCCCACCCCTACAATGAGCACCAAAAGGGAGCTCCTGCTGAGCCACTCAGCTCACTGCCGGTCTGGGGTTCCGGCTGCCGGCCCTTTACCAGCATGGTCCCGGCCGCAGGCCCTGCTCAGCCTGCTGCCCGCCTAGGTGAATGGAACCCCAGGCTGGCAGCGGGCTGGGCGGGCCGGCAGCGTAAGATCTGCATTTTAATTTAATTTTAAATGAAGCTTAAACATTTTGAAAACCTTGTTTACTTTACATACGACAATAGTTTAGTTATATAATATATAGACTTAGAGAGAGAGACCTTCTAAAAACGTTAAAATGTATTACTGGCACGCGAAACCTTAAATTAAAGTGAATAAATGGAGACTCGGCACACCACTTCTGAAAGGTTGCCAACCCCTGGGGTAGAGAATGGCAAAAGACTGCAAGGATAACTTAGTATTGATAATTAGTGTCTGTGGAGTCGTAAGACAGTCCAGAAGTATCTTAATGTGGTAGCTGTTATTCATTCCTTGTCTTACAAGTTTAGGATCACCACCAACTAATATACGTATAGGTCTATTGGCATACTTACATACATTTATTCTTTGAATTGATAGATGGGATTTCTCTGGAATTAGGTTAATTCAGCTATGTCATCCAGTTCCAATACCTCCCTCTTTCTGTTTTCATCCATACTAATTAGCGGCAGTTTGAGGAAGAAAATATTTAATAGGAACTTCCTTTACTTTCATTTACATCAGATTGGAGCAAAAAACCCTGCATATTAGATTACTTTTATTCCGAACCCAGCTCACCACCTAGTTGTCATAAAAACTAGCTTTGCTTCTTTCAGCCTTTTTTGTGCTTCGTAGACCAAATCCAGCAGGGCAGGAAGGGACTCAGGCCTCTGGAGCCAGAGGGGGGCTTGGGCATAGGTGTAGTTTTACTTCTATTTTGTGTGGGCAGGGGCCAGCGGGGCTCAGGCTAGATCTGCATGGCAGCGTCCGGGGTGGGAATGCCACCTCCACCCCCTGACTCGCCTCAGCAGGCCACCTGCCTGTCTGAGTTGTGGGGGAGAGCACAACCAAAAATTATAACTCAAAGGTTGGGGGCTCAGTTCAAAAAGTTTGAAAACAGCTCAGGGTGCAGGGAGAGGGGTAGCTAGAGGTTGTGTGCAGCCAGTTGGGGTAGCTCAGGGTGCAAGGAGGGGGTAGCTATGGACTGTGTGTAGGCACGGGGATAGGTCAGGGTGCAGGGAGGGGAATAGCTAGGGGCAGTGTGCAGGCACGGGGATAGCTCAGGGTGCAGGGAGAGGGGTAGCTAGGGGCTGTATGCTGGGAGGGCTCCCCTGCAGTCCCTGTTCCCTTAGGTCTCTGCCAGTCACAGAGCTGGGTCCTCCCACCCAGGCTGCTCTTACAACCTGCATGAGAAAGGGGCTGGGACCTGAGAAGCAGCTTCAACCTCCTGCAGCAGCAGGAGACAGCTGCCTGCTCCATGGCACCAGCCAGAGCAGCAGCTGTCCAGCACTGCCTGATTCTGGCTGCCTGCCTTTGGCTTCCTGCCTCCGACCTGGCAAGGGGTGGGGAGAGAAGGAGATAGAGTGGGGGTCTGGAGCTGCCCCGAGACTGCCCTGCTCTTGCACTGTAATTTCGGGGGAGGGAGGCGAGGCAAGGCAACACTCCCATGTCCCCCCAGCTCTGCCCCGGGCTCAGGGCTTCTTCCCCCTGGGGAGCACTGGAGCTCGGGGCTCCAGAGTTCAGCCCTGATGCTCCTGGCTTCGGCCCTGCTGGAGGCATCGGGAATTGAGGCTTCAACCCTGCAGCTCCTGGCTTCAGCCCTGTGGGAGCTGCTCGGGCTCTGGGTTTTAGCCACGGGGCCCCACAGTCTCCCTGAAAGGGTTCACGGATCCCCAGGGGGCAGCAGACCCTTTGTTAAGAACTGCTGATCTAAGAGGCTGCCAAACAATGGGGATTTTCCTTCTAAAAATTGTTTACACTACAGCTTGAAAAGAAAACGGGGAAACAAGGAAGGGCAGTTAAAATGAAAGCCTTATTTAATACTTAATATTTCAAATGTTTTAACTATTTTTCTTCTTTTCTGTATTTTTAATAAAAGGTTAAAAGGATTTTTAATGGTCTGTTTGCTCAGGTACTAAGTGCTCTACACCAGTGGTTCTAAACTCTGAGTGCGATGACCCCTTATAAATTAAAAACACTTTTTTTTATATATTTAACACCATTATAAATGCTGGAGGCAAAGCGGGATTGGGGTGGAGGCTGACAGCTTGCAACCCCCCATGTAACAACCTCACAACCCCCTGAGAGCTCACGACCCCGCGAGAGCCCCTGCTATATATCAAGCCTTGGACCTTGTTTAACACTGTTTAATGTTGGACAGTGATTAGGTTAACACCTTTAGCCCATTTATTCCATCTAAATTAATACAACAACCCTACCCACCTCCACTTCCCCTGACTAAGGGTCCCTGCTTCCTTCCTCGCCACCGCTCTACACTCCTCCATTCCCTTGTGACTCCCTGCTTTTCCCCCCTCTTCTCAATTCCATGCATCATCAGATCCACTTCCTTGTTTCCCCCAGTCATCTCATCAGAGAAATACAATCAGGTTAAGCATAGGGCCTCACTTTGCTCAGCAAGGAAATACAGGGTGTCCCCTCCCCATTTTTCCTATTGATACAGGAGAGTGAAGAGGGGCGTTATTCTACCCTCTTTCGGAGTGCTAGCCTGGGATCTCCAAATAAGAGACAGTGCAACTCGAGGTCTTAAGCCCACACTACTACTTTCGTCAACCATTTCCTTCCCCTGTTTTCCCTGCATCTTCCCCCTTCAGTGCAGGGCTCACATGCAGTCTTTTACTCTAGCAAGCAGCTTGCCCTTCCCTAGAACTTTCTCTTCTGCCTCTTCAGACTGCGAACTTACCCCTTCCCATGGTTCCTACCTCTTCAGGCCTCCCCTTCCTAGGCCTTTTAACCAGGAGAATCACTCTGGGTTTGCCTTTTCTGTAGTCTTTAACCAATGTTGGAGAGATTCAGCAGCCACTCTTACTCCCCTTTTCCTTTGTTTTCTGCTTCCCTAAAGAACCTGCTGACTACCCTTTTTTTAGAACTCCCTCTGACTGACATGAAGGTTTCTTAGCCTATGTTGGCAAAACTTATGTTGCTCCAGGTACAAATATTCCACCCCCTGAGCGACATAGGTTACACTGACATAAGCGTTTGTGTGCACAGCAAGCTTCTCCGGCCATCATAGCTTATGCTGCTTGCGGAGCTGGGGGGGTTTTATGCCGATGGGAGAGCTCTCTCCCATTGGCGTAGACTCAGTAGAGCATCTTCACCACATGTGCTGCAGTGGTGCAGCTGTACCAATACAGCAAGCTTTGCTGTTGCCTACTTTCACAAGCTCTGGGAATTATATCCTTCAGAATTTCCTCTAGGTTGTAGTCTTCCTTACAGGCTACAGTACACTCTTATGAATAAATTGCCTGTTTGGCCTTGTCCTTGAACGTCAAAGAGGAAAAACGAGAATGCAGGTGAGAATAGCCTAGCTGACTTAATTTGCTGGTATCATCTGTTAAATGTACGGGAAAAAGTAGTAAACAAAGGACAAACCATTTTGCTTTTTGTTTTTAAAATAGTCTGTCAAATGTAAAAATGTAAGGGACAAGTCTGAGAGGCTGTTTCAGTTTATAAAGAGTAAAAAATAAACACCTGTATTTTTTTTTAAAGTGTAAAGTACCCTTTAATTAGCATGTACTGTTTGAGGACAGAATCCTGTGCTGTCAGTTTCTATTTATTTGAATAGGAATTGAGGACAAGAAACACCTTGCGGGCTCAGGCCCTAAGGTATTTCAGTACACATGCCCATCACCATAGTATTTAGGTGCTGTTGTTAATTGGCAGTTGTTTTAAGCATTTTGAACATGTAATAAAGCATCATACAAGAGATAATCAGATACTGTGGTGATGAGGCCACGTTTTGTCCCTAGCTAAAAATATAAATGCTAAGCACTCTTCTTATTTTAAAGTACAAAGATGTTGAAACTTAATTTGATAAACGTTAGTATGAGTTTAAATATGAAAAACTGTAGTTTAGTCCAGTCATGGAAAATCTTAAATGAGTGTTGTCTTATAGGTAAAATAAAATATTAATGAATCGCTCATGTGTTTGCTTCCTGCACAATTTATGTTTAGTATTATTGATAGGTCTTAAGCTCTCGAGTAATAAGTACTTCTTCACACTTGAATAAAATTATCTGACATTAAAAAATGTTTATAGTCGTACATTTGTTTTACAGTTACCTTTTAAATGAGTATGAATTGGGAAGAACTCCTAATCCTGACATAATGTGCAACAAGCATATCAAATTCAATTATTTTCTCCATTATGCTCTGGATAACCTTGGTAAGTTGTCTTCAGGTTGTTTGTGTATACCCTATACTGCAAAAATGCCAATGTTGGGCAAGAAACCTGATCTCATGTGCAAACACAATTTAAACATCTTTGTAGCCTTATACCAGTATTTGTAAAGTATTTCTTTTCATGTGTTTTCAGAGATGTAAGTAAGTTTATTTCAGGGAACTATTTCTTTTGTGAAGAGAAGTTTAAAATTTGCATTTGAAGGTGCTCCTTGAAGCCAAAAATATGGAAGTGTGGTACATCAAGAAATATGATTTTCCATTAAATATTGGAGCTGTATTAAGATTAGGACAGCATTGGCTAGCTATGTAAAGTTTCTCAGATGTCATTTATCTTTAATTTTTGTTCCTATAATAATTTTTGTTTCCAAATATTTCTATAACTTTTAATACTCTGAATATTATGAAGTTCAAGTGTGATGTGTATATATATATTTTTAAACTTGGCATAGGAGCGAATGCCATTGCAACTGGACATTATGCAAGGACTTCACTGGAAGATGAAGAAATTTTCCAACAGAGACCTATTAAAATACCACAAGGGCTTTTCAGAAACCGATTTGAAGTTAGAAATGGTAAGTGGTTAATATGGCTTTGTCACAGATTCACAGGCCCAGTACTCTGTCTTGGCTCCATATGGTCCCTGGGAGGAACAACTTTCAGAGTCAGCCCTCTGCGAGGATCAATTCATTTTCTTTCTTTCTTTCTCTCTCTCAGATTAAGCCATTTGACTCCATTGCCTCCTGGACCACACCTCTAAGCCTTCCCCATGCCTGGTGTGACAGTCATACCAGATAGCTGCAAGAGGGTCCTGGAAGACCGATTTGTTATCCCTAGAATGTTAAAGGCCCTTTTCCCTACAGGCTGAGAGAGGATTACCTCAGGTCAATTAGGGACATCTGAATCCAACTAAGGACTGCCTGAGGCCTTTAAAAACCCCTTCTCTGGGGAGAGGAAAGGGGATTGAGAATGACAAGCTGCTGCCAGGCTAGTGGCAGCAAGAAAATAAGCTTCTCCAGGCTGAAAGGCTGTGCTTCCTCCCATAGGAGGAACGGTCAAACCAGAGTGCCTGCTAAGGGAGGGACTGACACCCTGCTCCAGCGAGGAGGCAGGGAAAGGTATCCCCTTTGGTTGTGTGTTTGAGACTGTTTCCTTTCTATTTGTTTGGTGAAGGATCACCCTTTAGGCCAACCCTGAAAACGGCCAAAGGAGCACGGAAGGGGGAAGGCAAACGCTGCCCAGAGTGGGGCTGATTTACTTCAGGCCCGCCATTGCCAGAGGGAGTAGTGCTAAGTCTGGCGAGACAAAGGAGGTGCCTTGCCACACTGGTCAGACTCAGTGAGCTCCCCTCAGTGAGTCCACTCGAACTGGACCCTTGGGGGAAGACTAGCAGAGAGGGAGCAACAAAACTTTTAGATTGTAATAGGTTTCAGAGTGATAGCGGTGTTAGTCTGTATCAGCAAAAAGAACAAGGAGTACTTGTGGCACCTTAGAGACTAACAAATGTATTTGGGCATAAGCTTTCATGGGCTAAAACCCACTTCATCAGATGCATGGAGTGGAAAATACAGTAGGAAGATATATAGGTATAGATATATACACACACACACAGAGCATGAAAAGATGGGGGTTGCCATACCAACTCTAGTGAGACAAATCAATTAAGGTGGGCTGTTATCAGCAGGAGAGAAAAAAAAACTTTTGTAGTGATAATCAGGATAACACACATTGTTACTCACACCTTCTTGTCAACTGTTTGAAATGGCAACCCCTATCTTTTCATGGTGTGTGTGTGTGTGTGTGTAAGTAAGTAAAATCTTCCTACTGTGTTCTCCACTCCATGCATCTGATGAACTGGATTTTAGCCCACAAAAACTTATGCCCAAATAAATTTATTAGTCTCTAAGATGCCACAGGTGGTACTCTGTTTTTTAAGATTGTAATGACTCTCTGCCAGTGTTGTAAAACAAATGGATTTATTGGAAGTCTGGAACAGCATAGAAAGTTCTTGGGTAAGCCTTTAGAACAGAAAGTTACAGCATAGTTCATTTGGGTCTTCCTGAGTTCAAATGGGTCCAGACCCCTCTTTGTCCCCAGTCTAGAAGTGTTCCTCCTTCCAGCCATCCACACTATATCACCTTCCTAAAAGCTCCTCCTCCATGCTTTGTCTTCTTTCTTGGGCAAACAGATCACCTGGGGTCTGTCTCTTTAGCCCTTTGTTCTCCCACTGCCCAAAACCAGATGGGGAGGGCCTTTGGGTCACCAGTTGTTTAAGTTATAAAGTGTCCCAGCCATTGTCTGGGGTCCAGGCTGCTACATAGGGGAAACTGAGGCACGCTCAATATTCATATAAAACATTAAGAAAATTCCCCACTTTGGCTTTTACACAATCATATTAAAAGCTACATGATTTCCTCTGTTGAGGTCTCTCAAAGCACTTATCTTTTTAAGAACTTTCCTTAATTGCAGTTATATTTATAAACATTAAAGAAACTAGACACATAAATGGCTTTAAGCTTAACATTTTCTTACACAGTATTGCCAGCCCCCTTGGCATTAGGTCATGGTGTTGCAGGGGTCTTAGCCTCCAGTGTTCCCTGTTGCCTACTGCTTGGCCCTATAATAACCCGTTTCTGTCCACGACTTAACCCTCCAGCTAAATTGCATCTGATCTGGATCCCTTTCAGGATAACAGAAATCCAAACATCCCGAACAATCCCTCTTGGCTATGCTTCAACCCATCTGGATTCAGTTCTCAGCCCCACCCTGGGCTTAATGGTCCTTGAGTTGGAGCTTCTATGCACCTTCTTTGGGGCAGACCCATCTTCTGTTTTGAGTTCTGGCCCAAGGACCCATTGTTAAACAGCTAGGTCTATGCCTTTAGACATGGTGCTGTTTTTCTGGGCTACTTCCTGCCTCCAAGGCCCTTTTGCTGTTTCCCAGCAGGCTACTTTTATTACAGCATCTTCCGTGATTTCCAGACCTCTCAGGCTTCTTCCTAGTTCGTCTCAGCTCCTTGCTCCTCCCTTGGAATGCTGACCCCAGGATTGCCTCCCTGGGTGTTGCTCCTTTTCAAAGGCCCATCACAGGGACTAAATCCATCCCTATAGCCTTTTTCAGCACATCTTTGCCAGGCCTTTACCCAGGGAATTCCTTAGCCATACCCAGCAAAGCATAGGGCACATGAAAATTTGGGCTACCCCTGGGTCTTAGTGTCCACTCTCCCACCTCTTCCTATCCCTGTTCTGACCCTTCCTGCAGGCTCCCACCACACCTGGCTGGTGCAGCCTGGTGAGTCTTCCTCTGGAGGGGATCTAGTACTTAAAAGAGAAAAAGCCTTCCAGCCTGCTAGACCTATTAGCACAACATTGAAACTGTTAGAGAGTCATTCAAGTGGTAATGAAGCATTTGCCAAATAACAGGCATTTGGCAATCCCGAGATTATACTGTCAGTTTCTCAATTTACTGACACAAACAGTTGTACATTACTGTAATATTTACTTAGAACATGTTCGGCTACAGGTCCTTAGTTTAAAATTTGCTTTAAAAATATTTCATCAGTGTGTTACTGAAGATTATAAATTCACATCTCTAAAAAATCCTTGCATAGTTTTTAGATGCACAATCTGAGTATTCATCTTTAGCCTTAAATGCTTAGATCTTCAGACATATAGTTTTTTAAATAAATCTTTCAAAAGATCACCTTTATCTAAAATACGCATGCGAGCTCAGGCTGCCGTCGGGCATAGGGGCACCAGCTTAATAATACTGCATAGGGCACCATAAATCCTAAGGACAGGCCTCCACACCTGACAGCCCTTACTCGAGAGAGAAGTATCTCCCTACCTCCTCTCTCCTGGGCCTCCTTTTTTTGAAGGTGTTCTCCTTTCTCTGTGTAGTCTTCCCTAATTCTTTCACAGCTGCGGTCACTAATGGTAATCAAGCCATCAGATCAGGATCAGCAGGGGGATAACTGCTACATCATTGGTGAGGCTGATCCTGACTCCCCTTAAAGGGCCAGCCAGCCTGTGACAGTGGGTTACAATAGTAGATACATATCAAGGTGACATTTCAACATTATTAAACTTCAGTAGTCAAACTTCTTGTTGTAATACTGAGGGAATTCTGTGCCAAAAAAATAAAAATTCTGCACACAATATTCTAAAATTCTGCAAATTTTGTCAATGAATAAATGTGGAGGCTCCAGCATGGCAGTGGGAAGCACAGGCCACTGGCTGCACAGAGGTGGGAGATCACCCTGCAGCGCCCCCCCCCCGGGGGGGGACATAGACTCAGTGATGAGGCTGCACCTGACACAGCATAAGTGCTGGGTCTACCCCAGAGCCTTGACCCTCTACACCCGAAGCACCAGGTGTGGGCAGGAAGGCTCAGCCCAGCAGGCTCCAGGTGTGGGTGAGAGGGTTGCGTGTGGGGCAATCTGGGTGTGGGAAGCTCAGTGGGGGATGTGGGGCAATTGGACTCTGCTGGGGGGGGCCGTGTGAGGGTAGTTGGGTTTCAGCAGAGCGGGGAGGGAGTCTGGATGCAGGGGGAAGGGGCTCAGCAGTGCTCCAGATGCAGGGGGGATAGGGCTTGGCGGGGAGGGCCAGGTACAGAGGGGTGGGGCTAAGTGGGGATGTCTGGGTATGGGAGCGTCCGAAGGCACAGGGGCTGAGTGGACGGGGGAGCATCTCCTATATAGTGACCCTTCTCCCCAGTACTGAGGAGCGATTGAAACAGAAGTGGGATGGCATGTGGAGCTGGGGGAGGCTTCTGGGGGTGTCTCTAACCTGGCCCTGGCTGCTCTGTGCACTCCTCCCCCAGCCCAGCTGGGCCTAGCAGCTGAGCCTGGTGCAGGGTAGGAATCACCAGCTGGGGCAATCCCCAACCATGGGGAGGGGCAGGTGTGGGTGTACAGCTCAGTGGAGGAGGTCCAGAAGCATGGGGGTTGGGTAAACAGGGAGTGGGTCTAACCCAGCACTGGCCAGGGCATCCCTCCATCCCCCCAGTATTTACCTCTCCGTCGGCTGCTCCGGGTGCTTGAAACCATGCGCCCGTGCTGCTGGGCGGGGCATGTGACCACTCTTGCAGCTTCCCTTTGCTTCCCATCAGAAAGTCATTTTTTTGCAGGGAAGCAAAGAAATCTGCGAATTCTGTGCAGAAGCAGTGGCACAGAATTGCTACTGGAGTAAAATGAAAGACGATAGGTAGGGTGGAGATAAACAGAGACATGAAAGGCCTTGAAAGTGAAGAAAGTAGCTTATATTGAATACCATAGAGAAGGGTGAGCCAGAGGGATGCAGAGAGGTGGGTGATATGGTCAAAGTGACAGGATAAGAAAATTATGTTTGCAGCAGCATTCTGAATGGCTGTGAATGGGACATGGTTGCATTTGTCAAGTCCAGAGAAAAGGATGTTGCAGTAATTGAAACGGGACATAGAATCATAGAATCATAGAATATCAGGGTTGGAAGGGACCCCAGAAGGTCATCTAGTCCAACCCCCTGCTCAAAGCAGGACCAAGTCCCAGTTAAATCATCCCAGCCAGGGCTTTGTCAAGCCTGACCTTAAAAACCTCTAAGGAAGGAGATTCTACCACCTCCCTAGGTAACGCATTCCAGTGTTTCACCACCCTCTTAGTGAAAAAGTTTTTCCTAATATCCAATCTAAACCTCCCCCATTGCAACTTGAGACCATTACTCCTCGTTCTGTCATCTGCTACCATTGAGAACAGTCTAGAGCCATCCTCTTTGAAACCCCCTTTCAGGTAGTTGAAAGCAGCTATCAAATCCCCCCTCATTCTTCTCTTCTGCAGACTAAACAATCCCAGCTCCCTCAGCCTCTCCTCATAAGTCATGTGCTCTAGACCCCTAATCATTTTTGTTGCCCTTCGTTGTACTCTTTCCAATTTATCCACTTCCTTCCTGTAGTGTGGGGCCCAAAACTGGACACAGTACTCCAGATGAGGCCTCACCAGTGTCGAATAGAGGGGAACGATCACGTCCCTCGATCTGCTCGCTATGCCCCTACTTATACATCCCAAAATGCCATTGGCCTTCTTGGCAACAAGGGCACACTGCTGACTCATATCCAGCTTCTCGTCCACTGTCACCCCTAGGTCCTTTTCCGCAGAACTGCTGCCGAGCCATTCGGTCCCTAGTCTGTAGCGGTGCATTGGATTCTTCCATCCTAAGTGCAGGACCCTGCATTTATCCTTATTGAACCTCATTAGATTTCTTTTGGCCCAATCCTCCAATTTGTCTAGGTCCTTCTGTATCCTATCCCTCCCCTCCAGCGTATCTACCACTCCTCCCAGTTTAGTATCATCCGCAAATTTGCTGAGAGTGCAATCCACACCATCCTCCAGATCATTTATGAAGATATTGAACAAAACGGGCCCCAGGACCGACCCCTGGGGCACTCCACTTGACACCGGCTGCCAACTAGACATGGAGCCATTGATCACTACCCGTTGAGCCCGACAATCTAGCCAGCTTTCTACCCACCTTATAGTGCATTCATCCAGCCCATACTTCCTTAACTTGCTGACAAGAATGCTGTGGGAGACCGTGTCAAAAGCTTTGCTAAAGTCAAGAAACAATACATCCACTGCTTTCCCTTCATCCACAGAACCAGTAATCTCATCATAAAAGGCGATTAGATTAGTCAGGCATGACCTTCCCTTGGTGAATCCATGCTGACTGTTCCTGATCACTTTCCTCTCCTCTAAGTGCTTCAGGATTGATTCTTTGAGGACCTGCTCCATGATTTTTCCAGGGACTGAGGTGAGGCTGACCGGCCTGTAGTTCCCAGGATCCTCCTTCTTCCCTTTTTTAAAGATGGGCACTACATTAGCCTTTTTCCAGTCATCCGGGACTTCCCCCGTTCGCCACGAGTTTTCAAAGATAATGGCCAAGGGCTCTGCAATCACAGCCGCCAATTCCTTCAGCACTCTCGGATGCAATTCGTCCGGCCCCATGGACTTGTGCACGTCCAGCTTTTCTAAATAGTCCCTAACCACCTCTATCTCTACAGAGGGCTGGCCATCTCTTCCCCATTTTGTGTTGCCCAGCACAGCAGTCTGGGAGCTGACCTTGTTAGTGAAAACAGAGGCAAAAAAAGCATTGAGTACATTAGCTTTTTCCACATCCTCTGTCACTAGCTTGCCTCCCTCATTCAGTAAGGGGCCCACACCTTCCTTGGCTTTCTTCTTGTTGCCAACATACCTGAAGAAACCCTTCTTGTTACTCTTGACATCTCTTGCTAGCTGCAGCTCCAGGTGCGATTTGGCCCTCCTGATATCTTTCCTACATGCCCGAGCAATATTTTTATACTCTTCCCTGGTCATATGTCCAACCTTCCACTTCTTGTAAGCTTCTTTTTTATGTTTAAGATCCGCTAGGATTTCACCATTAAGCCAAGCTGGTCGCCTGCCATATTTACTATTCTTTCGACTCATCGGGATGGTTTGTCCCTGTAACCTCAACAGGGATTCCTTGAAATACAGCCAGCTCTCCTGGACTCCCTTCCCTTTCATGTTAGTCCCCCAGGGGATCCTGGCCATCTGTTCCCTGAGGGAGTCAAAGTCTGCTTTCCTGAAGTCCAGGGTCCGTATCCTGCTGCTTACCTTTCTTCCCTGCGTCAGGATCCTGAACTCAACCAACTCATGGTCACTGCCTCCCAGATTCCCATCCACTTTTGCTTCCCCCACTAATTCTACCCGGTTTGTGAGCAGCAGGTCAAGAAAAGCGCTCCCCCTAGTTGGCTCCCCTAGCACTTGCACCAGGAAATTGTCCCCTACGCTTTCCAAAAACTTCCTGGATTGTCTATGCACCGCTGTATTGCTCTCCCAGCAGATATCAGGAAAATTAAAGTCACCCATGAGAATCAGGGCATGCGATCTAGTAGCTTCCGTGAGTTGCCGGAAGAAAGCCTCATCCACCTCATCCCCTCATAAGGAGAGTCTGGATGAGAGTTTTAGCTGTGTGGATGGATTCAGAGATTCCAAGGCCAAAAGGTACAATTGTGATCAAATAGTCTGACCATGTGTCTGACCCAGGCCATAGAACTTCCCCAGAATAATTCCTAGACCTAGATTATATCTTTTAGAAAAACATCCAATCTTGATTTAAAAACTGCCAGTGATCCATCACAACCTTGGGGCATTGTCCTAAATGGTTAATTACTCACTGTTAAAAATTTACCCCTTGTTTCCAGTCTGAATTTGTCTAGCTTCAGGTTACAGCAATTGGATCATGCTATAGCTTTCTCTGCTAGATTAAATAGCCCATTATCAAATATTTGTGTCCCATATAGGTACTTATAGCCAAGAAAGCGGTACTTATTGAGTAGACCTGAAAGGTAAATCTGTGTTATCAGCATATAGATGGTGGTTTTATGTGTGTCTGGAAAGTCAGCATTTTTCGGGGCAGGGAGAAACCCCACTTTCCAACTTCCGTTTTGTGACACCTCTTACCTATCTATCACCATGAATGTGGTATTCTAGGTGTGTTTCCAGACCTATTGTGGCGACTCTCTATTACTAGATGTGACTGACCAGTATCTCAAAACCATCTCTCAGCCATTTGAAACAAAAGGCATTGATGTGTTAGCCATGAAACTCCAGAGCTATGATGGAGACTAGTTCTTATCCAAATGGACAGAATATGACTGAAAATTACAATATAACTATGTGATGGAGGCTGACATGGGCTAATTGGGTCATAATTATTACATATACAAGACAGGATCAAGTTGTTTGTGCTCTGAATCTGTAAATCATTTGTATAAACAAGTCAAATTCTGTTCTGTGGTAGTGCTGTAGGTCTGGAATAACTCCAGTGACGTTAATGTGGATTTATATCAGGCCAAATTTGCTCAAAGTCACTCTAACATTTTCTTGAAAAGCAAGATACAACACTGTTAGCTAATATTACTTATTTCTACATTTACAAACAGCAATTTTTAAAAATATTAATTTATAGCATTGCTTTTCTTACTAGAAAAATTCAGAGTGATGTAAAAGAAACAGAGGTTCAGCAAAATACAAAATCAAAATCTGTGTAGCTCTTTTTGGTAGGAAGTAGTTTTAAAGAAAAATATTATAAAAATATTCTAAAAATCTTGGAAATTTTTATCATTTTATTAATGTTTAAGACCATAATAAACAGGCAAAGCCAAATATTTGGAACGTTGGGTGTCATAAAGCAAACATGGGATTAACAGGTGTTCATGTTAGTTTGAGTAATCAGTTTTAACCCCCATTTTTGCTTGTAAAATTGAACAAAAGGTACAGTATTAGGAAATGTAGCAATATCTAGGTTGTAAATGTGCCCCAAATATTTTCTCTTGAGTACAATGAGAAAACTCGCTAAAATGTGTTTACAGTAGAAGTTCTTATTTTAGGCTAAAAGAAAAGGAGTACTGGTGGCACCTTAGAGACTAACAAATTTATTAGAGCATGAGCTTTCGTGAGCTACAGCTCACTTCATCGGATGCATTTGGTGGAAAAAACAGAGGGGAGATTGATATACCTCTGATATGATTGGTATATCAATCTCCCCTCCGTTTTTTCCACCAAATGCATCCGATGAAGTGAGCTGTAGCTCACGAAAGCGTATGCTCTAATAAATTTGTTAGTCTCTAAGGTGCCACCAGTACTCCTTTTCTTTTTGCGAATACAGACTAACACGGCTGCTACTCTGAAACCTGTGATTATTTTAGGCTGAATTTTAACTAAAAACTTGTATGTAAATAGTAGGAGTTAAGCTATGTAACATTGAAACATCTTGTGTATTCTATACCTTGCAGCTGTAAAACTCCTTAAAGGCGCTGACCACTTGAAAGACCAGACCTTCTTCCTCAGTCAGATTTCACAAGATGCTTTGAGGAGAACCATTTTTCCTTTAGGAGGATTGACAAAAGATTTTGTAAAGAAGATAGCAGCAGAACATGGATTTCATCATGTACTAAAGAGAAAAGAGGCATGGTAACACTTATTAAACTTTTGATTTATATTTATTTCTAAACCAGAGATCCCCAATGCGGTGCCTGTGGGCACCATAGCGCCCGCCGGGGCATTTTTGTGCACCCGCAGGACACCCCGCTGCCAAAATGCCACCAAGAAGCGCTGCCATTTTTTGGCGGCATTTTGGCGGCAACGCTTATTATCACTGCCACTTCTCGGGGGCAGGGTATCTGGCACCCGCCACAGTGTTCTGGGAATAACAATATGCTATTCCCACAAGAAAGTTTGGGGTCAACTGCTCTAAACCATTCTTTTTCTGATTTATATGTTGTTATAAACATTAATACTTGTTAAGTAAACTTTAAATATAGTCATAGTTTTTTTAATTACATTGCATCAAATTAAGTCAAATTACTTCTAAGTAACATAATAGAATATATTTGGATTGTAAATTGAATTTTGCATTGTTTACGCAGTTGTCTACCTGTCCCAAAGTACTGTTAAGTGTGTTTAGGCTGGATATTTTAATTTTTGGTTTGGTTTTGTTTAAAAAGCTCCTCTACCATTGTAGCTCTGAAGAGCTGAGGTGATAGATGTGGCCTGTTTCCAACTAGCACAAGTCACAGAGTTAGCCAATGATTTATATTTCACCCTGGTTCTCGGTATCTCTAATTTACTATAGTTGGTTGCAGGATGCATTGGTATAGATTGGTGTCAGATTGTTTTTTCTCAGGTCACTTTTTTCACAAGAAAAGTTCTGTTTCCATAGCTAAGGAACTAATGTTTTATGGTATGATATTTTGGAGTATGAATGTAAGCAGCTGCTATGTTCCTGATTATGTTCCTTCTTGCTTTTAGTACTTGTACTCATCTTTATAGCAAGAAGTTTTTTACTACGCAGTTGTCTGAGGACTGTAGTATAGGGTTTTTAGGTGATGTAGTTTCAGGAAGAAAGAAGAACAAATCTGCAGAGGTGCTTAAGCTTTGCAGTGATAAGTGCAGAAGTAATTTTCCACCTTGGCCAACAAAACAGCTAGGGCTTCTCCTGCCTACAGGATTAGACAGCAGTTGAGCAGGAGTTTTGTGGATCAGAGTGGAGTCGAAATGTGATACTTAAGTACCTAAATCTGAGGCTCAGGTGCCTAAGAACCTTTGTGTATCTAGACTTCAGTGACTTGTCTTTGTGTTAGTATTGTATCACAAGGTAAAGGACAAATCACTTTTTTAAAATATACATGCAACACAGTCATCAAGATGTGTTCGTGTCTTACTGAGTAACCATGTGATCTTATTGTCACCCGTGTCTCTCCTCTTTCCTGTGCTTATGATTTTTACTTGTATTGAATTTAGTTTGTGCGCTCTTTGAGGCAGCAATTTTTATACTCCTTTTGTTAGGCACCTAGCATATTTCTAGGTGCAAGGGAGGGTAAACCTTTGCTGTACTGATAATGAATGTTTTGACATTAGGATTTTGAAATGTTTCATTCTGCTTTTTTATAGTGTGCATTCATTTTATTATTTTTTTCTGTTTTTTTTGTTTTTTTAAGAGTATGGGAATCTGTTTCATTGGTGAAAGAAATTTTGAAAACTTCATTCTTGAGGCAAGTAACATTAGATCTGGGGAATTTATAAACTTCTGTTCTGATTTCCCTAGTAATTTGTAATGTGGCCTGGGGAAAGTTCTCTTACGTAACTATTTTTCTTTCTTGTAGTATTTAGAACCTCGTCCAGGTAACTTTGTTTCCATTGAA
The DNA here is from genome assembly GCF_009764565.3 of Dermochelys coriacea. NCBI lineage: Eukaryota > Metazoa > Chordata > Testudines > Dermochelyidae > Dermochelys > Dermochelys coriacea. The sequence goes on along the minus strand of NC_050068.2, from coordinate 323,231,537 downwards.
GATAACAAGGTGATGGGAACACACAAAGGTAAGCAGCTGCCTTTCCTAGCTAATTGATTTTAAATAAACCATTTATGTAATATATAACAATGCTATTTTTTTTTAGGGAAAGACTAGTTCTGTAAAATTCCAAAGATCTAAAATCCTATTCTGTTTTGGTATGCCTAATGAATCATAGAAGATCCATTAACCCTGTAACTATGGCTTTGGTCTATCTCTAGTTTTTATATTAGTTTTATATTGCAATAAAAAGAAAAACCATAATTATTGCCTAGCACCAGTGATACTTTGGATTATTTTGTTGCCACTAGGTCATCATTAATTTTATGCTAAGGGAACGTCGTCAACTTTATTTATTTTTTTAAATGACTAAGTTTCAATTCCATTTTCTGATAGAGCACACTTTAAATGTCCAGAAATTTTAAAATCCTTTAAATATAAATTAATACAGGTTGTGATGCACAACAGGTTCTTTTGAGCAGTTACAGAACACCAGCATCAGATATGCCCAAGTTCACCTCCTCTTTCCCCTCCTTCCTCTCTGTGAACATCTACCTGTTGCCTCTTCACTTTCAGACTCTGTTACTAATACACACTCTTCCAAGACCTGCAAAAGAGCCTACACCTAAGATCCCACAAGCCAGTGCATGAAAATCTGATGTCAAGTTAGTGAATGTAATAGGAAGTGAAACTGATTCATTAAAACTGTGAAACTGACAAGACATGTTTATCAAATTCACAAACTAAACGAGCTGAAATACTGATGTTTTTCTCTAATCTAGTTCAATTATAGTAGTTTTTGGGGTATTTGTCACAACACTATGTACAGACTTTTAGGATAAAAACTTTTTCAAGTTTATGGGGTCTCTAACTTTTGCTCAGTGGTATACTTAAACTTTTGAGGAGAGGGATTTATGCATTTGAAAGATTTTGATTTCTGACGCTAAAGAGTTAAGGGGTGTTAGCCATGTTAAATTTTCATATTTCTTTAGGTTGTTTCCTGTATACAGTAGGCCAGAGGGCCAAGCTAAGCGGCCTCAGTGAAGCTTGGTTTGTTGTTGAGAAAGATACAACCTCAGGAGATATCTTTGTGGTAAGTTTATTTACACTGATACTGTGTGTGATTAATGCAGGCATTGCATGATTCCCACATCCAATGAAGTGAGCTGTAGCTCACGAGAGCTTATGCTCAAATAAATGTTAGTCTCTAAGGTGAGACCAAGTACTCCTTTTCTTTTTTGCGAATACAGACTAACACGGCTGCTACTCTGAAAACTGAGAAGAATGTGATTCTAATCTATGTAGAAGTCTTGGCTTTTCCGTTTAAAAGAGAAACAAAAGCTGCCAACTGATACAGCATTAATAGATTTTATACATCTGTCCAAAAATATGGCATCTATTTAGTAGAAAGTTGTTAAGAGATTTTAGCTTGAAGTATGTTCCAAACTATTGGCAATCAAGCTCCAATGTACTACTCCAAAACACAGGTGGTTTTTCATATAGCCATTGTGGCACAATACATAATGCTTTATCTAAAACATTTCATTTATTATATTGACATAGCAAGTTGCTAGAAAATGAAGTATTGAACTCTAATACAGTTTCACCTCTCTGTGAAAATAGACAAGATACAACTCTGTAAATAATTTCTGCCTTACTGGCAAGTCAACATGTAACATTCTCCAGCATTCTTTAGCACCCTAACATCACTAATGTTTTGTGCAATGTTTGGTTATTTAATTGGCTAGCGATGTTATTTTTCTTGCTTTGGCGTGTTTCATTATAGCAGATGTGCTTTCTTGAGACAGCACTGTAAACCAAAAAGGGGATGAGGAGAGAAATGAGCATAAGAGAATTATTTCATGCCTTAGACACTGATGTAAGAACCTCCTCTTGGTTGCAACTTGGATGCCAGACTACTCAGCTTTGTGGTGTTCTCCCTTACGCCACTGGCAGAATGAAAAAATAGTAGCTTGAGAAGCACTTCCAGTGGCATGTATTTGTAACTCTTTATGCTTTACCTACTTCTCAAAAATTCCTTCCGGAGGTAGTGTGTCACATGAATTGGCATTTGTCTTCCATCACCCCATGTTATTTAATCAATAGAATAGCATAGATTTAAAGTCCAAACATCTTTGGTGTCTTATGATTGGTAATGATAGTTGGGAGCTTGTTACATTACAGCATTCAAAAGTATATTAGTCACTTTTTTAGAACAAATGGTAAGACATGGTCCACGCCCCTAGAAGGCTTTCAGTCTATTAGATATGATTTTAATAAGTGAGGGTAAATCAATAGAGTGGGGAATGGGTGAATAAGGACAAGGGCACAACAACAAATCACATTTCCTCATTATAAGCATGTGCACATTTTGATTTCTCAATTCCTTTTTTTTTAAAATATCTGTTTATTTTTTAAATGGATATCAAGGAAGAAGTGAATCTTGGAAAGGATTTTGGATGAAGAAAAGATAGTGGACTTGTTGGGTCAAGATAACGAGGACAATACTGCATAAGGGTCAGCATGGAGAAAGGGCTGGCAAAGATTGTGGGATAAATGCCCAAATGAGCTGGCATAACTGTGGGGGTGAAGGAAGCACGACACTGAATAATAATTCATACTTGCTATGGCATATTTTTTGCATGAAAGATTTAAGAAAGCTGGTTAGAATCTAACATCTACTTGCTTTACTAGTTGATTAGCTTTTATTTTGATATGCCTTGATGTTTTCCTGAAATCTGTGTTTTCATTCACAACTGTTATGTAATATCTGGCATAAACATTGGTATTAAACAAAAATGTTGTACTTTAAGGCACCATCTACAGATCACCCTGCACTGTATAGAGACCTACTGCGGACAAACCGTGTGCACTGGATTGCAGAGGAACCTCCTGCTGAGCTAATTAGAGACAAAATGATGGAGTGTACTTTCAGGTTTCAGCATCAGATGGCACTAGGTGATCAAACTTTGTACATTTAAATCTATTCAAATTCTGATCTGGGTGATAGATTGAAATAGGGTCTAATATAATTTCTCAAAAGTAGATAATAATGTTTGTGCTAATGATGCTTTTCCATTTTTTAAAGACTTAAAAAGCATTATTTTTGGAGACATCTTCACTCATTAGACTTGTTTCAGCCAGAGAAAAACTAGTTAATTTGTTTGTGAATATAAGGGTGAGCTAGCTGTTTAACAACTTTCTCTTTTAGTGCCTTGCACGTTAACTCTAAACCAAGATGGGACAGTGTGGGTGACACTAGTCAAGCCAATAAGAGCTCTTACACCAGGGCAAGTAAGTGTTGCCAAAATTGATTATCTTTTAATTTCTATTTACTAGTATCCTGCATAACTTCAGTTAGAAGAACTTCAGAAAGTTCATCCAACCAGCTTTAAAGAACTGTTGTTTCAGGCTATCTAAATCAGGGGTGGGGAAACTTTTTGGCCCTAGGGACACATCAGGTACAGAAATTATATGGAGGACTGGGTAGGGAAGGCTGCGGGAGGCTATGGCTCCCCAAACAGCAAGGCATAGCCTGGCCCCCACCCCATTCCAGCCCCCCGGAACTCCCACCCATATCCAACCCCCCCTGCTCCCCACCCCGACTGCCCCGTGGGACTCCTGCATCCTATCCAAACATCCTTGCTCTCTGCCCCCGACCATCCCCCCTGGGCCCTCCCCCCGCCCCCATCCAACCCTCCTTGCTCTCCCCACCCCATGTTACCTGTGGGGTGGGGGAAAGGAGGGCTCAGTACTTTCCCTGCGCATTTCCCCGGCTCGTTTGGCTGCTCTCCCTGGCAGTCGGGCAGGGCTCGCTCCCTGTCTGGGCTTGGCTGCTGGGGACAGGGGTCAAGCATGCTGGAGGTGGAGGGGGGCCCTGGTTTGCTCTGCTCCTGTCCGTGGCAGCAGGGCCCAGGCCCCTTGACCACCCCCCTGCTTCTCACCTCCGCCCCAGAACTCTCCCTGACCGCGCTGCCCTGAAGCACCAGGTCTGGCCGCCCTATAGCCGTGCCGCCCAGCCGGAGCTGCAGCCACACTGCCCAGATGCTGGAGGAATTGTGACTGGAAGGGAGGGAGGGAGGGAGGGGAGCAGAAGGGGAGGGGCCAGGGGCTAGCCTCTGCCCCGCTCATCTCACTGCTGGGGAATTGGGCTGGCTCCTCTGCAAGCCTGTCCTGATCCCGCAGGAGCTCAGGGGCCAGAGGGAAGGGTCCTCCGGGCCGTAGTTTGCCCCCCTCTGATCTAAATCATCACTCAATTATTTTACTAACATTCAGAAAGTTTTCTCCAAAAACCAAAATGAAAGAAACTTGATTTAGAAACTTTGGGCCTCTCTAAAGCCCATTGCAATACATGTAAATATTCCCTTGGATGTCAGTGGACTTTGGATCAGACCCTGTATGCAGAAACTGAATCTGTTATGGGTCTAAATACATACATGAATTGAACCAGGAGTTTGGTTAATAATTTGCTTATTAGAAACTTTGATACTGACTTTCATATTTAATATTTGACTCAGGGAGTACTATTGGTTTTTTTGTATGGTCCAGAAGGTTATCTGCTTCTGACAGATTCACATGTCCCAGCATAAAAGTGAAAAGAAGAATTACACAGTGGTATGTAGCGTAACAGCCTTTCACATCGCACTAAGAGTTCAGTACCACGCCACAGAATGTATAACTCAGCCTTTTGAAGAAGCTCCTGTGAAAGTGATGCACTCTACTTACGTGACTATCAGCCCCTTATTGAAAAGCTTTTCAAACAAAAAGTGTTACATAATAACTAAAGAGATTCCAACAACAAGAAAAATAATTAAAATAACTATCTTGCCACTGATTTCTCATGTAATATTGTAAAATGTCATGGAGTCAACAGTTCTAACTATTCATTCTCTTTACATTCCCATTTTATGTAATGTGGTCAGAGCAAATACAAGGGAATAAATTTAATATTACCTTGAGTATTCAGGGTGATCTCCCTTCTTACCTGTCAGTCTCTCAGCATGCCACTTTGCCAGTGCTCTAAAGACTGTTGCTATGTTTGTCTTCTAGTTTGCTGTGTTCTACAAGGGTGACGAGTGCCTTGGCAGTGGAAAAATCGTGAGGCTGGGCCCATCAGTGTACACCTTACAAAAGGGCAAAAGCAGAGAGCAGGATTCAAGGCATGTGTTAACAGAGGAGACCAAGAAATTAGAACCAGCAACGTAACTCTTGCATTTTTCTTGATTGAAAGACTTTGGGGAAACTGGAGCCTTAAAAATAATGAGCAACACCACACACAAAACACGTATTCTCTGAGAAACTATAATTTTTAATGGGTGAATTATGACAGTCCTGTCATTGTATTTGATGGTACCTGAGAGGGTTTTTGAACAAAAAACAGTTTTGATATGGCTTCGTTAAAATAGGTCAGTAAGAACTTCAAATAAGTAACAGAAACATAGTATATAAAAAGATGGGAATGACTAGATGAGACGCATCCTGGCAGTTTCAAGATCAGCACTTTCATGTTTTCAGAACTGAGTTAACTGTAAACCAAGTATTTAAAGTCAGTCTTTCTAATATAAATACACTGTTTATGTACTACTCTGTTCTATAAATTTATGAAAGTCTCTACACCTTGAAAAAGCTGCTTTTCCTCTTTGTTTCTTGTGCCGTGATATCACCCTTGTGGTAGAGAATCATTATTAATGAATTTTCAATATGTAATAAAACAATTAATTTCCTAAAATTGCTCTGTTACAGCATCAGCATATAAAATTATTTTAATTTTAAAAATGCCTGAAACACTAAACTTCTTTTTTAGGCACAACTGAAAGTATTTTTTAAAAGCTGTCTTTCGTTAAAATGCATACATGATTTTTGTTAAATTTGTGTGCATGTGGACTTTGAGAGAAGGATGTGTTATCTCTTCATGCAAACTGCTGAAGTTGAATATAACTGTGAGCAACAGGTATTTATTTATCACTTGCAATAAATTTTACAACATGTATTTTACACTTGTTTGAATCTTATGCTGCTAGTAGTTATGATTTAAGTTTTACCATCATTCAGATTTTGAAATCTAGTGATTTGAAAGTAAATGTGTTGATACATCTAATAATCTCTTATAAAACTGAGTAATGGTATGCCATTTTACTGTAGTTTAAATAATTTTGTAAACTAATCAGGGCAGGGACTGTGGACTTGGAGTATAGAGAATGCATTGTCGGTGTAAATAAAACCAAATTCATATTTGCTTGTTTGTTATATTAAAGCTTGTTATACTGGTAACTTTTGGGGAGGGAAGGCTGGCATTGTGGAAATAGACTAGATACTAAATCAATGTGGTGTGATACTATATGGGAGGTGTCAGGGTCCCTCCCTCCTCTCCCCCCACTCTGGGCTCCAGATGTGGGGACCCACATGAAAGATCCCCTAAGCTTATATTCTACTAGCTTTGGTTAAAACTTCACCCAGTACAAATTCCTTTCCTTGTCCTTTCACGGTATTGCTGCCACCACCAAGTGATTTACACAAAAATTCAGGAAAGGGTCACTTGGAATCCCTATCCCCACAAAATATCCCCCCAAGTCCCTTCACCCCCTTTCCTGAGGAGGCTTGAGAATAATATACCAACCAATTTGCCTTAGCAATGTGAGCACAGACCAGACCCTTTGTCTTCAGGACACTGAAATCAATCAGGTTCTTAAAAGAAGAACTTTATTTATAAAGAAAAAAATAAAAATCACCTGCAAAATCAGGCTGGAAGGTAACTTTACAGGGTTATAAAAAGATTTAAAACACAGAGGATTCCCCTTTGGGCTCAGCTTCACAGTTACAAAAACAGAAATAAAACTACCTCTGTAGTATAGGAAAATTCACAAGCCAAAACAAAAGATAACCTAATGCATTTCCTTGCCCTACTTACAATTTCTGTGCTTTTAGATGGATTATTCCAGGTATATTTTCAGGAGATATTGTACCTGCTTGGCTTCTCCCTCCATCCAGAGAGGGAACAACAAACAAATCCTCCCTGCCCAAGATTTGAAAGTATCTTCTTTCCTCATTGGTCCTTCTGGTCAGGTGCCAGCTAGGTTATTTGAACTGCTTACCCCCTTAACAGTTAAAGTAATCCAGTACAGCTGCCAAGGAGGGATTTTATGCGACTGCATACATAAAGGTTGCTACCTTTCCCCCTATATTTATGACAGGAGGATATTATGAAATGCGTTTATTATTTAAAACAAAAAAACCTCCCAAGACTTTTGATACTGTGAATTGGAGTATGCATCCTGAAGACCTCCTCAGATGGCTTTATAGCTCCTTTATTACAAGTCTTAACAAAAGCCAAGTCCTGTCGTTAACATTACTGTATAAATTAACTATCATTAACACAGCTGCACAGAAGTAAGACTTTTTTTCAAATGGCTGTAGAAGTCTGATAGGTGTAGAATTCTGTCTTTATTCAGTTAAGGAGAGAGTCTAGAAAGCTGTACCACAAATAGATTTCATCAAATGTAAAAGTTAATTACATGTAACCATATTGTCTCCCCTCTCCTACACACACCTCCCTTTCTATATCCTGATTGCCAGTTTAAGAGCTGTTATTCTCTACTCAGAGTAACAAAGGAACATAAAGTTCTGTCTTTTTCTCCAAAGAGGGGAGATAAATGAACAGAAAACTCGCCTTGTAACTCCTATTTGCCAGTTTGTAGATTTGCTGAGGACACTTGTGTGAAGCAAACAAATTGCCCTTCCTGTAAGAAATCTGTACCATTTGTCAGAAATATCAGTTGTCCTGTATGGGGAAAAAAACCCAAAAAATACAGCCACTTATGATCGGTGTGTAAGGCACATCAGGATAAGTTCAATGGGGGAAAGTGTTTTTCTTTGGCTATCCAGATAAGAATGTATTATAAGGTTTTCTTTTGATTTTGTGGCTGTGTTATTCCTCCTTACAGCTGTTCATTCCTATTATTTTGATGATGTTATTCCAGTAATGAATCCAGGTAATGATTTTTATGGTTTTTCTTCATCTTAACCGCTTCATTCCTGAAATCATAACTCTGCAAAATATGGAACTACTATAAAGAGGCTAATGGTCCATTTTTTTTCTAATTTGATTTATCCAGTAAATGTGAAATACACAGTAAAATCTATTTTTATTAATATTTTGTTTTACTGGTGTGATTTACTACTGCTTCACCTGGAAACGCATTAGCTCCACTTGCTCTGAATCACATGTGTTTGATATTTTATACTTGATTAGTAGAAAGTATTTAACCTGAAGAGGACAAGTGGAAAGACTTCAGGCTGAAGGGGGACATTCATTTCCATTTAAAAATAACTATTCTTTATTGTCTTGAAACATGCTAGTCTCTTGGGAGGTGCTTTCTCAACTAATGAAATTACTTCGTAGGGTTCCATTTTTATTTGGTGAGCGTGTACAATGAATTAGATGCAGAAAATACAGCAGTTTTGACTGAAGGCCATTCTAATTATCTTCAGCTGTTTGCTCCTCCAGAGTTACTTTTTATTACTGAGGATTTTGAGTGTACCAAGGAAAGCTGATTTTTTTTGTTGTTAGTTTTTTCCTTGCAGAGTTATTCTCTCTCTCAATCTGGCCCAATAACTGTTTTTGGGCCAGAGAGATAAGGGGAACGACTGTGTAGTCCAGTGGTTAGGGTATCCACCTGGGAGATGAGGCCCCAACTCCAGTCCTCCTGCTCCAATCTCTCTCATTATTTATTGAGAGCGCAACAGCTTTAACAGGAGATATTGAGGGAGCCCACCTTAGAATATCCCATAGCTCAGTGATTAGAGTCTACACCTGAGGCATGAAGCCCCTGTTCAAATCGTCCCGGCCCTGAGGCAGAGAGGGGTGAATTGAACCTGGGTCTCCCATATCCCTGATGAGTGCTCTAAACACTGGCCTAAAAGTTATAAGATGGGTGGTGACAGCACCACCTCTTCCTCCAGCCAGATTTTGAGTGGGACAGATTCAGTAGGGAGCCTCTGAGCATGCCTACCAGATTGGGCCCTGCACCTGTCTTAGGTAGCCAAACATCTGTGTCTCCCTCGTTCATGAATTGCTGTGGGGCCTAGGTGGAATATAGGCACCTTGATGCCTAGAGGCAGCAGTGTGCATGCTCATAGGCAGGAATGTAGGTATGGTGGGAACTTCTTACTCTAAAACTTAGGCACTGGTTGAGTTTAGACACCTACAGGGTTCAGCAGGAGTTTTGTTGATCATAGTGGAGCCAAAATTGGGATTTACATGTCCAAGTGTGAGGTTTAGGCACCTAAGTACCTATGTGGACTCAACCCTTAGTTTTTACAAGTAATCGTGTCAATGACAGTGAACCAATTCTGCCAAACATGGTTTAATTAGATGTTACTCATAACATAAAGTTGTCAAATTATGTCTTGCATCAATTCTTTAGGAAAGCATATCCATCTAATGTGCCACAGTCATGTTTTGTCCCCTGTTGAATGTAATTACTCTTGTCTGCCTTTCATTTGGTGATTTAAAAAAATTCATTCTCAGCCCTTCATGTTACTTGAAGGGACGTAAATGGAATAAAGAAGACTAGTTGTGAAGAATTGGGCTGCCTTGTAAGATAGAACAATATTACTGAATTTCTGTTGTACTATTTTTACACACCAGAATGTTTCTGTCCATGGAAGCTCCTTTTTAACACTCCTCCCCTGATATTGAACTTTTAAATAGTATGAGAACTGTATGCCAACTGTGTCTTTGCTCCTTTCTCCAATAAATGTCAATTCCTACCCTATTTCCTCACAGGAGAACAAAGGAGGTCTACACTACAAAGTTAGGTCAACATATGCTGCGTTAGATCAATTTAATAATGTATGTGTCTACACTACCGAGTCCCTTCCGCTAATCTAAAGGGCTGATAAAGTTGACTTCTGTATTCCACCTCTGCGAGAGGCGTAGCAATTCAGTCAACGTCCACACATCAACATGGGGATAGTATAGACTGCTGTGTAATTCGAATGAATTGGCCTCCAGGAGGCTTTCCACAGTGCTCCACTGTGACCGCTTTGGAGAGCACTTTCAACTCCACTGCACATCAGCCAGGTACCCCCTAACAGCCACCCCACTGTTAAAGCCCCGGGAACTTTTGAATTTTCATTTCCTGTTTGATCAGAATGGCGAGCTCGTCCACAGCTGACAATGGATGCTTAAGCCGCAAATGCGCTCCAGCATGGAACACACAGGATGCAGTGGATCTTATTGCAGTGTGGGGAGAAGTCTGTGCAGGCAGAACTCCAATCCAGCAGAAGAAACACTAATATCTATGCCAAAATCGCACAGAGTCTGGGGGGAGAAGAGCTACACCAGGGAGACACACCAGCGCCATGTGAAAATAAAGGCGCTTCAGCAAGCCTACCAAATGACAAGGGAGGTGAACAGTTGCTCTGGATTTGAGCCACAGACATGCCGCTTCTATGAGGAGCTACATGCGATTCTAGGTGGTGACCCAACCGCTACCCAAAACGCTCCGTGGATACCTCCCAGGACCCTTGGGTGACCTCAGGCAACAATGAGGAGGACATTGTTGAAGAGGAGGAGGAGAATGCATCGCACGCAAGCAGAAGATCCATTATCCCTGACAGCCAAGAACTTTTTTTAACTCTGGAGCCCATCCCCTCACAGGACCAATTGTCGGCGGAGCGTGATGCTGGGGAAGGCACCTCTGGTGAGCACACATTTTCAATCAAACTGTAAGAGTCATATATTATTTTTAATGTTGAATCTGAATTAAAAAATTTGGGATAGAAGTTGTCAGCTACCACTCCAGCTACGCAGAGGGTACTCTCCAAAAAAAGACTTTATGCCGAGGAATGGCCTGCGAATCCTCCCTTGAAATCTCTAGGAAGCTTTCATGGAGGTACTTTACAATCCTTTGCAGAAGGCTTCTGGGAAGGCCTGCCTTATTTCATCCACCACGGTAGGACACTTTGCCACATCATTCCAGTATTAACTCTTCTGGCATCATTGCGGCACACAGCACTGCAGTATAAGGACCGGGTCTGTACCCAGATGCTTGCAGCGTCTGCTTCCTTTCCGCCTCTGTTACCCTCAGGACAGTGATATCGCATATGGTCACCTAGGAGAAATGGGGGAAGCTTTAAATGCTAGCCCTTAAACTGCAAGCAATTAGATAAGTAATCCACCCCTGTTTTGGTGAATTCTGGGTCTCAACCACACTTTCTTCTTTGAGTGATGTCCCTGTAGGTGGTCCACTTTGTGTCATTGCACTCCTGCACTCATAGCTGAAGACTTAAGGTAGCAGTGCCCAGTTGGATTGTACATGCGTACTCCCCGTCTCACACCGCTTCAGGCAGTTAACTAGCGCTGTGCAACCTGCCCTCCTCCACACTTCCTTCTCTGCTGCCGTTGGTTCGAGTCGGAGTACTCAACAGCACCACACAGCTAGAAATAAGCCCTTTTTCCTTTAGCAGTAGTTCTCAGTTCTTTTTCCTTCCTATTTTATCCCCATTCCTTCAAAAAAAAAAAAAAAATTTTCTCCTCATAGGACCTTGTTTCCATTATCCCCAATCGCAGCAGCATCTGTGTCTCCACTGAGAGAGATGCTCCCTCAGGGGCATGCCTGGTATCTCAGGCTTTAAACGCTGCACTACCTGACGGCTTTCAATCCCTCTCTCAGTGCATCCGCTGCCTCGGCGAGGGACACATGCCACAAAAGAGCTCGCACTGCCACAACTTGAAAGCCCACACTGGAAAAGCCAGGGATTTACAGCTAAAGCGTCTCCTTGTGGAGAAATCTCTTTGCCTGGCATTTGAGCCTGAGGTACAAACCCCTCCCTGCCAAATGCTGACTGCTGCCTCAGATAAAGGCTCCTCTTTCAGAGGCGAAGAGCCTGAACAACATACCAAGAAGGCAGGGAAACAGGGCTCCACGTCCCTGCCTCCGGAGGTGGCCAAGAAAAGGCGCTCCAATAGCAGCAGAAGACTCCTGGTACCGACTGCACCGGCCATATCAACAGCCAACAGACCAGGTTCCTCCAGTACCAACGGTAACAAGAAACCCAGAGTTCCTAAGCAGTCAAGCTCTGGCACAGGCGGCAAAGGGAAAGTGAAACCCCATGCTGCCGCACCGACGACAACAAACCAACCATCGGTACTGAGCATCCCTGTTCTAATGCTGCCACCTACTGAATGCACTGTGCATTCCAGCCACACACCTGTTCCCATAAGCTCACTCCAGCACACGGTACCGAGTTCCCTCATTCCACTGGAACTGGGCACTTCACAGCAGTTCCTCTATCATACAGACTTATCTATATCATTGGTGCCCCAGTCTCCTCTCTTCGGCACCAACAGTACCACGGTTCACGCGGTACTTAGCCAATCCAATTGTCTACAGTTTTCACACAATTTTTTAGTGGGGAGGACAATAAAGAGGAGACTATAGGGCACCCGCCCCAGTTTTTTCTTCCTGTGGCTACACCTGGTACATAGGCCCCACAAAGCATGGGTTTCCATGTAAACTTTACAAATCAAGCCTGGTACAGCCAACCCTGGATGCCCATGATGCCCTTTCAACTGCAATGGCCATTCTTGCAGCCATGGGCTCCATATCCACAACAGAAACAACTGGCAGTAGTAGTACCCACCACTCTGCTCCTAACTGGGGCACCTCAGCCACCCATATTGTCATCCAAGGCACCTTCTGCTGTCTCTGAACATGGGTCTGAAGGACAGGAGCAATTCTCAGACCCAGACGAACCACCTGACATTCAATTGTCATCCTCATTGGCTGACACGATTATGCCTTCACCTCCCACCACTGGGGACGAGTTCATGCAATTTCAGGAACCTTACAAGACAGTGGCCACTTCCCTAGACATCTCTCTGGAAGAGGTCCAGGAATCTTGCCACAAACTGGTGGACATACTACACACATCCACCTCATCCAAAATTGCCCTCCCCATGAATGAGGCAATTATGGACCCCGTGATGTTGCTTTGTCAAACCCCAGCAGCGATTCCAACCACATGTAAAAGGTCTGATAAGAAATATTACATGCCAGCCAAAGGTACTGAATTCCTTTTCTCACACCCAACACCGAATTCACTGGTTATTGATGCAGTGAACAAACAGGGTAAGCAACTGTCATAAATATAAAGGGAAGGGTAAACACCTTTAAAATCCCTCCTGGCCAGAGAAAAAGCCATTTTCACCTGTCAAGGGTTAAGAAGCTAGGTTAAGCCCCCTGGCACCTGACCAAAATGACCAATGAGGAGACTTTCAAAGATACTTTCAAAGCTGGAGGTGGGGAGAAACAAAGGGTCTGGGTCTGTCTGTGTGATGCTTTTGCCTGGGACAGAACAGGAATGGAGTCTTAGAATTTAGTAAGTAATCTAGCTAGATGTGCGTTAGATTATGATTTCTTTAAATGGCTGAGAAAATAAGCTGTGCTGAATGGAATGGATATTCCTGTTTTTGTGTCTTTTTGTAACTTAAGGTTTTGCCTAGAGGGATTCTCTATGTTTTGAATCTAATTACCCTGAAAGGTATTTACCATCCTGATTTTACAGAGGTGATTCTTTTTACTTTTTCTTCTATTAAAATTCTTCTTTTAAGAAACTGAATGCTTTTTCATTGTTCTTAAGATCCAAAGGTTTGGGTCTGTGGTCACCTATGCAAATTGGTGAGGATTTTTACCAAACTTTCCCCAGGAAGAGGGGTGCAAGGTTTTGGTGAGGATTTTAGGGGGAAAGATGTTTCCAAACAGCTCTTTCCTAATTAAAAAAACCCAGTTAGATGTTTGGTGGTGGCAGCGAAAGTCAAAGGGCAAAAGGTAAAATAGTTTGTACCTTGGGGAAGTTTTAACCTAAGCTGGTAAAAGTAAGCTTGGAGGTTTTCATGCAGGTCCCCACATCTGTACCCTAGCGTTCAGAGTGGGGAAGGAACCTTTGACAGCAGCAGTACTGTAGGAACTCCCTGTATGATAAAGACTGGAAATGACTCTACCTATTTGGCCGTAAAGCATACTCAGCAGCGACATTACAATTGAGAATTGCCAACTATGAGGCCCTACTGGCCAAGTACAATCACAAAAATTATGCAAGTCTCTCAGAATTTATAAACCTGAGCCTCCTGGTTCCATCTTTCCAGTTTCCCAAAGCCAGTACAGTCTACTGTAGAAGACTTATACCCTTCGAGGGCACCAAACTCTTCGTGGACAAAACAGACACATCAGTGCACATCTTGAAGGGTCTACAGGCCGCATATTTTCATATATCTATCCATCCTTCACATCAGAAATTTCTGCGCTTTACAATAGCACAGGACCACTTTCGGTACAAGGTTCTACCCTTTGACCTTTCTACTGCACTGCGGGTATTTTTCAAAGTACTCACCGTAGTAGCGGCCTACCTATGCGGAGAGGGAATAATGATATTCCCATAGCTGGATGACTGCCTCCTAAAAGCACCAACACTGCAGGCAGCCATAGATTCCACCCAATGTGGGATACATCCATTTACCTCCTTAGGACTTCAAATAAACTTACAAAGTCCACACTAACACCTGTCCAACATCTGGAATTCATTGGAGCGGATCTCGATTCCCTCGAAGCAACTGCCTCCCTCCCAACAAAACACTGTCTGACTCTAAGCCCCTTAAACTTATCAGTGCGGAACAGCCCGCAGGAACTTGCCAGAACTTGCTTATAGCTGTGAGGCGACATGGTAGCCACAACCTTCGTCGTCCAACATGCAAGGCTACACATGCGCCTTCTAGCCTGGCTGCACACAAATTATTCCCCCTCCCCCTCACAGCGAAGCATAAACAAACTCCTCACCATGCCCAGTGCAGTCAACGACTCCCTGCTATGGTGGACCGATCCAGAAAAAGTTGGCAAAGGCTGCCACTTCTACAGAATCCACCAGTGCTCATCATCACCGTGAACGCATCCCTTCTAGGTTGGGGGGCACATCTATAGGCATATTCAATACAAGCCCGCTGGTCTGCGGTGGAGTCCCAGCTTCATATCAACCTCCTGGAACCATGAGCGGTTTGAAATGCTTGTTCCCATTTCCTGCTGCTAATCCAAAACAAAACGCTACAGCTCCTCATGGACAATGTAGCCACTATGTTCTACATAGACAGACAAGGGGGAGCATGGTCACACTCCCTGTGTGCAGAAACTATGCACCTTTGGCAACGGTGCTTCAAACATAATGTCCATCTTATAGCTTCATACCTACCTGGCTGCCAGAACAACACAACAGATGCCTTGAACAGGAAGTTTTACCAAGACCACGAATGGGAGCTGAACACACAGGTCATCTGAGATATTTTCCAGATGTGGAGGTTCCCAATGATAGACTTGTTCGCCACCATACAAACTCCAAATGCCCCCAATTCTGCTCCAGAGCAGGACCTGGTTGACACTCTCTGGGCAACGCCTTCCTCAAGTGGAATGCCCCGCTTCTGTACGCATTCCCCCCACCCTCCCTCTTAGCCTGTGTACTTCACAAGATGAAACAAGATGGATCCAGAGTGATCCTCCTAGCTCCCACATGGACATGACGAACGTGGTACCCTTACCTTCTCCACATGTCGTTCTGTCCCCGACAACACTCCCACTTCTGCCTCTGCTTCTATCACAGGATGTTTTAGGAAAAACTTTTTCACTAGGAGGGTGGTGAAGCACTGGAATGGGTTACCTAGAGAGGTGGTGGAATCTCCTTCCTTAGAGGTTTTTAAGGTCAGGCTTAGTTGGGGATTGGCCCTGCTTTGAGCAGGGGGTTAGACTAGATGACCTCTTGAGGTCACTTCCAACCCTGATATTCTATGATTCTATGCAGGCTGCATCATCCATCCAGATTCCCAAAAACTTCATCTTAAAGATTAGTTACTACATGGCTCTCAGGATCTGAAAGGACATGCTTCACCGGAGTTCAAAAACATAATATTAAACAGCCGTATGGCAACTACCCGACACACACATGGACATAAGTGGAAACTATTTGAATTATGGTGTCACCGCAAATGGACTGCACCTGTGTCAGCTTCTTTGCCTCTTATTTTAGACTATCTACTGGAACTTAAATGGGACTCTCCATGAGTTCCATCCACATACACCTGTCAGCCATCACGACTTTTCATCATAAAGTTGACAGATTCTCTCTTTTCACTCATCCCATCACTAAACGCTTCCTAAAGGGCCCCTCCAACTCCTATTTGGAAGTGAGAAAACCCGCTCCACCATGGGACCTCCACCTAGTTTTCCACATGCTCACTGGGCCCCCTTTCAAGCCCATGGCTACAAGCTCGTTACTACTCCTCTCTATGAAGGTTGTGTTTCTGGTGGCCATCACATCTGCCAGACAGGTTGGAGAACTAGCTGCTCTCATGATGGACCCACCCTATATTTTATCTTTAAAAAGGATTTGTGTATCTTAGAGCCCACCCCAAGTTTCTGCCTAAGGTGGCTTCATCCTTCCACCTTAACCAACCTATATACGTACCTACATTTTTTCCAAAACCACATATAGACTGTAAACAATCCAGACTACATTCCCTGGACATCCACAGGGCTCTTGCCTTTTATATCGATAGAACAAAATATTTTCTCATGTCTCCAAAATTATTTGTCCATCCTGAACTATCGAAAGGACCCTCTATTTCCAAACAACACCTATCCAAATGGATATCAGACTGTATCAAACTCTGCTACCTGCAGTAAGAATAACAACCCCCTACAGGGATCTATACTCATTCTACTAGGAGTCTGTCAACCTCCCTAGGTTTTCTCAACAACATCCCTATTGTGGAAATCTGTAGGATCGCAACCTGGATCTCACTGCAGACTTTTACACAACACTATGTGTTACAACAACACACATCTTCTGATGTCCTGTTTGGTCACATGGTACTTTCATCTGTTACGACTTCAACTCCAAAGCCCCCTCCTTCCTGAAATAAAGTGGACCACCCACAGGGACACCACTCGAAGAAGAAGAGAAAGTTCCTCACCTTGTGTCGGCCCCCCCCTTTTTAAAATTATGGCTGCAATACGTGGGATCCCTTACAACCACAACCAGGGCACGCTCAGGAAAAGAAAGTTACTCACCTTGTGCAGTAACGGAGGTTCTTTGAGATGTGTGTTCCTGTGGGGGCTCCACTACCCTCCCTCTTCCTCCCCTCTGCTTCGGAGTTCTGTCAAACACAGTCTCTGCAGCAGAGAAGGGAGTGGGGGTGGATGGGCCACACAGCGCTGGTTAACTGCCTGAAGCAGCAGCACTGTGCATGTGCGACCCAACCAGGCACTGCTACCTTAAATCTCCAGCTATGAGCGCAGGGGTGCAACGACACCTAACGTGGAGCACCCACAGGGACACACATCTCAAAGAACCTCCATTACTGTACAAGATGAGTAACTTTCTTTTCCTGAGCGTGCCCTGGTTGTGGTTGTAAGGGATCCCACGTATTGCAGCCAGAATTTTAAAAAGGGGGGGGGCCGACGCTTCCTGTTCATCTCCCTTCCATCCCAACCTGCTTTGGTAACAAACAAACTATTCGTGGGGCTTTACACTTTACACGTGCCTGCCCTCAAGTACCATCTGGGTTGCTGTGGAAAAGGCAGTTGTCCTGAGGCTGCAACCACTGATCCGAAGGGATGTCTTAACAAAAGCTGCAGCACAAGCCCTCTCACCCATGCCTCGTGGTCTTACTCATCATGGCTGTAGCAGCAAACCAACTCTTGCAGTAGCCAGTGGTTCTGCTTAAGTCGTGGCTTGCAGGGAAGTGCATTGAGGGGTGTTTCTTTTATAAAAAGATTTAACCTTGCACCAGAAACAATGTATGCACTGTCAATGCTACCCTTGTGCCTTGTATTCTTTGCAGCTAAAACTTTGTCCATAGGCACATCCGCCACACTGGGACAGAGACTTTCCCAGATTAGAAGTCAGAAAAAGAAGACTTGGGAGGACATGTTCAGTGAGTTAATGAGTGCCTCTGAGAATGACAAGATGGAGCTCAGCGAATGGAGGATTGCACTGTCTAAGAGCCTGCACAATGACCGGGAGGACAGAAGAGCATGCAGGGAACATGAGCGTGACATGCAGGATGAGAGAGTGCAGATTATGAGGGAGCAAACAGACATGCTGGGGTGTCTGGTTAAGGTTCAAGAAAGGAAGCTGGATGCTAGAGTCCCCCTGCAGCCTATGCTGGACCTACTGCCATCTTCGCCAAGTTCCCCATCCTCCTCTCCCAGACGTTCTAGGATGGGGGGAGTGGGGACAGAGAGAGAGAGTCCGGTATCCCTTGCACTCAACTCCAGCGGAGGGTACAAGGACCAGAAGGCACCCATTCTCACACCTTTGATTTTATAGCAGTGCAAT
The DNA here is from genome assembly GCF_009764565.3 of Dermochelys coriacea. NCBI lineage: Eukaryota > Metazoa > Chordata > Testudines > Dermochelyidae > Dermochelys > Dermochelys coriacea. The sequence continues at coordinate 323,213,153 of NC_050068.2, read as the reverse complement.
TGTAAGCAAGCTGTCCCTGTCTCTTTCCCGTCCCCTGCCCCTCCCCCCCAGTCGCCCCAGTGTTATCAGCCCTTTTGCCCCAGCTTATCTTACTTTTCTTTGCTCTGTCTGTGTTTGTGAGCATAATAAATAATGGATTGAGGAGAAAAGACTCTTTATTCATTCAGCACACAATGGTTGGGGGGGTGTAGTTTACGGGGGAGTACATGCAATGAAGGGGACAGCTAGGTAAGGAACAATACATGTATGTGCCACATTGCTGTGGGACATTGAGTCAACTAGTTTTCAAAGCCTCACGGAGATGCAGCGCGCCTCCATGTGCTCTTATTGCCCTGGTGTCTGACTTCTCAAAATTGGCTGCCAGGCAATCTGCCTCCACCCCCCACGCTGCCGGAAACTTTTCTCCCTTTGTTTCACAGATATTATGGAGCACCCAGCAACAGCAGTGGGGATATTGCTTTCACTGTGGTCTAACATAGTAAGTAAACTACGCCAGTGGGCTTTTAAAAGTCCAAAGGTGCATTACACCACCATTCTGACTTGCTCTGTCTATGGTATAGTCTAATTACTGCTGTCCAGGTTGCCGGTGTATGGCTTCATGAGCCATGGGAGCAAGGGGTAGACTAGGTCTCCTAGGATCACGATTGGCGTTTCAACATCAATGTTTATTTTTCAGTCTGGAAAGGAAGTTTCTGCTTGCAGTTTTCTGAACAGATTGGAGTTCCTAAAGATGCGTGCATCATGCACCTTTCCCGACAATCCCATGTTGATGTCGGTTGATACCCCCGTGATCCACTAGTGCTTGCAACACCATTGAGAAGTACCCCTTTTTAATTTATGTACTCTTTGGCAAGATGGTGTGGCCAAGATAGGGCTATGCGTTACGTTTATCATCCCACCACAGTTAGGGAACCCCATCACAGCAAAACCATCCACTATATCCTGCTCATTGCCCAGAGTCACTTTAGCAGAAGTCTATTGATTGCCCTGGCAATTTGGATCACAGCAGACCCCACGGTAGATTTACCCAATCCAAATTGGTTTCCCACTGATGGGTAGCAGTCTGGCGTTGCAAGCTTCCACAGAGCTATTGCCGCTCACTTGTTAACTGTCAGAGCAGCTCTCATTTTAGAATTGCTGCGCTTCAGGACTGGGGAAACCAAGGGGGGTGCAAGGTGCAGGCTCCGGCCAGGAGGCGCTTACCACAGGCAGCTCCCAGTCGGTGGCGCAGCAGGGCTCAGTCTGCTTGCCATAGTCCCACACTGCTTCTGGAAGCAGCCAGCTGCTGGCATGTCTCTGCGCACCCCTGAGGGTAGGGGGACAGCGTGTCTCCATGCACTGCCTGTGCCTGCAAGCACTGCCCCTGCAGCTCCCATTGGCTGGTTCCTGGCCAAGGGGAGCTGTGGGACAGTGCTGGGAGCAGGGGCAGCGAGCAGAGCTGCCTACCCCCACCAGGGGCTGCAGAGATGCGTCAGCAGCTGGCCGCTTTGAGGAGCAGTGTGGACCCAGCTGCGCCACTGGACTTTTAGCAGCCCAGAGATCACGATCCACTGGCAGAGGCTTCAGGATCGACCAGTCACTCATGATCAGCAGGTTGGTGACCACTGAATTGTATATAATTTTGGATTTATTTTTGCAGGGGCCCCCTTAGCCCAGGGCCCTAGGCTGCAGCCCCTAAAACCCCTGTTTTAATCCAGCCCTGCTCGCACTCCCTCCTGCACTCCAACTCCCTGCCCCAGGTCAGAATCACTTCCTGCACCAAACTCCCTCCCAGAGCCTGCACCTCAACACTTTGCCCCTGCCTGGAGCCCCCTCCTGCATCCGCACTCCCGCCCAGAAAGAAACTAATATAAGAGCTGTCATAAGGTAAGAAGTAGGCTATTTTGAATTAACTTGACTATATTCTACATGTTTTAAGACTAAAATGTAACCACAGAACAGTTTTATGTTGTTTAAAAGGCAAGTTCAGTATAGCATTAATCGCCTTGATGCCATAATTGTGATCATTTTGTTTTAAATAAGGAAAAAGACTTGTATACAGGGGCCCCACAAAATCTAATAGCCCTGGGCCCACAGGAGAGTTAATCTGGCCCTGGTTAGCGCAAGAACAAATGGATATAAACTGCCAATGTGCAAATTCAGGCTGAAAATTAGGTTTCTGACCATCAACAGGGGTGAGGTTCTGGAACAGCCCCCTGCAAAGAGTTGGGAGGGCAAATATCCCTACCATTTTGGAGCCCTTGGACACAGTGCACCGTGGTCGCACCTGTTCTCTGTGGCATATAATAGTCTAGTCTCCTGTGCGTTGTAATACTTTGGTCTAATTTTGGTTGTTGCGTTTAGTGCGTGGTGACTGGGTGGTGTTGGTGCCCTGTGATATATAGATAGACTAAATGAGTGAGTATTCCCTTCTTGCCTTAAACTCTATGACCCACAGTTAAGATGTATGCAATTTTTCATAACACAAAAATTTGTTCACAAATCAGACAGTGATCAGAAACTGTGATTGGACAGTTTGTTATTAATGCCTTTAAAAATACAACCTTTGGGAAGATCCTACTTGGCTCTGTAGTTTTCTATTCATGCAATAAATGTGGGGGTGACTTTTAAAAAAAAAGATTCTAACACATCTTTCCAGACTTAAGTATATTTTTCAATACTGTATTTTGGTTTCAAGTGACAGGTTTTGAATTCCATGAAAGAAAATAAAGCTGGCATACCCAGCCTCAGTCCTCAGACCTCTTCTCTACTTCAAAGGACACATAACGGGGAGCCCTCTTGAGTATATTTGTAATTGTCAGCCCCAGTCTACAAACCTGAACCCTCTTATGAAGTCTAAATATAATACTGTATGCTTCTGTGCAGGCATCTATAAAGGCACATATACTCACTATGGGGAAATATAGGGGAGTGGCATTGATGTAAAAAAACAATTCAGAGAGAGAGTAGTGACCTCAAATTGTATAGACTGTGCAAATTAGGAATGGTCTGATTCAGAGTGAATCTCTGATAGTAGGTGGCAGGGAGAGGTAGCAAGTCCCTTGGTAGACCTCCAAATGCCACCCCCAGCAGGAAAGTACTGAGCTGGGCCCCATCCACTAGGGGTGCAAGGACAGCAGAAGAAATGCCATTCAGCTCTGGGGATGGGGAAGTTCCTGTGTTTATCAGTGCTGGGTCCACTCTTGTATGGGGCTGTGGAGAGACAGCCTTCTTTTCATCCAATTGCTGGTGCCTGCAGCCCAAATGCACTCAGTGGATACATCACTTGGTAGGCATGGCAGCCTTGGCGTTGGCTGCTGGAGTTCTACATTACCTGCTGGGCACTTGTCCTGTATCTGGCCTTCCCCTGAAGCTGTATGTGGCACCCTGTAGCTCAAAACAGCACCCTGGAACTCCCATATTCACCCCCTCATATAATTATGATGTATTTTATACAAAACGTGCCATGTAGGCTATTGTATGAAAGGTCATGATCTGCTGAAACCCGTTGTTCTGTCAAAATATGTATATCATTAAGGTTTATTAAGTTACAAGCTTTTGCTGTATGGTTGTTAGTGAAATATGTTGTGAGTTTGGAAGTCACCCAGTGCTTGTTCTCCAGTGGTAACGACAAAGGAGGTGATCAACACCTAGGCGAGCATTAAATGATCATCACCAGCCATTGACCAGCAGGGGAATAGTAAAAAAGGGATTTACAATTCAATGACAGTTCCACAAGCACCACACAATGGGAACTGCTCAACTCTGTGACTCAGTTGCACAAGACCACACCAGGGGGCTTGTTCAACCCTGTGATTCAGCAAGGCCAACCAGACATGCCTGAGCTCATGTCTTCCAGGCACATGGACTGAGGATGTAAAATATGGATGTAAAATATGGATGTAAAAGGGGACAGTGGCATCCCACTTTGGCCTTTCTCTTCCCCCACCTACACTGGAAGCAAGAAGAATGCTGGGAAGACAAAGAACTGTGGAGACTGGTCCCAGGTTTAAAGGGGAAGCCTGTGTATTAAGAACTGTATCAGCTAGTGGGTGAAAAAAACTGCTTGATCCAAATACTGCCTAGTCTAACAAGGTTTAAGATTTAGCCTGTGTGCTTACCTTTTATTTTCTTTGATAACTATCTCTGACCTTTTGCACCTACCACTTTTATTAACTACAGAAAGATGGATTTTAAGTGATTATATCTGTTTTTATATTTTACCTAAAACAGCATGTTTTGCTTGAAGTGCTTGGGAAATCTCAGCTCAGTTTACAAAGGCTCATGTGTGTCCTCTCTACACCAAGGAAGGGGTATACTAGGTAATGAACTTACACTGGTCAGGCTTCTGACCAGGGCAAGACAGTACAGTTCTGGGGTGCAAGTCTGGGGAGCTGGGGGGAATTTGGCTGATGCCTTTCTCTGGGTGATTCGTGAGTGGCTCAGGGAGCATTCATGCCATTTGGCTGGATGTGGGGCTCCACATGCAGTTGTGCTGAATGATGATAGTGCTCGGAGGGGGTTTGCTGCTTGTCACTAGCAAAGCATTGTGAGAGATAGCCCAGGTGGAGAGTTAAGAGGGCACAGCAGTACCCCGGGGATCCCGTCACACTGCACCTGGAATAATCTCCAGGAAAGATATGATTTACTGTGGGGCAACACATGGGGACAGCCTTCCCTGCTTGCAGGCTTTGGAGCAAAGACAACTCATAACTGGGTCTGGGTCACAGTGCAGCTCTGCCAGCAGTGTCCTGCCCACCTTTACTTATCTCCTCTGGCTGCAGCATAGTTAACTTGCTTTCCAGCATGCCCAGCCAGCGGAGGCACTCCCATTTCATGGTGTACGGATGCTCTTCCCTAGTGGCTCACAGCATGAAGTTGGCCAGCCACACAGAAGAGCAAGACCTTCCAAGAACAGTTCAGTGCAATCTAAGGTCAGTCCTTCTGGACTAAAGACTGCTTTACTGCCCAATTATAGGGGCTTCTGCTCCCAAGGCAGAACTATTTTCAAACTCTTTTCCCCTGTCACTGAAGGAAAACTTCTCACTCAGAGGCATAAGTTCCGACTCTGTGGGTGCTCCAGGACTGGAGCACTCACGGAAAAAAATTAGTGAGCACTTAGCATCCACCAGCAGTCAGCTCCTCCCCTGTGCCTCCCGTCCACTGGCAGCCCCGTGGATCAACTCCTTCCAGCGCCTTCTGCCTGCTGCTATTAGCTGTTTCGTGGCATGCAGGAGGCACTGGGGGGGGGCAGGGGGAGAGGGCAGAGCGGGGACAGGGTGCGCTCGGAGGAGGGGGTGGAACTGGGCAGGAAGAGGTAAGATGCCAGTGGGGGCTTGGAGGGAAGGGGTGGGGTTGGAGCAGGGCCTAGAGTGGATCAGGGGCAGAAAGAGGTAGGGATGGGGGTTTGGGGCAGGGGGTGGATCGGGGGGGGCAGAGCAAGGGGTTGAGCACCCCTGGGGCCTAGAGGAAGACGGCACCTGTGCTCAGAGGCTCCATGAGGTGCACTTGGGATTGTGCTATGGCCAGGGTGGATAAAAATCAATGATTTTTAAAAAAAAAATTAAAAATGGATTTTTTTTAATTTAAATCGGATTTTTGAGGGAAAAAAAACCTATCTAAAGATAGATACATTGTAGCTCAAAGATATCTCATCATGGAATAGGGATTATAAATTCTAATTCTATAGTATGAGGCAATATATTCATGTAATGTTTAAGAAAAGTTTTGTAAATAAGTTCCAATAGTTCATGGATTAGGGACCCAATCTCATGGGGTTCCAGAGGCTTCTGTATAGATTATTTAGGTCAACCTTTCTATCCAATGGGATGTAATGCTCAGATTAGACGATACCATCAGAGATGCTTAGTATTGCAGTTCTCAAACTGTGGATTTGTGTCTCCAGAGATAACATGTTTGTTAACAGCAAAAATGTTTTAAAATAAATAAATATATAGAGGTGAGAAATAACAGACCTCAATCCTATTGTCCCTCTCCAAAGTTGTGTACACAGAGTCAATCTCTTACCTCTCTTTAAAAGTGCAAAAGTTCAATGAATAGAAGATTGTTGGGGGGTGGAATAGATCTGGACAAAGAGAAGTCTGGAGATAAATGTGAGAAGGGAGGGACAGGCAGTAGAAACAAAAGTGAAATTGTTTGAGCAGCATATTCCAGAAGTCTTGAGGTCTTTCTGAGTGTAGCCTTCGTTGATTTGAGATCTACCATACCGTTCTCTCACTAGAAGGGAAAACTTATAATGGCAGCAGGCCATAAAAGAGACCCAGTTTGGGAATATTTTAATGAAGTTCCTCTATCTGTGGGTAAGACAGGCATGCATGCAAAATGTAAACAGTGCAACTAAGAAATGCAAGGTCTGGTTGCCCAAATGAAACAACATCATGAGAAGTGTTCCTTCTCAGGAAGAAGCTGCATTGAAGATGATGAAAGAACATGTCTGAACATGCAGGATCTTCAGGTTGGTAAACTTTCTTATTTCATACTTCTTTCTTAAGGACTGCCTGTCTTCCTTCTGGACTATTCTTGAATTCTCATGTTTGAGCAAAAAATATAGTTGTTACTCTGTGGTACTATCATTTTAGATGCAGTTGTGATAAAAAATAAATAGCTAAAATAGGCAGATCTTCCTTTTACAATTTCACCTTTAAAGTAGTACTGAGTGTCAGTGAATGCAATGAGTAATACTAAATGAGCAGTATAGTAATAATTAAATAACTGCATCGACTTTTTTTGTTTAGGAGAATCCATCCTCAACATACAGGATTCTGAAGACTATTCATCTTCAAGATCACCATCATTTTCTATAGTTTCAGAGTTATCTGCCAATGATAGTGTTTGTCACATCATGTATGTCACATAGCCACAGTATATCACCTGTAGCAAAAAATAAAAAACCCCTCCATCACCCAGAAACAACCACAGCTACATTTGTAATAAGAACCAGCAGATTACAAAAGAGGTAATTTATGAAAAAATTGTCCAGTTTGTTTATGCAACAAACTCTCCTTTCCGTATGATTGAGAACCCATACTTCATTAACATGGTTCAGTCATTAAGACCAGGATACAGTCCACCCAACTGAGCAGATGTCGCAGGCAAATTGCTGGATAAAGTGTATGAAAGAGAAATTGAGCTGTGTGCAAAAGGTCTAGAGCATAAAATTGTTAACCTGAGTCTTGATGGGTGGAGCTATGTCCACAATGATCCTGTTGTATGTGCTTGGTGACAACAGAAGAAGGAACTGTCTTCCTTCAGAAACAATTGATACATCAGGAAATGCACACACAGCAGAATACTTACAAGAAGTAGCAGTAAAAGCTATAACAAACTGTGAAAAAAAATCAAATGTCTAGTATACAGCTTGGTCACAGACAATGCTGCAAATGTATCCAAGATGAGAAGAAATTATTTAGAAGAGAGACCCAAGCTAATAACATACGGTTGCAGTGCTCATTTGATACACCTCCTAGCCAAAGACTTCGGTGTTCCAGAAATAAGGCTAAAGTTGTTGAAATTGCAAAATACTTCCGTAACAACCACTTTGCAGCAGCTGCTCTGAAAAAAGTGGGAGGAACCAAGCTAACTCTCCCACAAGATGTGCGATGGAACTCAGGAGTGGACTGTTTTGAGCACTATATCAAGAACTGGCCTAATCTGATGACAGTTTGTGAACAAAATCATGAAAAAATAGAGGACACTGTCACAGCCAAAGTTCTCAACATTGGGCTTAAGAGAAATGTTGAACACATGCTGAGTACCCTGAAGCCTATTTCGATAGCCTTGAACAAAATGCAGGGAAATAGCTGTTTTATTGCTGACAATGTTGAAATTTGGAAGGAACTGAGTGAGATCTTAAGAAGAGAAATATGCAATGACAGAGTTAAATTAGAAGCATTAAAAAAAAAAACAAATGGGACAAATACTATCTCCACCTCATTTTCTTGCAAATAGTCTCAATACTCGATACCAGGGTCAAACCTTAATTGCTGAAGAAGAAGAGTTGGCTATGACATGGGCATCCACCAATTATCCCTCTATAATGCCAACTATAATAAACTTCAGAGCGAAGGGTGAACCATTCAAGAAATAGATGTTTGCTGATGATATTTTAAAGAAAGTCACAGCAGTGAATTGGTGGAAGTCACTTAAGCACTTGGATTCAGAGACTGTTGAAGTGATAATCTCACTTTTAGCAGCAGTAGCTTCTTCTGCTGGTGTAGAAAGAATATTTTCTTCCTTTGGACTAATTCATTCCAAATTGAGAAATCGTTTGGGACCTGAAAAAGCAGGAAAGCTTGTTTTTCTTTTCCAGATTCTGAACAAACAGGAAAATGAAGGTAAAGACAACTGAGTTAGCTGCAGAAGCCAATATTTTAAGTTTCTCATGTTGACCTGGCTGACACAATCGATTAAATTTTTGTTTTTTGTTTTTTTTTAAATATTTCATTTAACTATTTTAGTTAAAAACAATTTTAACAAAAACAAACCTGATTTTAAAAAACTTGAATGTTTAACTAAATTAAAAAATTCATATGCTTGTTTTGTTAAAACATTATATGTTTGCTGTTGAAGAAAAAAATCCAGAATACATAATGTTGTTGTTTTAGTTAAATAAAACAATTTAAATGTCTGTCTGGTGATGTTCTCCTCCTAATACAGCATGGCAAGAAAATCCTCCAAATATTAATGATTAACCTGTTGAATTGGAGATAGTTCACCTCCCAATGTCTTCATAAATATCTGCTTCAATTACCTTTGGTAAATGAAATAACCAAACAATCTTTAATTTTCTGAAAGAGCTGTAAAACTAATCTGAAAAGTTTTCAAAATAAATCACTTAAAAATGTATAGTGTGTACCTTCTAAAAATGAAACCTACATCTATCTTTGATTTGTGAAGAATATGTATTAAGGTTATAACAACCAACAAGAATGCACTTTTATGTAGAAATCCATGATTAAATCGAGTCTTCCTGACTAATGATTTAAATCAAATTCACCCCGGCTACAGCTATGGATTTTATGTGGAAGGTGCTAAGTTACTAAGTGATGGGCTGCAGATAGCTTCTGGGTGGGCCTTGCTTACCAAATGAACTAGCTCAATGGTAAGTGTTTTGTAAAAGTAGGACATGAGTGGCTGTTCAGGGCCAAGTAAGCAGCACCATTTGTGGTTTCCCATGCTTTGCTGCTGGCTGCAGTACCCTTCTTAAGGGAGGACAAGTTTGATCTCTGTGGGGTGGAGCAAGTACCTCTAAAAATTCATAATGGGGTATATAGAAAGTGAAGATGGGGAATGTGTAAAGAACAACAACAAATCGCATCACTAGTCTGCATAAGAATGTACCCATCTTTAGTACTCAAGTCCTTTAAACAATTTTTATTAGGGCTGTCAAGCAATTTTAAAAAATTAATCCTGAATAATCACATAATTAATCGGGCTGTTAAACAAGAATAGAATACCATTTATTTAAATATTTTTGGATGTTTTCTACATTTTAAAGTATATTGATTTCAATTACCACACAGAATACAAAGTGTACAGTGCTCATTCTATTTTTATTACAAATATTTGCACTGTAAAAAACAAGAAATAGTATTTTTCAATTCACCTCATACAAGTACTGTAATGCAATCTTTTTATTATGAAAGTTGAACTTACAAATGTGTAATTAAGTACAAAAATAACTGCATTCAAAAATAAAACGTAAAAAACTTTACAGCCTACAAGTCCACTCAGTCCTACGTCTTGTTCATCCAATCACTCAGACAAACAATTTTACTTAGATTTACAGTAAATAATGCTGCCCGCTTCTTGTTTACAATGTCACCTGAAAGTGGGAACAGGTGTTCTCATGGCACTCTTGTATCCGGCGTCACAAGATATTTACATGCCAGATCTGGTAAAGATTCATATGTCCCTTCATGCTTCAACCACCATTCCAGAGGCCATGCGACTATGCTGATGACAGCTTCTGCTCAATAATGATCCAAAGGAGTGCAGACCAACGCATGTTCACTTTCATCATCTGAGTCAGATGCCACCAGCAGAAGGTTGATTTTCTTTTTTGGTGGTTCGGGATCCGTAGTTTTCGCATCAGTGTGTTGCTCTTTTAAAACTTCTGAAAGCATGCACCAAACTGCATCCCTCTCAGATTTTGGAAGGAACTCGATTCTTAAACCTGGGGTCGAGTGCTGTAGCTATCTTTAGAAATCTCACATTGGCACCTTCTTTGCATTTTGTCAAATCTGCAGTGAAAGTGTTCTTAAAACGAACAACATGTGCTGGGTCATCATCCGAGACTGCTACAACATGAAATATATGGCAGAATGTGGGTAAAACAGACAATTCTCCGCCAAGGAGTTCAGTCACAAAGTTAATTAACGCATTTGTTTTTTTTAACTAACATTAGCAGCATGGAAGCATGTGCTCTGGAATGGTGGCCAAAGCATGACAGAGCATACGAATGTTTAGCATGGCATGTAAATACCTTGCAATGCTGGCTACAAAAGTGCCATGTGAACACCTGTTTTCACTTTCAGGTGACATTGTAAATAAGAAGCAGGCAGCGTTATTTCCCATAAATGTCAACAACTTGTTTGTCTTAGTGATTGGCTGATTAAGAAGTAAGCCTGAATGGACTTGTAGGCTCTAAAGTTTTACATTATTTTGTTTTTAGTGCAGTTATGTAACAAAAAAAATTCTACATTTGTAAGTTGCACTTTCACTATAAAGAGTTTACAGTACTTTTATGAGGTGAATTGAAAAATACAATTTCTGTTGTTTATCACTTTTACAGTGCAAATATTTAATAAAAAATACTAATATAAAGTGAGCACTGTACACTTTGTATTCTATGTTGTAACTTAAATCAATATATTTGAAATGTAGAAAAACATCCAAAAATATTTAATAAATTTCAATTGGTATTCCATTCTTAAACAGAGTGATTAAAACTGCGATTAATTGTGATTAATTTTTTAAATTGCGATACTTTTTTTGAGTTAATTGTGTGAGCTAACTGCAATTAATTGACAGCACTAACTTTTATAAAAAATATTGACTTATTTTTAATGGCTCTTATGGAAGAAGTGAATCTTAAAGAGGAATTTGGATGAGGGGCTAGGTGGACCAGGATAAGCGGACAATACATGCATATGGGCAACCCAAAGATGACTATGGGAAAAGCAGACAAATGAGCTTAATTGTAGAGTGGAGGGCTCACAAACAGAAAACCAAACTTGCTGTGTCATATATTTAATTAAGTACTTAAAAGCCAATTCAAGTATAAGAAGTCTACTTGCTTTACTATAATACCTGAATATATTTTCATATGCTTTGGTATTTTTTTCTGTATGTCTGTGCTTTAATTCAAAAAAGGTTATGTAATAGTCCGGCATGAAGCGCTGTATTACACAGAAATAATGTCCTGTAAGCATAATGAGCTGCAAAATGATTGCATGTAATTTCAGGTTTCAGCACTAGATGGCAATAAGTGATCAAATTTTGTTCTTTTAAATCTATTCAGCTTCTCCTAAGTTTGTGAAAAATGTTTGTGATGGTGATGTTTTTCCATGTTTGTAGACTTAAAAAGCAGTTATTTTTGGAGCCATCTTGACTTATTAAACTTGTTTATGCTAATAAGAAAATAGATAACTTTTTGTATAAGGATGAGCTGGATAAACATAATTCCATACTTCAAAAATGGGACCACGCAGTCTTGAATAGATTTAACTTTGGTGTGAAGAGGTTTGGCTTATACAAAGCTTTTTGAACCTCTAGAATTGGTTCTCCTCTAATGTCTCTTTGCAATTATTCTCTGTTTTATTAAATGTATAACATCAGCTAAAAGAACTTGAGAATGAGAAATGTTAATAGATTGTTCATCCCACACAATGTCGCAAAAAATTATTTTAGGACATCAAAATCAGCACACAATATATAAGGATTCCTTCACAACTAAAGTGCTTGAAACTGGATTTGGGCCTGATCTCATACCCATTTAAATGTATGGAAAGACCCCATGGAGGCTTTGGATCAGGCCCGATATGAAGAAAATGAGTGTGTTTTTAGAATGACAAACACAGGAGTTTGATAATTCACTGTTTTGAAACATTATGACACTATGACTTTTTCATATGTAATGTTTGCCTGAGGAAGTGATATTGACCTGTGTGTGTCCAGATGATTGTGTGCTTCTGATTTCCACCTCCTAACATAATGGTGAAAACGAGAATTAAATATTGGTAGGAAACTTAACTGCCTTTCCAACCCACAAATATTAAGAGTTCAGTACCACACTGTAGACTGCATAATTAGTCTTTTGAGAAAGCTTCTGTGAAAACATCATTCATATAAAAAGGGAGTGTATTAGCCCCTTAAAAAAAAAAAAAGCTTTCCAATAAAGGAGTTACCTTAATAACTAAGGAGAGATTTTTGTTATCAAGAAAAATAATTGGCCTACTACTGATTTCTCATGTAATGTTGTAAACGTTCATGATGGCATTTCCATTACATTTTATCTTTAGTTACACACATATAAGCCAAAAATTCTACCCATTTCTTTTCTTTTTTCACTCTTCCATTTTATATAATGTGGTCAGAGCAAACACAAGCGCATACCTCTAATGTTACCATCAGTATTCAGAGAGATGTCCTGTCTCATCAGCATCAGTCTCCCAACACGCACTTTGCTGGTGTTTTAAAGATTGTCACTATATTTATCTTCTAGTTTGCTGTGTTCTAAAAGGATGAGGCGTGCCTTGGCAGTGGAAAAAGTCATGAGGCAGGGCACATCAGTGTACACCTTGCAACAGGGCAAAAGCAGAAAGAAGGATCCAAAGGATGGGTTAGAAGAGAAAATCAAGACTGAGGCATTTTTCTTGATGGATTGAAGATTTTTGGGATATTGGAGCCTCATAATAATGAGAGCAATCACATGCGTGCGTGCGTGCACACACATTTTCTCTGACGAGCCATAACTTTCAAGGGGTGAATTACGACAGCCATGTCACAGGATTTGACTGGTAGTACCTGAGAGAGTTTTTAACAACAAACAGTTTTGATAGGGCTTCATTAAAATAAATGATGATTTATGCTAGTAAGAAACATCAAAGAAGCATAAAAAATAATAGTATTCAAAAAGGTTGGCATGTTTGGATATGAGAAATCATGACAGTTTCAAGCTCAGAACTTTCATGTTTTGAAGGTGGTATTTATTAACCTCTCCAGCACATCATCAAGGATCTACAACCTATCCTGAAGGATGATCTCTCACTCTCACAGATCTTGGGAGACAGACCAGTCCTTGCTTACAGACAGCCCCCCAACCTGAAGCAAATACTCAACAGCAACCACACACCACACAACAAAAACACTAACCCAGGAACCTATCCTTGCAACAAAGCCTGTTGCCAACTCTGTCCACATATCTATTCAGGGGACACCATCATAGGACTAATCACATCAGCCACACTATCAGAGGCTGCACATCTACCTGCACATCTACCAATGTGATATATGCCATCATGTGCCAGCAATGCCCCTCTGCCATGTACATTGGTCAAACTGGACAATCTCTACGTAAAAGAATAAATGGACACAAATCAGATGTCAAAGAATTATAACATTCAAAAACCAGTTGGAGAACAGTTCAATTTCTCTGGCCACTCGATTACAGACCTAAAAGTCAAGTCAATTCTTCAACAAAAAAACTTCAAAAACAGACTCCAAAGAGAAACTGCTGAAATGGAATTAATTTGCAAACTGGACACCATTAAATTAGGCTTGAATAAAGACTGGGAGTGGATGGGTCATTTCACAAAGTAAAACTATTTCCCCATGCTTATTTTTCCCCCTATTGTTACTCACACCTTCTTGTCAACTGTTGGAAATGGACCATCCTGATTATCACTACAAAAGGTTTTTTTTTTTCTCCTGCTGATAATAGCTCACCTTATCTGATCACTGTCATTATAGCGAGTATGGCAACACCCATTGTTTCATATTCTCTCTCTGTGTGTGTGTGTGTGTGTGTGTGTGTGTGTGTGTGTGTATATATATATATAATCTTCCTACTGTATTTTCCACTGCATGCATCCGATGAAGTGGGTTTTAGCCCACAAAAGCTTATGCTCAAATAAATGTGTTGGTCTCTAAGGTGCCACAAGTATTCTTCGTTCTTTAAGTATTTAATGAGTCTTTCTATTATAAATATGCTTTTTATGTACTACTGTTCTAGAAATGTATGTAAGTGTGCATAATGAGAATAAGTTGCTTTCCATCCTTGTGCTGTGCCTGTCCCATGGCAGAGAAAACATTGTTAGTGAATTTGCATTATATAATAAGACTGTTAATTTCCTAAACCTATTCTGTAGTAGCAGAAACATTTAATATTATTTTTATTTTTAAAAAAATCATGCCTGAAATTCTAAACCTCTTTTTTTATGCACAACTGAAACTATATATTTTAAAACAAGACATCTATCTATAGATTAAATGTATACATGATTCCTGTTAAATTGGTGTCTGGTGCATATGGCTCTGGGAGAAGGATGTGTTATGTCTCATATTCAGGTTCTGTGTTATGCAGGAACTGTGAGCAACAGTTTTTATTTTACAAAGAAGTTATACTTATACTTGTTTGACTCATAAACCATAAGTAGTTATGTTTTAAGATTTTACCAATGTGACGTTGCACTCCATATGTTTATGGAAATATGCTTATATGAGTGAATATAATATAACTGGAATATGCTTTATGCAAAAGGTCTCTTTTAAGGTATCATTACAAATCTTATAATCTACTGAGTGTGTTCCTCCTATTTGTATGTATGTATTATTCTTGTATCTAAAATTAGAAATATGAAGTATAATTCTGAAGTCCTATTGTAATTATGCAAAGTGTGGGCCATTAATGATGGCTTAAAATCTTGATGGCTCCCATTGACTAGGACAATTGACTGTAGATGACTCTGTTTACCTGCAAACCTCCACTGTATATGTGCGGGCCAGTCCTGGAAGAATGAAGGGGGGTCTCACTGGACATGTGAACATGTAACATGATACCAGAATCCATTTTTAACCTGCTGCTTTTCCATTTAGAAGGAGGGGTGGGACAGAGAGAGACAAAGGATTCTCGCCTTGTGCCAAAGATATAAGAGGGGGTGGAACAGAACAAAGGGGGTCCCAGTCATGCGGAATCCCCTGCTTTTCACCTAAGATGCCTGCTGGAACTAACAAAGTCTGTACTAGGGGAAAGGATTGGGCCCAGATTATGAAGGAGTCTAGTCTGTGAAAGAAACTTATTGGAACTTTTGAAAGTCAGGGGCCCCTGTGCTCCTAAATCAATCAGGCACTTTTGAAAATTCAACTTGTTTAGTATTCTTCTAACTTAGTAAAACTTTAAAAAGTTTCTCCACTGGGGATTCACCTATCTCAGTGCCTGACAGTGAGAACTCAGTGCTAAAATGTAGCAAGGTCACCTTCATTTGCACGGCAGCAACAAACTCCAATTGATAAGGAGTATGTGCTATTCTGTGAAGATGGTACTTATCAAACTTAAGAGTGGCAAAACTTGCCCAGAACTACTGGCCATCTTGATTTCAAACATGAAATATATTCACACTTTTTCTTTCAAAATAGATTTTTCTCAGGGAATGTACAGTTGTTGTGAACAATGAACCCTTGGCCCAGATAGAGGGGTAGCCACTCCCTACACTTCAGAGGAAGATAAAACACACACACACGCTGCTGAAACTACAACTTGGAGAGGCAGCTACATGCATTAAATATTGCTCAGTTTTACATTTTTATTCACCATGACAATTTGATTTTAATTTTCTTCTATTTTGAATTTTGTTTGCCTAACTGGAGGAAATGAGATTCATGATTTTGAGTGGACATGTGACACTGAAGTCTAAAGACATTTGAGTGAGATATTTGTGTCATTTCCCTTTTGTACCATATTTTATATTAAATGTTTATTAATCTAGAAAGCATTATATATAATATAGCTTTGTCTTTGTTCCTGCTCATGAGCTGAAGGTTTTTGTTAGTGTACTCAGCTATGATTCCAACATTTACTTTGAATATCATCCTCTTCTTAGGAAAAATTAGTTTCTTATCCAATTGGCAGTCCTCCTGGGTATGGTTGGGTTGCTAAAATGCTTTCATGGCTTTTTTTTTTTTTAATGTTCTGTGCTGCCTTTATGTGGCTGCCACTGTGAATAATAGGACTATTGGCCACTTCTGTTTTAGTCAAGAATGACCCGCATGAGTGCATTTCAGTACTAGTGACCTAAACTGTCCCGGCTTGAACAAAAAGCCATATTTTCCCTCCACAAGCTATAAAGAAATCGGAGCCTATGCCTATTCTCAATATTCAATGATGCACTTTTCTAAATGTTCTTCTTGATCAGTTGATGATGTTATATTATATTACACCCTGTCCCATACACAAGAAATAAACAGCCATCAGTAAAATAAACAATGTAAGAGCTAGTCAATGGTTTGACAGACAACTACTCATAGCTCCTTGGGGCAGGAACCATGTTTTCACCCTCATTTATGCAGGACTGAATCATACTGGAAGTGTTCACATCACTAATAACTTTTAACATTCAAAATACAAAACTACTACACTGCTTAAATTGTTGTATCATAAACGCACAGCTCTTCATGCTATCACTAGTTCTGCCAGTGCATAAACAAGCTCACAAATATAATGGTAAAAAAACATGTCTTTATTTCCAAAATACAATAACATCAAAATACTAACAAGATCATTAAACAAAGACCTATGAAGAGACACTCTGGAATCACAAAAAGCAACATGTTTTGGTAAATTTAGCTGACGATGATCATATCCTTCAGTCTGTTACATTTGTAGGAAAAACACTATTAGTTACTATACCACTCAAAAGGAACCCCATCTAATATTTTACAACTGTACAGTTAAAGAGAGTGCCAGCATCTAGAAATGAGTTCTGCTTAACTTAGTGTTCTCTTTCCTTGTGGTTAGTTGAATTAATCATCAACAAACAGACTAACAAGCATATCCAGCCAGTACTGAACTGGGTACAATCCTTTGGATTGTTTTAGATTTTGTACATGGGGGAATATAGTTTAATGATGGATTGTAGTCCCCAATATGCATGGCCCAAATGCCATAGTAACAGGCCAAATCTTCAGCGGTACTAAGCATGCATTGACTTGCATGAAGAACCAAAAACTTCCATGGAACACTTTTCAGCCTGATCAGCCTCTTTCAGGATTTGATATACAGTTTTTATTAAACACTTTTTAAAACAATTAAACTTATAGATCTGGCTGCATATTGCAGAGTGAATCACTAATGTTGTTGCTGTGAGAACGTGAACCTCTCAAGAATTTGCCCAAACTGATTTCTGTTCAATAGATAAAATAGTCAGCAACTGACTATATTGGAACTGGAAAAGGTTCAGAAAAGGGCAACAAAAATGATTATGGGTATGGAAGTTTCCATATGAGGTGAGCGTAATAACATTGGGACTTTTCAGCTTGGAAGAGAGAGAACTAAGGGGGTAGATGATAGAGGTCTATAACTATGGCTGATGTGGAGAAAGTAAATAATGAAGTGTTATTTACTCCTTCTCATAACACAGGGACTAGGGGGTCACCAAATGAAATTAATAGGTAGTAGGTTTAACACAAACAAAAGTATTTCTTCACAAAACACACAGTCAACCTGTGGAAGTCTTTGCCAGAGGATGTTGTGAAGGCCAAGACTATAAAAGGGTTCAAAAAAGAACTAGATAAATTAATGTAGGGCAGGTCCATCAATGGCTTTTAGCCAGGATGGGCAGAAATGGAGGCATTTGCCAGAAGCTGGGAATGGGTGACAGCGGATGGATCACTTGATGATTACCTGTTCTGTTCATTCCCTCTGGGGCACCTGGCATTGGCCACTGTCCGAAGACAGGATACTGGGCTAGCTGGACCTTTGGTCTTACCTAGTATGGCCGTATGGCCGTTCTTATGTAACTTGTCTTTACATTTATTGTTTGACATGCACTTGCCAGTTTAAAGGCAAGGGGTTAAACAGCTCCTTGTGTTGCCTTTGCAAAATGTTGTTGCACAGATTTTATTTTGGTATCAATTAAAATAAATGACTTGATGCTCAGAATTTGTAATGTTTCAGAACTCCTCCTCCTCTGAAATCTTTACTATTACTCTAGTTGAAAGAACTGTTTGGGTTTGGGGTTTTTCTGCTCATCCATGGCCAAAGTTGATCTAAACAGCTAAATCTGTTAGCTCAAGCAAACACAGTGGGGAGGTTTGTCTGCTGTCTAGCTTCTATAAATAACACGTGAAAGTAGAGAATTTGCTTAGACCAAAGTTTGAAGGGCCCGATTCTCATTTGTATTCTGGCATTGTAAATGAGACTCAGCCCCAAGATTTTACTGTTCCACTTAAAAATAAACAATACCATACATTTTTAAAAAATGAATAAGGGTTTCCTCTGGGCTCAATTCTTTTGATTTGTTTAGTGCTGATTTTTGGCAGTGTTAGGTTTTAAAACTTGCAACATCCCCTTCATTTCAATCCTAAGTCATTATAATAAATATTGTTTCTTTCACTGACTCCACACCCTGCCAGTTTATTTCATGAGTTTCACATTAATTTATTGAAGAACTGGCCAGGTATTTAGAAGTAATTAAATTAAAAAATGCTGGCACATTATCACATCAGTGTATTTCATAAAATACATGAACCAAAATACTTGCACCAGTGTACTAAAACACCTCACATCTTAATTTTCTTTTCTTTTAAGGAATGGAAAGTAATACTTATTATAATAAAACCCCCTCTCACTCATTGGTTCACTAATGCCAGCCAAGTTCAGTTTGCTACATTTAGGTATTTTGAATACAGATCTTTCCCTTTAAATATAAATGGCTATAAAATATGGTATAGTTTGGCTTGACGGGAAGTTTGCTCAGAAGCAGCCCAGGACAAGCAGGTTGTTGGTAGATACAATTTAATCATTAACAGTGTAGGGAATATGCCTTTTTTATGTAAGAAAGGACAGTGCAGGTCACTGGTGTTGAAAATCATTCACTGGTAACCAAATTCTCAGGCCCTTACTTTGGTTTGAGTCAGCCCTTAATCCAGGGTAGGCAACCTCTGGCCCGTGGGCTGGATGCAGCCCGCTGCTTCATTCATCCAGCCTGCGGCAAGTCTCCACACCATGGGCTGCAAGGCCTGAACCTCGGCGCCCTCCTGCTAGGCTGGAGTCGCGAGCACCAACTCACTGGTATGTCCCTGCAGCCCCTAGGTGGAGGGGCAATCAGGGAAGCTCCACATGCTGCCCCCACCCTCAGCACTGGCTCCGCAGCTCCCATTGGCTGGGAACTGTGGCCAATGGGAGCTGAAGGGGTGGTGCCTGCAGGCCTGGGCAGCATGCACCATGCAGAGCCGCCTGGTCCCTCTGCCTGTGGGCCAGATATGCTGGCCACTTCCGGGAGCAGCGCGAAGCCAGGGCAGGCAGGGTCTCTGCTGATCTTATCAATGTAAATAGGACTACTTGGATAAGGCAGTATTACTCCACATCAGTAAGGGCTGCAGAAGACTGGGCCCTACATGGGTATTTTTCCTATCAAGGATTGTAGGATATGGGCCTGTATCTTTATTCACTACATCCAGGGACCTTAGAGCACTTGCACATGGTCTAATAGCTGGCTTATCTTTTATTTTTTTAACGAGTAAACCAGAAGTTACTTTGTTAAATATAACACCTGCCCGTTATTTTTTTACCTCCCCCTGCCAAATCAATGCTATTTAAGTTGCAGGGTTTCATTCCTTTTCAAATCTCTATTCTATTTCCCCTCTATTCGACACTGGTGAGGCCTCATCTGGAGTACTGTGTCCAGTTTTGGGCCCCACACTACAGGAAGGATGTGGATAAATTGGAAAGAGTACAACGAAGGGCAACGAAAATGATTAGGGGTCTAGAGCACATGACTTATGAGGAGAGGCTGAGGGAGCTGGGATTGTTTAGTCTGCAGAAGAGAAGAATGAGGGGGGATTTGATAGCTGCTTTCAACTACCTGAAAGGGGGTTTCAAAGAGGATGGCTCTAGACTGTTCTCAATGGTAGCAGATGACAGAACGAGGAGTAATGGTCTCAAGTTGCAATGGGGGAGGTTTAGATTGGATATTAGGAAAAACTTTTTCACTAAGAGGGTGGTGAAACACTGGAATGCGTTACCTAGGGAGGTGGTAGAATCTCCTTCCTTAGAGGTTTTTAAGGTCAGGCTTGACAAAGCCCTGGCTGGGATGATTTAACTGGGACTTGGTCCTGCTTTGAGCAGGGGGTTGGACTAGATGACCTTCTGGGGTCCCTTCCAACCCTGATATTCTATGATTCTATGATTCTCCAGGTTTTTTTCTTGACTCTAAAAGTCTCTTCCAAATTTTTGCTACATCAGTCTTGGTAACAAATCAAAACAGGCCTTAAACTTTGTTTCAGTACAATTAAGACACTTTCAAAACAAGTATATAAATCCGTGATACTCAGACTGTGGCTCGCAAGCTGCAAGTGGCTCTTTAAGTGTCTCCTGTGGCTCTTTGCAGCACATGATATTAAAACACTGTGTAATTTAATTATTAACCAATAGGGATGCTTTCACTATGTTATTAAACAATGACGTTATCAACTTACATCACCTTATTTTCTGTGAGAATACATATATTTTCCATCATACTTTTTAAATATGAATAGTACTATAGTAAATGAAACAATGAATTCGCACTACTGTTGTTCTTTTGGGTAATGTTGATCACCCATTTGGCTCCTGAACCACTGAGGCCTAACTACCACCGGTATAAATGCTTTTCACAAACAGGATTAGAAATAATGTTCACAAAGCAGAGATGATGCTATTAGGCTATTCTCTGAAACAGATGGCACAGGGGTTGTATCCAGAGTATATTCCCTGCTCCTCAATGCTCATATTGCAAAGAAGGTTCACACAATAAATCTTGGGAAAATGAACTTAAGATTTAAGGTCTAGATACATTCTGTCTGCCTGTACTCAGCCATGTAGCAGAAACCTGTTCGTGTATCATGCCTTATAACTCCTTTCCAAATTCTATTTAGCACTTACAGTCTCCATAGAAACTCTGTTTACTTTCAGTTTAGTGGTGAGGGGCTGTAATTCCATAGAAAAGGTCTCACATGTGGAGTGTGAATGGTGGGTTTGGGGACTGAATTGCAGTGTATTGTTCAGAAATAGTGGGTCAGCGATTTGTGTTATCTGCCTTTATATATATTGTTGGTTTTGAACAAAGGGAATAATTCAAAATCTCATTGCCTTTTATGACATTTTATAACATTTGGTGTGAGTGGCCTGAATTGTTATAATGGGGGAATGGAAACGGTCACTGAACAGATGGATTTGAGAGTCTAGGATGCGCTTGGCTATGGAGAAGCTTTCTCATAGATTCATAGATTCATAGATACTAAGGTCAGAAGGGACCATTCTGATCATCTAGTCCGACCTCCTGCACAGCGCAGGCCACAGTCACCCACCCACTCCTATGAAAAACCTCACCCATGTCTGAGCTATTGAAGTCCTTAAATCATGGTTCAAAACTTCAAGGAGCAGAGAAGCCTCCCTCCAGTCAACCATGCCCCATGCTACAGAGGAAGGCAAAAAAACCTCCAGGGCCTCTCCAATCTGCCCTGGAGGAAAATTCCTTCCCGACCCCAAATATGGCAATCAGCTAAACCCTGAGCTCATGGGCAAAATTCACCAGCCAGATACCCAGAAAAGAATTTTCTATAGTAAATCAGATCCCATCCATCTAATATCCCATCTCAGGGGATTTGGCCTATTTACCCTGAATATTTAAAGATCAATTACTTACCAAAATCCCATTATCCCATCATACCATCTCCTCCATAAACTTATTGAGTAGAATCTTAAAACCAGATAGATCTTTTGCCCCCACTGCTTCCCTTGGAAGGTTATTCCAAAACTTCACTCCTCTGATGGTTAAAAACCTTCGTCTGATTTCAAGTCTAAACTTCCTGGTGGCCAGTTTATACCCATTTGTTCTTGTGTCCACATTGGTGCTGAGCTTAAATAATTCCTCTCCCTCTCCTATATTTATCCCTCTGATATATTTATAGAGAGCAATCATATCTCCCCTCAACCTTCTTTTAGTTAGGCTAAACAAGCCAAGCTCCTTAAGTCTCCTTTCATAAGACAAGTTTTCCATTCCTCGGATCATCCTAGTAGCCCTTCTCTGTACCTGCTCCAGTTTGAATTCATCCTTTTTAAACATGGGAGACCAGAACTGCACACAGTATTCTAGGTGAGGTCTCACCAGTGCCTTGTATAACGGTACTAAAACCTCCTTATCCCTACTGGAAATGCCTCTCCTGATGCATCCCAAAACCGCATTAGCTTTTTTCACAGCCATATCACATTGGCAGCTCATAGTCATCCTATCATCAACCAATACTCCAAGGTCCTTCTCCTCTTCCGTTACTTCTAATTGATGCGTCCCCAACTTATAACTAAAATTCTTGTTATTAATCCCTAAATGCATAACCTTACACTTCTCACTATTAAATTTCATCCTATTACTATTACTCCAGTTAACAAGGTGATCCAGATCCTCCTGTATAATATCCCGATCCTTCTCCGAATTGGCAATACCTCCCAGCTTTGTATCATCTGCAAACTTTATTAGCACACTCCCACTTTTTGTGCCAAGGTCAGTAACAAAAAGATTAAATAAGATTGGTCCCAAAACCGATCCCTGAGGAACTCCACTGGTAACCTCCCTCCAACCTCACAGTTCACCTTTCAGTAGGACCCGTTGCAGTCTCCCCTTTAACCAATTCCTTATCCACCTTCTGATGTTCATATTGATCCCCATCTTCTCCAATTTAACTAATAATTCCCCATGTGGCACGGTATCAAATGCCTTACTGAAATCTAGGTAAATTAGATCCACTGCATTTCCTTTATCCAAAAAATCTGTTACTTTTTCAAAAAAGGAGATTAGGTTGGTTTGGCACGATCTACCTTTTGTAAAACCATGTTGTATTTTGTCCCATTTACCATTGACTTCAATGTCCTTAACTAATTTCTCCTTCAAAATTTTTTCCAGGACCTTGCATACTACAGATGTCAAACTAACTGGCCTGTAGTTACCCTGTAGTTACTGTTCTCACTCGAGAAGAGACTCATTTGCCAAATTTTTAACTAGTTGGCAGCCCTTCATCAATTATGCAAAAAGGGTGAAATCCCCTTTTTCTGTACAGAGGCTGAGTATTCCGTATGTGTGTGTGTGTGTGTGTGCATGTGTGTGCGTGATTCACACCCGCTCCTCCCTCCCCTCCCCCACGGTTGGGTGGGGCTGCTATGCAGCCATCCTACTGCTACCACTCACTTCTCTATGCCAACTGGATAGGGTGCTGGCAGTGGCTGGTTCTGTGTTAATGTTAATCTGTGGCCTCTTTCTCTGGCCTCTCCTTGCCTTTTGTGACTATTAGCACAAAGTATAGTCAGGAATGTGGGGCTCTTTCAGTTTGGGAGGAAAGGGCTATTCACACCTTTTGTTAAAGTAGGGTTTCCAGACGGCATCCAGAGGAGGCATTTTATGGTGCTGTGTCTGTGAATCTCAGGTACAGCTTTATCCCCTTTTTCAATCTCAGCATCAGGGAGTGGGGCTGAAAAGAAGTAAATGGTGGGCGAAGAGGCCCCTTATTACCTGCTTATTCTTTCACATCCGCGCTGTTATCCTTCTTTCACTTCTGACTTTGGGAGAATGAGAGGGTGCTGGGCATGGAGACCTGCAGCAGCAGCTGGGGATGTTTGCCTGGATTGATGGCCATGGTGTCCCACAGAGGCAGCTGGGGAGAGTTGCCCAGTACTTTCCTAGTCTTTTACAAATGGCTGAAAATTGCCATGCCTCTTGTGTGATATCTTCCCAGGGAGTTTAAGGAAGGATAACAGCTATAGCTTTAGAGAGCCTCCGTTCCACAACGCTCTTACTGGAAGAGATGCCGCTAACTCTGACTGGGACAGCTAGCCTTCCTTTCCTTTCTAAAACTTCCTTCCCCACATCCTCCTCAATTTCTTTGCTCTTTGGCCCTGTGCTCCTGGTTCAAAGGGAGGGGCTGAAATTGGGCTCAGGGATCACTCCAAGATATTTTGGGTGATTTGAGCTCTCTCTCTGCCCTAAAAGAAGCCGAGCTTATTCGCTCTCCTCCTGCTCTGGGACCCACTTCACGATCTCTTGAGGAGAGTGATGGGGCTTGGGAATGGCTCCCCAAGAAGCTGGATGGCCTGGGACCAACTTACCCAGGACGGTGTGTATCATGGCCCTACTGCAGCAAGGTCTCACTTGGTCCACCGAGCTGCTGCGGGGCAGTGGGGAGCTACTGCCTTGCCAAAAGGCCTTGGTCACACCTGTCGACGGGGAATTAGCGGAGGGAGGTGTACCGTGGTAATTGGCGCGACACAGTAGTACCAGCCAGAGTCCGTGACACGCCCCTCAAGCTGGGGGGGAGCACTGATAAGAGTCAGTGACGCGCTCCTCAGGCAGGGGAGTGCTGGCAAGAGTCTGTGGCGTGTCCCACAGGCAGGGGAACGCTGTCAAGAGTCAGAGGTGGGGTGGCAGGGGTAGGGGAACACAGGCCCACCCGACTCCACTGCGTTCCAGCCCAGAGTCCTGACAGTGGCGAGAGTATAGGGTCCCGCCACTGGGTCAGCGGGGATCCATCTGCAATAAGCTGACCAAACACTAACTCACTGCACTGTTCAGTTCCACCCATGGGCTACTTCCTAGCCAGTCTCCCTCTGGTTCCTCCAACTCATCAGGATATTCAGCTGCTGGTAGCTCCAGCTCACCCTCAGCGTCGGGCTCATTCGAGCTAGGGTCGCTGCCCGGCTCCTGTACTTCCTCAGGGTACTCTGCAGCTGGCAGTTTTGGCAACCCGAGTCCGTCATCTGGGTCAGGTTTCCCTGGTCCAGGACGTCCCCTGGTTCGGCAGCAGGGTCTACAGGGAGCAGCCTGTGTCTGTCTCCTTCCCTGGTAATGCCCTGACTGGGCTAAGGGCCCTACCTTTTGTGCTTCCTGTTCCACCCCTCCCCTTTTGGTTCGGAAGGAGGCCACCCCAGCTCCCTACACCTACTTCTTTCTATTGCATGGGTCCCCATGGGTCAGATGGGCCTGCATTTTCCTGAGAGGTCTCAACTTGGGCTATTGATAGGGAACACCTGGAAGACCTCTACAGGAGTGGAGCAAGGGGAGGGATCTGGTC
The DNA here is from genome assembly GCF_009764565.3 of Dermochelys coriacea. Classification (NCBI taxonomy): domain Eukaryota; kingdom Metazoa; phylum Chordata; order Testudines; family Dermochelyidae; genus Dermochelys; species Dermochelys coriacea. The sequence goes on along the minus strand of NC_050068.2, from coordinate 323,187,839 downwards.
ATGGTGGCCCCTTATCACACTCTCCAATGCACCACCATGTTGCGCAATGGACACTTGACAAAATTACGGTACTTAGTGATGGACATTGGTCGGGGAAATGTCATTCAGTCATTCAATTTTTTGAAAAATTACCACAGACATCAGAATTTTTACCACGGACACTTGTGTCCGCATACAGATACGTTGCTAACTCCTGCTCCAATGTCCATGCTGTGCAGCTTGAGAGGAGAGGAGGAGGCAGCTAAGTTTGTCAGTGAGAGGCTGGGCTGTCACTGCAGGTCTGAGGAACTTAGGTGTGCTCTGCCGAGTAGCCCTTCAGTTGTCATTCCCCTTACGGAGATGGGGAAGGAAGCTGCTTGCCATTGGCTGTGGCCTCTCCAGTCCTCCTACCTCCCTTCCTTCCTGGGGTGGGGTTGTGGGAGCTGAGGCAACCCTGCCCAGATTGCACTGTGATGAGGGTGGTGAAGCCAGAGACGAGGAAGTTACTCACCTTGTGCAGTAATGGAGGTTCTTTGAGACGTGTGTCCCTGTGGGTGCTCCACTTTAGGTGTTGATGCACTCCTGAGCTTGTAGCCAGAGATTTAAGGTAGCAGTGCCTGGTTGGGTTGCACGTGTGCAGACCCCATCTTACACTGCCTCAGGCAGTTAACTGATGCTGTGCGGCCAACCCCTCACCCCCCACACTTCCTACTCTACTGCAGAGTCCGTATAAGCTAGAACACTGAAGCAGAGGGGAGGAGGGAGGGTAGTGGAGCACCCACAGGGAGACACATCTTCTTTTTACATCTTGAAGAGCCTCCGTTACTGCACAAGGTGAGTAACTTTCTCTTCTTCTTTGAGTGCTGTCCATGTCCTTTGGGTGCTCCATTTCAGGTGACTTCAGAGCAGTGCCCTCCGGAGGAAGGAGGCAGCTTCGGAGTTGAAGTCATAGTGAATGAGAGCACCGTGTGAGCAAACAGGGAATCGAAAAATGCTTGTTGTAGCAATGCATAGTGTTGTGTAAATGTGTGCTGTGAAGTCCAGGTTGCAGTTCTGCAGATTTCTGCAATAGGGCTGTTGTTGAGAAAGGCTATTGATGTTGAGAGACTCCTAGTAGAATGTGCGCAGATCCCCTTGGGCGGTTGTCGCTCGTACTGGAGATAGCAAAGTTTGATACAGTCTGATATCCATTTGGACAGGCGATGTTTAGAAATGGCGTGTCCTTTGGATTGATCAATGATGGAAAAAAATAGTTTTGGAGACTAGCAAAACAATTTAATTCTGTTGATAAAAAAGGCAAAAGCCCTGCGGATGTCCAAAGTGTGCCTACTGGCTGTATGTGGCTTTGGGCAGAATGTGGCTAAGTATATAGTTTGGATGAGGTGAAAGGATGATACCACTTTAGGTAAAAATTTAGGATGTGATCTGAGACATACTTTATCTTTAAAAAAGATGGCATAGGGTGGGTCAGCCATGAAAGCCACTAGTTCTCCCACCCGTCTGGCCAATGTAATGGCCACTAGAAACGCAAACTTCATAGAAAGGTGTAATAAAGAGATTGTAGCTAAGGGCTCAAAAGGGGGTCCGGTGAGGCATGGAGGACCAGATTGAGGTCCTGTGGTGGGGCAGGTTTTTTCATGTCTGAATAGGCGCTCAAGAGGCCCTTTAAGAAGCATTTGGTGATGGGATGTGTAAAAATAGAGAATCTGTTGATTTTATGATGAAAAGCCGTAATGGCTGACAGGTGGCCACGGATTGTGGGTATAGAAAGTCCAGTTAGTGTGAGTTGCAGTAGGTAGTCTAGAATAAGGGGTAAAGAGGCTGACACAGGTGCAGTCTTTTTATGTTGGCACTATGATTCGGAACGTTTCCACTTATGTGTGTATGTGTGCTGGGTAGTTTTCCTATGGCTGTTTAACAATATGCTCTGTATTTCTGTGGAACATGTCATTTCAGATCCCGAGAACTATAGAGTAACCAGGCTTTGAGTTGAAGATTGTGGGGGTCCGGATGGATGATGTGTCCTGCGTCAGGAGTCAAGGCAGAAGCGGGAGCTTGCACGGTAGACAGACTGCCATGCAGAGAAGGTATGGATACCACATTTGTCGTGTTCATGTGGGGGCTACTAGGATTACTCTGACCCTGTCCTGTTTTATCTTGTCGAGTACTCAGTGTATGAGGGGGATGGGGGAGGAAGGCATAGAGGATGGGGCGTTCCATTTGATGAGGAAGGCATCGCCCAGAGAGTGACGGCCGAGTCTTCCCCTGGAGCAGAATTGGGGGCATTTGGAGTTTTGTGAGGTTGCAAAGAGGTCTATTGTTGGGACCCTCCACAATTGGAAGACATCTTGGATGGCCTGTGTGTTCAGCTCCCATTCGTGGTCTTGATAGAACCTCCTGCTCAGAGCATCAGCCAGATAAGTATGATGCTATCACGTGGACGTTGTGTTTGATGCACCATTGCCAGAGGCACATGGTTCCATGCATAGGGAATGTGATTGTGCTCCCCCTTGTCTGTTTACGTAGAACATACTGGTGACATTGTCCATGAGGATCTGTATCATTTTGTTTTGGATCCAGGGCAGGAAGTGTGAGCAGGCATTACGAACCACGCAAAGTTCCAGCAGATTGATATGAAGTTGGGACTCTGCTGTAGACCAGTGGGCCGATACAGAATACGTCAGTAGGTAAGCCTCCCAGCCTAGGAAGGACACATCCATAGTAAAGGTAAGGGTAGGTGGATTCTGTATGAAGGGCACTCCGGTGAAGTCGTTGTCGGGGTTGGTCCACCATAAAAGGGAATCCATGACTGTGTCGGGCAAGGTGAGGAGTCTGTGCATGCTGTGTCTGTGAGGAATGTACTATATACGTAGTCAGGCTTGAAGATAGCGCATGTGTAACCTTGCGTGATGGACGACACAGGTCACAGTGGCCATGTGGCCCAGAAGCTGTAGGCACGTCCTGGCAAAAACCTGCGGGTTGTTCCATGCTGTTGAGACTGAGGTGGCTAAAGTCTGAAAGCATTTTATTGGAAGGGAAGCAGTTGCTTCGAGGGAGTGGAGGTCTGCCCCAATGAATTTGCTGGACTGGTGTTAGGGTGGAATTTTGAAAGTTTATTTGAAGCCCTAAGGAGGTAAAGAGATGGATCATATGTTGGGTGGACTGTACGGCTGTCTGCAGTGTTGGTGCTTTCAGCAGGCAGTCGTCCAAGTACAGGAATATCATTATGCCCTCTCTGCGTAGGTGGGCCGCTACTACGGTGAGTACTTTGGAAAATACCCTCGGCGCAGTGGAAAGGCCAAAGGGTAGGATCTTTTACTGAAAATGGTCCTGTGCTACTGTAATCACAGAAATTTCCAATGCAATGGGTGGATCGATATGTGAAAATACAAGTCCTGGAGGTTGAGGGCTGAGAACAAGCGCCCCTCCAACGCTGGGATTATGGTGCTTAGTGTGACCATTTTGAATCTTTGCATCTGTACAAATTTGTTGAGTTGCCTTAAGTCGAGAGTAGGTCTCCAACCTCCTGTTTTTTTCTGTGTGAGAAAGTAGTGGGAATAGAACCTTTTCCCTCTGTACTTGGCTGGTACAGGTTCTATGGCTCCTAGGGATATAGAATGGTTCACCTCTTTGCAAAGTAGGTGTTCATGAGAGGAGTCCCTGAAGAGGGACAGGGAAGGGCTGTGGATAGAGGGCTTGGAGGTAAGGGGGATGGAGTACCCAGTTTTGATGATTTCCAATACCCATCTGTCCTTGGTGATAGAATGCCAGATAGGGTCAATTGGGATTTGGCAATCTCCATAGATTTTTCCATTGGTAGATGGAGCCAGCATTGAGAACAATGAGGTTCTCGATCCCTCGACCAAGACTTCAGATCTGCTCTCTGGAGATTGATGGTTGGGAAGCAGTAGTCGAGGAGGCGGATTGCCTTCTCCTGGGGGTTTTCTGTCTATGGCTCTGCTGGTTGTAGAACCTGTTGCGCTGAGTGTATGAAGGGATTTGGAATCGCTGCTGAGTTTGGTAATTTGTTCGTTGTCTCTTGTTCCTAGGTGTGTGGATACCTAGGGATCGTAAAGTGGCCCTGGAGTCTTTCAGTGTGTGTAATGACTCATTGGTCTTGTCTGCGAAGAGCTTGGCACCTTTGAACGGTAAGTCCTCTACAATGGACTGTTCGGGCTTTGGAAAGCCAGACAGGTGAAGCCAGGAAGCTCTCCTCAGCAGGGGAGGCTCTACCAATTTTACCGCCCCAAGCAGTTGCCACCAAATTGCTGCCGCGCTGAAAGCTGCTGTGGTGGGAAGAGCGGCGGAGCTGCTGCTGAATTGCCGCCACGGGACACGGACTGCCGCCCCATTCTAAATGCTGCCCCAAGCACCTGCTTGGAAAGCGGGTGCCTGGAGCCGGCCCTGCTCCTCAGAACGACCCCTGTGGCTATGGATCTCGCTGCGGAATCAGCACAGTCAACGGTGGCTGGAAATGCTGTTCTAGTGATGAGGTCACACTCCGGAATGATGGCTTTTTACTGCTCTCTTTTGTCTTCAGGAATAGTGTTTGTAAATTTGGAAAGGCTGGCCTAGGTATTGTGATTGTATTTTTCCAGTAGGGCCTCAAAATTGGCAGTTCTCAATTGTAATGTTGCAGCTGAGTATGCTTTGTGACTGAACAGATCAAGTCGTTTCCAGTCTTTATCGTATGAGGTATTCATATAGTGTGCTTGCTTGCCCCTTCCATTTACTGCGTCGAATTTGGCGTTGGATGTGAGAAGAGAAATTCAGTGCCTTTGGCTGGTATGTAACATTTCTCATTAGATCTTTTACAACTAGGTGGAATCATTGCTGGGGTTTGCCAGAGTAATTTGATAGGATCCATAATTGCCTCATTCATGGGGAGGGCGATTTTGGATGAAGTAGACATATGTAATATGTCCACTAACTTATGGCACTGGAAGCTGCCACGCTCTTGTAGAGGTCCTGAAACTGCCTGAAATCCTCTGTTGTGTTGGGAGGTGGAGGCATAATTGTGTCACCCAGGGGGAAAGAGGAAAAATGAGTGTCAGCTATGTCATCTAGGTCTGAAAATTCCTCCTGTTCTTTGGTCCCCTGTTCGGGGACACTAGGGGGTGCGTGTGAGGGCAGCACAGGTGGTTGGTGTGCACCAGTTGCGGGCAGAGTGTTGGGTATTTCCTGTTTTTGTTGTTGTTGTTGGTTTGGGGCCCATGGTTGCCAGAATGGCCATTCTGGTTGGAATGGCATAGGAGGCATTCAAGGCTGGCTGAACCAGGGTTGGTTTGCAAAGTTTGCAGAGAAGCCAGTGGCTGGTGGTGCCTCTGTGGCAGGACTAATTACAGGAGAGGAATGTTGAGGCAACCCTATCACGTCCTCTCCACTATAGCAGCGTGTTCGACTGTGGAGAGCTGGGCTGGGAAAAAGCCCTGTGTATCGTGGCGACATTGGTACTGGGGGAGGGAGGACTGAGGTACTGATGAGACAGATAAGTCTCTGTGGTGCAGGAGTTGCTGTGATGAGGCCAGGGTCTGTACCAGTGTGATAGGGGAACACGGTACCGTATGCTGCATTGTATTCACAGGTGTCTGGCTGAAATTCATAGTGCCAACAGTCGGTGGCAGCACGAGTGCTGAAATGTTTGGTACCGAGGGTTTACTGGCTGTTGTAGGTGCCGAGACGTGGGGTTTAACTTTCCCCTTAGCGCTTGGGGAAGAGCTCGAGTGTTTAGCTCTCTGCTTTTTGGTACCGGAGGGCCCCGGTGTGTCGGCCGGGAATATAGCCGGTGTTACCGGGTTGGCTGCTATCAGAGTGCTTTTTCTTAGAGGACTCCGAGGCCAGGGATGTGGTCTCCATCTCTTTGCTGCCTTTTTGGCAGTTTGGTCAGGCTGCTTTGCCCTTGAAGAGGGGCCTTTGTTCGATGCGGCCGCAGGCGATTTCTGGCCAGGAGGGGTTCATACCTCCTGGTCAGACACTGGGCAAAGAGATTTCTCCATGAGGAGAAGCTTCAGCTGTAAATCTCTTGCCTTTCTTGTGCGTGCTTTGAGGTTGTGGCAGTGCAGGCACTTTTTTTATACAAGTCCCTCCCTGAGACATCGGCCGCACTGTGAGTGGCCGTCTGAGAGCGGTGTTGACAGCTGGCAGGTAGCGCAGCGTTTAAAGCCTGAGGGGCAGGCCTGCCCCAGGAGCGTAGTCTCTCAGTTGTATGGAGAGAGAGATGGCTGTAGAGCTGCTGCAGTCACTGCCGTTGCATCCGATGAAGTGAGCTGTAGCTCACGAAAGCTTATGCTCAAATAAATTTGTTAGTCTCGAAGGTGCCACAAGTCCTCCTTTTCTTTTTGCAGATACAGACTAACACGGCTGCTACTCTGAAACCTGCAGTCGCTGGGTAAATGAAACTTAGGGTTCTATGAGGAAAATACTTTTATTTTTTTGAGACAGGGCAAGAGAAAAGGGAGATAGTATTTCAATGAGGACTACCAACTACAGGTGAAAAGGGAACAGAAGAGGGAATTAATAGCAACTGCGAGGTGCTCTGACTCGAGCCAATGGCGGTAGAGAAGGAAGTGTGGGGGTGGGTTGGCTGCACAGCATCAGTTAACCGCCTGAGGCAGTGTGAGACGGGGTCTGCACATGTGTGGCCCAACCGGGCACTGCTACTTTAAATCTCCGGCTACACACAAGGGGCACATCAACACCTAAAGTGGAGCACCCACAGGGTCAGCACTCAAAGAAGAACCAGACCTTTCCTTTTGCCTTTGGCTTTCTCAGCCTACCTCTCTCCCCAAAGTCTGCAGGGGCACCAGCCACAATGCCTCACGAGGGGAAACGTACCGAAGGGAAAAATTCCCCAGAAGTCAAATACAGCCCTGGGATGGGGCTGGGCATTAGCCGGACATCTCATGGAGCCCAATAACCAGAGATTTGAAATGAGAGTATGGAATTTCCCTCAGTAAAGCAGCAGGGAGGACTGCCTGAGCCAGTATGGGGGCAAAGCAAATCTAGTGGGAACTTCAGAGGCAGGCTTTCTGCTGCTGCGAGCAGCCTGAAGTGCCCATTATAATGGAGCTGTGGACATTAAGCATGGTGAAGAATTATCTAAGATTGTATTTGATATCTCAGAACCTAGTGAAGGCATCCAGAATTGTAATTTTCAAGCAAAAAAACATCTTATACTGGTTTGCTGCTTGGAATGTTCTAGAAGGAAGAACCACAGCAGATAACTAAATGGGGGAGTCAACCTAGAGGTTGTAACTGAACCAAATGGTAAGATGCTCATACATGGTCAAATCAGATTGGTGCAATCTGTGGCCCTGATTCAGCAAGCTCATCTGCATGGACAGAGCTCCGTGCTTGTGCGGAGCCCTATTAACTTAATCATAATAAGAAATGGATTCATAAATTTCAGCATTAGAAAGGCATCAGGTTTCAGGAAAGGACATCTTGGGAGAATATGACATGTAGCATCCAGCTCGCAGATATGCCCATTGGCATATTCAAAATAAGGCTGGATGCTACAGGGTTATGCACAAGCTAATTTAATAGGTATTTCCTCTTTCTAATTTCTATGCTCAGCAACCTTCCTCAGAAGCATAACCAAAGATTTAAAATCTCGTAAACAGTGCTACTTTGGTGATAAACATTCTTAGAGTTTTTCAACCTTTCTGTTTCACAGGAGAGTGATTGTTATCAGTACAAACATTACTTCTGTCTGCATTTTCAAACAACTCCTTTACAAACGATAGGAAATGCTACTCAAAAGTTCATCCATTTCTACTTCATTGCTCCATGAAAAATAAACAGCAAGAGCAGGAATACAAATTAAAAATCTTAATTTATTCACCTTTCATCTGTGCTGCAATTCCAGTGTTCTGCACATTAATAAATACATATTTTGTTAAAAAACCTCCAGTGTTTAACCTGCCATAAAGTTTTAACAAGTCATAAAAATAGGTTGTAATTTTTCTGTCATTAATACAACTGACACATTTACTGAAACAGTTCTGATTGAAATAAAAACTAACTACATCTCACTGGGGCAAAATATACATACACAGATGCAAAATGATTAACACAGGTTGTACATGGTATGTGAGCACAGTCACGTGTGATAGACACTTCAACATAAAAAACTTTTCAATCAGAAAATTTCACGCAGTATGTTGAATAATTTTTTTTAAAGAGACAGTATCCTTTCCCCTTTCCAAAGGCCTCAAGGAGATTTAAAAATGCATAAGGATATAATAAAACCAATATTACTACAGTATATGCTTTTTTTTGGTTAATTTCCTGCATTTGATCCAGCCTGACATATTGTTTCTGTTTCTTCTTTCTCACATGCACATTCATACAAAGGACCAGCTATTAACTTTTCAAAATGATAACTATGAAAAATTACTATCCTGTGAAATACATAACACTAAGAAAAGGTAGATAACAAATGTATCATTTTCATAAGTGGAATTTTAAGGACTCATTTTGAGTCATATATTCAAGCCAAAAGGAACTGCTAACAGAAACATTTCCCTACATACTTATTGTGGACAACTATTTTTCACATCTTTTTTTTTTTTTTTAAAACACTGTGAAAAGATGAGTTTGGCAGACACTACACACGATTCTTACACTTGTGAAAATATGTTTAGTGCGCATGAAACATGAAATTGTTTAATACTTGTGTTTGTATTGCAAAACAACAAGATAGCCAGCAATTTCCCAAACAGTTAAGAAATGAAACACAGATTTCCTTAAAGACTCATGTTGCTGCTCCAACTGGCAAAATGCTGACTTAGAGTAAAAAATAAAAAGTAAAACAAAGCAGAAAGCCTCACACACGATTTGTGTAATGGGGAACTGCACAAGTGTGTCCTCAGAACAAGATCCTGGTTGTTGCTTAGTAGGAAAAATGTGATGAAAAGCTAAGTCAAAAAGTGACTAGCATGTAAATTACACAAGCTTTATTTTAATAGGGCAATATTGTAAACCAGAATTGATTTCTCTCCAAGAACTGTTTTGAAATCTTTATCTAGCTGAAGATACGATGTCTTTTAGCTGGGAAATTCGATTTCTGTTCTTTTTAATGTAAACACCAAATAAAAAAATATGGGAGAAGAGGCCAAAACACCTTCAAAACAAAGGAAAATTTTTTGGTGTTTGTTAGTAGAGGTTATCAAAAATACACACTGCATCCTTAAAATATTCCATAATCTGGAAACAGAAACCTATAAATTATATTTATAAATTTAGACTCAACCGTTTCACTGTAGTATTTTAAAAACTGCACTGCATTTTAAGGTGGATTTGATGCAAACACGAGTACATTATCAAATGCCAAATTCAAGTACAACTGTGCAATTTTTAATATAAAAAATAATCAAGAGCTCTTCCCATTGATTTCCTAGCATCAAATGAAGAATATCAGCATAAATGTAAAATATACAAAGGAACTTTTCCTTCTTTAGAGTCACCATACAAAATATATAAAATTATCTACATTTTTTTATATTTATATATTTATATATATAAAGGACATTTTTTAAGACACTGTGTCCATCAAAGGCTGGTAAAGATGCTGGCATAGATAAGGAAGGGCACTTGGTGTGATATTCTTCTCTCTAGAGTTCACGAAGCTGAATGAAAGTTCACACTGTAAGAGAACAAGACCTCAGCTAGAGGCATCTTCTAGTGCTTTTCTTAAGGCTGATAATTTGACTTATTGTAGGTCCACTGGATTAAAGACAATTTGTTCTCCTTGTGTAAGTAATTATGGGCTGCACATATCAGCAGTTCCTGCAGCATTGCTGTGACTCTGTCAACACTTCTTATAATCATTCATCCATTGTAATGAGTCTCTGTTACATCTCCATGCATTTTGGCACAGTTACATATTCACACAGCCATTGAATGTACCACAATGTAGCCTTATCATGCATGTCTTGGGCACTATTTTTCATGTATGAGCAGTCAGAAGTCTGCCATAATGTGTGACAGCACAGGAAGGAGTACCATCCTCATCCTCGATATGCAGCATCGCCTGTGAAATCCAAGGTACCAAGGAAGTGACATCACAGCAAGTAGTCCCCAGGTGGAAAAGTCATCACTATTTCCTGATGATTCAAATTGAAGTTTCATTACTGCCTCTGTTCATGAGAAGAAGTAACCATGCAGGCTTAGGGTTAAATAGAGACAGGCAAACAATTGCAAGTGAAACTACCTATTCCATTTTAGTAAATTACCATGCTTCACCAAGTGCTTGCAAGGCAGAGGCCGCTCTTGTTACAAAGGACAAAATAAGGCAGAAGAAAGTTATTTACAGGAGATGCAGACAGAAATGCATTATGAGAGGAAGGCCTGTACAATGCATGTAATTGGTAATGTTGAGGAGGAGGCGTGCATTTCATAAACTACTGAAATCCTACACAGTGTTAGAAACTTTGCATTTCAAACAGACTCATGCCATAGTTTATACATAAACGGTACAAAGATGTAACAGAATATATATATATTCTTTAGCATTGTAGGCTGGCCAGCTATTCCCTATGAGTGAATAATTCTACTGATAGCAGCGACTAGCTACTATTAGTGAGTAATACTTAGGCTTGTTGGCTAATTGGGGAACATTCCCATAGCCAACTTCCAAAGATCAGAGGGTAACTTTTCAGATGGAGCTTAGAGAAGTCTGTGTACCAGTTTGGAGCTGGTGGAGCTGGTCACGGTGTCATGGTTTAGGCTGTGTTAGCGATTTCCTTATGAAAAGAATTAGGATATTTATTATTATTGTGGTACTTAAAGGAAAACTGAATATGTAAAGTAAAGTTTGGCTAAAGAAAGAATGTATAGGTATGTCATTTTCATAATCTGAATTTTGGACATGTTACTAGACATGATTACTAATGAAACAATCATTCCATGAATATCTGTTTTAGGAAAGTCTGTGCTGTACTTGGGATTAAAATCTAGCTTTAGTTCATAATGGCAAATATATGCACCAATTTCAACCCAACAGATTTACTTCTGTTAACCACATCTATGATATTTTTAGGGACTGTAGTATTGTATGTCACTTTTCTCTCCAGCTCCCTGGACTTCCCTAACAACTCTACTCATCTTCCCACAGCACTGTTCCCCCGCCCCAGCCATGCCAAGCTCCTCATGCCTTTGACCCAAACTATCCACTCCTTTCCCTCACACTGTTCCCAGCCCTCCTGAGACTCAGTTCCTCAGGGCTCCTGCACCCCGACACTGCTCCTCAACTTTCTCCCACTGCTCTCAGCCTTTCTGGCATCTTGATACTTAGAAACCCCCACCATGCTCCCACTACCCAAGATCTCCTCACTTTCGACTCCCCAGAGCATCGACTCTTTGGCATCTGCCCCCTGTGTTGGTGGCCACAGACTTTCCTAGGTCTCCAAAGCTCCTACCCCCTAAATTTACCCTCCCCTTCCTCCCACTGCATGCAGCCCTCCACACTCCCAGCACGCCCACTACCCTCCCTCCCACTGGGACCATCCCTCCCTATCTTCCTGGAGTTCCTGTCCTACTCTGCCTACTGGTGCCCCCAACTCCCTGGGACTCCTGCTGCCGACTTTCTACCCTGTCTGCACTAGACTCCCCATAGCCTCGGTCTTCAACACTGTCCTCCCTGCTCCCTAGAGCATCTGCTCAGCATGCACCTTCTCCTCTCTCTCACTGCTCCTAGCCATTCCTGACTCCCTGATGTTCCTGTCCTGGGTAACCAAAGCATCTGCTCCATAGCATCTCACGTCCCTTCCCGGGCCTCCATATTTCCCATTCCCCACCCTCAAGAGACCCTGCTCAGTGGAATCCCCCTTTCTCTCCTTCTCACTGCCCCCAAGCCCTACCAACTTCTTTTTCATCCACAGCACCAGCTCCCCAACCCCTCCCTTCCTTCCACTACCTCACCAGATCTCCCACTTCCCTTAACCCTCCCTTTCCTTCCCCCCACTACAACTGGCCTTCCCAGCCTCCTGGTCCCCCACAGCTCCAGCTCCACAACACCGCCTATTCCTTCACCACTAAGCCCCAGTCCTCTGACCACTTCCTTTCTGCCACCAGTCCTCCAAGCTCACTGATTGCCTGCAGCCCCAGCTCCTGACCCCTTCCTGCCACCCCCTACTGCCCTAGCCCTCCTGGCCTTTTTAATTTGAGGCTGCTTGAGAGGTGTTTTTTCATGTCTGTGGTTGAGGGCAAAGAGAGGGTTGCTTTAGTCTAGAGTATGTGTTTAGTTGTAATATGTTCTCAAGACATGTTTTGTCTATTTAGTGAGATGCCAAGAAGCCTTTGGGCATGGGGCGCTGTATAAATAAGAGGTTATCACAGTCATTGTCCCAAGTCTTTAATCCAGTAGCCTAGAAATCTAAAAGATGAGATGGTGCAGTCTCGTGTGGAAGAGAACCTGGGGCAGGGAAGAGAAAGGAGCAGAAGTCAGGAGCCAGTGATAGTGGGAAGACAGTCTCAAACTGGCACTTACTCAGAATCTGAGGTCTCAGCATTCACTGTTCCCACATGAACGTTCATGGCCATTCCATTGAGTTGATCTCGAGACTGTTCTCTCCGTGGATTTTTTATGGTCACCCCAGTGTCAGAGGGTGAACGAACCCCATCATTTGTCCCTAAGGAAGCAGTCCTGGATGAGATAGTGGTTTGATTATAATCCGATAACTTTTCCCGTAGTCGATTCTTCATATTCTTATCCATCAGAGGGGGAGGGTAGGTGACTTTATTTTTCAAGATGCCTGGAATAGAAAGAAAGGAGGATCAGAGGTTTTAATTATGTTGGTAATTTTATTTAATCAAACTGAACAAATGCAAAAGCATCATTTACCCTTTATTAGGCAGATTGTTTCAAGTTTGCCACCATTATTCCATGTTAAAATAAAAAGGTTAGACCCATTCAAAAACAGTCCCTACAGCTATTGCCCCTCCACAGACCTCTCTGGTTACACAGACTGAAGCCAATTTGAAGGGTATTATGCCTCTACAGAGCAACCATATTCTGCCAGAACATGAATGGTGCTGATGGCCAAGCCTGCCCATGCCTGCCTCTGGCCAAGTTTGCTGCAGATTGCTAGAGAAGCCATTAGGCTGAAGGGAATGAAGGGGGAACTTGGAAAATTCCCCACTTTTCTAATGTGGCAATAGAGGCCTTCAGCTGGATCTCTGAGTTACCGTCATAGAATCTACAAAACTTTTCACTTAATCTCTCATTTGTTTCTTTCTAACGCACTGGGTTCGCTGAGTTACCTTTCCTCTGTTCCGGGTGCTGGTTATTCTGCTGTTGTATGGGTTTGTTCTCTTTCTGTTGCCCTTCATTCTCATTTTCTCGAGGTGCTTCATTGCTGTGGTTCACTTGATTTTCCCTATGAAGCTCTACATTGACCTTTGTCTCCACTTTCAGTTTCTGCTTCCCACCTGGATCCTCCCCATCGCTTGTTGTTATGCACTCTGTGGGCCAATAGGGTTTCACATGATTGGATATAGAATCAACTGCAATGCAAAAAAACACATTGGCTCGAAAACCGCCCTTCAACAAAAGGTGAGGTTCTTCCCTCCAGTCCTGCTCAACTAGTAATATTCTTTGCAACAGTTTCAGTGGAACAGTCATTTGCAGCAGACCATTTCTAAAAATTAGCTAGCCCAGCCTGCTGCTGGAAGGCTCTATCCTACCAGTGAAATACTGTCCTAGTTGGTGGCAGTGTGCTGGTACATTGCCCCAGGTGGAGCTCAGAGAGGAATTCTGTTTCCCCAAGGCAGAATTATTCCTGGAGCTCCCTGTCACAGAGTGGGAGCAGCAGCATACTCTTCATCCCTTATGTGCCTGACTAGTTCTACTGGCCGATACATGTGTATAGAATCATAGAATCATAGAATATCAGGGTTGGAAGGGACCCCAGAAGGTCATCTAGTCCAACCCCCTGCTCAAAGCAGGACCAAGTCCCAGTTAAATCATCCTAGCCAGGGCTTTGTCAAGCCTGACCTTAAAAACCTCTAAGGAAGGAGATTCTACCACCTCCCTAGGTAACGCATTCCAGTGTTTCACCACCCTCATAGTGAAAAAGTTTTTCCTAATATCCAATCTAAACCTCCCCCATTGCAACTTGAGACCATTACTCCTCGTTCTGTCATCTGCTACCATTGAGAACAGTCTAGAGCCATCCTCTTTGAAACCCCCTTTCAGGTAGTTGAAAGCAGCTATCAAATCCCCCCTCATTCTTCTCTTCTGCAGACTAAACAATCCCAGCTCCCTCAGCCTCTCCTCATAAGTCATGTGCTCTAGACCCCTAATCATTTTTGTTGCCCTTCGCTGTACTCTTTCCAATTTATCCACATCCTTCTTGTAGTGTGGGGCCCAAAACTGGACACAGTACTCCAGATGAGGCCTCACCAGTGTCGAATAGAGGGGAACGATCACGTCCCTCGATCTGCTCGCTATGCCCCTACTTATACATCCCAAAATGCCATTGGCCTTCTTGGCAACAAGGGCACACTGCTGACTCATATCCAGCTTCTCGTCCACTGTCACCCCTAGGTCCTTTTCCGCAGAACTGCTGCCGAGCCATTCGGTCCCTAGTCTGTAGCGGTGCATTGGATTCTTCCATCCTAAGTGCAGGACCCTGCACTTATCCTTATTGAACCTCATTAGATTTCTTTTGGCCCAATCCTCCAATTTGTCTAGGTCCTTCTGTATCCTATCCCTCCCCTCCAGCGTATCTACCTCTCCTTCCAGTTTAGTATCATCCGCAAATTTGCTGAGAGTGCAATCCACACCATCCTCCAGATCATTTATGAAGATATTGAACAAAACGGGCCCCAGGACCGACCCCTGGGGCACTCCACTTGACACCGGCTGCCAACTAGACATGGAGCCATTGATCACTACCCGTTGAGCCCGACAATCTAGCCAGCTTTCTACCCACCTTATAGTGCATTCATCCGGCCCATACTTCCTTAACTTGCTGACAAGAATGCTGTGGGAGACCGTGTCAAAAGCTTTGCTAAAGTCAAGAAACAATACATCCACTGCTTTCCCTTCATCCACAGAACCAGTAATCTCATCATAAAAGGCGATTAGATTAGTCAGGCATGACCTTCCCTTGGTGAATCCATGCTGACTGTTCCTGATCACTTTCCTCTCCTCTAAGTGCTTCAGGATTGATTCTTTGAGGACCTGCTCCATGATTTTTCTAGGGACTGAGGTGAGGCTGACTGGCCTGTAGTTCCCAGGATCCTCCTTCTTCCCTTTTTTAAAGATGGGCACTACATTAGCCTTTTTCCAGTCATCCGGGACTTCCCCCGTTCGCCACGAGTTTTCAAAGATAATGGCCAAGGGCTCTGCAATCACAGCCGCCAATTCCCTCAGCACTCTCGGATGCAATTCGTCCGGCCCCATGGACTTGTGCACGTCCAGCTTTTCTAAATAGTCCCTAACCACCTCTATCTCTACAGAGGGCTGGCCATCTCTTCCCCATTTTGTGATGCCCAGCACAGCAGTCTGGGAGCTGACCTTGTTAGTGAAAACAGAGGCAAAAAAAGCATTGAGTACATTAGCTTTTTCCACATCCTCTGTCACTAGCTTGCCTCCCTCATTCAGTAAGGGGCCCACACTTTCCTTGGCTTTCTTCTTGTTGCCAACATACCTGAAGAAACCCTTCTTGTTACTCTTGACATCTCTTGCTAGCTGCAGCTCCAGGTGCGATTTGGCCCTCCTGATATCTTTCCTACATGCCCGAGCAATATTTTTATACTCTTCCCTGGTCATATGTCCAACCTTCCACTTCTTGTAAGCTTCTTTTTTATGTTTAAGATCCGCTAGGATTTCACCATTAAGCCAAGCTGGTCGCCTGCCATATTTACTATTCTTTCGACTCATCGGGATGGTTTGTCCCTGTAACCTCAACAGGGATTCCTTGAAATACAGCCAGCTCTCCTGGACTCCCTTCCCTTTCATGTTAGTCCCCCAGGGGATCCTGGCCATCTGTTCCCTGAGGGAGTCAAAGTCTGCTTTCCTGAAGTCCAGGGTCCGTATCCTGCTGCTTACCTTTCTTCCCTGCGTCAGGATCCTGAACTCAACCAACTCATGGTCACTGCCTCCCAGATTCCCATCCACTTTTGCTTCCCCCACTAATTCTACCCGGTTTGTGAGCAGCAGGTCAAGAAAAGCGCTCCCCCTAGTTGGCTCCCCTAGCACTTGCACCAGGAAATTGTCCCCTACGCTTTCCAAAAACTTCCTGGATTGTCTATGCACCGCTGTATTGCTCTCCCAGCAGATATCAGGAAAATTAAAGTCATCCATGAGAATCAGGGCATGCGATCTAGTAGCTTCCGTGAGTTGCCGGAAGAAAGCCTCATCCACCTCATCCCCCTGGTCCGGTGGTCTATAGCAGACTCCCACCATGACATCACTCTTGTTGCACACACTTCTAAACTTAATCCAGAGACACTCAGGTTTTTCCACAGTTTCGTACCGGAGCTCTGAGCAGTCATACTGCTCCCTTACATACAGTGCTACTCCCCCACCTTTTCTGCCCTGCCTGTCCTTCCTGAACAGTTTATAACCATCCATGACTGTACTCCAGTCATGTGAGTTATCCCACCAAGTCTCTGTTATTCCAATCACGTCATAATTCCTTGACATCACCAGGACCTCCAGTTCTCCCTGCTTGTTTCCAAGGCTTTGTGCATTTGTATATAAGCACTTGAGATAACCTGTTGATCGCCCCTCATTCCCAGTATGAGGCAGGAGCCCTCCCCTCACAGACATTCCTGCCTGTGCTTCCTCCCGGTATCCCGCTTTCCCACTTATCTCAGGGCTTTGGTCTCCTTCCCCCGGTGAACCTAGTTTAAAGCCCTCCTCACTAGGTTAGCCAGCCTGCTGGCAAAGATGTTCTTTGCTGTATGTTGGAGCATGGCCCTGCCTTCTCCTCTCTGCCCTTTGAGATGTCTTGCACCCTTAGACTTAAATGGAGAGAGCAACCCCTAGGCTTGAGGGAGCACAGGAACAGTAATTGGGCTGCACTGCTGGCCAGCAGTGCATAGGGGTTGGGAGCACATCCCCTTGCACCCTCCCTTATTGTCCAGCAGTGGAGCACAATCTGGTCCTTAAACTGGAATGGGTCTATACTGTTCTTTCCAGATGATTAACCTTTCCGTGAAGGAATCTTATAATTGTGCATTCCTTTGATAAGAAAAAGGAGATATCTTGTGCAGTCTTAGAGCAGCACGTTTCCTAGGAACCCAGAAGTTGCCCTGTATGCCTGAGGCTAATAAAAGCAAACGTTGGGATAGCTCGCTAAACTGAAAATGCACAATGCTGAACAAACGCTGTGATAGAAGCACCTACCATTGTCAAGGTATTATTATAAAGAGCTGAATTTAAAGCCATCATCGTCAATTCAGCCATAACCCAAGTTGCTACAATAATGAATGGATTTGTAGAAAACACTCTCTAACCCAAAACTTGCTCCAAGGCTGGGTTGAGTTTCAATCACATCAGTTTACATTTGTGGGAAAACTAGCAATTTTGGTTGAATTTTACTCTGGGTTTGTTTGAATGTAAAAATCAAAAGGGAACTGCAAACCTGTATGGGATGAAACAAGGGAAAGTGAATGACCACCAGAGAGCCAAAACCCACTGAGTTTTGTCTGACCGTATCAGTCTCTCTGTATTTTCAAAGAGTCATGGAGGGACACGGTGCACAGAATGTTCACGTGACTGATACCAAGTGTTAATTTCAAACCTTTCAGTTCCATGCCCTCCCCTGACCCTGGAAATCTCCATTATTCTATTGCACAGGGGGAAGGGGAATGTTGCAGGTGTTCCTTTTTTTCCCAAATTGCCATGCTCTTTTATTGCCTCCTCTTCCTGTCTCCCTCTGCTGATATTTAGATAGCTGTGTAGTGCTATTTCCAATGACATTTGTGGAGAGAAACAGCCTGCAGGGGTCCCTCTGCAATGCTAACAGCCATGCTGCATTGGTACGCTAAGTAGCTGGTGCACACTTGCTCAAGTGTCCTTTGTTCTTGCATTCATTCACCACAGGGGACAAATCCTCTCAGCTTGGGGAAACAAGGATCTCTTGGATATCACCACCAATAAGAAATCAGGGATTCAAAGCAGCTGTAGCTGTACACTATCCTGGTCAATTCCATGCATCCACTACTCAATTCATTTTATAATACGGGAAAGAAATCTATTTCTACAGCATGAACAGCTGCTTTACCTTTAGGAGTGCTGTGGATTGGGCCGCGCTCATTGTTTTTGGAAGTGGCTGTGTTCCATTTTTTCTCTGTTTCAATCCCATCTTCCTCACTCTCTGATGAATGGGAGGAAGCGTAAGAGCTGCTATGTTCATCAAGAGACAACTCGCTGTCAGAATCAGAATCATGTTCTGTCCAAGTGGAGGAGGCAAAAAACATAGGGATTAGAACCTGAAAGCCAGTCGTGCAAATCTACATGCCAAATGAACGGAGTGAAAGAAAACCACTGTAGGCTCCCAGATACTGTGGAGATGGGCACTTTAGAATTCTTATGCCTACACAGCCCAGCCAGCCAGATGAGCTTAGATTATTAGTGCAGCAGTCTTCATCTGAGGAAATCAAGTGAAACAAAATTGCACAGTACCCCTAACTGGATAGCATACTTTAACAATTTATTTGGTTTAGTGTCCACTATTGTGGCTCCTGTAACTGTTGCTAAAGTTTAAATGTGTTTAAATGTGTGAGAAGAAGAGAGAGACTGAAGTTCATTCGTTGGATAATTGCTATGTACACACAGTGGCTGGAGAGCACAATTCTTGCTGCTATTCAATGTGCAAAAATAGTCATCTGGTGCCATCTTGGTCAAAGCAACACATACGCCCTCCAACATAAAGCACCAAGAAGACATAGAAACAGAAAACTGAAAAGCATGCTTACAACGCTATACTGCAACAATATGTTTGTCCAGATCCAAAATATAAACAATATGAAACTGAGACACACTTCCTACTTTACTGTAAAAAAAACCAAAGTAGTAAAAGGAAGACACTTCCTCGAGCTTTCAACCAGTAAGAAATTTCCATCTGAAAAGCAAGGAAGAAAAATTGTGCATAACTTTGTGAGAAAGGAAAGAAAATGCACAAACCATCACACAATTTTTGGCAATCTGCCATCAAATCAGAAATAGATCCTAATACAAAATAGACACATGATATTTCTACTATGAAACCTTGTCCCAGATAAAGATACTCAATAACTATGGCAACACCTTTATATCTTGTTATGCCAGTACAGCTATTTAAATTGAGAATGAAACACGGTAAGATGGAAAGGTTACTACATTAATTATAGGATCTTTTTGAAGAAAGTATCTTTATTAAGCTGAAGAGGAAGAAATGCACACGCGGTTCTAAGCAATTCTCCAAAAAGCTCTTACCATTGGATTTTGATGGATTCCTATGAAAAATGGAGGAATCTGCTTCTGTCTGACCAGCCCTTGCTTGGCTTGAGGACCCACTGAGCTTCTGAGCAGCCTCATCCCTAAAAAATGGGGAAGCAACATTTTTGGTCAACATGCTAGCCTTAGTGACAAGACAGAAATACAGAGACCACCCTAAATCTCCATTATGTACTGTCAAATGTAACATTTTAACAGGCAAGTTGTACAGGACTAATAGCAAAAATACTTCTAGTATTTCATTTTACTTATAGTTTGAATTGCCCACTAAAGTTGCATGCAAATGAGAAATACATAAAGGAAGATGCAAAGATAACAACTGCATAAAGAGAATTGCTAAGAAAAGGACAAGTAGCATTTGAACTAAAACATTAGTTGGTTTTGGTTAGTTTTTTTCTCACAAAAGCAATGAGAAGGGAAAAATAAAGGCCTGAGAGCCATGCACCCACCACCTGATTACCTGAGAATGTAAGCAAGGTAGCTATTGTGGCTCTTGGCTGACCTGATGGTGCTTTCTAGGGAGACTGTGGATTCACCAATATTTGTGCGATACATATTTGGCTCCTCTATATATGTGTTGTTACAGTTCAGAGATCGCTGAGGAAAAAAATAGTAGTAGTGAATGATAACAAATAAACAACATCTCTCCTTCAGCTGTCCCCAGAATGGCTACACAGCAGAAGAACGTCTAAGTACATGAACCCCCAGCTTGCACATTTTGAGTAGGAACTGCTTCCCCCCACTGCAAACAATATCTCTCAGCTCCCGAGCATCACAGTTTGAGTGGCCTGAGCACAGAACTGGGAACGAGAAACTCCAGAGATATAATCCCAGCTCTGACACAGGCTTCTTCCCTGGCCACTGACAAATCACACAGCATCTGATTTTCAGAAGTGCATCACAAACTCAGCTCCTGTTGATTTTCTTTTCTATTTTTATAAGTTCTTATACATGCTCATTACCGCAGTATCTGAGCACCTTCCAGCAGTGCATTAAGCAACGTGACTAACATCTGTCATATGTAATTCAATCTCTTTCTCATCCTCTCCCCAGCAGGAGAATTCTGCGTTCAGTGGAGTGCTTTAGTTTAGTAGGACAGGTTGGTTATTTATGTATATGCTGCTCGGTGTTTATCAGAGAAGGCAGATTTAAGAAGAGCACCTTGCTTTTTAAAGGGAAGGTAGTAAGGTTTGTGATGACCTTTAGCGTTTGTGGGAGTTTGTTTCAGTCACAGACCAGCCCCTGAGAAAGCTCAGTAAGCTTAACCCAGACTATAGAATTTTTTTGTGCCTGAGGAACAGAGTAGTTGACCATGGTTCTTATCCTAGAGATTCAGGTGATCATCTAAATATTGTGGGCCCAAGCCAATGAGCACGTTAGTGATATGGACCATGAGCTTAAACTTTACTTGATATTCGATGAGAAGCCAGTGTAGGAAGCAGAGGACAGGTATGGTGTGTTCGCAGTAGCCTGTGTTGCACAGCAATGTTCTATCCTAGCTGGAATTTCCTAGGTACTGAAGCTTTCTGCCCAGTATAACACGTTACTTTAGTCCAGCCAAGAGTTGACAAAGGCATGAATAAATGAGGCCAGGTCTTCATCTGCCAAGATGGGACTAAGTCTCCTAGCCAATTGGAGATGGTAAAAAGCATTACTAGCAGGTGCTTTTATGGGAGAGCTTAATATCAGCATGGAATCCAAGAATACCCCTAAACTATGGACTGAATTGACCAATTGTGGGTGTGTACTTTCAACCAAAGGAGCCCGTATTGTGGCTGCAAACTACTCAGAGTGCTTTCTTCTGCCCATCAGCATCACCTCTGTGTTGCTGCAGTTCTGTTTAAAGAACCTGCTGTTCTTTATCTATGAGCTGAACTCGTCCAAGCAGTAGCCATCTTGGTGGTAGTAGTAGGATCATAGGTAGTGAAGGATAAGCAGAGCTGCATGTCATCTGTATATTGAGTCCATGTCATCTCACTAGTTCACCTACATGCACCTAATGGCTGCATGTAAATGTTGAGTAGGGCAGGAGAGAGAATTGATTCTTGTTGGGACTCCACATAGAGGGGGTCTAGTGGCAGAGGTAAAGTTTTCCATTAACTCTCTTTGTGGGCAACTGTGACTGCTCAACACTTTTGAGTATCAGGTATTTAATCTTCCTGCCGCAGTTTCTCACCTGTATGATGAAGATAATAAAAGCTACCTCCCAGGAAACTAAGTAACGGTCTTATAGATAGGAACATGAAAAGTGCCAAGCAATAATTACCCAGAACAAATCTTTACATATTACCTTATGAGGGAAACTGTAAACAAGAATTTTTTTATGAACAAGGAATTGCTTTTACTTACTTGAAAATATTGCAATATAATTTCAGTGGCAGCTAGCTATTCTACTTAACAACTTTCAACCACCACTTATACAAGTTAACATTTTACAAACTGGGCAGAAAACTGCTGATAAATAATCAGTTTAGAATAAGGTGCACAACCACAGTTAACAGACACTGCCTTTACTTTCAACTTTGTGGGAATAAAAAAAGAAGTCCTTAGTAAAAAGCCATGCCACTAGTATTTGCACAAAAAGTCTTGTGCAAATAGCTAATAGCTTCATGATACTCCATTTTACTTGAAGAAAATAATTTCCTTTCCCCAAAGTCTTCTTTCTGTTTTAAAATGAAAAGGCTTTCAGTGAATCACTCAAAACAGGGAGAAAGGATTAATTTTGTTATGGACAAATTAGTTAAAGTTATATGTATGGGTGGCTGACAACTATAAACAAGAAAACGTTTTTTCAAGATGACCTCTTACAGTTAGTAATGTAGCTCTTGTTGTAGTAGAGTCATCTGGAAGGGGTTTCTTTCCAGTTAAAGTATTCTTCAAATGCTTCCTGACTTCTTTATTAAAAACGCAGTGGAAGAAGAAAATGAAGAGCCCCTGGGTTATTAGACAGAGAGAGAAAAATAATCTAAGATAAATGCATGATTTATTACTACTGGATTAAAAATACTACATGAAATTAGTAAACAGTCTTTTTCAAACCAGCTCTTAATTCCAGCGTACAGTACATGCTTTTAATGGCAATGACTGACCACAATAGCATTAAACACTTGCTGTCCTTAGTGAATTGATAATGGTCAGTCCCTCAGGGATTCATACTTTCCACCAGCTACTTGTATTACCACAAAAAGACTGGGAAAACACAAACATAATTTTCCTCTGAGAAGTCCACGATGCATCTCAGAGGATGGTTGTTATCAACCCTGTAGTTTGGAAGGGAAATATTCTATTCAAATGTGCACAAGAGAGTTCAGGTCCCTTGTCGAATAGTTCAGGACATTGCAGGGTGCTTTTGTGTTGTACCAACATTAATATTTTTGAGTTTGTACACTGGGTCTGGGTCCAAATCCTGACAGGTACATTGGAACTCATCAAAATATCATAGACAGCAGTGGAAGCCTTGGGAATAGCAGAAGTGGGCCACTTCTGTGCTAGATCTCCTTAAAAACACTGGAGAAAGAGGGAGAGAGAGAGCGAGAGAGAGAGAAAGAGAGAGCTCTGCAAACCCTCTAAAACAGGAGCTGTGGAGGAGTGTGAAGGGTGGGGTTGAGACCATGTGCTAACAGGTGTATGTTCCTCTGAGCCAGCAGTCACTCCTACATTCAGCCTCTTTGCAGATTATTCATACTCCTGGCAGCAACACTGTAATCTATGGGCTGCTTTTGTAGCGTGTGTGTTTGTTTTGGGTTTATTCGGTGCAGCTGCCAAATTTGTTATTTATTTAGGTTGCAGGTGTACTGCTTTGAACTCATCACTCATGAAATTACAGCAACACCAATGTCCCAAGATGCCTGCATTTCATGATTTCAGACAAATCAACTGAGATAGACTAATATTAAGCTTAAGGCGAGCTCTCTCTAAGCATTCAATCAAATTAGTCGTATCTGACATTAGCTCATTTGGATTACTCATTAATGAAATTCACATAAAATATATCTTTAAAAAAAAAAAGTTCAAAGAAAGCAATGATGTGAAACCTTATGTAGCACTGTGACTCTCCAGGCAAGATAAGTCTCTTATTTTCCTCCCTCTGAACTTATGTTGTATTTAACATCATTTTACTTTAGATTTTTTGTTCAGGTTTGTGAAAGGATTTACATCTCCAGTAACTGAACTTATTTCCATACAGACCAGTTGTAACACAGGCAGTGGCACTGTCAGCATCCCCCATGCTGGCCCACAAATGTGCCTCCACTCTGAGTTGAAGGAACCACCTTGAGAGGAAAGCAGGGACCATGACCCCTTTACTGAGCCTGACAACCAAGGTACCCCATTTCTGATGATGGTTTTTGTACTGTGGATACCTGTCCATTAATTCATTTCACACAGGCCAACAAGACGCAATCGACTTTTGGTCACTACCATTCTGGACCAAATTCAAATAGTGACTGGATTCTGAATCCCATTACTATCTCCTCATCAGGTCCCTATTGATCAGCTGGGGTGTGTGCTATGACCTTCAACCTGTTAACAGCTTCTCTAACATAAATGAAAGTCATCTTCTCTATTTGTCTTTCCTACAGTAAATTCAATTGTAAGCTGTCCACATGGTGTGGAAAACCACAACTTCTTGCTACTGCTAGCAAGAACGCCAATGTTAATACAGAAGAGACCATAACTAGACAGTCTCAGGCAGAAGGTTGTGTCTGAGGTAAACAGTTTCCTTTTATTAGTGGTGAAATTGCCCACCATGAATTCCACTAGCTGTACATCTGGAACCACTGAGAGAATAGAAAGCTCCATTTATTGAAGGGTGTGATAATTCCCCCCTTTGCGATAAAGGGGGTGGAAACTGCATCTAGGACCTTCCAACTTCTTCATTTGGAAACTCAGTTTTAAAAGGTAGTTGCTCTGGCTTGATACTGGATTTAATGGATTTTCCCTGTTAATGGAGCAGCACTGCAGGGAGATGGCTGTTCAATATGCAGCATGTTCTAGATCTGAAGAGGTACAGTAACTTAATGTTATATAACTTACTTGTAAGCAGCTGAAGATGGCAAAGAGATAATGGAATGTCATGACATCACTGTTCACTGCCATCAACCCCAGTAACCATGTGGCACTGATCAGCAGCAGGAGGAGGAAAGCAGTTCGCAGCACGGAGCTAAAGTAAATACATAAAGTTACTTGCATTAAGGCAGAAAAATAATAAAATAATACAATCTAACATCCCATGTGCCAGCTACAATTTTTAATGCACTTTGCTCTTAGAATGCACATTCACTATACAGGGCACAGATCCTGGCTTGGAGTAGCAGCATGGCCCAGTGAACTGTTTATGGATCTATGTGACAGAAATGCCAGAGTCTTAATTCTGGCTCTGTCAATGATTCACTGTGATCTTGCACAAGTCATTTAATCTTTTGGTGCCTCAGTTTCCTTATCTGTAAAATTGGGCTAATAATGCCTACTGATGTACCTCATTGGGTTACTGGTGTTAATTAGTTTAATGTCTGTGAAGCACTTTGACAAATAAAGTGGTCAATAAGCCCCAAGCAATAATTATCGCTACTGGCACAGAGAGACATCCTAGATCCACAATTTGCTGCAGAAAGGAGGAATTGAGGCTGGAGCTGCATGGCTCTTACACAATCTCAGCTCTGAAGTTTGGTTCTGTGAGTGGCATGATGCTCCAATTGGCATTACTTTCCAAAAGTTTCCCACGGTTCAGTGCCACAGCTAGCACATCCCATAAGTGACGATGTTCAAAAGCCACATTCCTCAAGGAAGTATTATTAGCAGCTGGGGAAATGTTAAATGAGTTGCCCACGGCCATGGCTGAGTCAGGAATAGAACTGGGAGATAAGCATCTGGATATCCTGGTGACTGGGCAGGCCCTTTATGAATGTTTGAACAGAAAGAATTCAGTAGCTCTTGATTCCAAGAACTACTTTCAAGCTACTCAGACCTTAGACCATTCAAACAAACATGTTAGAAGTCCACTTTCTTTGACACTCTGCTGTTTGTTTACTTCTTGAATTTCTTCACCATGGACAATAAAATCAGTAAAGTCTGTTTTAGTTCTGTTTGTCAGTTTCATTTTCAAGTTCTCCTATCTGAGCACAATGTTGCAAGGTTTGGATTGCAGATATTCCAGGAAGTATTTATTTGTTTAGAAATACTATTTTCACTAACATTTAAAAAAACTATGGAGATAGTTCTATTGTTAACGGCTTGTTTTTATAGAATATAGATTCTGGCACAAGTATGACCTTCCATTATATGGCAATTAGACTCTCTTCACTTAAGGAGATTAAAAAACAAAACAAAGCAAACGATAACTTTTAAAGAAATCACTTTTTTTCTTATTGTTTCTAACACTGCCCACCAGTCCATGTGTTCAAGGAACAGCTAGTGGATGCCTTGGGAAATCTCATATAGTTTATTAATTTGAAAAATGGGGCTGTCTAACCACTAGCTAATCACATTATAGTTCAGAAGTAAATTACAAGCTTTGGGCAAAACATGGAATGGAAACTGTTAAATGGAAACAGAGCCAGGAAACTCAGCAAGTTTCAGCATGTGGAATTTCTGACTCAGCCCATCTCAAATGGCAGTGAGGAGAACATATCCTTCTGTGGATTGGGATGGACATGTTGCCTCAAAAGACCTTTGCCAAAACAGCAGCAGGAAAGAGCACTCCTGGAGGCAAACCTAGAAATCTGATGGTGCATGAGGAAGAAAGGGAGAACTCTCTGGGCCTCATGTCTTCCCCTTCCATGCCTTGCTATATCTCCACTAAAGATGCAGAGCCCCTGGTCCATGGAGGGGTTTCCACGGAGCCCAGGAGTGGGGGATGGGGAGAAAGGATGGCACACTGGCTCAGCCTCTTCTGCCCAGCACAAACTGCCCCTGTTTGTACAGCATTCTGCTTCATTCCCTACCCTCTACAGTTCTCTTTAGATCTTTAGAGCTGTCTCTATATTATTCCTGGTCAGGGATCTTCTCACCAGTTTTTGAGCCTTGACTGCAAACTTACATGACTCCAGTTTTTTCAAATGAGCGTTGTCTTCGTTTGCATGATGCTTTCACTGCTAGTATAAAGATGACTGTGTTGATCTGAAAGGGAAATGTAAATAACAAAAAACAGATCTTTCTTTCTGAATTTATCAGACTTTGTTTTTCACTGACAATAGAATTTTTTTTAACATCAAAAGTCTTCAGTACCAAGAGCTTTTCTCTTGTTGTTAGGGGTTTCTTCATATTTCCAAATTGACCGAGCTTTGAGCCAATGTCCATTAGCAATCTTCTTGGGATACTACGCTACTGAGTTTGCATTAATACAAATCTGGCAAGACAGCCCTAAACAATGAGCTTAAATGAAACTCTCATCAGGGGATGGAAAAAGCAGAAAACATGGGCCTGACCATGTAACCTTTATTCATACAATCAGTCCTTTCTCATGCAAGTAGGTCCATTGATTTCAATGGGAGTACTCAGGTGAACTGCACTTACTTTCACAAGGGATACAATAGTTTCACATTTAAATAAGATTATGAATAGACAGCGATCAAACAAAAATAAAAAGACAGTAACAGAGAACAGTCAGCGCAAGATGCAAACTCCACAATACTTACGACCACAACGATCACAACAGGGCCTGCAAAACTCCAGATAAGGGTATCATGAACAGAAAGCCAGCAGAAGTCAGGGTTCCCATAGCCCTGTGGGTCCAGACCCACAGCAAGACCTAAATCACAAAACAGAAATAAAAGGATAACAGGGAAAATTAATGATGATCACTGTAGGATTGGGATGTTTATGCCAGGCCTAATCAATCACAAGGTTTTAGAATCAATCCGAGTGATGAACAACGATAACGTGGTTAATAAGAAATAGAAAACTACACATACACTTTTCCAAAGTCTAAACATAAAACCAACCATCATTCCATATTGAATACTACTCCAAATTCTTCCGCTGACCAATACAAAGTTGGACCATATAAAACCTATAATAAATGTGTGTGCCACAATAATTCAGTTTCAATTAATTTTATATAGCAGGATTAAGAGAGAGTAACCCCTCAGATAGAGACAAACACCTACAAGATCTCTATCATGCATTCCTACAACTCCTACATGCCTCTAGCTTTCATCCAGATCATACCACTCGATCCATTGTCTACAGCCAAGCGCTACGATATAACCGCATTTGCTCCAACCCCTCAGACAGAGACAAACACCCACAAGATCTCTATCATGCATTCCTACAACTCCTACATGCCTCTAGCTTTCATCCAGATCATACCACTCGATCCATTGTCTACAGCCAAGCGCTACGATATAACCGCATTTGCTCCAACCCCTCAGACAGAGACAAACACCTACAAGATCTCTATCATGCATTCCTACAACTACAATACCCACCTGCTGAAGTGAAGAAACAGATTGACAGAGCCAGAAGAGTACCCAGAAGTCACCTACTACAGGACAGGCCCAACAAAGAAAACAACAGAACGCCACTAGCCATCACCTTCAGCCCCCAACTAAAACCTCTCCAACGCATCATCAAGGATCTACAACCTATCCTGAAGGACGAGCCATCACTCTCACAGATCTTGGGAGACAGACCAGTCCTTGCTTACAGACAGCCCCCCAATCTGAAGCAAATACTCACCAGCAACCACACACCACACAACAGAACCACTAACCCAGGAACCTATCCTTGCAACAAAGCCCGTTGCCAACTCTGTCCACATATCTATTCAGGGGATACCATCATAGGGCCTAATCACATCAGCCACACTATCAGAGGCTCGTTCACCTGCGCATCTACCAATGTGATATATGCCATCATGTGCCAGCAATGCCCCTCTGCCATGTACATTGGCCAAACTGGACAGTCTCTACGTAAAAGAATGAATGGACACAAATCAGACGTCAAGAATTATAACATTCAAAAACCAGTTGGAGAACACTTCAATCTCTCTGGTCACTCGATCACAGACCTAAGTGTAGCTATACTTCAACAAAAAAGCTTCAAAAACAGACTCCAACGAGAGACTGCTGAATTGGAATTAATTTGCAAACTGGATACAATTAACTTAGGCTTGAATAGAGACTGGGAATGGATGAGTCATTACACAAAGTAAAACTATTTCCCCATGGTATTTCTCCCTCCCACCCCACCCCCCACTGTTCCTCTGATATTCTTGTTAACTGCTGGAATTAGCCTACCTTGCTTGTCACCATGAAAGGTTTTCCTCCT
The DNA here is from genome assembly GCF_009764565.3 of Dermochelys coriacea. Classification (NCBI taxonomy): domain Eukaryota; kingdom Metazoa; phylum Chordata; order Testudines; family Dermochelyidae; genus Dermochelys; species Dermochelys coriacea. Next base: position 323,159,140 of record NC_050068.2, on the reverse strand, counting down.
TTCCCCCCCCTGCTGCTGGTGATGGCTTATCTTAAGTGATCACTCTCCTTACAGTGTGTATGATAAACCCATTGTTTCATGTTCTCTGTGTGTGTGTATATAAATCTCTCCTCTGTTTTTTCCACCAAATGCATCCGATGAAGTGAGCTGTAGCTCACGAAAGCTTATGCTCTAATAAATTTGTTAGTCTCTAAGGTGCCACAAGTACTCCTTTTCTTTTTGCGAAAGCCTTTAGGGTGAGAGACATTTTGAGGAATTTCAATAAATCAATGCCCCCTAATGACATACATAATTATTTCTCTTATAAACCAAACAGAGAGGAAAGTCTCAACCTAAGAGATCCTCCTTTAGCAGTGGCTTGAAACCAAATATTGTAGTTTCATGGGTAAATAAAACAATTCCTTCTTTTCTTAAAAAAAAACAAAAAAACGCAACAACCTTGTGTTAGTGCTTATGAATGAGAGCTCTAGAAAATGGAGACATTTTTCCACAGAACAGGTTACAGCCTAGGAAGATGCAGCGTAATCTACTTCAATCCTGGCCTGGGGGAGCCATCTGTAGGACAGTCCCTATGCCCATACAGTCCTTAGTCTCTTTGCTCAGAGCACCTACAGTGATGCCAAATGTGGTGGTAGATTTTGCAATGTTGACACTTGTCCATGTAGAAATGGCTGAGACCATCAACTTATTTCCTGTACAACACTGCACAGCTATTCCTTCTTAAAGATGCAGAAATTTATCCCAGAGAGGCACTTGACAGATATTATAAGGGAAATGACTATTGCACATTATATTATTTGGGAGTCAGGAAGATGGTAATTGCAATATCTTTAGGTCCTGATTCAACAAGGCATTTAAGCATGATAACCTCATTCACTTATATGGGAGTACTTGTGCACATAGTCCAATACATGCATAAATAATTTACTGAAAGGGGCCTTAATGCTTTGATGAAAAGTCACTGAGTAGGGTAGAGGGAAGGTAGCTGTATTTCACCTATTTAAAGCTTGGCCCAAAGCCAATGTTCACATCTGGTACAGGCCTTCCAGTCTATGAAAATTCATCTGTGGCTGTTTGGCAAAGGGATATTGGATCTGTTTCCTCTGAAGTATGGACTTGAGATGGGACTGCCTCCTCTCCCTCTCACTATAATTGGTTCTTGCATCACAGTCTTTAGCAGTCACCACCCAGAAAGAATTAGCCATAAATGATTAAAGGACCATAAAATATTTTATACAGCTGTAATTCTGCAGACACAGACTCAATGCTCAGGACTCAATCCTGACATTAGTGGGGCTTTAACCACAATTTGGCCAAACATCTGGCTCTAAGATTACAGTAAAAGTTATTTCACTTTCCAAATCCCATCCTATAATCCTCTATTAAGTGAATGGGGCCAGCTTTGGCTCTCTCAGGTACACTGTTCAACTACTATTGAAATCAATGATAAATTAAAAGGGTACATCATCTGATGGTAGGATTGAGCCCATAGAATTTAATACAGGTGGCACAGAATCTTTCTTAAAATTTCTCAGTTCAATTCAGTAATATTCAGCTGGCATGACAAGGGTTGCCACGCCATCTATAGAACCCTCCAGCCCAGCTCACAAAACCTCTCTGTGCACTGCTCTGCCCTTCCACTTGTGCAGCAGAACTTTTCTAATATAGATATATTAGTGCTGTTAATTAATCACAGTTAACTCAGGCAATTAACAAAAAAATGAATCGTGATTAAAAAAATTAATAGCAATTAATCGCAGTTTTAATCACTCTGTTAAACAACAGAATCCCAATTTAAATGCATTAAATATTTTTGGATGTTCTTCTACATTTTCAAATATACTGATTTCAATTACAACACAGAATACTGAGTGTACAGTGTTCACTTTATATTATTATTTTTTAATTACAAATATTTGCACTGTAAAAATGCTAAACAAAAGAAAGTCTTTTTCAATTCACCTCATACAAGTACTGTAGTAGCAATCTCTTTATCGTAAAAGTGCAACTCACAAATGTAGATCTTTTGTTACATAACTGCACTCAAAAACACAATAATGTAAAACTTTAGAGCCTACAAGTCCACTCAGCCCTACTTCTTATTTAGCCAATTGCTAAGAGAAACAAGTTCATTTATGGGAGATAACGCTGCCAGCTTCTTATTTACAACGTCACCTGAAAGTGAGAACAGGCATTCACATGGCACTTTTGTAGCCAGCATTACAAGGTATTTACGTGCCAGATATGCTAAACATTCATATGCCCCTTCGTGCTTTGGCCACCATTTGATAGAACATGCTACCATGCTGATGACGCTAGTTAAAAAAATAATATGTTAATTAAATTTTGACTGAACTCCTTGGGGGAAAATAGTGCTCTGTTTAATCCACATTCTGCCATGTATTTCATGTTATAGCAGTCTCAGATGATGACCCAGCACATGTTGTTCATTTTAAGAACACTTTCATGGCAGGAATGCATGTCCTCTGGAATAGTGGTTGAAGCATGAAGGGACATATGAATCTTTAGTGCATCTGACACATATCTTGCAATGCTGGCTACAACAGTGTCATGTGAATGTCTGTTTTCACTTTCAGGTGACATTGTAAACAAGAAGTGGGCAGCATTATCTCCTGCAAATGCAAACAAACTTGTTTGTCTTAGCAATTGGCTGACCAAGAAGTAGGACTGAGTGGACTTGTAGGCTCTAAAGTTTTACATTGTTTTATTTCTCAATGCAGTTATTTTTTGTACATAATTCTACATTTGTAAATTCAACTTTTTATCGCAGCTGTTCTATCGCAGTGTAGACATAACCTTAGTCTACCAGCATAGGACGAGCAAAATCTCTCTAAACTACAGAGAAAATAATTACAATACAGACAATGTTACTTCCGAGTGCTTTCAATACATCTTGATTTAATTTGAATTCAAATATGTTTTTACCGTTATAAATATCAGAAAATTACTTTAATTAGGGCAAGCAGCATTCATTGCGCTGATTTCTCAAGTTCAGTCTGATGTCTTCTTGTTTGCTGGTGGTTATTGCTCTGATTCAGGAAAGCACTTAAGCACTTAAGTCCCACTGACTACAATAGAAGTTAAGCACCTGCTTTAATGCTGTCCTGAATAGTAGGGGAGGGAAAGGAATGAAGTTGTTTTGCCTTTTCAGCTTTGGTGACCTACTTCCCCTACCTGTTATAATAGCAGGAATCCCCCAACCAACGACATAGTAGAACCTCATATGTCCAAAATTGATGTTCCTCACTTCAGTCAGCATGCGGTAGATGTGGAGCTGTTCCACAAACATCCAGGCAAAGGTGCTCATGTAGAAGTAGTGCAGGAGGATGGCTATCACAGTGCACACGAACTGGGGAAGGAAAAAAGAACATTGAGATTACAGCTGCTCCTGCTGAACCAACGACCCTTGCAACACACACAAGACTGGATATTCACTAAATGCTAAAGAAAATATTAATAAGTCTTTGAAAAAAAACGTACATTAAAATTGATTTAATTATTTTGTCATAGTCTTACGAGCTTTAAAGAAAGTGATTTTGTAAGCCTTTATTTTTAGATTGTGTGGCCTGCATGTGGTCTGACTGTTGAGAATTACATATTTCAGTCTAAAATTCTTTCAGTTATTAAACCCCCACCTCTAGGACTCTTTTCTGAAGTTAATTTCTTTGTGCGTATTTGCTGTACCTTTGATGGGTTGGGCCATTCTAACACACTCACCTTGTTCTGTGTGCAACACTTAACAATTTAACAAGAAAACAGCATTTTTGCAGAAGCAAGGCATGGAGTCTCCACTACTTGTAATAGTTTAAGATTCACAAAACCAAGATGGAAGCCAAGAGGCAAAAAGTTTCTTAGCAAGGCTGCTGATTGCAACCTCTGACTTTTGGCTCCATTTCACACTCAGAGGGATCATATAGATCGTCCTCCTGACAATATAACACATACACAATGGCAAAGAGTCAGATGGATTCAACAAAGCAGGCTTAGCTGCCACATGAACATCCAATGAAGTGAGCTGTAGCTCATGAAAGCTTATGCTCAAATAAATTTGTTAGTCTCTAAAGTGCCACAAGTCCTCCTTTTCTTTTTGCGGATACAGACTAACACGGCTGCTACTCTGATAACTACAGATGGTACGTTAGGGCTTTATGGGGTTGACTGATCCCTACCCTGAAGCCAATCTACAACTAAAAGCTCCCAAGACATCTACATAGGTTCTACATATACTTCCCTAATCCCCAGAGGCCCTGAGAACCTTCTAATAGTGCTTTAAGTGATGTGGCTAACATCTGCCATGTGAAGTTCATTCTCTCTCACATCCTCTCCCCAGGAGGAGGATTGTGTGTGCAGTGGAGGGTTTTGTTTTGGTAGGGTTTTGTTACGGTTTTGGTTTTTTTAACGAACATGTTGCTGTGTGTTTATACTAGAGCAGTCTAGGTTGAAGAAGTGTGCCTTGCATAGGAGTGAAAGGTGATGATGTTTGTGATGGTTCTGAGTTCCTGTGGGAGTTCATCCCTCAGTCTTGGACTGGACCCTGAGAAAGCTCTGCCCCTGCACTAATGAGCTTTACCCAGGTGGTAAAAAGTTCCATTATGCCTGAGGAATGCAGTTACTGGCCACAGTCTTCATCCTAGAGCTTTATGCAATCTAAGCACTTGTAAAAGTTAAGTCTCACCTCTCTCCGAGGCACTCAGTTAAAGGTACATAAACCTAATAAGTAGAAGAAGGAAAAAATACCCCATGCAAGGGCCAGCACTAGTTTAATGCACCACTAAAGGACCACTTAGCTCTATGGTGAATTCCAAAGGATCTTAGATACCATAGCTAATTTTTCAACGGTGTAACAATTGGGGTCTAAGCAGGCCTACCCCAATTGCAGTTCAATTTTTGGAAGGTGAGTGAAAGTTTATAGAATGAAATAACAACTGAAAATGAATGCTGATAGAAAGAGTATGGTTAAGTATAAACTAAAATGGGCCACTGATCTGACCCAAGACTAGACTAAGGTAATAGTTTGAAACTAGATAATGATGGACAAAATTGGGATATTGGCAATTAGGCTAATTGGTGGGTAGATAATGAAGAAATGGTCTATTCCACCCATCATACCCCTTTCTGAACACTTAAAAAAAGACTTCAAAGAAAAAAAACATGGATGCTTGGGGGATTCCCTTGGGACTGACTAATAGGCCGCTGCTGCACTCCTGAAACTCTGCCCATTCCTGGTGAACCTCAAGATAGACCTGAGGGTCTATCTTCAGAGACATCCAGACCCTCAACTGGATAGTGAAGATGCCAGACCATAACCAGCAATGATCACAAATTGATACATGTGAAATCTAGCTCTGTTCAATCTAAGAAGGACTCATGAAAGTGAGAGATCTGCCAAGACTAGCCAGATGATGTCCCAGACTGGGCAAGTAAGTCCCAAAGCAACATCCATCATGGATGAGCTGCTAACCCAGAGCATGCATCCATCACCGACCAACCACCCTGAGCCTGTGAATTTACAGAAAGCTGTATTCCCCCCCACCTTTGCTGTCCTATCTTTCCTCCCCCTTTTTTCTGTCTGTTTTTCCAAAAGTGGGAATAATCATAAGAACCTAGAGCTGAGTTAAAAATCCAACAATAGAACTAACACCTTCTTCCCTCCAAAGAAGGGGTGTTTGATAAAACAAGGGACTCTACCCGATATCCTTTGGAAAGTTTTGATTAAGATTGGTTTGCATAATCACTCAATTTTAATTTCAAAACGTTTTATGCTTTGTTTTTGATTCTTTCTATTCTGTACATCACAATCAATACATTTTCAGATCCTGGCATGACCTTTCTAACTTGTTTGACATGGGTCTCAGTAGGCCAACGTCTCTGTACTCAGAACCCTGAAGCACGTTTAAATGTTCATGTTGAATAGTAACAGGGTCAGGTAACACTTTTGACTCTCTCTTTTGTCCCTCACATCAAATTCCATCAAATTTAATACACCAAGTACTGCTGAAAGTTTAGCCCTCAAAATAAAAATTCTTTTCCTATATTAACAAAGGTGTGGTTCTTCATATCTGTGCAGGCTGCAGCACTGAAACTCTGCCTTTTTCAGGTAAGGAACAGAGAAAATAAATCATTGTCTGTTTATCAATAGTCCACGGGGGATTAAAAACCTCTCCCTGAAATGTGATTGTTCATTTACAGAAACCCATAAAAGCCAGGCCCAGTGCCAGCCCCTTGGTATTATTTGTGCTCCAACATTCTTTTTCTTTTTATGTTCATCAGTGCATGACTCGTAAGACAACTCTCATTCCACACAGACAGATGAATAATTCCCTCAAACACACATAGTTTACAGTCCTCCCGGCTTCTTAAATTGACTGGGGAGGTTGTAAGGAGTGGCCTTGTATGATATAAAATGTATTCTCTAACTTAAAAAGACTTTTAAAGATGGCTTAAGGTTAAGGATATTACAGTAAATTATAGTAACTGAATCATGGAGAGGAAAATGAAAAGGGTGGTCATGTCCCTGACACAATGGACATTGCAGTATGAAAATACCAGGAAGTAATACAGATGGTATTAACAATGCTTCGGAATTAACTTGCTAAAAATGAGCTAGTCTACTCTTTTTATATCAATTAAATTGGCATTCAGTTTATAAAAAGTAATTGTAAATGAGGGGGGGTTTCTAGTGGGCTCCTGCAGGGATCTATCTGTTATCTGTTCTTGGCCCACTGCTGTTCAATATCTGTCTCAATGATCTAGAAGAAAATATAAAAACATTGTTAGTAAAATTTGTAGATGACACAAAAATTGGTGGAGTGGTAAATAATGATAGAGAAAGGTCCGTTATACAGACTGATCTGGATCACTTGGGTAAAGGGCTTATCTGAGCAACATGCATTATAATAGAGCCAAATGCAAAGTCACACTTCTACGGAAAAAAACTGTAGGTCACACTTGCAATGGGAGACAGGAATGCAGTGATTGGTCCTGCTTTGAGGAGGGGGTTGGATTAGATGACCTCCTGAGGTCCCTTCCAACCCTGATATTCTATGATTCTATGACACTGGAAAGGACTTGACAGTAATGGAAGATACCTGAACATGAATTCCCAGTGTGATGCCATAATAAGAAGGCTACCACAATTCTTGGATGTATAAGACAAGAAATATGAAGGAGGAAGAGGGAAGTCGTATTACCTCTGTATATGGTATTAGTGATACCACTATTAGAATAGCGTGTCCAGCTCTGGCATCCACACTTTTAAAAGGGATGTTGAAAAACTGTAAAGGATTCAGTAAAGAGCTACAGGAATTATTTGAGGTCTGAGAAAACATGCCTCATATAGTGAGAAACTCAAGAAGCTCAATCTATTTTGTTTATCCAAAAGAAGGGTAAGAAGTGACTTGATCATGATCTGGAAGCATCTAAAGTCGGAAGAGATTTCTGACAGTAGATACCTCTTTAATTTAGCAGAAAATGCATAATAAGATGCAATTGCTAGAGGCTAAAACTAGACATATTCAGAATAATAATAATAATAATAGATTTTAAGGTCGGAAGGGACCATTATTATCATCTAGTCTGACCTCCTGCACAACGCAGGCCACAGAATCTCACCCACCCACTCCTGTAGCAAACCCCTGACCTATGTCTGACCTACTGAAGTCCTCAAATCGTGATTTAAAGACTTCAAGGTGCAGAGAATCCTGCAGTAAGTGACCCATGCTCATGCTGCAGAGGAAGGCGAAAAACTCCCATAGCCTCTGTCAATCTGCCCTGGAGAAAAATTCCTTCCCGATCCCAAATATGGCAATCAACTAAGCCCTGAGCATGTGGGCAAGACTCACCAGCCAGACACCCAGGAAAGAATTCTCTGTAGTAACTCAGATCCCACCCCATCTAACATCCCATCACAGGCCATTAGGCATATTTACCGCTAATAGTTGAAGATCAATTAATTGCCAAAATTAGGCTATCCCATCATATCATATCCTCCATAAACTTAGCAAGCTTAGTCTTGAAGCCAGATATGTCTTTTGCCCCCACTGCTTCCTTTGGAAGGCTGTTCCAGAACTTCACTCCTCTGATGGTTAGAAACCTTCATCTAATTTCAAGTCTAAACTTCCTGATGGCCAGTTTATATCCATTTGTTCTTGTGTCCACATTGGTACTGAGCTTAAATAATTCTTCTCCCTCCGTGATATTTATCCCTCTGATATATTTATGGAGAGCAATCATATCTCCTCTCTGCCTTCTTTTGGTTAGGCTAAATAAGCCAAGCTCTTTGAGTCTCCTTTCATAAGACAAGTTTTCCATTCCTTGGATCATCCTAGTAGCTCTTCTCTGAACCTGTTCTAGTTTGAATTAATCCTTCTTAAACATGGGAGACCAGAACTGCACACAATATTTCAGATGAGGTCTCACCAGTGCCTTGTATAACGCTACTAACACTTCCTTATCTCTACTGGAAATACCTCGCCTGATGCATCCCAAGACCGCATTAGCTTTTTTCACAGACATATCACATTGGCGGCTCATAGTCATCCTGTGATCAACCAATACTCCAAGGTCCTTCTACTCCTCTGTTACTTCCAAGTGATGCGTCCCCAGTTTATAACAGAAATTCTGGTTATTAATCCCTAAATGCATGACCTTGCACTTTTCACTATTAAATTTCATCCTATTACTATTACTCCAGTTTACAAGGTCATCCAGATCTTCCTTTATGATATCCCGGTCCTTCTCTGTATTGGCAATACCTTCCAGCTTTGTGTCACCTGCACCTTTCTGTTATGTCCTAACAGAAGTTATGGGCTTGATGCAGAAAGTACTGGATTGAAGCTCTTTAGCCTGTATTATGCAAGAGATCAGACTAGGTGATCACAATGGACCCTTCTAGTCTTCAAATCTACATGTCTTTTGCACTTCTCTCCCCTTGGACAATGAAAAAATCAATGCAATCAGCTTCTCTTGTGTTTATAGCTAGCTTCTCTCTCAAGTTACTTATCTGGGATTTAGAATAAAGGCTGTTTAAAAAGATATGTCTAACAGAAAATTCAAATAATATTTACAAAATATTTCTAATGGTCTTAATTGTAAAAGCTTGTTTGTATGATTTTATATTCTTTTCACTGCTACTCCATGCCCCATCTGTACATTGGCTGTTTATGCAGACTACTAGTTCTCTGGTCCAGGAACTTTTACTTTTGCCTGTATGCACAAAACCTAGTACATTTTGGATGCCATTAATAAATAGTATTTATTGCTACATAAAAATGGCTACAAATAAGGCACTGATTATAAAACATGAAAATGTCATGTATATTGTATTTCCCACATTCACAGTTTCAATCCAGGTTGCATTTTCTCATGCACACTGGCCAGTGCAAGAGAAGGCTGCACTAAGCTATAAAAATATTCTTGCTGTGCCAAAACCAGAAACCACAGTGAATGGAAAGCACAGTGCTAGGCAATGGGTTTCCCTGTTGTGCCAGGAGGTAGCAAACTACCTCTGCCAGGCAATCGGCTTCTCCAGCATGACCGGTGTCAGTATGGGACATGCACACTGCTCTTGAGTAGTACTGATGCCTGGTGACATGCCTTTCAGCACTAGGAACTTCTGCATGGGCTTGTAAAGGAGTCTGTTCTGCGCAGTACTGGAGAGATAAAGTGAGGTAGAACGTTATCAGGCAGAACCGAAGGAAGAAATCAGTATATTCAGGGTTCAATTCTTATGCCACATTTGCCCTTCGGGGGGCAGTTTTCATCTGTTATCTGGGGGAAAAAAATTCATTCCCTATCTAATGGGACTACTATTTATCCCAATGAGTTGTGTATAAAAAGGTATAGGCTTCATACAAATGAAACCTTCGTGCTCCCTCCAGCCACCCCAAAGAAGGAAAAAGAAAAAGTGAAATAGATCAAAACTTACGGTGTGAACACTTTGTTTACAGCTTTACACAAAGCTTCAGTCATTGAACGGAAGCTGATATCCCAAAAGCACTGAACTGGCTCTTACCGGGTTTTCTGTCTGATTGATTCCAATAAGAAAGACCAATTCTGAGAAGAAAAGGGCAGCCACCAGGTTTTTGTGAATATTGTGTAGGTTTGAACGCAGTGTTCGGATCAGAACTAGCAGTATGAAGGTCATCAGCAAAGCCACCAGTGAGATGGATACAGTCGTGTAAGTGACTATCTTCAGAGGAAGCACCTCGCCATTCTGTGGAGTGACAGATTAAAAACATCTCTTTAAAGCTTTCCTTCTAATTATGTTTTTTGTCTAATGTGATTTCTTAGAAAAAAAATTGAACTTTTAGCTAATATCAAGCCAGCAAATTTACTACAGAACAGATGGAAGTGGGGACAGTGGGGACTCAATCTCTTGAGCATGAAGAAAATGTATCATAAGCCCTTTTACATGTCAGGTAAAACTAGCTCACTCGGGGGATTAAAAATACAAAACCACCATTAAGTGAATTTCAAACTACCGAGCCAGTTTTACTTTTGTCCTGATTTACAGCTTCCTGAAGAAAATCAGTGTTAACAGGAAATCAGTAAATGCCAAGCAAGAACCCCTCAAGATAGTAAATTAAAAACTAACTCTTTTCAAATTGGCAACTTCACAAGATCTATACTGTAGTTTTTCAACTGACAAGTGTTGTTTTGTGCACTGTGGAGTATACTGATGTGAATCTGGCCTCTGGATTTAAATAAAACCTATGCTTAACTATAGATAACTACTGTACAATCATATTTAGAAAGATGAACATGTGTCTCTACTTCTATGACACTGTAACTTCTTAGGTGGGAACTGGGAATTTTCATGAGCTTTGCATTAGTGGTTAGTTTGTCAAACTTGACTCTCTGTGGAGCAAAGCAAAACAAGGCCGTCTTTATGTCCAAATCTTGCTTAGCTTCCTCCCATGAGTATTGCCAGCAAACAAACAAAGCAAGCAATTGGAACGAGGACATTACATTCCACAGATGGCATTTCATCCAGAAAGATTGCAAAGGTTTTAACTAACTTTAACCGAGATGATCTTTTGTGCAGGGCAGAGGGCTCACAAATCTGCACTGAAAAATATGTGTCCCTATGGAGAGGGGGAAAAGGCTAACAAGATGCTCCCTCTCTCCCTTTAGCCATTTTCCCCTGTTCAAAAGATCAACATGGCCCCCAGATTGACCAGGAGTAGGCAGGCATTAGATAGCACACACTCTTTACAGAGTAGGTTGTGCCTTGAGCAACAGTAACTCTCCACTACGTGCTCTGTGGCTCTCCTCTGCACACTCACAGAATGCAGCAGGACATCATCACCAGTAGCAGTGTGACTGCCAGTCTCGCTGTGCTACTATGGCTTGGGGAGGGGGAGGCAAAGGCATAATTGGGTGGAGCGTGGATGTAGGACAATACAGAGTGGGTACACAGGGTGGAGAGCAAGGATCCAAATAATCACAAGACCTCCATTGCCTTTTTGGGCCTGTTGCCTGCCCGCTCTGGACCCTATCTGTCCCATAGACTGTGTGGGGAGAGTTACAGACACTCAAGTTTCAGTGGAGCTGTTAAGTTTATGCATTTGTTTGTTCCCATTTACATATTTCTGGATGAGGGGAGCATGTGGACATTTCTACATAAGGACCACTCACATATCTATAAAGTGCAGCCACCTGTGGTGTGGGAAGAAGTCTTCATCCTTATCAGATCGATTAAAGCAAAGAAAAACATGTCTCATAGCGAGACACTCAAGGAGCTCAATCTATTTGGCTTAACAAAAAGAAGAAGATTAAGGGATGACTTGATCACAGTCTATAAATATCCATATGGGGAACAAATATTTAATATCGGGCTCTTTAGTCTCTCAAACCAAGTTACAATAAGACCCAGTAACTGGAAGTTGCAGCTAGACAAATTCAGACTGGAAATAAGGTGTACATATTTAACAGTGAGGGTAATTAACCACTGGAACAATTTATCAAGGAGTTGTGGGGGATTCTGCATCCCTGGCAATTTTTAAATCAAAACAGCATGTTTTTCTAATAAAACAGGAATTATTCTGGGGAAGGCTTATGGCGTTTGTTATACAGGAGGTCAAACATTTCCTTCTGACCTTTAAATCTATGAATATATGGTCTGGAATAATTGCCACAGCTCCTCCACACAACCTATTTGGGGGTTTCCAGCCACTGGCTCTGTGTAAACACATGTGGGGACCCCTGTCCTGATTATCCTTGCTAGCTTTCTCCATATCCACCTACTAGGACAGCACAGAGCCCCCGGTCTGCAGTGTGCAAGAACCCCCAAGCCATGTGACTGCTACCCCATAGCTGGGCTTTAGTGATGGAGAGGGCCTTGCACAGGCCCTCTAAAGCTGAGCAGAGTTCAGCCCAAAGCAGCCTTTTCTGAACTGAGAAGGAGTCCGCCCCCCACACCACATACAACATTCTAATCTGTGGTCTTCCGCATCAATTTTTAGTCCAGAACTACGTTTTTATGGCCATGTAATAAATTCAGAGAAAATATGGACATAGGCCTCACTGCAGCAGCACTGGCACGCACTACAAGAATACATCTCTGACATGCTGTTGGTTTAATTTGCAGGAGAAAGCAAAGAAGGAATTAACCAGTTGGGGAAAAGCTCTTAAATCACACCTGAGGCCTCTTAAAAACATCTTAGCCCAGTAGCTGCATGAGTGTGGCCACTCACCTCTCGTTTTGAAATGTCCATTAGGACTGCAAAGCTGGTCATGTGATTGCACTGGCAAGAAACATGGCTCTGGTTTCTGGAAAAAAGCTCACACCCTTTGGAGGACCAGCCTCCAGACCCACCAACTCTGTTGAATGAAGAAAGCACAAGTAAAGTGATAAATGTTTATTGTTCTAGAGCATCCCTACATGACCACTTCCTCCTTTTACCCCTCACCCCATCAATGATATTAATTACTAATGCAGCTCTCAGTTTTAGATTAGTGGGGACAGCATCCTAGACAAAGTTGAACATTGGCAGCCTTCACCTGCATTAATTTATTGGGACACTATCACCCTGAAATCTAGTCAGTTTCAAAAGCTGAGTCAGAAATGGTTTCAGATATAACATGCATCCCCAAGTCCCACTGCCCACTTTTTGTGACAAAACAAAGTGATGTCACTTGTGCAAAGTACACAAACTGAAAATACCAAGAATTATATTTTCACCTTTAATTTCTCAGTCATCTTAGATATTGTTTCACCTATGATTGTTACTAGTATTTTCAAACAGAAGTGTGAGATTTTAAACTGTTCTTTTAAAATCAGATTGGAGAAAATATGACAAAACACACTATAGAGAACAATATTCTATATCGAGGGATATCCTGCACCAGCACCAGAGAGGAACAGATAACCCAGCAAAGCTTCCTAATTCCACCACGTGTAACTCCTCTGACTTCAGGGATGAATTTGTCCTAAAATCTATTACTCTATTCTGTAAAAATTATGAACAACAAATATTACTGTATTCATTTCAAAGGCTTCTAATTAGACATTTAAACTGTTTTTTCCATTTGGCAATATAATATTTTAACTGTGTTTTTAAGATAACTAGCACCTTGAAACATAGTTAGCTTACTTAAAATTCTTTTGTTACAAGAAATTATAAAGCCAACGAACAAAGTTAGTTTTTAACGGCAACTGTGAAGAAGAAGCCACAAAATAGACTGCAGTACCAATGAAGTAGTCAACAACAAAAGAGGCAAAATATCAAACTATTTAAAACTATTGAGTTATTCTAACCCGTACTATTACTGAAAAACTTTACGAACATAGGAATTGTCATTCTCTTTTATGAGCTATTCACAGAAACAATTAAGGTATCAAGAAATTGCTTCTCTAAACTTAATTACTGCTGTGTTAGATTTTCATTGCCTCTTTGAGCTCTCTTGAAAAATGCACACTTGATATGTTTTTCCTGAAAAAGAGACTATTATAATCCTATTAGTATATTTGTAATCTCATGATTTGGGACTTTCATTTTTTATATCTATATATTCATTTTAATACATCAGACTTATTAAATGCTGAATGAGTAGTTAACTCTTAACACAAAATGTTCATTCCTTTTTCCCACACCCTTAAAAATATTTCAGAGAGGATTGCTCTTCATATTTTCATAATTTTCATATTGCAGAATCCCAAAATGCATACACAACATAATATTGTTCATAGAATTCTCTGTACCTTTAAAGAATATTTGCGTTTTCAACTTCCCTCTTTACCAAATATGAAAGACTAGACTAGACTGAGAATATTTCTCCTTATTCTCCCTGCTACATCCTTCCATGAAAGTCAGACACAGAAACTGCAGCCTGATCATTATGGGCTGAAAGATGGAATGGGAAGGGGTCAAAGGTTCCATAATAGACACTTCCCTTCCCACCCACTCACACATCCCTTTTATTTTTCACTAAAACAAACAAACAAAGACAAATAAGCAATAGTTTATTGGAGGAAGGATAAGTTACTAGTAACTAGCACAATTGTCCTTGTGATCAACTTTTTATTTCAAAATGATATTTTGAGATTAGATTGTGGTGTATGTAATTCAGTTTAAAATTTGTAATCTCATCAACTCTGTTTAAGAACCACATTTCCACTTGTTCTTGTATGAAGAACAGCTAGCTGCTATAATTGTACTCATATATAGCCAAATTGGGCTTGGTCATGCCACAGAGAGTATGGGAAGGCACAGGGAGTCTTCTCTGCTTTGCGCCCCTTCAACTGCAAGGACTGGAGGATGGAACAACAGGCAAGGAACCCAGCAAGCAAATCCTAACATAGATTTCCTTCCCAGAGCTCCCAACCAGGGACTTTAACACAAGAGGGGAAAGCTCACTCAGAGTTTGTAAAATCGCTGGCTTTCCTGAGGCTCATATTTCACTGTGATAAGATATTGCAGAAAGTTACATATCCTGCAGTGAGAGTTTGTTAGAAAGCCACATTTTTAGAGGATCATCCTTTTGTTCTCAGGAGTTATTCTAATTACTTGTATATTGATAATTCCTAGAGGGATTCTATGAGCAGTTCACAGATGTGTATAAAGTTTACCTTAAACTGCCTACATGAACAAACTAAGAACAAAAGGGCTCATATTCTTCTTGTAAAGTGCCTCCTTCTCAGCCTGAACTTCTGAAACCTGTACTGCAATGGCCTGGCCTGACTCCCTCCCAGAATATTAAAGAAGTCACCAAACATACATGATTGAGTGGTTCCAGAACACACAGACTGGCTTAGTTCGCTCCTCTGTTTCCAGCATGGAATATTCAAGTATAATGGGGTTTTCCAGGAGGTTTGGTACAGGTTCCCCATCACTATGAATGGTGGTGCTCACTATGGGTGTGTTAATGATGGGTCGATTAGGTAACCTGTGGAAATAAAGCAAAGTTGCAAAAAGATTTCCACATTAAAATACAATAGCCCAATTTTGCAGCTACCGCATATGAGTGTCGCAATCAAGGAGTTGTCATGGCTGCACAATCAGAACTCAAGGTATTTATGTTTCTCAAACCTAGCATTGCTGATCCGGTTGTTCTCACACAACAGTCTACGGTCTCAAATATCTAGAACAAGAGAAGAAAGGCTCCGCAAACAATTACTTTTACAGTAACAAATGGATTACAGTTGATAGCTGAGAAGTATAATTGTAACATAATAGCACCACTGACCACCTAGCATTCAAAGCAAGTCAGAGGGATTCTATGAGCAGTTCACAGATGTGTATAAAGTTTACCTTAAGCTTCTTCTGTCAGGATCGTAGTGCTCAGGTAAAAGTTGTCCTAGAGATCGATATATAATCACCATAGCCACAGCATACTGGTTAGACTCATCTGGGTGTCGCTTTTTTCTCTTTGTAAATGCATTCTCAGGGTTTAAAATACCATTATCTGGCTTAGAGGACATTTTTTGGTTTGATGGCTTCATTGTAGGTGCCACTACAAAATCAATACAAACATTCAAGCCTAACTCTTTCACCATAAGTCTGGGCTACCATTTTAACAGATGTTTACAGTTCGTTACCTATATTAACATTCGCGCCCAGGTAACTTTAGATGCACAGCACTGAGGACACTTTTGATACCCTGTTTCAGGATACTTTGTATGACTATATTGCATACTATCTAATCATACAATTGAAAATCAAATCACAACTGAACCATCTTTCTATCTAGTGTGACAGTGTCAGGCCAGATGGCTACAGGAGAGTAATAGAAGGCAGATATATTAGCCCCAGGTTAAGTAGGTCCCTTTTCCCTGGGTAAGGTAACAGGGAAGGTTCCAGAACAATCAGGAACCTTCTGGAGACAATTAAGACAGACAGGCTGATTAGAACACCTGCAGCCAATCAAGAAGCTGCTAGAATCAATTAAGGCAGGCTAATCAGGGCACCTGGGTTTAAAAAGGAGCTCACTTCTGTTTGTGGTACGCATGTAAGGAGCTGGGAGCAAGAGGCACTAAGAGCTGAGAGTGAGAACGCGGATTGTTGGAGGACTGAGGAGTACAAGCATTATCAGACACCAGGAGGAAAGTCCTATGGTGAGGATAAAGAAGGTGTTGGGAGGAGGCCATGGGGAAGTAGCCCAGGGAGTTGTAGCTGTCACACAGCTGTTCCAGGAGGCACTCTAGACAGCTGCATTCCACAGGGCCCTGGGCTGGAACCCGGAGTAGAGGGCGGGTCCAGGTTCCCCCCAAACCTCCCAACTCCTGGTCAGACACAGGAGGAGTTGACCTGGACTGTGGGTTCATGAAAACAGCCAAACTAAGGGCTGCCATGAAGCTCCAAGGCAAGCAAATCCACCAATAAGCACAAGACCCACCAAGGTAGAGGAGGAACTTTGTCACACTAGTTAGAATATGAGCGATTCTGGGGCTAAAACAGGCACATTCATTTAAATAAGATGTGCAATTTAAGGAGAAATATTAAAACCCATGTATATTATCCTTATTATACTGCATGTACCATGCAAGATTTACAGTACATTGTGTGCCTTTTTGGAGTGCAACAGTAATGGGCCACAGAGGTTTTACTTTAAATTGGCACCTCCACATGATCTTCAAATTTTGGCAGTATCTCTTAATGCCAGTTGCTTTCCTCTTACAGAAAAGAGACAGATCACGTAAATATATTACTTATAAGAAAAATCTTCATTACAAATGTACCTTATATATATATTTATATAAACCTTATATATTATTTATATTATACTAATACATTTTTATACTGAGGATACTCAGCCATATATAACATTTGACACTTTTAATGATTCCATTTAGGCTACTCTCTCTGCCTGTGTTGACCTTGTCTTGTGGTTTTATCTCAACTTTCTTCAAATGTCTCAAAGGAAGAACTCTGTATCTTTGTAAGAGGTACACTTTCAAACATATCCTCCACCTACCTGTTTCAGTTAGGCCTTCTATTTGCCTTTGCTGTCTGTTAACTTGGCATCATCCTTGATTCTGGCATCTCCATCTTTCATACCATGTTGTCTGTAAATCTGTCTTTCACTTGCTCTGTGCACCTGTGCCACCACTGACTCTGTATCTACTGAAATTCTCATTCATGCCTTCACAGGAGAACAGGTGCATCTAATGTCCACAGTTTTCACTTACATACTGTGGATTTTATTGAGATCCTAAAGAAACAGGGCCATGTTCCTGCTATTCTGGGGTGAATAAGAAACAACTTCCCTGTCTGGAGTGAACAGCTAATCTCTGAATACAAGTTTTCATTAACAGTGATGTTTGAAGGGTTTCTAATACAATGATTTGTGGTATCTTCCCTTCCAGAACAGATATAAAAAATAGCAGATCATCAAACTGTCAGGTATAAATGCTACAAAAATCTGAGCTGTGCGGTTTTCAGAGAATCGTCTAGGCCTAGAACATATGTCAGTCTATAAGAGCTTCTCCTACTCGGGCAAGTTGACAAGATATGACTGTACTAGGGCCAGCTATAATTTGGATGGATGTGCTGGGGAGCCTGTTGGTTGGGGGAGGTCATGAGTGCTGCCAATAGTGATAAAGCCCATTCCTGTGTGGAATAAAGGACAGGACCATTTCTATGCACAGTGACAGAGCAGTGTGAGGGGACTGATGAAAGGGTATAGCAAGTTTCCCAGCCCAGCATGCTCCCCTTAGTGCCCTGAAGGAATTATGTCTTACAGGTCCACAGGTTTCAGAGTAACAGCCGTGTTATTCTGTATTCGCAAAAAGAAAAGGAGTACTTGTGGCACCTTAGAGACTAACAAATTTATTTGAGCATTAGCTTTCGTGAGCTTATGCTCAAATAAATTTGTTAGTCTCTCACATCCACAGAGTCATTCTATCTCTATGTAAGGTTCACTTGATGTATATGATTGCCCCACCTCTGCCCCAGGACAATTCTGCCTCATAAGAGGCATAACTGATCCCTAAGAGTCAATTGGAAGATTACTACTGAAAGTTTCCAAAATGTCTGGAGAGGTGTTTTACCTTTTCTATCTGAAGGTTTGAACAAAGTATCAGGGAACAAAACAGATGACTCCAAATCTTTAGGATAATCTTCTTTAATCTTGTCAAACCGTGGTACTTTAGCGCCCGTAAAATTAGACTTGTCAAAGATGTCAACAGCAATAACTGTGAAAAAAAATTAAGTTCCTCATAATATTAACTTAATTTCAATCATACATGGTATTATCCAAAAATGAAATTTTACTGATACTGTAAAAAATCCATAGCATTAAGAAATCTGAACCAAAAAATATGCCAGATGTAATCAATAATTATTTCCCATGATGACTGACATCATATGTTCCAGCATTATTTCATATTTAGAGAATATAAAGGTATATGCAGTGCATATGTAATGGTTACAAATTTCACACAAAAAAAATTTCATATTAGTAAAGTGCTGTTCTGTCCTGAACATAAACTATCTAAAAATGGCAGATTCCAACTCAACAGCCCAACTTCTTGTATGAGCTTAAATAGTCAGATCTGCTATTTCAAATATAAGTTTTTACTATTTTTTTCTCCTGTTTGTACTGCAGAAATAACACAACAAAGAAAATGAGCTGGATTCAATTTCTGAGCAAGATCAACAGACTTACTAACTAAATCCCAATGGCAGAGCCATTTTTATCATTTTTCATATTTTATCATTGCCTTTAACTGAGATGCACATGTATACCTGAAGTTAGCATTTGTACTGCAGAATCTTTATTGCTGCTGATTATGAACAAACTGGAAAGACCCAGCTTGACTTTCATATCCCAGGTTATATGCAATGTTATAACTCTGTGTAAGCTTGAAAACTTGCCTCACCCACCTAGTCTCTCTAATATCCCAGGTTAAGCACCAAAGCTAGCTGGTAGAAAATGTATTTTTGCTAACAAACAGCAAATTTCTCTAGTGCTCATTGAGAGACAAATATGAACGGGCACAGTCAATTTTCAGAGTCAATTGCACTTTATGTGATCTTCTGGGAAAGTATAATATGTAAACTTTTACATATGGTAGTGGGGAAGAAGGCTGGTAAGAGGGATGGTAGGAGGGACAAAAAGGAGGAATGCACAGGACTGGTGGTCAGGAAATATGGATTCTATTCCTAGCTTCATCATACATTTCCTATAGGCCTTGGAAAATCGTGTGGCCTTACTTTTTCCATATGTAAGTTGGGGATAATAATACTTCCCTAGTTCACAGGAGTACTGTGAAACTTAATGTTTGTAAGATGATTTAAAATCATTGGACAGGAGGTAATATAGCATGGTATTGTATTACATTGCCACTGATGTGGAAATTACTTATTTTGTCTAAATGAAATATTGTGTGGTGGTCAGCAACAGAAGAACATAGCTATATAGAGTGCTGCAATATTCTTGACAGGGACATGTATGAGCTAGAAGTTTAAAAAAGACATCTTTCAAAAACTAAGTTAAAAAGTTATAATACTTCTACCGCTACTCATACACTAAAGGTCTGACCCCATGGCTTAGTTTTAGTGTATGCCATGCAAAAGAAGTGGGTTAGATTCCTATCCTCAGTCTCTTGTTCCTTGGAGAGGTTAGGGATGAGAATACTTCTCAACTCTCCCCCAATCCCTGCATTTCTAGCTACTCTGGGGCTCATCTCCAGACCCTCTGGCTGTTCTGCAACTGCTAAAAGTGTTTATAGTGTTTGGTTTATAACTTTAAATTTTTTAAAACCTCACAAGCTGCCAATTCAGGTATTTTAATAAAAATTAAAATTGAGAATCTGGAGCTGTGGAGGGTAACTGTATCAGGCTTACTGTAGGTTTCTGTGTGAGGAAATGTCCAAGTTAAGCACTGCCAATTCCCATTCTTTCCCTAGTTCCTAAAGAATTCCCAGATGAGTTGTTAGTCAACCCTACTAATGCAGCACTCACCTGGAAAAACTGCTCGAGAGAGAGAGAGAAAAAAGAAACTAGTCAGTACAGAATTGCCTTGCCCCTTAGAAGCTACATCCTTCTGACCTCAGGCAGAGCTGATGAAAAATCAGATTTTTTATCCAGCAGGAAATTCAGACATTTTGTAAGGAGTTGTCATGCCAAATTGGGATGAAACATTGAAATATCAAAAATTTTTGAGGAAGGGAAAATTCAGAAAAATTTGCTTTGGAAATAGCAAAACATTTCAACAATCAACATGTTTTGTTTCAGTTTGTTGAACAGGTTGGCTTGATTGATTCAACTTTAATCTGTTGCACCCTGAGTTGCCACAGTGTGTCATCAGAATTGTAGTTCGGGCATCTCATGCCCCCATTTGCCTCTATGGGCAGGTCTCCCAGTCGGACTGCATTTCATATGATGATACACTGTGGTCATATGGCTCCCATGATGCACTGTGTCAGATCAACCATAGGGGAGACCATGGTGCCACATGGGAGATGTAGTCTAGGCAGGGAGCCTGAACAATAGGGGAAAATGGGGGTATGAGACACCTGAACTACAACACCCATGAGGCACCATGGCAGATAAGAATGAAACAAATCAATGCTCAACTGACTCAAAATAAAATGTTTCAATTTGGGTTGATCAGACCTGAAATATTTTGTGTCAAATTTTCCCAATGAAAAATCAAGCCATTTTGGCAAAATCAAAATTTTCTCATGGAAAATTTTAGTTTTGTGGAAATGGCATTTTCCACTAAAAAAACAATTCCAGACCAACTCTCACTTCTAGGCTCCAATCATTCACACAGAATAAAAACCCTATTGGTTCATGGAATGGAATACAGGCTGGGTCAGGGATATTTCTTTGTGTGTTTCTCTCTCCCTCTACTTGAAATTTTCCTGATAAGCTTTTCTGCCATGTAAGACTGGATTTTCCTGCTTATTTTAATAATAATCATACTTAGCATTTATCTAGCACTTTATATGCTCAAAGTTTTGAACAAATATCAACTCATTACTTATCACATAACCTCTGTGAGGTAGATTGGCAAGAATTATCATCTCCGTTTTGCAGATCAAAAGAAACTGACACAACAAGATAACATTGTAAGTCAAAATTAGAGTAAGAGTTGGGATTGGAAATCAAGAGGTTCTGGCTCCCAGTCTTCTGCTCAGTCCTTTAGACCATGCGGCTTACCTGTTGATAGCTTCATCTGGGCTAATAGCTTGGTTGTAGAAGTTCTCTACTGAAAACTGTGTTTTCAGAGGAATTCTAGAAATTCCAGTGCTTGAGGTGGGTATATTAATGTGCGGTTGCATATTTATGAAAGAATCTTAACTCAGTGTCACTATAATATTCTGATTATTGGAACAGTCTCAAGACCCATCAAGATGTCATGAAAATAAATATCTTCCGACTCTGGAACTGAATACCCACCATAGCTCTGTAAACCCTTAAAATCCTCATATATGTTCTGGCAATTTACAGTTTTAGAAACACATGGCTTGCATTTTGGCTCAGGATTCCAAGCCAGAGAGCAGAGAGCCCTTTCAATGCTCATGTAGCATTGTCAAGGAATGAGTTAAACATGTCTGGAGAAAAATGTTGGGGGCTGTTCCCTTCACACCCAGCATCCTGGAGCTTTTCTCTTATATAGCCTTGGCACCCTTGGCTGTTCTCTGCAGAACACATGCTGGTCCAGTGGATGGACAATACCTGATGCTCTCAAGTGTCAGGGAATTTCATCTAACAGAAAAGACAGTTTTCAACAGCTACTCACTCATATTTGTGGCAATAATGACAAAAGGTTTCAGGTAAGTTTTCTTCATGTTCTGGGCCACTGTGTTGAAATATTCCTCATAATGTTTCAGTAGGTGGGATGTGCCACCCTCTGTTCGCTGGATCTGCTCCCAGTGCTCCTTGGTGCTGGGGTTCAGAAGGGCACTACCCACTTTAATGATGTTCTAGGAACAAAAATAAATATATACTTAAATGATTAGAATACCCAATACAAGGCAACCGAGGGAGTTTAGCTGGCTAGGTTTCAAGTGAGGAAAATTGTAAATGATTTGCATTACACACAATGAAACATTTTGATCCAGGCATATTCTGCTCCAGCCTTATCAAATAAATGCACACTTTTTAGTCACCCTCAGGTTGTTTTACTTATAAGAAATCCCTTCCAGCTTTTCATTAGCAACCTGCACAATGATCAGAGATTACAAGGAAGTGGTTTTTTTTAAAGCAGAAAACCAATCAAGACAACTCAGAAGGAACACCTAAACCTACTGGCTTTGCCTCTCACAGAGATGAGACAGGACAGGCAGAGACTGCTTGCTAACTAGGTTAGGAAACACCCCTGGGGAAGTCAGATGAATAAGGCTTGTTAAAAATCTCATTTTCCAATGGGAAGACATGGTGTCCTATCTTACAGAGTTTGATATTTCTGTAGAATCATCAAGGAATCTACGAATCAGTCCCTGTTTTTCATCTTTTTGGGAAACGTACATGGCAAGAACTAATCTTAATTTGTGATTACAAACTCATAATCATGAAAGAAAACTGAAATTATATGTGGGGTGTTTTTCCATTTCTATGTTGTGTTAAAATAAAAATCTGTTGAAAAAAAAAGGCTCTGGATAAACTTCTGCATATACAGCTCTTAGTTAGGAGACTAAACAAAATATTACAATTTTTACAAAATATTTACAACCTTGAGACACAATAGAAAAGCAGTAAACAAAATAATACTGTATAAGGCTCAATTAAACAAGAACACTGACATTGTTACAAAAAGCTCTTGGAGCAAATGTAGAAAATACTACTGTATGGTATCAAAAAACATAACATGAGGATAAACTTGGATACAATTATGGTAGGAATTAAATTACGCTCCACAATGTCCTAGACTAACATGCCTATAACCATCCTCCTAAAACGTTCATTTGGCTGGCAGAGGGGAAAGATGTCTCTTAAGTATTGGTTTGAGATGACAAAAAGAACAGACAACGTCTTTACAAAGGACCCATATATCACCTGTTTAGCTAAAACCACACTGCAGCAGAGTATGGAATCAGCCTTGTAATAGTACTCACCAATTTTCATGATTGCTATTGGCATTACCCACTCTGCTGCATTTTACAGTCTTCACTCAACAATAACCAGCAAACTTCGTCTGCCTTTCCTTACAGACTCTCAGCCTAAACCATATCATCTTCTCCATATAGGTTCTCCTTGTTAATGACACATTAGATGTCCAAAACATATTTATTTTAATTCTTGCTCTCCCCTAAAACTACTTAGGCAGCTACTGAATATTATGGTGGGTATTTTAGTGCTATGTACATTAAAATATTTAAAATAAATGGAAGCCAAAATTTCAAAAGTAGATTATTTCTCTTCCTTTTGTTCACACTTTATTTAACAAAACCAACTAAGTTCTTACGCAATCCATCTCAAGGCTTGGGTGTGTAAATTCATCCAAATCCAGTGCCTGCAGCTACAAATTTGTTGGCACAGTGTTTGCTTTAAGTAAGAAAAAAATAATCTCTTAAAACCTGGGGAATCTAAAAAGACAACTCTTTCAAAAGTCTTTCATTATTTGTAAACTGAATAACCTAAGATACTGAGAAATTTTCTACATCAGCGAGGAAACACTTTGTTCGTAAGTTGCAATTCTATTTTTTTATAGAATTTTTTTAGACCTTGATACACCATCAACAACAGATATTTGTCGGCAAATTAACACTAGCAGAAACAGCGTATTAGTGCTCTTCTGTGGACAGAAAACCAGGAAAAGGAGTATTATTACAGAATACAAAATTGTCAGAAAAGTTTTTAAAGAATTCTGCAGGGGAGTTTTGGTCAAAATACTACTTCAGTTCTAATGAAAACAACATATAAAACTCCAGAGCCCATAACAGGCCAATTATAATTGTGTTTGTATTAGAAATGCATAAATAAAGGATTCTGATTGTGTATTCATTTTCTGTAAGGGAATAGCTACACTGGAAATTATAGGCAAGGTATGATACAGATGTACATTTATTAAATTTTTCATAATCCTCTAAAAAGATTTTTAATTCCAATGTGAGGACAACAGGATAACCCACCTTCAGAGTTAATTCACCTTTGAACATTTTATGTATTATATTGAAATGAAAGTTTAGTAATATCTGGCTGGTTTTCCATTGAACAGGAGAATGTGACAAACAAAGCTATTTTACTCAATATTAGCACTTTCCCTCAATTACTTTCTAGTTCTGAGAATTCTGGTTTTTGGATGGTACTATGATGAACTTTATCTATCGTCTAACTCCCTACTTGGTCAAATTTCATTTCAAACTATTCCGAAGAAGGAATAATTTGTAAAACAGATTAAACAACTCATTGTCACATTCACTCCACATGGGTTTGAGGTGAACTCATTTATGAATTTCTAAATGAACATATCAGTGAGAACCTATGAGCACATAGTATCTCTCTTACTTCATTGAATTCCGCATCTCTTGTCGCAGCTAGGTCAAACCCTTGCTGCTGGCTCTCATACTGCAGGACCCTGATCATCAGCAGGTATGCTGTCCTCACATCATTGCCATACAAGGAGTTGGTGTACTTGGTGGCATTTTGCAGCACTTTAGCAATCTGTATGGACTTATCTCCATCCAGTTTGGTCTCGTTGAGATGTAGTTTTTCATTCTGAAGTGGAAAGGAGAAAAAATAAGGGAAAACAATTTAGCAACAGTCTTAGTTCAGTCATACCAGGTACAAAGACACTGTTGCTTTCCATCATCTAGAGATTTATGGGGCAGTGGGGGCAAAAGATCTATCTGGTTTTAAGATTCTACTTGATAAGTTTATGGAGGAGATGGTATGATGGGATAATGGGATTTTGGTAATTAATTGATCTTTAATATTCACGGTAAATAGGCCTAATCCCCTGAGATAGGATATTAGATGGATGGGATCTGAGTTACCCAGGAAAGAATTTTCTGTAGTATCTGGCTGGTGAATCTTGCCCATATGCTCAGGGTTTAGCTGATTGCCATATTTGGGGTCGGGAAGGAATTTTCCTCCAGGGCAGATTGGAGAGGCCCTGGAGGTTTTTCGCCTTCCTCTGTAGCATGGGGCATGGTTGACTTGAGGGAGGCTTCTCTGCTCCTTGAAGTCTTTAAACCATGATTTAAGGACTTCAATAGCTCAGACATAGGTGAGGTTTTTCATAGGAGTGGGTGGGTGAGATTCTGTGGCCTGCGCTGTGCAGGAGGTTGGACTAGATGATCAGAATGGTCCCTTCTGACCTTAGTATCTATGAATCTATTATGGGACAGAGGAATCATCTGATCCAAACAGAAATACTACTGGGAAAGGAGGGGAGAGGACATTCAATGGAATGTGCATGACTGTCAGAGAAGGATAAAGGTTCTAAAGGGAAATGCAGGATCTGAACGTTCACACAGCTGGCAGAAGGAGCCTAGTGGTGTCAGGCTGGAGACTGGGATTATCTGAGATGATGAGCATTAGAAGCAGGAACTAGAGAAGATAACAGGGGTTGGGGATTTTATTTAGTATGTACATTAACATCATGTGGGTTTCCCAGCATGCAAGACAAAATCTGCCAAAGATGAGCATTTAGAAACAGGATGATGCATCTCCAAGGGCCTTTACCAACAAACAATTACTAAAACTCATAGGAAATTCTAATAAATCCCCAGGAAAATGTTGGGTCAGATATTCACTTGTAAATCAGTGTTATTCCACTGAAGTCAATGTATTAATGAAGTGTGATTGGGGGCCACAACAAATGTCTCAGTATTTGGACACTGATGTAAGCAAATACGAATACAGTCCTGTAGCCGTCCCCACATTTGGAAAGCTATATGCCTATTCATTTCTTCGTGTTCAAAGTATGTCTATTATGTGTAGATGCTACTGTGTATTGGACAGGTTGATAAGACTCTGGCCTGCTAAGAATAAGGAAACATTTCCTACCATGATTTTAAGATCCACAAAGCTAACGGTGGTACAGTTAAAAAGCTCAGGAGGGAGCCAGCCTTTCTCACTATTACAGTGCCGAACAGCATTCCCTGAAGAAAACAAAACAAAGGATTAACAAGACCTACAATAGTTCTGCACAAATCAATATAGAATTTGTTAGAAAATTAGCTTTTTACTTTCAAATCTCTTAAAGAAAAACACACATTTCACCTTGCAAACTAGCATTCCTCAGCCTCAGGAAAGTTACACAGTTTATTGTTGTTCATAAATAGATTTCTCCAACAATGGTCTACGTTAGCCTCCAGGTATCTGTCTAAACATGTCTCATGCTAGTTGCCAAAGCATCTTTTGAAGAATTAAGCAATTGTGAATCTAAGAAAGATTGTGCAATTCCTAAACACCAAAGATGAGAGAAACATCTATCCATTACAGGTGAGAATTCATTTGTTCATTCAGGTGGGTATCCTGGATAAATGCTAGCTGCGCTTCATAGAATCATAGAATATCAGGGTTGGAAGGGACCTCAGGAGGTCATCTAGTCCAACCCCCTGCTCAAAGCAGGACCAATCCCCAATTTTTGCCCCAGATCCCTAAATGGCCCCCTCAAGGATTGAACTCACAACCCTGGGTTTAGCAGGCCAATGCTCAAACCACTGAGCTATCCCTCCCCCCGACAACATGTGAGCACTGTAAATATTACAGGTAAGCACATTGTTCATAGTGAACACTTTAAGTGACAAATGTAAATTCCTTTTTTCATTTGGACTTGTTTGGAAGCAGCTTTCTATTTAATTTAATTTATTCATTATTTGAAATTATTTGCCAACTAATTTCTGCAGCGGTTTCTTGGTTTGTAGATTCCTTGTGAACAGCTGATTGTGGGTATTTGCTTTTCAAAATTTTAGCTATGTTCATTATCTCTGATTGGAAACAAAATCTCATGATATTGTTTCTGTTTCCTGACTGGCTGTGTGTGTGACCCAGGCTCAGGTTTCCAGTTCAAATATCCACATTTGCAAATAAAAAATTTGCTTTCTGCCGATGTTCTGGAATGTTCACTTAAAATTTTCTGTTTCCACAGACATCTCTGCCTGTTCTCTCATTTGCTAGAATATACACAAACAATCTCAATAGGAATGCAAATATCATTGATGAAAATTTATTTTGTGCAAAAATTTATATTAGTTGAAAATTTAAATAAAGTTAGTTAAAAAATTAAATTTACCCTACCCCCACCCTCGGGAAGTTCTCAGAACTGGAGACTCAAGGGCTACCAATTTTCCTCAAACATATGGAGTCAATGCTGATACTTCATGGTGCTACTTTTAAAAGTTATATAATCATTTACAGTTCATTCCACTTGGACAATGATAACAACAGATAAGAGTTGGCAAGTGTAGAAATGAGATAAGTAGTTACAGAGATTTCATTTCCCACAAAAAATTCTCCACAAGCTATGTGAGAATAATCTTATTTTAGTCCATTGTTGTAGTCTAGCAGACAAACATATTCAGTGAAACACTCACAGAAGCTAGTATTTGCTGTCCAAGAGCCTTTCTTTTCCCTTTTCTCTTCATTAATAATACTTATTTAAGAAAAAAGCTCATATTCTCCAAATATACAATGAATTTCAATAACAGAAACTTGCTCAGAAAGGTGCATTAGAATATTGTATAATTTTCTATTAGATTGTCATTCACTTGTCTCCTTCATCCCACACAGATACACTTTTATCTCATGTGATCCATCCATTAGATATAAAGGATAATAGTCATAACAAAATGTGGAAGCACGGATGTGTCCATTACAATCAATGTTTTATTTAGAAACATTAATGCAGCCCAAACCTGCAGCTGCTACTCCTCATACAGAAAGAGAAGTCATGTTTACATTCTTGATAAAATGCAATCATCAGGAATCTAAAATGATGCAGAAAGGTAAAGTGCTTGATGGAAAATTTTAGCTACATTTTACCTCTGAAGTTAAATTAGCAGAAATTTAGTAAAGCAAATACCATATAAGTACTCCACATTTTATCCCTGTCTACATGAGTTATATTGCTAAAGGTCATGTGTAATCCATTATACGCTGAAAACAAAACATAATAATTACTTTATACAGTGAATGGAAACTGAAACATTTGACTGTGCTCATTTACAGATATTGTTTTAGACTCTCTTTTCCATATTATATTCACTTGTTTGTTTATCTACTGCATTTTTAATGTTCTGCCTTTCATTTGTTAACCAGAATGTGCTTTAATTAATTCTTGATATGGAAGTTATACCTAGATAAATCCTTCAGCTTGTGACAACCACAAGCTACACTGTAATCTCTAGACTTTTAAAATAAATTCTTCTCTATGTATACAAGTTTTTTCACTCTCATTTTTTGCCATACCAGAGCTTCAGATAAAAATGTTAATGTTCTACCCAGTCAACTTACCCACTGATCCCTTGGGACATGGCACAGCAGCTGGCTGTCCAAACTTGGTCTGTGGCCACCAAATGCCAGCTTCAAATGCTTTGGGACACCCATTGTAAATCACTGTGACAGGAAAAAAGAAATAATCCAATTTTTCTAGCAATGTAAAGTTAGGGAAATAATAGTAAGAATACATTTACAGCTGCAGAAAGGCTTTCCCTTCACTTAGAACCTTACTGAAATCTTCAATAGCTTCCATAGGGAGCCATTTATATTTGTTCTCTTTCAAAACCAGGGTTCCCCAACCTTTAACCTGAGCGCTATTCAATTGTGCAAGCAAAGACTACATGCCAAGGAAGGGTCATTATTAATTTGGGACTCTGGATGTCACACCATACACACTGTATAACTTTAGCCACCTTTCTGGGCGTGAATTTCCACTTCACTTTACCCTGAGACCAAGAACCAACTGTCTGTGTGGGAAGATAAAATATACAAATAATCTGAAACATTATCAATGTGGCTTCATGGCTAGGCCAGCAGAGGGCAACCTAAGAGTGGTGCAATCATCTCCTCCTGCACAGACTCCTTTACATAACTGATCTTAACAGGCATAGGGAGCAGGAGGTGTTAGCGACTTGGTGCACAGCATCACAATTTAAGGTTACTATGATGCTAGCAGACGGATTCATGTATCTATGTCTCAGAAATAACAGGACAAGGAATGTTTTGCTTTTTTCTTAACTAGCACTTTCCTCATTTGGCATAAATTAGATAAAATATTAGCCTTAATTAATACTCTTCTATTTCTTTAGTAATAACACTTAATAACATTGAAAGTAATAACATGTTTTAAAAATGCTGGAAACAGTTGATGGCTGAAACGTATGGTACCTTCGCAGCCCTGAATGGTAACCTCAGCAAAAGGATTGTCGCAACGGTTACACTGTCGCCCAATCACCCCAGGTTTACAAGGACACTGTCCTGTCTCCCTGTCACAGGATCGAGTATGAGAACCAGAAGGGAAGCAGTCACATGGATAACAGGTGTCACTGCTTTGTGGCCTGTAGTAGTTGTCTGGAAAATAAAGAGATAGACATCAGTATTTTAATTCTGCCATATTTCTTATAACCCCTTATTAATTATATTTCTTAAGTTTTTCCTGGATGGCTTGTGAGTCTGAAAAGAAGAATTAATGAGCACCCAGACCCTATAATGTTGGGGGCTTTAAAAGTGCACAGATGAAGAGGTTATTTATTTACACAGTAACTTGAGTTTTTTGAGATGTTTTTCCCCTATGGGTACTCCACTATAGGATGTTCATGTATCTGTGCACGCTCAGCCAGAGACTGTGAAGCAACATCTGTGGGCATGCACCTATATAGAGCAGCTCCTCATGCTCCCATAGGAGGGCATAGGAGAGAGGCGCGGACCTGTCACCACTCAGTTCCTTCTCAATTGTGTAGCCAGAGACTCTGAAGCAGAGGGGAAGGAGGGCAGGAGGTGTAGCACCTAATAGGGACAAAACATCTCAAAGAACTCAAGTTACTGTACAAGTAAGTATCCTCTCCTTCTTCTTCATGTATATGTCCCTGTGAGTGCCCCACCATAGGAGGCTCCCAACCAGTAAATCAACATGCAGGTGGGTGCTGATGAGGCAAATCTGAGACAGTTGAAACACTGCATCATCAAAGGTAGCAATAGCCCTGGAAGCAGGTAAAATGGCATACTGCTTCGCGAATGTGAGAGCAGATCTGCAGATTTCTGCTATGCAACATCTTTCAAGAGGGCTATAGGTAAGACTGAGCCCTAGTGGAATGTGCTGTCACTCTGTATGGGGGCTGTATTCCAGCAGTCTCCTAGCACGTTAAGATTAAATTGAGAACCACTTTAACAGTCTTTGTGGGGAAATGGCTGTCCCATCACTCTTTCAGCAAAGGACACAAAGAGTCTGGGAGAGATCCTAAAGGTTTTGGTCCTGTCCAAGTAGAAGGCGAGAGCCCTTCTAATATCTATAGTGTGTTGGCTAGATTCCTTTCTGGAGCAGGAGGCTCTGGATAGAACACTGGTAGATGGAATTCCTGATTAACAAGGTATTCCGAAGAGACCTTAGGGAGGAAGCGGGGATGAGGAATTAGTGTGACCATGTCTCTGTAGGAGGTAGTGAATGGTGGGTCTGCCATGGGCACACCAAGTTCTCCCATTCATCTAGCTGAAGTGATGGCTATAAGGACTGAGAGCTTGAGGGAGAGGTGGAGGAGAGAACAGGTAGCCATTGGTTCAAAGGGAGAGGGGGCATTCCTTAAGGCACAGAGACCAAAATTAAGGTCCCATGGAGGAGCAGGGTTTCGTAAAAGGGGAAACAAGTTGTATGTCAGCCCTTAAAGAATCTGGTTGTGATAGAATGAGCAAAAACTGAGAAGCCCCCAGTGGGTGACTGGAAGGCTGGGATAGCTGCCAGGTATATTCTGACTGAGCTCACTGACAGACCCTGAGTCTCTAAGTCCAATAGGCAGGCTAGGATCTTGGAGAATGGAATTTCTAATCTTGAGACGAATGAAGAGAACACCTGAAATGGAAACGTTTCCACTTCTGAAGGTAAGTTTTGTGAGTAGTAGGTTTCCTGCTAGATAGGCGTACTGACTGGACATTATCTGAACAGGCAAGCTCCATGCTAGAGAACAATCTAGGAGCAATGCCTTCAGATTTGAAGATGAGATGTTGGGATGGTTCATGGTGCCCAACTTCTGTGACAAGAGATCCTGCTGGAGAGGAAGGCAGAGAGGCATTGCCACTGTGTGGTGGTGGAGATTCGAGAACTGCACCCATCTTGGCCATGACAGCGCTATGGGGGTAACTCTGGCTTTTTCCCTGTCTCCGTTTGAGCAAGGTCTTGAGAATTAGAGGTAGAGCGGGGGAAAGCATATTGCAGGATGCAGGGCCACAGTGTTATCAGAACATCTCCCAATGAATTGTGGCTGCATCCTTGCTTGGTGCAAAAAAGGCAACATTTCGTACTGGTTTGGCAGATGCTGTGGAAAACATAACCACTGAGCTCCCATTCATGGTCCTGACGGAAGTTCTTGCTTAGGGATTCTGAAGTTGTGTTCTGGAGACCTGGTAGATAAATTGCCAAGATTTCTATCTGATGTGAAATGTACCAGTTCCTCAGTTTTAGCGATTCTACGCATAAGGACTAGGATCTTGCTCCACCTTGTTGGCTTACATAATATGTTGCTGCCCTGTTATCCAGTGTTATCTTGATGGAGTGACTCTGTATGTTGTGAAGGAAGGGCTGATACACCCAGCGGACTGCTCTCAGTTCTAGAAAGTTGATGTAAAATGTTATCTCTTGCGTGGATCACTTGCCCTGAGCTGTGACCTCTTGGAAGTTGGCCCTCCAGCTGTCCATCGTGAGGGTTTTTGAGGATGGAGGGTGTGAAAATGGGATTCCCCTGCAGACTTTCAGTGGGTCCTTCTGCCATGGCAGAGAGTCCAGAACCTTCAGAGGTGCTATCAGGTGTTTGGAGAAACTATGCCTGTTTGGGGTGTACACAGTCCTCATCCACGTCTGAAAGCACCTGAGGTATGACAACGCAGGAGTCATGTGGCCCAAGAGTTTAAAGCAGGTCCTTGCAGTTGTTTGTGGGTTGTATTGTATTGTTGTGATTAGATCGGACATAATCTAGCCTCTCCTTGGACAGTTAGGCTTTGACACTTAGGGAGCCGAGAGAGGGTGCAATGAAATCTTTCCTCTGGATTGGAGTCAGTGTAGACCTCTTCCAATTGATACAGAGACCCAGGAACTGGCATAGGGCTAGTGCCTTCAGGGTTGCTGGCTGAATCTCTAGAGCTGACTGAACCTTGAGAAGCCAATCGTCCACATATGGGAATACTGCGATGCCCCACTGACGTAAGGAATCCGCTACTGCTGAGAGGACCTTGGTAAAGACCCTTGGGGCTGTGGAGAATCTGAAAGGGAGAACTTGGCACTGGCAATTATCTGAACCTATTATGAAATGTAGGAAAAACGTTTACCACCAGAAAATTAGGGTCAGGATGGGAGAAGTATTCCATTCTATGGACTGGAATATATTTATTATCCGCCCACCTACACATGAGAGGAAAAGTGTCAGGTGTTTGCCATAAAGAATGTGTAGGCCTCTTCTAGTGGGATCTGGAGGGATTCCACCGCACATTTCACTAGACCCTGGAAGGTCGTAAAGTCATCAGCATACGAGGGTAGTGGTGGCATTACCACTTCATCCAGGGAGGAGGACGAATTGGCAGATGGGGGTGAGCTTCTCTCAATCTGTAGTTCTTGCTCCTCTTGTGCCTCTCCCAGTACCTTAGGGGCATACGGGACGAGAAGATAGTCAGTTGGTGCCTGTGAGTGATGCAGTTCAGGTAGATCTTGGGGTTTCTTTCTAACTGGTATCTTGTAAAACTGTTCACCCAAGTGTCTCCAGGGGGTCCAGTAAGGCGACTGAGGAGGAAGGAGATAGAAGAAATGCCCCCAAGGGTATTCATATCCCCGAGGTCCAGGGCACCTGGCATGCTCCAGAAGGTCTTTTCAGTGAAGGAACTCAGGGGAATGTGATAGTACTGTACTGAGATAGGGTCTTTACCAAGATCTCAGAGACTGAAGTCTCCTACCTTCGGCTAAGGAGGGGGGCTCAGGCATTAGTGTCAGTACCCAGGGTTGGAAGTCTGACCAAAATACACATTGCAGCTGATGGAGCGGTACTGGGAAGGGGGCTATAGTAGAGCTCCTTAATAGGGAAGACTGGTTTGTCTGAAACCAGAAGGTTGTCCAGGGAAAAGGATCTGGAAGGTGGTGGGGGGCTGTGATAGCTTATGGTCAGTGTCTGAGTTCGTACTGGAGTCAGGAACATGGGTCGGTGCCTAGGAGGAGTTGGTGCATGTGGTACTGGAGAGGACAACGGGGCAGCTTCTCTGACCTTGGAGCGGTAGGAAGATGATGGTACCAGAGCGTGGGGAGAAACTCTGTGTATATCATGTGCCAAGAAGTGTCAGATGGTGCCGAGGGAGGAGCCCTCTGTACATGGAAGACTTCTCTGCACATGACTTCTTACATCAGAGGTGGGCAAACTACAGCCCGTGGGCCACATCCAGCCCACGGAACCGTCCTGCCTGGCCCTTGAGCTCCTGGCCGGGGAGGCTAGCCAGCCGCCGGCCCTGCCCCTGCTGTCCCCCTTCCTCCGCAGCCTCAGCTCGCCGCGACACCAGCACTCTGGGCGGCGGGGCTGTGAGCTCCTGCCGGGAAGTGCGGGTGGCATGGCTGGCTCTGGCCAGGTGGCACGGCTGCTAGTTCTGCTGCTCTGAGTGGCATGGTAAGGGGGTGGGGAATGGGGGGGTTGGATAAGGGGCAGGGGACAGGGAGCGGTTGGATGGGGTGGAGGTTCGGGGGGGGTCAGGGGACGGGAACAGGGAGGGATTAGATAGGTATGGGAGTCCTGGGGGGCCTGTCAGGGGGTGGAGGTGTGGATAAGGGTCGGGGCAGTCAGGGGACAGGGAGCAGCCTCTCTGTCTTCTCGAGACCTGCCTTTAAACCTTGAGCAGACCTTGTAATTTGATGGGATATGGGTGTCTCCAGAAGTGCCCATTACTACAAGGAAAACATCTGTGGCAGGTCTGTCAGGGCTTAAACCCCAGGGTTTTCAGTATAACCCGATGTGACAAAGCACTAAACCTAAAGTCCTGGAGGGGGAGGACCTCCTTTTGAATGCACAACTTGACCTAAATTAAATAAAAATAAGTAAATAAATAAATAAAGTGAGAACGAAAAAATCATAGTGAGAAAAGGTGGGAAGCTGTAGGCACCAAGTGCTCCCTCTTGAGCGACAGGCGGGTGAAAAGGAACCGAATGGTGGCGGGTCTGTCCCTTCCTATATGGCCTTCGTATGAGAGCATAAAGAGGTGCTCTGCACAGGTGCAGGCCCAGAGATGCTGCTTTACAGTCTCTGGTCGAGAGTGCACAGGTGCTCACATATCCTGTGGTGGAGCAACCATACCGGCATGTACGTGAAGAAGAATTATCCTATTATTATCACTGCTCATAACAAGTATGGAAAATAGTTTCTGTTAACTTTTGTCTCTACTGTAACTGATACAGCTGATGATATTGCTTATCATCATCATTAGTTCCTTCTAATATCCAGGAGTGCCTTTGCCTTCATTCTATTATACTTTTCTCTTCATTTAAGCCTAATTGAAAAAAATGATATTGGCCATCAACCTCTTAAAGAAGGTACAATTTATACTGACAATTTATAAGGTACAATGAACTGTGTAAACAGTAGGTCACTGCATGGCAAAAAGCCACAGGATCCTGAACATGAAAGCTCTATGTGGAGAGAACTCCCAGAGAAGTCAATGGGAGGTCTGCATGCAGAGTACTTGCAGCATCTGACCACGGTTTGCAAAAATGAGTGTAACTTACATGCCAAAAGATGAGCTTGCTTCATCTTACACAAGTCTGTTAGTTGTTTCTTCAGCTCCACCCTCCTTCTGCCACCCTCCTTCTGACTTATGCAGATGCCTTATGCCTTATGGTGTGAAAATTACTCTTACTTGCATACCCACAGAATATCCAGCTAGCACAGAATACACTGCTTTACTTTTACACCCACATACTGGTGACCCAAAGCCTGGCCAATTGACACCATTACTGTTAACACTGAATTTTCTATAATGTAATCATGTAGGGCCTGATCCCCAGCTCTGCTGAGTTTATGTTCAGAACTGAGGGGTAGAGTGGAGGGCCACCTTTCTGTCTCCTGATCTTAAAGTCAAACTTTGCTCTTACATATACATGATTTCAGTAAGGCTTTTGACGCAGTCATATGTGACATTCTCACAAGCAAACTTGGGAAATATGATCTGGATGAAATTACTATAAAATGGGTGTGTAATTGGTTGAAAAACGAAACAGAAAGTTTTAAGTTTACACAGAGCTCTTCTTCAGGTCTAGACCAGACCAGACCTGAAGAAGAGCACTGTGTAAGCTTGAAAGCTTGTCTCTATCACCAACAGAAGTTGGTCCAATAAAATATATTACCTCACCCAACCTGTCTCTTTGAGAGTGGGCTCATCATATTCTGATCTTATCAAGACCATTATAAAACAGAGGATCAGAATCTGGCCCCTTATTCTCTCTCCTTTGATTGCAATAATATAGTTAGTAATGGAAAGAAAAGCTGCATTATATGGCTAAAATGAAGGACTAATATCAGAAAAATATATGATTCCCTATGAAAAATAATTATGTTCTATATGATACAAAGCACAATTGTGCAGGAATGTATATTTTATATTGCAGTTATCCAACTTATTATGTTTTAACTTGAAGAATATTTCCACTAAACAGAAATTCTTTTGCTTACCTTACACTGACACTCTCCATTAGTCTTATTACAGTCAGGATCAAATCCTTTACTGATCTCGCAATTACATGGACCACAAATGGGATTTCCCCACCAGCCTCTGGGACAAGCAAGTCAATTCTACAAAAATAAAACAAAATAGAAAGGAGGCTCTTTTAAGTTCACTTCTGAGAGGAAAAAAGGCACTGGGCTAAAATTTGCTCATACTTACATTACTGAGAGTATAATTTGCCCCAGTGCTGTTGCCACAATTCAGCACATACAATAAAAAATAGAAACAGCTTTTGTTCTGCAAGATCATTTCTCAAACTGGCATTGAGTCCAGCTCCTCTCTCTTCAGTCTTAGACAACACTCCTGATTCTGTGCATCCCAATAACCTCCTCCCTGATGCTTATTTATGGCAAGACAGGCTGCTTTCAGTGCATTAAGACAGCAGGTTGAATTCTGTTATTCCCTGCAATTGCAGGGCTAGTATTCTTATGTATTTTTATGAGTAAAATGTAAATGATGAGTGCTAAAGGATTATAACAGGAGTTTTTGTAAGTGATGCCAATTGGAATATCTGCCTTTCTGGTCTAGACAATGCGACTGGTTTTGGAAACCCCGCAACCAATATGTGTAGCTGTACAATGCAACAACAGAGAGGGTCCAGGTTGCAGTTTCCAAGAGGACTGATAGGGCAGATGAAAACATACAAGCGACACACAAAAGGGGACAAACACAATACATTACATGAGACTTTCCATTTTCCATGGACTTCATGAATTATCCATATTGCACTCAAATGGGACAATAGATGAGAAAGTGCTAGGTTGCTGTTTGCCTCTCCATGGCCACCTTGCTCCTTACCAGAGGGAAGGGGTAGGATACCAAGGAGCTCCTGTTCTGTAGAACTCTTAAGTTCTACAGGAACAGAGCTGAACTCTTGCTGTGCTTAGGAGCCCTGCAGGACAAGGGATCTGCCAACCTTTATTGTTATCAGCTCTCAAATGACAAGGGGAATTTTTGTTGAAACGAAAAAGGGGGGCCATTGCCTTATGCTCACAGAAGGAATAGGGGAACTGGGAAAGATCAAGACATTGAACAGTAAAAATAATTCTCTTACTTGCTCTCACAGTATTGCCCATAATAGCTTTGTCCACATTCACAGGTGTACCCATGGGATGAGCTAGGTTTACGGACACAGGTGGAGACATGCTCACATGGGTTCAGGTTACATACATCAACACAGTCTCTCCCAAAGTACCCTGGAGAGACAAGGTTATAAGATTACAGCACCCAATGTAATTTATGATTTGCATGTCTCAGAAAGACCATCTATTTTAAGCTTATACACTAATAACACATCGTGGATAATCAGTAGATTTCCCCAGAGATACTGTCAAAAAAGATCACTTTTTATTGCGAGGGGGAAAAAAGGGTAACAGGCTATACTTTACAACAGTTGGCAAAAACACTTTGGGTGCCCTGGGATCAATAGCTTCTGATTGCTTGCTCAGGTCATGTGTTACAAATAGCTCTATATTCTCTTTCTGCAAGTTCAGGAGGTGACTGAACTTACGCAGGCCCACACCTCAAAATGAAGACTGAAGAGAAAAGTTTCAAAATGTCCCTTCGGAGCCTTTGGGTGTAAAACATAAATCTAACACTTGAAAAGTTTGTGTGAGAAATACAAGATCACAGGGAAGATGAACTTAAAAAAATCCCAAATAATATCAAAGCCCTTTGCAACATAACTAAAACCCAACACAATTCCAATGCTCTAACTCTTATGCCCAATTTTCATGCAGACTTCTTTACCTGGGTCACAGACACAGGAGTAGCTGTCCCAGTCATCAGTGCAGTAGCTGTGTTGGGGACATGGACTGGAATCACAAGGGTTGTTTACTTCGCA
This sequence comes from Dermochelys coriacea, assembly GCF_009764565.3. NCBI lineage: Eukaryota > Metazoa > Chordata > Testudines > Dermochelyidae > Dermochelys > Dermochelys coriacea. The sequence continues at coordinate 323,120,986 of NC_050068.2, read as the reverse complement.
GCCTTCCTTTATATTGATCTTGATTGCCTGTTTCATGCTCACGTAGCTACATTCGTAGAAGTCTCCCCCATTCTTACTCCCTGAACACAGAAAAACAGTAACTTCAACTAAGAGATTCTTCCTAGGATATAGTGGTACATATACCGAACAATGCATCTCACTAACTTCTTTAATCTTCCAGTTTTTTATATACATGTGATCTGCTTAGTCAGGTGCCATATTTTTTTTAAAAGTGTTGGACTTTGATTTAAACCAAGAAGGGAAAGAAGAAATTTCTTGAGGTCAAAAGAGACTAGATTCCTACATGAAGAAAAGGGCAATATTTAATATTTTGGTGCTTGCATATGTTATAAGGATTTAAAAGTTATCCAGAAAACAAAACTCAGGAGGAAAAGGATAATAAATTATTCTTTCAGGTATCTTCTCATAAATGCAAGCTACAACATATGTTATTCTTACCTGCATACAGCCATAAAAACCCTGCTGCACTGAGACTTGATCTCCAGAGATACCTCCCACAATGATGCTTTTCATTTTGAGTCCAGGAAGCTGATTTCCAATCTGCACAGTGCTCTGTTAAAGAAACAAAAGGACAGTGGATAAGGAGGTTATTGCACTATTATCCTTTCCAAGACAGAGACTGGCTTTCCTTACAGATGCACTAATCTGATAGCAATTGACAGTAGGCTAAAATAGAAAAATTTACTAACGAAATGAAGAGCTATTTATCTGATCTTAATTTCACAGGCATGGTCAAAAGTTAAAACTCCACTGATTTCAACGGGATTACACGAAGTGTAAGTCACTGAAGAATCTGAACCATACACTGCTTGCAGTAGGAGCAGTATATGGTATTTGTTTACCATCCCTTCCCCATTCCCTTCTGTTTAAAGGCCCTCTGGATGATGAAAGAAAGGCCAAGTTCTGATGCTATCTCACCTGATACATCCCATAATCCAAGGACATAACAGCCAGGTACTTGATGTCTTTGCCATCTTTAGCACTCTTTAACTCTATTAACAAATGATGCCATTCACCATCACTGACTCGTGACTGGGTCATCTTCAAACTAGCAACCTGGTTCAGGCCGTTGTAAACTTCAAATTGCACATAGTTGTTCAAGATCTGCAGGAAACAAATATCATCTCTATTCATGCTGAAATACTGAATTATTCTTAGATGAAGCTCACAATGGACCACCACTATGAGTGCAGGCAAACAATGCTTCTTAGAGTAACGAGCTGCAACCTGGGAAAACTTGTAAGTGGTACAGTTGCAAAACCTCCCAACACCATTTAGGGAATTCTGCTTCTCAACCCACACAGAAAGAGAAGGAGAAGAAGAAGAAAATGACAAAGACAAAATGAGGAAGAAGAAGAAAAAAAATGATATGGCGTCGAATTACAAACACAAGTCAAATCTTTGTGTTAGGACAGAATTCAGCACATCTTGGATAGTGAGGCTAACTTTCTCAATAACTGAATTAGCACTAAAAGTGCTTATATTCAATTTCAATCTATACTTTCAGTTTATTAAGGGAAAGAGTAAATACAATGGGCAGGTGAACACAGCGGACATCGTTGGTTGACTACTACCTCTGTCTACATGTATTTCATGATAAGTAGAACAGAGTTCTTCCAGTTTATATTAACATATACTTATACTTCCCAAGTTTTTGCATTTTATAGAAATACATCTTGTTACACAAAGCTTTTGAACTGTAAAGTGACCCAGGGGAACAAGGGTGATGACATCTACAGGATTTGATGTTACATATGTTACTTTTAGCTACATGCATGAAGATACATATTCAGTTTAGCCCTGTCAGTTCATATTTGGGGAAATTTTCTGAATCCTGTTCCAGATTAAGAATGCCACACACTTACCTGAATGTTGATCTTGGATGAAGTTCCTGCATTAGCTTGCATTAACATTCCATTAACTTTCCAGGTCCTGAACATGAGTCCAATGTACCATGGTACAGAGATAGTAATATCAAGGTCACTCCAGACAATAATGCTCTCACCACTGAAACGCTGGGGAGAAGGCATTACTGTAAATCAAGATACAAGAGATTAAAAACAAAATTTTCAATCTTTTAACACAAGGACTTAGAGCAAAAACAATACGATTTGCCATGAGTTTTTCATCTGAAATTTGCTTTCATAAATGGTCCCTATTCATTACTTATGTAAGAAGGAGATATAGAACACTGAAGCCAACAGGGGTTGCTCCTGCTTATGTCAGGGCTAAATTTGGCCATACTTCTATATAGCAAGCAACCGATCTATTACCATAGATACTACAATTGTCCTGATAATAATTATATCATTTGCCAACAGTTACCACATATCATGGCTATCACAGTTATTTCCTGTTTTAAATCCAGAAAAGAGACTGTAGTATCTCGGAAAACATTATCTGGTAACTGTTGTCTTCATAATGGTGACCACCTGATTTTGCCTACAGTAAAAATGAAGCCCTAAATCATAATACAAATAGGTTTGGGCTATTGATTTTCTCCATATATAATGATTTCTCTATATCTGATGAAAATTAAGTTCTATTGTTTGTTTTATTTAGTCTAATGTTGTTACTGTGTTTATGTATATCATTGCTAATGATATGGAATCCAAAACCAAATTAAAATACTGTAAATGTGTTTTGTCCCATAGTCAAGAGTCAAGAACTGCTAAAAATGTGCAGCTGTTTTTGAACTGGGCCATAAAAATAGAGAAAGTGATGGAGATACAGAATCATGGTTGTCTGTTAAATAACATTTTTTTGTCTTATTGAAGGGTTCAGCTCAAGACTGAAAGCAGATCTTCATTAACATCTTATACTAAAACCAGTCTTTCTTCTTTTCTATGATGTGTTAACAAACTCCTTTTATAAAAGAAGTGTGTTATAAAACTATAAAAATATTGTCATAATATCTGCACAAGATTTTATTAGTATAAATATCTTAATAACATGAAAGTACCTCAGGAAAATTTGTAGGATACCACAATGGCAAGAAACAATATAGTATTACGGACTTTATTAGCAGTTTATGCTTCATTTTATTGTTATTAAGTCAGTATGTTTTCTTATGAAATCACCAGTACCTCCATATTTTTGCCGGTTGCCTCAGGTATATAGAAAATAACTGAAGACATCTTTACTAAAGCTAAATAAAACCTCTGGGTGCTACTATGTTACAGAGAGAGATGTTTCAGGAGAGAGAAATTAAATAAAAAACCCAGCTATTATCTGTATTGTAATGGTTGTTGTTGGAGATGTAATGCAGACGTGTATTCCACATAGGTGTGCGTGCGCCAGTGCACTGGAGCTAGAGAATTTTGCTTAACAGTACCTGTAGTGGTGGCACTTGTATCCCATGGCCATATACCCTACCCTGGCTATTATGAGGTGGCACTGCCTGTCTCCTACGTTCCTTCGCACCAAACCTCAAGAACATAGACTCCAGTGTAGAGGGATGGATGGTGGTTGTGGAATGCATTTCTGCATCACATCTCAAAGAACAATCGTTACAATACAGGTAAGTAACTATTTTTTTCTTCTTTGAGTAGATGCAGCTGTGTATTCCATGTAGGTGACTCACAAGCAGTACTGCAGGTGGGGCTCAAAGTCTATTTAAACAAGGATTGCAGGACTGCCTTCCCAAAGTTTGCATCTGCTCTGGATGCAGCGGGTAATGGCATAATGGCTCGTAACCTATGTACAGATGACCAAGTGGCAGCCCTGAAAATGTCCAATACTGGAACGTCACTTAAAAACACATCAAAGTAGCTTGCACTCTCGTAGAATGAGCTCACACCCTTTGAGGGGCCATGGTCAGACTACTTTGTATGCTGTCTTGATACAGGAAGTTATCCACCTAGAGATCCTTTGCTAAGAGACTGTCTGTCCCTTCATTTGGTCTGCATATGACACAAAACAGATGAGGCAAAGTGGGAAAAGGTTAAGTCCTGTCCAGGTAAAAGGCTAGACATTGCCTGACAGCCAGCGTTTGGAGATGTTGCTCCTCCGGGCTTGAATGAGGCTTAGGAAAGAACACAGGTAAATATATCACCTGATTCAAATGAAACTAGGAGGCCACTTTAGATAAAAACTTAGGGTGTGGCGACAAGGTCACTTTGTCTTTGGAGAACTATGTGTAAGGAGCGTCTGCAATCAAAGCCTGCAGCTCATACACTCTCTCTGCAGATGTTATTGCCACTATGAATGCAATTTTTTGACACAAAAGAGAAAAAGAAGAAAATGCCTAAAGCGCAAATGGAGGCCCTATCAGAGTCGCTAGGACCGTATTAAGGTCCCACAAAGGAACTAGTTCTCTCACCGGCAGGTGGAGACGACGGTCTCCTTTCAAGAACCTTGCTACCATGGTATTCAAAAATACTGACCTCCCATGGATGGGTGGGTGAAATGCTGAGTCACCACCAGGTGCACACTCAGTGAGCTATGTGCAAGACACGATGACTAACACTGTAACAAATGTAAAAGTATAATTAGGCAGACCAAAAAAGCATTTGAAGCTCAACTAGTGAAAGACACAAAAATTAACAGCAATTTTTTTTTAAGTACGTCAGAACCAGGAAACCTGCCAATCAGTGAGGCCACTGGACAATCGATGTGCTAACGAAGCACTCAAGGAAGACAAGGCTGTTGCGGAGAAGTTAAATGAATTCTTTGCATCAGTCTACACTGCAGAGGATGTGAGGGAGAGTCCCAAACCGGAGCTATTCTTTTTGGGTGACAAATCTGAGTAACTGCCCAGATTGAGGGGTTTTGGAACAACTGATAAATTAAACAGTAGTAAGTCACCAGGACCGGATATTATTCACCTGAATTCTGAAGGAATTCAATATGAAATTGCAGAACTACTAACTGTGGTACATAATCCAACCTCTGTACAAGATGAATCATGGACACCTAATGTGATGCTGATATTTTTAAAGGCTCCAGAGGCAATCGTGGCAATTACAGGCTGGTAAGCCTAACTTCAGTATCGGGCAAAACTGATTGAAACTGTAGCCAAGAACAGAATTATCTGACAGATAGTTGAACCTGATATGGTGGGAAGAGTTAACATGGCTTTTCTAAGGGAAATCCTGCCTGACCAATCTATTAGAATTCTGTGAGGGTGTCAACAAACAAGTGGACAAGGGTGATTCAGCAGATATCGTGTACTTGGACTTTCAGAAAGCCTTTGACAAGCCCTGGGATAATTCTGGTCAGTTATGGGACTTCCTCTCAGCATCCCTGAAGCGGGTGAGTGGTGGGAAGATCGCAGCACTGGAATGTGGAGTAGCCTCATTCACCAAGTCCAAAGGTGACTGCTGACCAGATGTGGGCCTTGGTGCCAAAATAGCCCTCATGGCCTGCTTGGAGGTGCTGCTTCAAGTGAAAGTCTCTGGCCATCTGGTTGCTTTTGGTGAACAACTTACAGATAGAATATGGCTCCCTTGTGTGCCCCTCACCTAAACACAGCAAGCACCTGCTGTTTGGGGGGTCACTATTAGGAATCGATGCTCTCCCCGCCCCATGATGGGCAGTGCTTGAACCTTGGAGTGGGTGTCACACAGGAAATCCTAACTAAATCTAACTTAACCTTTACTAACACTATCCACAGTACAGTAGAACCTCAGAGTTACGAACACCAGAGTTATGAACTGAGCGGTCAACCACACACCTCATTTAGAACTGGAAGTACACAATCAGGCAGCAGCAGAAACCAAAAGGAAAAAAGAAGGCAAGTACAGTACGGTATTGTGTTAAACGTAAACTACTTTAAAAAAGAGGAAAGCAGCAGTTTTCTTCTGCACAGTAAAGTTTCAAAGCCTTGTATAAGTCAATATTCAGTTGTAAACATTTGAAAGAACATAATATTTTGTTCAGAGTTATGACATTGTAGAGTTACGAACAACCTCCATTCCCGAGGGGTTCATAATTCTGATGTTCTATTGTACTACTAACTATATTAAAAACTACATACACGAAGGGAAATTCTCAGAAAAACTGAGATAGAGAAGGTGAGGTGAAAACACACACAGCTCTGACTCCAGTCAGAGCAGGCAGTGAGAAGGAACTGAGGGGAGGGTTGGGGCAGTGCTGCTTCATATAGCAAAGGGAGGGGCTACAGCCCTAAGGCACAAGTGCCACCCTTTCGGGTACGGCTAGGCAAATTTCTCCAGCTCCAGTGAGCTGCGCTTGCACAGTACGTGGCTGCATATACATGAAGAACTATATACGTATCTCTTTTGGTGTTGAAGTGGTAAACAAAGCAGGCAGTACAAGGGTGTTAATTTGCCCCAGGTATCTCGGATTACTTGATTCTAATGAATAGATTAAGCACAAAGGAAATGGCTCTGAGGCAACAGGACACTTTTAATGAATTTCAAATCTTCCAGAGCCAGGTTGGCGAGTTGTCTGAATTACCCAACCTTTAGGCAGCGAGTATGCTCTTGTGCAACTAATAAAATATCTGCCGTAGCAACACAGAAGTGAATGCTCATAGCATTGCCCCAATCTCTAATCTTGAGCGAATATACTTTACGCAGTGAACCACTGGGCACAGCCTTCAGTGAAAAGCACCTTATTGTCAGAGTTATGTCCTGCAGTTAGGTCCCCATCCTGCAACACTCAAGTACATGTAACTCCCACTGAAGTAGATGGGAATTTTGTGTGTGCAGAGACTGCAGGATCAGGCCCTTAAAACAGATGCTCTACAGTACATACCGGTAGATGACAGACGTACATGTTCACCTCAAGGGATATTAGAACCGTAAGGCTTAAGTTGTTGCTTGCAATTGAAACACAGTCCTCTAATTAGTCGTGCCTCTTTTCTAACACCCAAGTTTTCCTACGCTCTACAGCAAGATGTTGTTGCCAGCTCACCACAAGCAGACAGGGAAGGAAATGGACAACAGAATTCATCTGCTGAAGTGAGCTGTAGCTCACAAAAGCTTATGCTCAAATAAATTTGTTAGTCTCTAAGGTGCCACAAGTACTCCTTTTATTTTTGTGGATACAGACTAACACGGTAGCTACTCTGAAAAGAATTCATAGTGTAGCTTCCCATTTTGAATTCTCCTCTCTAAATAATCAGTACTCCACAGTTCAGTACTGTTGTATACATTTGACTTGATTCACTCTTGACATATAGTTTCACCCCCTCACAGCTCCTCTTCCCTAAAGGTCTCACCAACGGAGAGCAGCTTTAAAATGCAATTAGAACTCCACAGGAGCCCAGCCAGTGGAAGGAAAAATTGACTTCTGAGAAATACAGGTCTGCAATCAGAACCTCATGTATTCCACAGTTGTGGCATTTGCCACAGAATCCACTCTTTGCCTATCCTTTGTTGCAGAACTGTGCTCCAAAATCTAAACTTTCATTTTTAAAATACATTTTATGTTTCTAGCTCTCGTTTGCAAGATAATCTTGGCAATATGAACTGAGTGTAAATGATGCAGAGATGTCTACCTAATCCTGCAGACAGCCTGAAACAATAGGTCTGAGGGCTCATCCATTCATCTGATGGAGGAGCTAATACTGTACCCTAAACATGATTATTTAAATGTCAACATTGCTTACGGTTTCACTGCTCATCATTTTTGCAGAAACATCCAGAAATATCGTTTAGCAAACAACCTCAAACTGCTTCCCACACCACCCTGTGTTCCAAAAGCTCCGATGTCCCCTATCCAGCATCCCCCTGACTTCTGTAACACAGCTGTGTGTGGTCAATACTATAATCTCTGGCAATCTGAAAATGTAGGGAACAACAAACAACAAAATGTAAACAACATTTGGGCTACTTTTATGCTTCCTTTATTCTTTTTCATAATTAACTTGTTAAAATATCTCTGTTTTTTTAATTTAAATGAAACTATCACCAAATGTCCTGTCTGCCTCACCAGAAGGCTATAGGATCAAGGGACCCTGCTACAGAACTTAATTGCAGCTTGCTGTGAAGGACATGGGGCCTTGTCTACAGATGACAAATGTAAACATACTGGTTTGTTGTTGGGTTTGCTAATGCTCCATTTAGATTTCCACACACCCAAGCTGCTAGATGTACGTTTCTTCTTCCATTTATGCTTTGTCTTCCTCTAACCCCACGGGGACTCCTAGCTATTGGTCTAATGAATTATTACTTGTGTTATGGTAGTGTCCAATTGTGCTAGACACTGGATAGATACACAGGATGACATTGTAAGGATAAGGCCTTTTCCTGTAGCCATATTGTAAAGTCTGAGGCCTTTGTTCACAGCCATATTAGGAGAACAGCAGCCATGAGCTAAGAAGCAGGAAGTCACATCGTCACATTCCATCTAAATTACATTAAAACTGCATAATATTGGCCTGTTAAGAAGTCAATCCTGTCCTAATAGTACCATCATCACCAGATAAAGAAATAGATCTTAAGATGGTTAAAGAAACTTTGTTTGATGGCATTCTGTCTAGCAAGAAATCACCTTATCAACAAGTTATGGTTGTGAAATCCCTACTTCTTTTTGTTTATCTTTATGGTCCCCATTTCTCTATTGTTTATCTGCATGGTCTCTGTCTGGTTCTCTGATTGTTTCTGTCTGTTACATAACTAATCTTGCTAGGTGTAAATCAATTAAGGTGATGGGGTATGATTGGGTTAAAGAATTGTTTTACCATAAGTTAGGATTGGTTAGAAAATTGTTTAGTAATACTTTACTTAAATGATGGGTTAAGATATAGCTAAGCAGGACTCAAGGTTTCACTATATAAACTGGGGTCCAAAGGAAGTTCTTGGGAACCAATTCCAGGACACAGCCCCAAGATCAGAACTGCCAGACCTCAACACCATGCAGAAGCTGTTGTCCCCCAGATGTCTGCCTTATTGGGAATTGTGAGCACTGTATGCTTTGCGTATGCATTCTGTTTTGGTGATGTTAATAAAATAGAGGTTAAGTAGGATATTACCGTGTAAGGTTCTTTCACTGGTAAAAGACCCCCTAAACCCACAAAGATTAAGCCCTGAATCCACAGGGAATGGCTGTTGCTCTGAGCCCACAGGCAATGAGTGTTTACTCAGAGCCCACGGAGGAGTAGAGCCTGGAGCCCTAGGAGGGGTAAAGTTAGGTGCCATTCCCCCGGAGTTCTAGGAACTGGGAAAGGGTGGGGGTGCCTAAATCAACCAGGTTATGCCTTGAGCCTAGGAACTAGGTAGAGATGGGATGTCCTAGAGTGTGCGGGCAACAAATTTAGGGTAAAGTTGGGTGCCTTATACCCAAAGCCCTAGAAACTGGGAAAGGGTAGAGATGCCTAAATTAATTTACACCTTGAGCCCTGGAAAGGTAAAGGTGAGTGCCCTAGAGTATGTATAACAGAGAACTGTGTGCGGGTAACAACATGGCCCCTGTCCTGAAGAGCTTAACACTCAAATAAGATTCTTGGCCTAGCCAAGTTCATTGATATATACACAGTAAGGCTGAAAGAGATGCAAAATTGCTAAAACAGCTGTTCGGAATATATCAGTCAACTGAGCCCAAATAAGGATTTTACATTTAGTCTAAACTTTTCAAAACCAGAAGTCTCCCAAGTCTATATTTAGGCACCTAAATAAGTGGCCTGAATTTCAAAAGTGCTGAGCATCAGTAGCTCCCATTGACTTCAACTTTAGGCTCCTGAAATTCTTGTCCACATTTGCTAGCAGTTCCCTTCTTTTTGCATGTGTGAATTGTCTTTATAGACATTTTGCCCCACAGCTATATTATGAGAAATAAGTAAGTTATTTGTGACCTGTTGCCTACAGACTGAAAATTCTTCAAGAAATTAAAGCTTTGGCAAGAATAAGCAATACAGCACTATATTTAATGCATAAGAAACCTTTGCAATAGGGAATAATACTGTTGCATTTACCATGAATCATACTGGTTATGATTCACATCATGATTAGGTATTAAAACGTACTGTGATGCATGGCTCAAAAGGGTTAAACATCCTGCAAAATAAATAACCCTCAAAAGACATGTGGGGAGATAATGTTTGTGTTTTTGTGTATTTACATATGTATGAGTAGGGTGGACAATGTAATCAACAGTCACTGTCTATGCTGTATTCTGATATCATTTAAATAAATTGTAAACATGGGATATCTTGGTATTCATCTCTCTTTGAGATGTACTGTGAATGGTGGAGGAACAAGCAAATGACCTTGTGTTAATCTGTATAGCTAAATACTGGATTACCTTTGTTCCCCAGAAAATCTCAACTTGTCAAAGAGGACATGAATGTATAAAAGATCCTTGGGCCCTGATTCTGTCATCTCAGATCTGCTTAGACTTCATCAGGGGAGGTTTGAGTCACAAGACTGAGGTCTCAGTTATGCTGGTATGCCCTGAATATGAGATTTGGGCATTGGAATATGACCTATTAACTGAATTCTAAAGGAACTCTTTGCAACTACAAAGCTCACCATCTCTGCTGTGAATCTGAACCTCAATGAATTGAACTCATGTCTGTATGTATATTTGATCTTTTAACCATACTCTCTCTCTTTTGTTTTTTAATAAATTTTAGTTAATAAGAATGGCTGTAGCGTGTATTTGGGTAAGATCTGAACCATTCATTAACCTGGAAGGTGATGTGTCTGATCCTTTGGGATTGGTAGAACCTTTTCTTTTATATGATGAAATAAGATTACAGAAATTTTCATCATATTTGACATGGGTACCTGGATGGAGGCTTGAGACTGGATCACTTTTAGGGAACTATGTTGTTTGGACTTCTGCGTAACCAGTAAGGTAATAAAGAACTTGTTGGTGCTGGTCTGGTGAATCTAAGTATTGGAATATCCACCGGATTTTTGAGGATTGTCTGCCCCATTCTTTGCTATTTGCCCTAACTGAGTGACCACAGCTGGCTCCCCACTAGGACCCCAGTCACACGTACCTTTTAATTATGTAAAATAGCCAGGTAATTTTTTTTACTCCAAAAACCTGATCATAGAATAATAGATTTTAAGGTCAGAAGGGACCATTATGATCATCTAGTCTGACCTCCTGCACAACGCAGGCCACAGAATCTCACCCACCCACTCCTGTAGCAAATCCCTGACCTATGTCTGACCTACTGAAGTCCTCAAATTGTGGTTTAAAGACTTCAAGGTGCAGAGAATCCTCCAGTAAGTGACCCGTGCTCCACGCTGCAGAGGAGGGTGAAAAACCCCCATGGCCTCTGTCAATCTGCCCTGGAGAAAAATTCCTTCCCGATCCCAAATATGGCAATCAACTAAGCCCTGAGCATGTGGGCAAGACTCACCAGCCAGACACCCAGGAAAGAATTCTCTGTAGTAACTTAGGTCCCACCCCATCTAACATCCGATCACAGGCCATTGGGCATATCTACCGCTAATAGTTGAAGATCAATTTAATTGCCAAAATTAGGCTATCCCATCATATCATATCCTCCATAAACTTAGCAAGCTTAGTCTTGAAGCCAGATATGTCTTTTGCTCTTCCTTTGGAAGGCTGTTCCAGAACTTCACTCCTCTGATGGTTAGAAACCTTCGTCTAATTTCCTGATGGCCAGTTTATATCCATTTGTTCTTGTGTCCACATTGGTACTGAGCTTAAATAATTCTTCTCCCTCTGTGATATTTATCCCTCTGATATATTTATGGAGAGCAATCATATCTTCTCTCTGCCTTCTTTTGGTTAGGCTAAATAAGCCAAGTTCTTTGAGTCTCCTTTCATAAGACATGTTTTCCATTCCTTGGATCATCCTAGTAGCTCTTCTCTGAACCTGTTCTAGTTTGAATTAATCCTTCTTAAACATGGGAGACCAGAACTGCACACAATATTCCAGATGAGGTCTCACCAGTGCCTTGTATAAAGCTACTAATACCTCCTTATCTCTACTGGAAATACCTTGCCTGATGCATCCCAAGACCGCATTAGCTTTTTTCACAGCCATATCACATTGGCGGCTCATAGTCATCCTGTGATCAACCAATACTCCAAGGTCCTTCTACTCCTCTGTTACTTCCAAGTGATGCGTCCCCAGTTTATAACTAAAATTCTGGTTATTAATCCCTAAATGCATGATCTTGCACTTTTCACTATTAAATTTCACCCTATTACTACTACTCCAGTTTACAAGGTCATCCAGATCTTCCTTTATGATATCCCGGTCCTTCTCTGTATTGGCAATACCTTCCAGCTTTGTGTCACCCACAAACTTTAATAGTGCATTCCTGCTTTTTGTGCCAAGGTCAGTAATAAAAAGATTAAATAAGATTGGTCCCAAAACCTATCCTTGAGGAACTCTACTAGTAACCTCCTTCCAGCCTGACAGTTCACCTTTCAGTGTGACCCGCTGTAGTCTCCCCTTTAACCAGTTCCTTATCCACCTTTCAATTTTCATATTGATCTCCATCTTTTCCAATTTAGCTAATAATTCTCCACATGTAACCGTATCAAATGCCTTACTGAAATCAAGGTAAATTAGATCCACTGCGTTCCCTTTGTCTAAAAAATTTGTTACCTTCTCAAAGAAGGAGATCAGCTTCGTTTGACACGATCTACTTTTTGTAAAGCCATGTTGTATTTTGTCCCAATTACCATTGACCTCAATGTCCTTAACTACTTTCTCCTTCAAAATTTTTTCCAAGACCTTGAATACTACAGATGTCAAACTAAGAGGCCTGTAAAAAGAAAAGGAGTACTTGTGGCACCTTAGAGACTAACAAATTTATTAGAGCATAAGCTTTCGTGAGCTACAGCTCACTTCATCGGATGCATTTGGTGGAAAAAACAGAGGGGAGATTTATATACACAAACACAGAGAACATGAAACAATGGGTTTATCATACACACTGTAAGGAGAGTGATCAGGACAAAGTCACAAAGTTCAGCCACCAGGTTAGCCGTGACAGTATCGGGGATACTGTTCCTGACGGCTTGTAGTCCATCTTTGTGTGGAATGTTGGTGTAGAGGGTGTTGTTGGTGTTGGTGTAGAGGGCTTCTACATCCATAGTGGCTAGGATGGTGTTTTTAGGAAGATCACCAATGGACTGTAGTTTCCTCAGGAAGTCAGTGGTGTCTCGAAGATAGCTGGGAGTGCTGGTAACGAAGGGCCTGAGGAGGGAGTCTACATAGCCAGACAATCCTGCTGTCAGGGTGCCAATGCCTGAGATGATGGGGCGTCCAGGATTTCCAGGTTTATGGATCTTGGGTAGCAGATAGAATACCCCAGGTCGGGATTCTAGGGGTGTGTCTGTGCGGATTTGTTCTTGTGCTTTTTCAGGGAGTTTCTTGAGCAAATGCTGTAGTTTCTTTTGGTAACTCTCAGTGGGATCAGAGGGTAATGGCTTGTAGAAAGTGGTGTTGGAGAGCTGCCTAGTAGCCTCTTGTTCATACTCCAACCTATTCATGATGACGACAGCACCTCCTTTGTCAGCCTTTTTGATTATGATGTCAGAGTTGTTTCTGAGGCTGTGGATGGCACTGTGTTCTGCATGGCTGAGGTTATGGGGTAAGCGATGCTGCTTTTCCACAATTTCAGCTCGTGGACGTCGGCGGAAGCACTCTATGTAGAAATCCAGGCTGCTGTTTCGACCTTCAGGAGGAGTCCACCCAGAATCCTTCTTTTTGTAGTGAACAGTATCCCCGATACTGTCACGGCTAACCTGGTGGCTGAACTTTGTGACTTTGTCCTGACCCATAACTATTTCACATTTGGTGACAATGTATACCTTCAAATCAGCGGCACTGTGATGGGTACCCGCATGGCCCCACAGTATGCCAACATTTTTATGGCTGACTTAGAACAACGCTTCCTCAGCTCTCGTC